>NC_135480.1:130864194-131464194 GCF_052094955.1 Ictidomys tridecemlineatus
AAATCCTAGACTGATGCTTCCTTTAGTTTTACATTTACAAATATAATTCAACTAATATTAATTTTTAAAAAACCTACTAAAATACTAACAAATGGGTCCTATGCTACTTCTTAAGTTGCATAAAACCTAAGATTTTGAAATATCTAATAAATGAAATAAAGGCAAATATCTATGGATGTCCTAATATATCAAATTTATCATTAAGACAATCTATCTTATGATTGTTGGGTAACATGTGATTTGTATAACATTGAATCTGAATGATAACCTCTGCCAGACTTTTTTTCTTTTAAAGAGGCCTCTGCAATACATAAATTCCTACTATAAATATAATAGCTTTTAGGTCAAAGTTTAAGCAGATGTTTGTTTTTAAACAGCTGTATTGGCAGATCACATCTCTAAGTTCCATTTTAATGTGTCATGTACTGTCTTCAGAACCTTGTTTACTGGATATTTGGTGGTTCTGATGATTAGTTGGGAAAACTCATAATTCTCTAAGTTAATTCTCAAAATAAAGCCAGAAGCTAAGGTGCTTCAATAGTTTGTAATGTGACAAACCTTTACAAAAATGTAGATTGAAATTTAAGTAGGTCAAATTAAGCACTGTGTGATTTTCTACCTGCCTTACTGTGCTTTCAATAAGAAAATTCTAGGGGATACAATTACTTGGAAATACTGCATTGGGGAAATTTTGAATCATTCTCTATGCCATACCTTTTGCAAATGATTTCAGAAAAAGCTGTAACTGTCATTAAAAAGTTTCAATAAAAACCCTCAAGCACAATAAATAATCACACAGTGCCCTTATCTTCTCTTCTAATACTCATGAATGTTGTTGCATTAAGTAAGACTGAGAACTGTTTTTTTTTTTGTGCTCTGTGGTATTATTTTTATTTTTCTACTTTTAAGAATTGTAAGCATACATAAAAATAGAAAGATTAGTATAATGAACCTCATAAAACCATCACACAGAATCAATAATTTATTGTACATTTGTCTCAACTAAAAACCCCAAAAAACTTTACTAAAAAATCTCTCCTTTGGGCTGGGGATGTGGCTCAAGTGGTAGCGCGCTCGCCTGGTGCTGAGAACTGTTTTTGTACAGACTAGAATCTACAAAAGGATACTTGCTGGTGGTTTCAAGGTGTTCTAGCTGGTTTGTGGCTCAGTGGTAAAGCACTCTTCCTTCAATCCCCAGTACAAAATATAAAAAATAAATTTATTAAAAATAAATCTATTCCAGCATCTGGTTGTGTCTTTAACGTATGGGGTTGTTGTTGTTGTTGTTGTAATACAATATATGTACCATAAATGTCACTCTTTCAAAGAGTAGAATTTAGTAGGTTTTAGTATAAGGTTGTACAATCATCACTAAGATAGAATTCTACATTATTTTCATATACCAAAAAAAATTCCATATTTTCATAGTCTTCACTTATTTCCACTGCCTCAGAGCTCCTAGAACTACTAATCAACTTTCTGTTTCTATAGATTTGTATATCATGGACATTACATGGAAAAGGAATTATATAATATATTATGATCTTTTGTGTCTGGCTTCTTTCACTTAACAAAGTTTTTTAGTTTTTTCCATGTTATAGTATGCACCGATAATTAATTTCTTTTTGTAGTTCAATAATACTTAGTTATATGAATATACTACTTTTACTTATCCATTCTTAAATTTATAAAAAATGAGAGAAATGTGTGCTTATATGCAATCATGCACAAATTTTTATATAATCCATTTTCAATTAACTTGTATATGTGTGTGTGTGTGTGTGTGTGTATATATATATATATATATATATATATATATATATATATAAAACTACTGGATCATAGATAAATCTATCTAAATTTCTAAATTCTTGAGAAACTGCCAAGCCATTTTCCAAAGCAGCCACATCACTTTACATTCACTACATCCACTGTTTCCATATTCTTGCCTATGATTTTATTGCCCATGTAATTGGTTATAAGCCATCTTACTTGGTATGAAATAGTATTTCATTCTGGTTTTGTTTCCATTTCTTTAATGTTTGTTTTTAAACATAGAAAATAAAAATTAAAATGGGGAAAGGATCTAAATAGACATTTCTTATAAGATGCAAACAAATATCAAAGGTATATGTAAAAATATTAAATGTCATTTATCCACAGGGAAATGCAAATTAAAACCACAATAATATATCACCTCACACTTTTTAAGAGTAAATATTAATATTAAAATGAAAGATAAAAATGTTGCTGAGGGTATAGAGAAAATGGATAAATACGTTAAGTGAAAAAAGCCAGACATAGGACAAATACCACACGATCTCATATATGTAAGAATCTAAATGTCAATGAAGTTCTAAGGAAGTAAGTCTCAAGCTAAGATTTAAAAGATAGAAAGGAGTTAACAACCTGTTGGATAAATTGAGGGAGAAGAAAGTAGGAAAGGATATTTTAGGATAAGAGAATCAGAAACATAGAGAAAAATATTCCTGTCTTTGAATCATTTTGGTTCTTTGATTAAAAAAACAAAATTTTAATATGAGTCCACAAAATGAGAGAATGAAAATAGAGTCTGGCAGAATATCCATTCAATACCACACATTTCATTAATGGCACAAATGTGAGGACTAATAATGGTCCGAGGCAGTCATATAATAATATAAATTCTCATTCAATTCTTTCATGAATAATTATGATAGGACTATTCCAGCTCTACAAAGGACTCCAGTTCATTAGAATTCTGCAGATTAGAAAATTGACAAAGCAACTCTATGCACTTACATAAAGACAAAGAACAAAACTAAAATTAATTAAAATTAACTGAGGACTTTAATAATAAGTATTATCACAGTTATGGTTCTTATCATAATATTAATAATATTATTGGAGTTGTTACCATTATGATGTGTTGCTGTGTGCTAGGCAGTATATAGTATACATACAACTATATGAGATGGACATTGTTTTTAATCTCTATTGTACAGATTATGGTTCAGTGTCCATACGTTAGAATAGAGAGATGGAATTTGAATATAGGTCTCATTCCAGAGCACATGCTTTAATATTAGAATCTCTGAATTACATCTGGATGCTCTTCAGTAAAAAAGTGTTGTTTTATTTTCATTTTTTCCCCTTATTCCAGTTCTCTGACCTCTGGAACAAGAGAACAATTTGTATGTTTATGATAGAAACTTTGCATTCTTAGTCGAATTAATCACTGCACCCATTTCACAATACCTTTCTGATCCAGGACAAAACATCACCTTACAAATCCAAACCAAATTATGTATCCATCTGGTCTAATCTAAATTTTTTCTTTTGCCACTTCTTTTTGTCAATGCGACAGTTACTTTCTTCCAACATGCTCTCAGGTCTACTGCTGTTGATAAATATGACATTATAAATAGCCTGATCTCCTGTTGTGTGGTTTTTATTTCTTTTGACATTTTAATATTCTGGGAAAACCTAAAGTGTCTGGTATAAATAAATATGCAACACTTTCAGAATAGAAGAAAATAATAGGATATGAAGCTTATGGCTCTAGGTTCCATGTTCCATCTCCTCTAGGTGGAAAAGGAAAGGAATAGAAGAAGAAAGGAAAGGAGAAAAGAGAGAAGAATGGAAGAAAAGGAAACCTGGTTTCTTACCTGCATTTATTTCTTCCTTTATTCCTCAAGGGTTTGTTAACTTATTTTAAAATTGTGATAAACATAAATAACATAAGATTTACCATTTATATGGCTCTATATAAATAAAAGCATTTGTTTGTCAGAATTTCTATCTATGCAATTAGTCAAATTTCCAAGTTAGGCTATTTTAGTAACTACTATGAAGAAAAGAAAGAAGGAGAGAAAAACTGGGTTGAGATGAGTATAATTCATATAAGATTTTTTTAAAAAACTTAGAAATTTGGCAAAAGTTCATCTTACACTAAAATCTTACAATAAGAACGTCCAGGGAACATGTGGGGCCTTTTAAATGAATTTTAATTTAATCTCTTTAGATGTTAATGGCTTTTGCAGGCAACACTGTTTTCTAAATGTCAAGGAATATGGGTTTCTGTAAGCACTGGTACTAGGGAAAAAACATATTAAACTTGGCTCCTAAGGTGAGTTTGGATGAGAACAAATGGGAAGTTTAAGGTCACAAATCATGTTTAGATAAACGACACAGCACAGTGACTAATCTAGCCTTAATATGTATTAGAAGGCAATGTCACTGGGTGCATATACTCAGTGATCATGCTTAGCACCTCAATTCTCTTACCATTTATTAATTTTAAAAGGTAATATATGAATGCAGCTCACCTATGCCATTTTTCTTCATTAGGTCACATTATTATTACACATTATTGTTTGTATGATAAATATGCACTTAAATATTTTCATAGAAAAAGCCTCTAAAGGCTGATGCAGCCTAAGTGCACAGTACAAAAGGCTGGAGGTGGTGAGAAGGGTAATGGAGAATGTTGTAGAAAAAAATTATTTCTCAGGTAACAGAAGTGAGAAAATTTAATACATGGAGTATTTTAATAATTTCCCTTCAATCATGACATTCAAGTTTTCCAACAAAAATTTATAAACTAATCTGAATGTAATTATGTGGTTACATTTTTATCTTTAATAGATACAGAAAGAAAAAAAATACCTTCCCTACCTTGAAATAGAATATTTTCATTTAAATTCAATTTAGTTTGAGGGTTTAAAGTGTTAAGAAAAAGTATTTGTTGGAGATACCAGGAACTGGTTTCTTTAAACAAACAAACAAAAAAGGAAACTCCAATAAAAATCATCTGGAGCAGAACAAAAGAACAGAGAGAGAGTCATAAAATGAATTCAGGGAATGGATTGTTATAAAAAGTAAAAGGTCAGAGAAAAAGCAGGTAGGTCAGGAACATCCCAGGCTGGAAAACTTGGTCAATGATTTCTTTAGTAGGGAAATGCTCCAAGCAATTAAACAAAAATAAGTAAATATTAAGCAGATAATGGGCAACTTTAGATAATTAACAATTAGTTTTAAGTTTGAGATCTGTAACCAGAACTTACTCTATCATATTTGCTATTAATCTTAACCTCTCTATGTCTCCGTTTTTCTAATCTATAAATAGAGATAACATTAATGGCAACTGTCTTATAGGATTGTGGTGAGGAGTAAATAGGCATGTGCCTACGATATACTATATTCTATTTACATGTTTGCGATCATTATTATTTTACCCCAAAGATCTGAAAGCCTTGGGAAAAAAAGAAAAATGTAGATGGGGGAGATGAGAAAGAAAACTAAACACAAGTTTTTAGACCAGCTGAGCTTTGTAAGAGTTAAATATGATGAAAGTATTCAATTGAAATACCAAGTTATTCTTGCTTGCTTTCTTAGAAATGACATTGAAGAGTTTAAATTAAATATATATGTGTTATAAGATCTTAATTCAGAAAGCTTGAGTGAACAAACTTTGTGTCATATCTCAGATCATAACAAATGGAAGTATAACAATATTGTTATATTTGATCCTCAGGCAGAGGTAGAGTTAAGTGGCAGGCCTCCCCAAGGTCAGTCTGAATGCAACATGTGAGCTGTTGAGGCTTCTGGAAAAAGTATTTGATTTCATAGCATATTTGCAATATAGACCATTAAAGATGTATTTTATGTGTACATATTAAACCAGATGTGTATATATATATATATATGTGTCCAATTGACTACAGGAAACCTAAAGCAAGCCAAATTTTAGGCAAGTATGATAATATCCCTAAGAGAAAGTTCATGTTGAAGGCAAAAAAACAAAATCACAGTGCTGGGCTGGGATTGTGGCTCGGTGGTAGAGTGCTCGCCTACTATGCATGAGGCACTGGGTTCAATCCTCAGCACCACATAAATGTAAAATACATATATTGTGTCCACCTAAAACTAAAAACTAAATATTGAAAAAAATCACAATGCATTAAAGGGGCTTAATGTTACAAGGGATTACTAAGTCTAAGAGCAATGCTTCAGCTTCCTTAGAAATATCTTCTGCTGTTACTAAGCTCTGGTGGCAATGGGTGGCCAGGGAAAAAGACTGGTATGTTCACCAAATAGAAAAACTACTTTGTGAAAATTTTCTGGTACATCTTTAGGACCAAATATAGCTGTGAGAGAAAGGGTTTTTTTTTTCTTATTATGTTAAAGGACTGTTATGTAGTCGTGATACTCTCAGCAGCATTGTCAAAAGAACTTTCTAAAATGATGGAAATATTCTAGGTACTCTACACAGGTTAATTATCTCATTTAATCTAGACAAATGCCTTGCAAAAATTGTACTTCAGATACTAACAACATCACTCTCTTCATAGGATTGACAGAATTAGCAAATAAAAACATAGGAAGTCTAGTTAAATTTGAATTTCAGATTAACAATGAATAATTTTCATTGTTAATAATATGTTTATGTCCCATGAGTCCTGTATTTATTTGGCAATTCTATCTGTAGCAGGGTTTTTTGCTAAATGAAAAATACTTCAGTGGTCAGGAGTTGTTACTTAGGTCAGCAGGACTAGTGACTAATCAGTTTAAAAGCATACACTTATTATGTTTAAACAATGTTAAATCAGGATTGAAAACAAAGAGGAATTCAAATATTCCATTCATTTATTCATCTACCTATCAATTTCACAAAGTTTTACTGAATGCCAACTACCAAACACCATACTGTGAACTAGGAATAAAAGAGTGAGAAAAGTCCATCTCTATGTCTATTTTAATGGAGCTAATGCTTTAGAAATATCCATAGATATTTGACTTCAGTAGATATCTGGCATCCTATATACACATCCTGGAAATAAGAGAATCATGATTAATATGACCCACATTATTTTTCTTAAAATACTCACTTGCATTTATTTGGAAGCAATGTGTACAGGAGGATATCACTCATTTAATTCCATGTGTTATTTGACCCACATGACTTAATTTAATTTTACCACATAAACAAAGTAATAGAAGTTAATCCCCAAAAGTATGCTGAAGAGAACTCTCTAGGTAAAACTTATTTGTTCTTTGTGGAATAGACTCCTCAAGAACATGCCACAAAGTATATTACATTTTAATAATGTAATAAATAATTTGTTCAAAGTATAATAGTCTTGTCAAAGACAATTTTCAACTAAAATAGCTAACAGAGGATTGCAGGTATTTTCAAACTCTTATGTTTAATTATTGTATATCATGAGTAATCTATACCACTATCATTAACATCATCCCAGTGGCTTTTTAAGCTACTCTGTTGCCCCTGAATGGACCGTTTTATTTTTAGTTAAAAATCAATAGCACACATTTCCTCAGATTTTATATGTCATATTTGAGTCCTCAATTCCCTAATTTCATTCAAAAGTGCAATATTGTTTAATATGCTGTTATAGAACTCTGCTCCCCAGTAGGCCTATTTAGCAACAACTGGGTAAAGACATTATTTTTAAGTATCTTTGCAAACAAATTACAAAATATAGATAAACTTTCTTGTGTTCTCTATTTTAATTAATCTGAAAATTGCTTCAATATGTGACTGATCTTCTTTCCCAGAACTTTAAATAAGAGGAATATACAAACAACCGAATCAACTATAGCAGAATAATCATAACTATCTATATAAGAAAACCCAATGAAGATTTCTAAAGTGTAGTCCTCTAATTTCTGTATGGTATTCTAACGCTCACTGTGTCCATCAGAGTATTTAAGGAGACAAAAATTTGATAAAGAACAAAAGTTACCCCAAAGAACTCTGCTCAGCACACAGCTAGAATACAAATTCTGACAAAAGATTAATAAAGGTCTTTCTATATACCATATGTCAACATATAAACAAAACAAAATGTTAGTCAGTTTCCTGATTGCTGACCATAGTGTCTCTATGTCTTATCCATTTGCATCTCAACAGTCAGATATAGAATCCTATAACCTCTGGCTGACAAAAAAAAAAAAAATCCTATAGTCTCTTTGACAAAAGGCTAATGGAGCTCCTTTGAACTCTCTTCTCTGACTTTTTGTCCTTTCTGTTCCTCTCTGAATTTTCTAATTTTAGCAAGAGCATCCTCAACTGGTTTAGCCAGAATCTCTCAGTCTTGATCACCCTCCATTATCTGGTAGGATTCTTCATCTTCCATGGTTCCTCATTCTCCACCATACCCCAGAGGATTGCATCACCCTCGGCTATTTTTAGCAACAGTTCCCTTAGAGGAGTTTAAGCAGAATTCCTTCTTATCACTAATGTTTCCTCTTAGTAATTTTCTATTCACTGACCTCCACCCTGCTCCTTGGTGATAAGCTAATGTGTACTGTGCACACATCACCCATTACTACTATGCAGTTTCCTAATATTTCATTAAGTCCAAAGTCTTCCCATAGAGCATCTTTAGGGTCTTCAGGTCACTACTGTCATCCAGAAAGCATTCATCTATGTGCCTTCCCATCTTCCCATCAAGGAACTTTGAATTTTAAACCAAGGGTCAAAGATCTAAATCAAAGTTGTCAAGTGCTCCAGGTTGGATTTCAATGGATATAAAAACTATAGGAAAATTTTCAAGAAATAATTTTGTCTTCACAGAGCTTCTAGTGACACATCCACCACCAAGAATCAGAGATAGCTTTCCTGGCATATAGAGGAAAATAACAATTATTTCTTAACCTTAGCTTTTAGAAGTAAAAGCTCCTTTTCAGTTTCCTCTTATCTTCAAATTATATTTTTTCAAATTATAAGGAACCACCTTTAATTTATTTTCTCCTAGGACTGAAACTTAATCTTCTAGAAACAAAAGAGAAAAGATGTTAAACTATCATATGCAAATACACTCTTTAGAGAAGAGACCAGCCATTCTGTTACAACAGCCACATAGAAAAATTCAAAATTTTTATTCTTTGAATCCAAAGCATATGCAAATAAATATTCCTGTGAGGTAAAGGCAATCCATTTCCTTCTCCCCTTCCCGCCACCAAAAAAAATTAAAAAATAAAAATAAATGAGAATGTCCTATGGAACAGGTCACCATGTCATTTTGAATGCTCAGTATAATATGTTGTGAGTATGTTGTTACTCACATACTATGTTAGACAATTTTCTTCTACATGTAATATATACAAGAAGTTGTTCGTTCTATAGTCAACAAAACAGTAGCATTATAAAAGCTATAAAAATCTATTTTTAAAAGTAAATGGTATATTTGGTATTTTTGTTCTAATTTGGGGGATATCTTCTCAGTATGTGTTCTCTTTTTCTTCGTGTGTGTGTGTGTGTGTGTGTGTGTGTTGTTTATTATTAATCTGTCAGTCTTTGTGGGCTTTTTTGTTACAGAAGAGAAGTGGAGAGAATGCTGTCATTTTCAAAAGTCGGCAACTGACACATTAGAAGGGGATTTAATTATTCTGGCATAAAAAGCTAGGAAAGCAAAATAAATACATCTAATACAGATACTCTCAACTACCCTAATTGCTTATGCAGTATAAGGGCTTTTAAATAATAAGTCCTTAAATAATAAATTGATATGGGGAAGAATAATGACACCCAGGTGTGAAACCTTAATCTTAGTGATGGGCTGCATACTCAATAGTAAAATTGCCTCTATTACCACATTCTAGCCTAACACAGGGTTTCAGTTATGGAAACTGGATAGAAATGAAAGATAGAAACAATAGAAACCAGGTATCTAAATAGCTACTTGATATGTAAAAGCAAGTTTCAGTTTATATGAGGCATCCCATTAAGATGTGCCACACAGTCTAAGCTACAAAAGTATGGGTTAGGAAAATTCTCCAATGAAGACTTCAACATTCTTAGTCAAAAATCCTCACATAAGGAAACTCTTTTATTCCCAAATAATACCTCAAGCTACTCCATCATAACTATATTCTGTTGTTTAAAAACACCCTCCTCTCTACTATTCCAGAGACTCTACTCAAAGGATTACTACAGGGTTACTAATAATTTCCGTTTGTATTCCTAATCCAGTTCCCACAAATTCTCCTTTGTATTTATATTTTATTTTTTCATATTCACTCAGTAGTTTACCTAAATGAATAACATGATCTATGATCAATGAAATTTCTGGAGTTCACATTTCTCAACTCTGAAAAAGAATTTTATTTGAAATAAAGGTTCAATCTAGTACCAACAGCTTTTGGATGTATTCTATGGATTCTTATTTTTATTATCAGGATTAAAGAATAGACTGTCTCACCAGTCCACAATTCTGAAACCCAAAGGGCTCAGAAAATTGAGTTTTTTTGTAATTAATTTGGCATTAATAATTAAAAATTTTTAAAAATCTAACTATTCCTACTTTTCACTGAAGAAATATTAATATATTTAATGATGTGATATTGCCCAATCTCTCTGTAGATGTAATAAGACATATGATATGTGTTAACAAATATTCTGCTTGGTCAGGCTCTTCTGAACCTTCTTTTCAATTAGGTCTTTGGGTTTCTGGTCTTTGGGTTTCTGTGCACCTTTTAGCATCTCCCAGTTATAATAAGAATAGTCAGTTTAACTAGAATCCCCCACCCTTAATATCTGATCACTCTATATTAGATGAAATTCTTCATTTTCACCCTTGGTAACTGATCACCTGGCCTGCCTTCAGGAAGAATTTCACCAAGAATATTTAGCCAAAGAGCTCTGCCAAATAACTTTAGTTTCCATTGTTAGTTAGCTTTTTGTTGCTGTGACCAAAAGACCCAACAAGAACAACTTTAGAGGAAGAAAAGTTTATTTGATGCTCACAGTTTCAGAGGTCTCTGTCCATAGATGACCAACTCCATTGCTCTGGGCCAGAGGTGAAGAAGAACTTCAAAGCAGAAGGGAGTAGAAGAAGAAAGCAGCTCAGGACATAGCCCCAGAGAGCAGAGATTCTCCTCATCACAGCCAAAATATAAATCCCAAAGGCAGGACCCCAGTGATCTGCATCCTCCAGCTACATCCTACCTGCCTAGGACTAACACCCAGTTAATCCCTATAAAGAGATTAATACACTGATTAGATTAATATGCTCCCAAACCAGTCATTTCACCTCTAAATTGTCTTGCATTGTCTCACACATAAGCTTTTGATGGACACCTATTATCTAAACCATAACACTCCCCTAACCCCTGAAGCTTCTTCTTAGCAATTTCTATCCATTAACTCACCCCTAGCTCTTGATTATATATCCCCACCTGTCTATGCCATATTTGAAATTGAGCACAGTTCTATACTAACATTTCCTTTCCCTCATTACATAAAATATTGAATAAAATCTATTTTTGTCACATTAGCAACTGGATCTGTTTTCCTTTAACAGTCTACCAAATTACCTTTCTAAAAATTCTTTAAAATTTTCAACTCCAATGTAAAACTGGTCCTAAGGATTTTAGAAAAGGGATTAAATCTTCATTTATTTATGTTTATTTAATTGCAATTTGACTTACCTACTAATACATAAATGACTAAAAACTGGCAACTCATGCATTATGAGCAAGATTGCTAAAATAATTTGCAACCATCTTGTGTGTTACATACCATGTGATTTACATCTCATGGTGGAGTGCCATGGATGAATTATTTAGATCCAGTAGATCACTCTTACGAATTAATATTAACACACATAGCCTGACATTATTCCATCTTTCAAGTGGTATGGTTTATTTTAAAGTATTTTTTATCAAGTCCATTGTTGGGTGTGTCCAACATTTAGTCTCACAAGTAAATAATCCTCACATATATATTATATATATATATACAAACACATGTGTTTGTGTGTGTGTATGTGTGTATGTATATATATATATATATACACTAAACATAACTAAACACAAAAAAATTTTGACTATTACCTAAGACATATGCCTAAAATCATATTTTTCTTATTTTTACTTTAAACTCAAGTAATAGATATTTTACATTGAAAGGATATAACTTCTATAATAAAATAACTAATTCTTTTATTTGAAAGTTTATATTAAAATTTTAAATGTTACTGTATTATTTATGGTCTTTTTATGGTCTACACATAACATAATCAACTAATGGAAGGTTTTTTCATATGCGTCTGATGAAAACTGAACCTTTTATTTTCATTCCTCTTATTTTCACAACATTTGAAGTTACTCTTGAATAACACTTGTACGAATTTCTCCCCACAGAGTGAATAACAGATACCCTCCAGAACAACAAATAGTTAATCTAATAGTTTAAGAAGAGTGCCTTTCCACATCATTCAAATACTTTTTCACTATAATCAACAGCAGGGCGGAGGGAACAAGTACAAAAATAGAGTCTGAGATGTTTACTGTTAATGGCTAAAATAAAGTATTAGCACACTTTTGAATTAAGTACAGATGAAATTTAACAACTGCAGGCATCTTACCTACCCACTTCACTCTAGAGCATAACTCTGGTGAATTATCCACAAGAGGCATGACAATGTTTAATAGTGACATATATGCATATGAGAAGAGTTCCCTTCCTATCCTCAGCTCCAAAAGTAAAACCACAGAGTCTTTCTACATGGATTTACAATAGTCTAGCCAAGGACTGTTAGCTAATGTTCTATACCTAGAGCAACAAAATATTTGAATTTTTCACACAAATATATAAAGCAACTTTTAACATTATGTTTCCTTTTCCAAAGTCTTTGCGTATTATAGTGTAGTATTTAAATTTGTAGTAATTCACCCAGATATTTTGAGTTAAATTTTACATATCTCATGTACACTTAAAATTGAATAAATATCATAATTCTGAGGTTCTTTTTAGACCATGCACTATAAAGAACTAACTTGTATACTGCCAAATGCCAATGTCTCGGCTTGGCACCAGAATCACGAGCCACCACACACCTTTGTAGGTTCAAACAGCAATTCTTTATTCCCGCTCTCACACCGCCTCCACACAGGTCCAGGGGCAATCCCAATCTCCCGCACAATTCAAGTCCTAAATACTTTCTCTCCACAAGAACTCAGTGGGAACTCAGGCAGTAGGCACGTCCTACTCCCAGCAGGAATAATCTTCAACCTCTAATTTCCCTAAAACTCCTATTGTCACGCCCTAAACCTAAGGACGGGGATACTTCCTGCAAGATACACCCTAATCCTGGATCCACCCTGGTGATTGAGCAGGGTCACCTTTCTCAAACACACAAGCAAAGTCGCAGCAAATTTCCAAGGCAAGTCCATTTAACATGGGGTACGCTGGCAAGGATTTCGAAGCGTCATTCCTACTTGGCAATGGCCCTCAGCAGTATACCCCCTAAAAGCATGCGTATAGAACTCTCATCCCTTTTCAACATTGTCTCAGATAGTATAATTACTCATAGAATTTTATATTTGTTCAATCTAATCTTTCAGTGAAATTTTCTACAGTAACTTAACTTTGAGACAAAATGCCACTATATGTATATCTAAA
The DNA here is from genome assembly GCF_052094955.1 of Ictidomys tridecemlineatus. Lineage (NCBI taxonomy): Eukaryota > Metazoa > Chordata > Mammalia > Rodentia > Sciuridae > Ictidomys > Ictidomys tridecemlineatus. The sequence goes on from NC_135480.1 coordinate 130,877,603, forward strand.
ACAAAGTTCTTATCCACAAGAAACTTAAAATCTAGTTAAAGTTATGCTGTAAATGTAGTTATAGATTCAGCCACAGAAGTTAGAGTTCTGTACATATGTAATAACACTTTGAAAAAAAAATGTATGTTACTGAACTGCAACATCAACTTTAAGCATGCTTGCATTATCATACAATATTTGTATTTGGAAAATTCAGGCTGGCTGTTTTCATATTCTATATTAGCCCCTCATTCATTCTTGGATCAATTTTTAACTATCAGTTGCCCTCATAGAATAAAAACCTGTTGGAAGAAAGCGATGGTAGACTCAGAGCAGATCCAAGAAAGAAGAGGTACTGTTTCTGGCTGCTCTGTGGCAGGAATCCAAGAAAGCAGTCAGGTAGGTTCTCCACAAGGTCTCACCTAGATGGAATACAACATTTCAGGGCATGTGACAGTACCCCTATACAGCAGATTTTCACAGAAACCACCAGCATTGCGACCACCCACGTAGAAATCAGAGACTCTGTGTTCCAATAAGGCTCCAGACTCCGGACCCAAAGCCCACAGTTCTAACACACATTCGGCTCTCAAGTGGCGTAGCAGAATCACCAAATCAGTACCTCTGCAGAACTGCAGAACTCCACACTGCACTCCAATCCCACGCAGGTCACTTGACTGCATTCTAGCCACAGCACAAGGACATCTCAGCTCCCCCCACCTCACCAGACACCCCAGCACTGGAAGCAGACTGACTCCATCTTGGAAAATATTTCTCACCATTTTTGGTGGGCATGGCTATCAGTGCAGATTTCCAATTGAACAGGTACCTGGTTTCCAACCGCCCCCAGTAGCTGCAATAATTCGGCCCAGTGACTACGCATCAAAAAAAAAACCGCTCTCAGTTGAATAGGAATGCAGTGCAACCAGGGCACCAGGGATACCAGGGACACAAGTCTTCTCACACTGGTTACCTACACCACCCTGAGGGCAAAGACTCAAGCTTAAAATACAAAACTCCACCTATTGGAAGAGAAGAGAAGCAGGAAAGAAACAGAATTCTAAGAGTATTTTTTTTCCTTCTTATCCTTTTTCTTTCTCCTCTACTCTTCTATCCTCTGGCCCTCAACTCCCCAACATATGTGAAACCAAGAACTTTGCATGAAATAGGACTTTGAGAACTGAGTCACCAGAATGATATAATATAGAGGAATTGCAAAACCCCCCGCTTTTTTTCTCTTTCTTTCTTTTCTTTTTCTTTCTTCTTCTCTTTCTTCTTCTTTCAAACTCCAAATCTTACTATTTTTACATACTATAATTTTCTAAATACATATGTATTTGTTTTTATGCACTCTACTGTCCTCCCATGTATTTGTCTACCATAAATTACCTCCTGTCTATTCTCCTGCTACTAACCCTCTTCATTAGAGCTCTCCTCCAAATTTCCTAAGTTATATTAATTCCATACACTCACATCTTTCCCCTTAGCTTATTGTCCTATGCCCTACCCCTAGTTCACTGTCCACCACAAGAAACTATACAGCTTTATGAAATTACTGATTATATTTTAAATAATAATTGAATCCAACATCTCTGGACATTGAGACTAACTATAAATGTCTTAATAACAATAATTTGTTCATAGGTGACATATTGTTGATATTGGGATCGGGTGACATTGTACTTGCCCACAAAGGAGGGATCTTGGAATCTTACAAGAGCACTACAAATCTTTAGGGCAAAAACAATAACACATCAGTCCCACAGAGATGGAAAGAAAGAAATGAGAGCAACATAAAAAGACAAGGGAAGAAACTACCACAAACAATTCAAGACAACTCCTCATTAGAAGAATTGATAGCTACAGCTGATAAAATTACAGAGAAAGATTTCAGGATATACATTATTAAACTGTTTTGAGATCTCAAAGAAGACATTAGAGAACAAATATACGCAGTGAAAGATCACTTTGACAATGAGCTACATAAACAAATCCAAGAAGCAAAAGATCACCTCAACATAGAGATAGAGGTTATGAAAAAAAAACAGAAATACTTTAAATGAAAGAAATAATAAACCAAATTAAAAACTCAAACGATAGCATCACCAACAGAGTAGACCACTTAGAAGAAAGGACATTCAGACAATGAAGATAAAATATATCATCTTGAAAAAGAACGTTGACAGCACAGCAATAATGATAAGCAACCACGAGCAGAATATCCAAGAAATATGGGGTAGCATAAAAAAAACAAATATAAGACTGATTGCGATAAAAAAGGCATAGAGGTCCAAACAAAAGAATGAGCAATCTGTTCAATGAAATAATATCAGAAAACTTTCCAGACATGAATAATGAAATAGAAATCCAAATCCAAGAAGCCTTCAGGACACCAAATGAGCAAAATCACAACAGATCAAACCAAGACATATTATAATGAAAAATGCCCAACATACAGAATAGGAAGAGAATTTGAAAAGCCACAAGAGAAAGGAATCAGATTACATATAGGGGATAAACCAATTAGGATAATGGCAGATTTTTCAACACAGACCATGAAAGCTAGAAGATCATGGAACAACATTTTTCAAGCTCTGAAAGAAAATGGGGGGCAACCAAGAATCTTGTATCCAGCAAAATTAAGTTTCAGAATTAAAGATAAAATAAAAACTTTCCAAAATAAACAAAAGCTAAAAGAATTTATAGCTAGAAAATGGCACTACAAAACATCCCTGGAAAAATATTTCATGAAGAAGAAACGAAAAACAATAATAAAAACTAGCAGAGGGATATAGTACCCTAAAGGAAAAACTAATCAAAGAGGAAAACCAAGCCAAGTTAAATCACAAAAATAAACAAATATGGCTGGAAATACAAATCAAGTCTCAATAGTAACCCTAAATGTTAATGGCTTAAATTCACCAATCAAAAGACATAGGCTTGCAGATTGGATTAAAAAATCCAATAATATGCTGCCTATAGGAGACTCATTTTATAGGAAAAGACATATACAGTCTGAAGGTGAAAGGTTGGGAAAAATTATACCACTCACATGGACTGCAGAAGCAAGCAGAGCTCTCCATACTCATATCAAATAAAGTACAGTTCAAGGCAAAGTTAATGAAAAGGGATAAAGATGGACATTACATACTGCTCAAGGGAACCATACACCAATAAGACATAACAATCATAAATATATATGCCCCGAACAATGGTGCAACTATGTTCATCAAACAAATTCTTCTCAAGTTCAAGAGTCAAATTGACGACAAAACAATAATCTTGGGTGACTGTAACACACCTCTCTCACCATTAGACATATCTTTCAAACAAAAGTTGAATAAAGAAACTATAGAATTCAATAATATAATCAATAACTTAGACTTAACTGACATATATAGAATATTTCAACCTGCATCAAGAAGATACTCTTTCTTCTCAGCAGCACATGGATCCTTCTCTAAAATAGATCATATACTATGCCACAAAGCAACTATTAGCAAATAAAAAAAGTAGAGATACTACCATGCATTTTATCAGATCATAATGGAATGAAATTGGAAATCAATGACAAAATAAAACATAAAAATTTCTGCATCACATGGAGACTGAACAATATGCTACTGAATGAACAATGGGTAAATGAAGACATCAAGGAGGAGATTAAAAAATTCTTAGAGGTAAATAAAACAAAGACACAATATATCGAAATCTCTGGGACACTATGAGAGCAGTATTAAGAGGAAAATTCATTGCATGAAGTTTATTCCTTAAAAGAAGAAAAAGTCAACAAATAAATGACCTCATACTACATCTCAAAACCCTAGAAAAAGAAGAGCAAATCAGCAAGAAAAGCAGTAGAAGGCAAGAAATAATTAAAATTAGAGCTGAAATCAATTAAATCGAGACAAAAAAAATTGAAAAAATTGACAAAACTAAAAATTGGTTATTTGAAAAAAATAAACAAATTTGACAGACCTTTAGCCATGCTAACAAAGAGAAGGAGAAAGAGAACACAAATTACCAGTATAAGTGATGAAAAAGGTCAGTATCACAACAGACACTACGGAAATACAGAAGATAATTAGAAATTATTTTGAAACCTTATACTCTAATAAAATAGAAGACATTCAAGGCATTGACAAATTTCTTAAATCAGATGATCTACCCAAATTGAGTCAGGAAGATATACGCAACTTAAACAGACCAATATCAAGTGAGGAAATAGAAGAAGCCATCAAAAGATTTCCAACCAAGAAAGGCCCAGGACCAGATGGATACACAGCCAAGTACTACAAGACCTTTAAAGAAGAAATAATACCAATACTCCTCAATTTATTTCAAGAAATAGAAAGAGACGGAGCACTTCCAAACTCATTCGATGAGGCCAATATCACTCTGATTCTAAAACCAGGCAAATACACATCAAAAAAAGAAAACTTCAGGGCAATATCACTAATAAAAATAGATGGAAAAATTCTCAATAAAATTCTGGCAAATCAAATTCAAAAGCATATAAAAAAGATTGTTCACCATGATCAACTGGGATTCATCCCAGGGATGGAAGGTTGGTTCGACATACAAAATCAATAAATGTAATTCATCACATCAATAGACTTAAAAATAAGAATCATATGATCATCTTAATAGATGCAGATAAAGCATTTGACAAAATACAGCTTCCCTTTATGTTCAAAATACTAGAAAAATTAGGGATAACAGGAATATATCTCAACATCATAAAGGCTATATACACTAAGCCTCAGGCCAAAATCATTCTAAATGAAGAAAAATTGAAGGAATTCCCTCTAAAATCTGGAAAAAGACAGGAATGCCCTCTTTCACCGCTTCTATTCAATATTGTTCTTGAAACACTGGCCAGAGCAATTAGACAGATGAAAGACATTAAAAAGATAGGTGTAGGAAAAGAAGAATTTAAATTAGCTCTATTTGCTGATGATATGATTCTTTAAATATAAGATCCAAAAAACTCCACCAGAAAACTTCTAGAACTAGTAAATGAATTCAGTAAAGTAGCAGGATATAAAATCAATACCCATAAGTCAAAGGAATTTCTTTACATCAGTGACAAATCCTCTGAGAAGATAATGAGGAAAACTACTACATTCACAATATCCTCAAAAAAAAAAAGTAAGATACTTGGGAATCAACATAACAAAAGAGATGAAATATCTATACAATGAAAACTACAGAATGCTAAAGAGAGAAATCAAAGAAGACTTTAGAAGATAGAAATATCAACCTTGCTCTTGGATAGGCAGAATTAATATCATAAAAATCACCATACTACCCAAAGCACTATACAGGTTTAATACAATTCCAACCAAAATCTTAATGGCATTCCTCACAGAAAAAGTAAAAGCAGTCATGAAATTCATCTGGAAAAATAAGAGACCCAGAATAGCTAAAGCAATTGTAAGCAGGAAGAGTGAAGCAGATGGTATCACTATACTAGACCTTAAACTATACTACAGAGCAATAGTAACAAAAACAGCATGGTATTGGCACCAAAACAGGAAGGTAGACCAAGGGTACAGAATAGAGGACACAGAGACTAATCCTCAAAACTATAATTATCTTATATCAGACAAAGGTGCTAAGAACATGCACTGGAGAAAAAATAGCCTCTTCAACAAATGGTGCTGGAAAAACTGGAAATACATATGCAACAAAATAAAATTAAACTCCTATCTCTCACCATGGATTAAAGTTAACTCAAAATGAATGAAGGACCTAGGAGTTAAACTGAGACTCTGTGTGTAACAGAAAGAAGTGATTAACATTTAAGACAGCAACTACTTCAAAAAGTTCATATCTTATTTGCATATCTAGATGAATATAGAAAATTTTCAATTCTTAAACAACTGTACATCACTGTTTAAAATTCTCCTCCTTCTCTACTTTCACTGTCTTATACCTACACAAGTATCCAGAGAGACACCTTCTTGAGACTCTGAATTCTATTAACCCATGTATTCTAAATTTCATTTACTATATCCTCGGGGGACCATTCTGACCCCCAGAGAGGTCAGGTTTAACACTGTGCAAGCTCATAGTACTTTGAGCTCTTCTTTTATGGTACATCTCACCATTGTTATCAAATTATTAACCCTGGGATTAGCTAGTTGATGTCTGACTACTCTTTAATTCCACAAGGGTGGGGACCATATCTCCATTTCTTACCCCTGCTTCACTAGTGCCTAGCACAGCACCAATCAGGTAGGAGGTCTCAACAGGTGCTAAGGCACTGAATAAATAAATCATCAAGATAATGTTTAACCAATAATAAATGAATACCCCAACTATAGCATTGTTTCAATAGGAAAAAGAAATTCTAATTTTTTTTAAGTTTTCAAAAACTGATGTATATATTAATTTTTAAGAGTAAATATTTAAAAACTACCTGCATTTTATTATAATGTCAAGAAAACTATACTGTTTGTAGAGCAGTTTTAAAAAAATTATTCTTATACAAAGAAATTCAAACAAAAAAAAAGAATTAAGTAACCTGTATGATGACAGAGCTCTTTAGTGAGAGGGCCAGGACTAGGATACGGTGCTCTAGTGGCAGCCACATTAGGAGAAGAGAATCAGTAGAGGGTCAGGGGATAAGGACATCCTATTAATTCAGCAAGAAATATACAACTTTGTTCCAGAGATAATTCCACTAAAACTTAAATCTTTTTTATTAAAAATTCTTTTTATTTTTAATTTTTTTAGTTGTTAATGGACCATTTATTTTATTTCATTATTTTATTTCATTTTATTATGTTGTGCTGAGAATCAAACCCAGTGCCTCACACATGTTAGGCAAGTGCTCTACCACTGAGCCACAACCCCAGCCCTATAACTTAAATCTTAATGCATATTTATATAGATGACACATAGGTGAATGATAAGTAAAGGCAGTTAAATAATATGGCCCACCCTCTCTATATATAATGATTTAAGAAATACAAGAACAAGAACATATAAAATCAAGACCAGTTATAACTATGTTGCTGTAAACAGTGAACAACTATATATGTACAAGCTGTTTCATTTACCTAACTGCATATCAAAAACCTCAAAAGTTGGTAGCTTAAAACAATAACCATTATAATTTCTGATAATCTTGTGGCATGGTTAAGGATCAGCTGGGAGATTCTTCTGTTGGTCTTGTTTGAAGACTTCCTGCAATTCCATTAAGATGGTAGCTATAGCTAGAACATCCAAATGGCTTCATTTATAAGTATAGTTCCTTGGCTTTACTTGTAAGCTGAATTAACAGAGCAAACATTTAACTATAAAAGTGTTTATCAAGCCTTTGCTTGCATAGTATGTGCTAATGTCAGGTTAGCCCAGAGACTACATGGGATAGGACAATACAAGTCTTGACCACTAAAAAACATGGTTCTTTGAAAGCAACCAAATTAACAATGACACCCAAGAAGGTATTTACCTCAAGATAATGACTGGATCAATTGTTCTAAATGTTACAAGCTCTAATAGTTCACTTTACTTCTGGGACATGTCAAACATTCCTGGTTTCCCTCCTATCTCATTAGCCATTCCTTCTTGGTATTTTTACCAGCTATTTTAACATATTTTAACTATGTTTAACATATCAAAACCTTCTATATTGTTTTACCCATCTCAGCAAATTCATCTACATGTCTCATGCCAAAAACTAAGTAGCTTGTCTCAATTCCTCACTTTCTCTAACAACCCATATACAAAATATTAGAAAATTTTACAGGATTTACCTTTAAAATGATTTTCAAATATCAAACTCTTCCTTTATGACCTGACCAAGCCACCATCATTTGTCACCTAGATTATTATAATAGCTTTATACTTGTGTAAGGTTTTTACCCTTCTCCCCTGAAATCTAGTTGTCTCATAGAAGAAGATGTACTTTAAATAATAGACTGGATCATTCCATGACTATGCTCAAACCTTCCAATGCCACCTACCCACCCTTGGTTGGGTAGCAGGGAAGATTCTGAGGTCTTCACCTTAGCTTTCAAAACCCGACATGGTACCTCTTTTACTTCTTTGACCTCTTCTTTACTACTCTCCTTTTTATCTATTCTACTATAGACAATAGCAATTCCTTTGCTATTCTGAAAGATAGCAAAGCACCTTCCAACTTCAGGGTCTTAGCATTTGCTTTTCCTTCTGTTTCAGCTTTTTTTCCTCAGTTAATAGCATGTCTCATTCACTCTCCTCATTCAAGTCTCTACTTAAGTTTTACTTCATTAGAAAGACTTTTCCTGTCTACCTTATCCAAAACAGCCACATTGCACAAAATCACACAAGCACTAAATCAAGTTCAGTCAAAATCTACCTTTGTAGTGGCCTTCCAACAAATCCATTACTCTCTAGTACCCTTATCCTCATTTATTTTCCATTGTTAAACATATATTTTTTAATTATTTGTCATTTATTTCTTTATTTACTTTTTTTCAGTTGTAATTAGACACAACAATATCTTTATTTTTATGTGCTGCTGAGGATGGAACCCAGTGCCTCACATGTGTGAGGCTGGTGCTCTACCACTGAGCTACAACCCCAGCCTAATCATTATTAATTCATGATTCTACACTACATATCAATTTGTAGATTTATTCAATGTACCATTCTCTATACTACTCCCCAGAATATAAATTACTTAAAGTAGAAAAGTATTATTTATTTATTAATTGCTATAATACCAGTACCTATAAAAGTGTCTTCTTGATAAGTAATTTTTGTGAAGGAATATAAGAATGCACAAGATTCTTTCCGTCAGGTTGTTGGAAAACATACAACTCCAAGAGATTAAGAAAATAGACTTATACTAAAACTCAAAGTTAAAACAAAAACAGAAAATATGCATGCCTACATAATTTGGGCAAAAAATGTCCTTTAATTTATTAGGAATGTAAGAAATACAAAATATAGTATAAAAGAAAGAAAATTGGACTGAGATTTAGAAAAATTGGGTGAACATCTTGGCTGGAATTCAAACATGGTTTATGACCCTGATGTAATAAGGAGTGTCTTAGGAAAATCTATTAATATATAAAACCCGGGGCCATAATACTCCCACAAAATGATTGTTAAAGAAAGCACATGGAATTAATGGATAATAACTATTGTTCTTAAATGAAGTATACCAAGTTCTTTGTGTTCCTTCCAAGAGAAAGGCTACATGTAATGCCTGAAAACACCCCCATCCAGTGGCACCTCATAGCCCTTACAAATCTTGCTTGGTTGTATTATAAGCATCTATAAAAGATTATGGAAAAAATTCCATCAATGTCCTCAGTGAGGCAAAAAGGAGGAGGAGAAAGAAACTGGAGGAAGAAAGAAGGAAAATGGAAAGAAGAGGGAGACAAAGAGAGAAAAAAAAGAAAGAGAAAGAGGAAGCAAGTGGAGGGAATATTGACAATTAATGAAATAGTCCTTCCTTAAACCACCTTACACTGTTATTTGGAGGCCCTGTAGGAAATATAAGAAAAAACATGGTTAGAACCTCTTTCCACCTGACCTATTGCCAAGTGAACTCACTCTGCACTAGTTCTATGGGCTCTGAGACAATCCCACCTTCAGGCAGAGCACAGGAATAACTATACCCAACATTGAAATTGGTGGGTATTAACAAACACTATACTGTGACATTCTACCTCTTACAAATTATTACTATCAAATAATCAAAATGATGATCTTCTTGAAAAAGAGAAAAGAAACATAAATTTGTCAGAATAAAAGTCACATTAGAAAACTTAGTTTTCCCATCTTTGTTTTAAACATAAAGAAGGGCAGGCATGGTGGCCCACACCTATAATCCCAGTGACTCAGGAGGCTGAGACAGGGCAGGAGAATTGTAAGTTGGAGACCAGCCTCAGCAACTTAGTGAGAACATAAGCAACTTAGTGACAGCCTGTCTCAAAATTAAAAAAAAAAAAAAAATTTAGAGAGGATCCAAGATGCCGGGCCAGAGGGAGACAACATTCTCTGTCATTCCATGATCCATGTCTCAACTAGTGGGAATACACTTTCTCTATGAGTGATAGGGGACACACACACACACACACACACACACACACACACCCACACACACACACACACACAGCTGTTCCTGTACAAAATTCATGGTCACTGTACCCATGCAGGGCCCTGGGCCTCAGCGCCAGAGCACAACTCCTGACTCCCAACCATCCGCCCACACAGGACTTGCAGGTACCATAGCGGAACAACTGGCATAAGAACTGGCGCAGAATTCCTGGCCACCCCCACACACAGAATTCCCAAATGCAGCTCCCATGATGGACACCAAGCTGCTACCCACGCACAGAAACTCTGGACGACATTCCCCTATGGACCCCCATCTACCAACATGGGACTCCCCCGGTTGCCCATATCTTGGGACTCGGCAGCTATTGCCATAGTCCCCTATGTGCTGTAGCCTTTCCCTGTACATGGGGACATTGCACAGGCTCTGAATACAACCAATAGCCACAACACTGCATGCAGCAGAGCTCATCTCTGAACACATTACCCAACACCATTGCCTGGACCCCCACCAGCCCAAGACAGCTGCCTCTATGTTGGGTCACCTTCATTAAAATTTTTTTTGGGGTAACTCCCAGTTTGGAACACTCAATGACCAGGTACCCATAGTTTCTAATTCACCCCACTCCCTGGCGGCCGCTACTCCGTCACAGTGACTGCCCAATACAAAAACATATCAAAAAGATAGTGCACTAGGATAAAGTGGATTTCACCCCAGGGATGCAAGAAAGGTTCAACATATGGAAATCAATAAATGTAATTCATCACATCAATAGACTTAAAGATAAGAATCATATGATCATCTCAATAGACACAGAAAGAGCATTTGACAAAATACAGCACCCCTTCATGTTCAAAACACTAGAAAAAGTAAGGATAATAGGAACATATCTCAACATTGTAAAAGCTATTTATGCTAAGCCCCAGGCCAATATCATTCTAAATGGAGAAAAATTGAAAGCATTCCCTCTAAAAACTGGAACAAGACAGGGATATCCTCTTTCACTTCTATTTAACATAGTTCTTGAAACACTGGCCAGAGCAATTAGACAGATGAAAGAAATTAAAGGGATACATAGGAAAAGAAGAACTCAAATTAGCACTATTTGCCAATGATATGATTCTATACCTAGAATACCTAAAAAGTTCCACCAGAAAACTTCTAGAACTAGTAAATGAATTCAGCAAAGTAGCAGGATATAAAATCAACACCTATAAATCAAAGGCATTTCTGTATATCAGTGAAAAATCTTCTAAAAGGGAAATGAGGAAAACTACCCCACTTAAATTAGCCTCAAAAAAAAAATACTTGGGAATCAACTTCACGAAAGAGGTGAAAGAAAGACCTCTACAATGAAAACTACAGAATGTTAAAGAAAGAAATTAAAGAACACTTTAGAAAATGAAAAGATTTGCATTGTTCTTGGATAGGCAGAATTAATATTGTCAAAATGACCATACTACTAAAAGCACTATACAGATTTATTGCAATTCCAATCAAAATCCCAATGACATTCTTTAAAGAAATAGAAAAGCAATCATGAAATTCATCTGAAAAATAACAGACCCAGAACTTCCAAAGCAATCATTAGCAAGAAGACTGAACCAGGAGGCACCATAATATCAGATCTTGAGTAATATTATAGAGCCATAGTAATAAAAACAGCATGGTATTGGCACCTATTATAGACATGTAGACTTATAGTACAGGATACAAAACACAAGAGACAAATCCACATAAATACAGGCATCTCATACCAGACAAAGGTGCCAAAAACATACACTGAAGAAAAGATAGTCTCTTCAACAAATGGCTCTCGGAAAACTGGAAATACACATGTAGCAAAATAAAATTAAACACCTATTTCTCACCCTACATAAAACTCAACTCCAAGTGGGTCAAATGTTTAGGCAGTAGAAAAGAGAAACTGCACTTAATAGAAGAAAAAGTAGGCCCAAATCTCCATCATGTCAGCTTAGGAAATGACTTCCTTAACAAGACTTCTAAAGCACAAGAAGTAAAATCAAGAATTAATAAATGGGATGGATTCAAACTAAAAAATCTTCTTTAGCAAAAGAAACAATCAGTGAGATAAATAGAGAGCCTATATTTGGGGAGCAAATTTTTATCAGATAGAGAGAGCACATCAGATAGAGAGAGCACTAATCTCTAGGATATATAAAGAACTCAAAAAACTTAACACCAAAAAAAGAAAGAAAGAAACCCAAATAACCCAATCAATAAATGGGCAAAGGAACTGAACAGACATTTCACAAAAGAAGAAAAACAATCGATCAACAAATACATAAAAAAGTTCAACATCTCTAGCAATTAGAGAAAAGCAAATCAAAACCACACTGAGATTTCATATCACTCTAGTCAGAATGGTAATTATCACAAACACAAGCAACAATAAATATTGTCAAGAATGTGGGGAAAAATGTACACTCATACATTGCCGGTTGGACTGCAAATTGGTGCAACCACTATAGAAAACAGTATGGACAGTATGGAGATTCCTCAGAAAACTTGGAATGCAACCACCATTTGACCAAGTTATCCTACTCCCAGGTTTATACCCAAAAGGACTTAAAATCAGCCACATCAATGTTTATAGCAGCTCAATTCACAATAGCTAAACTATGGAAGCAACCTAGGCACCCTTCAACAGATAAATGAATAAAGAAACTGTGGTATATATACACAATGTAATATTATTCAGTCTTAAAGAAGAATGAAATTAAAGCATTGGCTGGTAAATTGATGGAAATGGAGAATATTATGCTAAGTCAAATATTATGCTAAGTCAATTCCAAAGAACCAAAGGCCAAATGTTTTCTCTGTTATGTGGATGCTAATTCACAATAAGGGGTGGGGAGAATAGAGGTATTTTAGACTAGACAGAGGGGAGTAAAGGAATGGGAGGAGGTACAGGGGTAGGAATGATAGTAGAAGGAACCAGACATTAATACTCTATGTGTATATATGATTACATGACCTGTATAACTCTATATCATGTACAACCTGATGAATGAGAAGTTATACTCCATTTATGTATGATGTGTCAAAATATATTCCACTGTCTTATATAATGATTATAACAAATAAAATAATTTTAAAAATTAAAATTAAAAAAAAGAGAAAAACCTTAAAGATTCCAGAAAGTTAATGAAACCTACTAGGGAATGAAAATTAGATTGGCCTCAGATTTTTCATCTTTAACTATGCATGTTGCACTAATTTTGTAGTGCTGAAAAAATATCATTAGAATATCATCCTGAAGTGAGATAATAGAAAAGTAATTATATCAGAGTTAAAGTATTAATAAAATTTATCACCTGTATGATATTTTCTTTTTCCTGGAAATTTAACTTCACTCTCACATTCCAAAATAGAGGTTTTTCAAAATTTTTATTTTTTCTTGATTTGAAGGAAGATTTTTATGTCAATCTAATGTTTCTTCCTCTGTATCTTATATTTTATTTCATAAACACAATTCTCTCTTCACTATTCCATGTGCTTACCCATCTATTATCCACCAATAGAGACTTATTGAGTGTCTACTATATGATATGCATTACACTAGTTGCTGAGAGTTCAGATGAACAAGTCATGGTACTGAGTTAGCACCTTTTCAAACCAAGCCTGTTGGTATTATCATGACATTGCTTCTAGAGGACTTACGAGAAATAAATCTGTTTTTGACCTTATGCCTGATGCCTTTCAAACAATAATTTGTTTAAAACTATGTTATAAAATAAAATATAATTCTTTAAAAGACAAATGCACATAATACTTTTAAGATCAGCAAATAGCACTGGTAACTTATTTTATTGTTAAACTAATTATGACTATTTTACAACTATCACTATGACTATCAAATATCATTCTATTGGCTATCAAATTTCTACAGAGTTATAACTACCCAGCAGTGTTCTTTGCTCAGTTTGTGAACCATAAAAATTAATAAATAAATGGAGAGTAATATAATTGTGTTCAATATATTAATCCAAATTTCAGGAATAAAACTACAATTGATCATTAACTTAGAATTCTACCTACGAGATTATTTTATATTTAATTATCTATTTTCCCTTACTGTGCTTACCTGCCATGCTAAGGTCACCTAACAATTGAGAAAAATAACATTGCCTTGTTATATTTTAGGCTTGAATTAAGCCCTTCCAAACTTTGAAATTTTCATAAAAGAAATGAACATTTTGTGAGAACAAATAGAGTAGATTTTAGAAATATATCCAATGTTTTCTTATTACTTACTAACACTGAATTCAGATCCCAAAGTACAGTTTCACAGAAAAATAGAGTGATTTTTATAAAAAAAAAAAAAAGACAAAGCTACAAATTAAGTTATCATGCACAGCAATGGAATGGGACTATCCCGAAGCCTGATAGAATATGGATTGGGATAAGAGAAGTAATTGGTACTGTGAGTCTAAATCCAATGGGATATAGTCAACATTTTGTACTTCTGAGTTTTTACAGTGAATCAAGTTTTTTGTAATGATTTTATTTGTGTTTATTTTTTAAGAACTATAAGAAAAAAGTCTTCAAAAACAATTTGAGTAAAAAGCAGTATTTCTCAACGTTCATTGTTAGAGTTAGGGTCTACTTGCATTAGAATTACTTTCATAATTTGTTAAGAGTATACATTTTACCCTCCTTCCCATCAGAATTACTAGATTCTAATTACTTTAGAATCTCTGAGAGAAAGATCTAGAAACCTGTTTTTTAATAAGAATCTCTGATGAAGTTTTTTTTTTCTTTTTTTTTTTTTTTACAGTAAAGAATCATGATAATAATCAATGTAAGAAAGGAAATTGATGGGCAAGGGTAAGATAAGCAAAACACACACAAAAGAAAAATCCTGAAAGGCCAGCTAAGCATATTCAATTAGGATTTTATAAAATCAGTTAAGAGGGAATTCAAAGCCCATAGGAATAAAAATAAGCAAATAGACCAATGGAGATGATGAGGTAAATGAAAAGTTAAATAGGTCAGGTGAGTAGAAGATAGAATAAATGAAGAACCATGAATGAAGGGGGATTGAAATGTTTGGGATGTTACTGTAAGACACTATATAGTGCCTTGGCAATCAAAATATTTCTGAGATGACAACATCATTGTTTAAAACCCTGACTTTGTCCCCTAACCACTGAAAACCAGCACTACTCAACGAAGTGACCTGAACAAGTAAAACTGTCCTCTTCTCATCTTCATTATGTGGCCTTGCCTTTTTTGGCTCCCTAGATATCAAGATATTAAGGCAAGCATTCTATTGCTCACCCACCCGCTTTGTTATTTTCTGCTGATTCTAGTTATCACCTTTATTTTCCTATGAATACAAAACTTAAATTATTCAGGGGAATAAGTAGCTCATAGTCAAATTAATATAACAACTCAAAAGAACAAGAGAAGAAGAGCAAGAGAAGGCTGTGACAAATAGATATTTTATAAGTCTTTCTACCTTAAAGTTTTACTGAACAATAAAAAGGAAAAAAACCTAATTTTAAAGCTATATAATGCTGGGAAATGGTGTTCCAAAATTTCAAGCAGGAAAGTAAACAAACTTGAGCACTGAAAAATTCCAGGAGTATAGGTGAAATCTCTAAGCATTTAAGATTTATCAAAATACACTGTTATTCCTGATTAGTTTATAAACAATGACCCAAGTGTGCCTTCAATAATGAAATGTAACCCTCATGGCAGACATTACTAATTGATCATAACTTTACACTGAGCCCAGTGGTGCCTCCCAAACCTCAAAAAGATCTTTCAGAAGCTTCAATCCAAACAGATATATAAAAATAACATTTTTTGCAAATCTGTCTAGAACATTTCCACTTGTCCAGGTTTTCCTTCAAGGCAACCCATATTTCTATATAAACTGGATAGTACCTTTGAAATGAGCTCTAGGTCCCATGAATCAGACTCCAATTTTCCCTTCACCACCTGTCAGAATACCACAATTCTACTCCCTTCACAGGTGCTGCTGACTACTATATGTATCAATTGCAAAGCTGACTGCTCTCACTAACCACAGTGATGCTTCTTCCTGCAGAGAGCATTCACTTCTGTGAAATTTAGCAAACGTCTCAGACCTGCTTCATTAATTTAGCCTCTAATATTTTACCTTAGGTCTGCAGATAATGCAACTCAGTCTTTGGGATTTTGTAGTAAAATTATTTTATGGAAAGGAACTTCTTAATTTTTCCTTTGAAAGTGCTTAAATTATGTTTATTTGTAAAATTCCATGAGTTTGACTTGAGTATCTAGAAATTATTACATCATGTGAGTATGTGTATTCCAATAGTCTTTTTCCAAAAGCACATAGAAGTAAAATAATTTGTTTGTACTTTCAATACCACTACAGAAAGGCTCTACATGACCGTTGCAAATTCAGCTTTCATCTGAATTCCAAACAAAATGAGACTCCATCTCCAGGAGAAGCCTATGTGCATCAACCAATCACCAGTGGATATCAGACTCTCACTTCTTCACTCTTACAAAGTGTACTCAATCAGTAATTCTCCAGGGAGTTTCCAGAAGCCTTTGGTCTCTGACAGGAGTAGGTAGCATCATTGTTCTTCTGAAGCTTCAGCATCTTGGACTGTACAGCTACGGTTCCTCCAACTCTCCAGCTTATAGACTGCCACTGTGGACTATCCAACTTCTGATTGTGTAAGCCATTCTAATAAATCCCTTTTTATAATCATAACACTGTTGGTTCTGTTCCTTTAGGGAACCCTGACTAATATATTATCCTTGCATGCTTTGGAAAGATATATATCTTTGAAAATAAGCATATATGCACTTATATTCAAATTGGTAGAAACAATCCATACTCCAGAAAATCACTAGGGAAAAAAAAAGTTCCAAATCTTTATTCCAACCTATCTCACCCTTCATTTTTAAATTTGGGATAAGTGTTATCTATAAGTATTAAAAAAAACTGTTTAAAGTTACATAGTAAATGAAGCTTTGGTTCCTCATTCTTAGGCTAATTCTTTATCTACTAGCCAAAAATCCACCTGTTCTTAGCTAAGAATGATTCATATTTGTTTAGCATTCCAGAAGTATTTTTTTCATTTTTTAATTTAATTCAGAATGAAACTTCCTTTCCTCTTTGAAGTACCTCCATGTCCTAGGTTTTCTAGTCATTCATATTATATTTAATTATGGTTAAACTTGGTTAAAGATCCCATGTTTTATTTTGAAAGCAAATTAATTATTTAATGAACAAAAATAAGTAGCACTTATTGTTTAGAAATTATTGATAATTTATAGATTTATAAGGCAAAAAACTTAAGAGTCCTAAATAACATTATTTTTTTCTGGCATCAGCCTACATGATAGCAAAATACTGATACCAAGAAGTTTTACAAATAGCTCTCAAAGAAAGGATTGATGCTGCATATAGTTTTCTTTGGAACTTCAATACACACAAGCCAACCTCTGTAGCCCTATGTAAATATCACTGTATTTTCCATACTTCTTTTCTCATTCTCTCCTTTAGCTCCTACTGGCAGTCAAAAGTTAGCTTAATGCAGAGTTTATCTTATTTTGTTTCTTTTTGAAAATATACAACCACTATTATAATTTTTAAAGCAACTGTTTAATTTTTAAAGCAATCTCAGCTCAGATATATAGAAATCTATAAAGATCATCATTCCCAACATTTCAATGACAAGAGAGACAGAGGGAAAAAATCCAGCAAATTTGTGTCTTTTCTTGAACCCATTAGAATGCTTTACGTCATAGGGCAACTAACTGGTCCAGAATTGGAGAAAAAGAAGCATAAACAGAAAGAGACAAGGTATGAAACAATAACTTATCTCAGTAAAACATAGTCAAACAACACCAAGAGTTTAGCTAGGAAGCTAGGCAAAGTTTGGGAGGCTGATAAGATACTGTTGAGAGGCTGAAACCTTATATAGAGAAATTTCTTTCCTCCACAAATCCAACTTACCATTCATAGAAATGACTAGAAGAGTTCTTAAAATTCTTCTCTATGGTACTGAAATGAGCAAGGTCACTGGAGGAGGGGCAAGAAATTTTCCTAGACCTTTCCCTTCTTACCTATGGGGATAGGGCAGAAAAAGTTTTCATCTGTGGGGAAAGGATTGGAAACACCATCACACGTAAGACAAAAGTAAAAATCCCATTGCAACTGGGGGAGAGAATATGAGAGCAAGAAATAAACCAGACCCCTGAGGGAGGAGTAGAAATATGGGCAGAATTCAGAAAATCACCAGAGAGGGGCAGAATTACTGGCCACATACCCAAGATACAGGGACACAGTGGCTATCTAAGACTGAGTTATGATAAAAATAGAGAGTTCCTGACCCTTTAGTCCCCACAGCCATGCTAACAAGCATTGGATAATAAATAATCAATAAGAGACTCTGTCTCAGAGTCAAGGCACAAAGGGATAGCATAAGGCTAATGATAGAGCATTTGCTGAAAAAATTAACATACCAAATCAACTCCTACAATAAACACAAGGTATCTCTAGATGAATTTAAAGCTGAGGTACAATTACAAACCTCAAACCCAGCCCAATTCCCAATTATATTAACTCAGATCCTGGCACTAAAGTCCTGACTAAAGGAAATCAATTGCTCATTTCCAAACATAAAAATTATGTACTTGTAAGAAGATATAAATGGTGTGAATATACTTTGTATACAACCAGAGATATGAAAAATGTGCTGTATATGTGTAATATGAATTGTAATGTATGCTGCTGTCATATATAACAAATTAGAATAAAAAATAAAATTACAAAAAAAATTACTTCATCTCTAAAAATTACTTCATCCTGGCCCAGTTATCAACTGTCAACAGAAAGTACAAAACAAGGCAAGAAAAATCACACTGCCATAAAATCACACTTAACCAGAGTCAGATGTAATATAATGTTAAATGTCTGACATGAAATTTAAAGTAACTGTGATTAATATTTTAAAGGCTAATGGGATAGATGGATAACACATAACATCAGATGGATAATTCTAGCACTTTGATGGAAACTATAAGGAAAAATGATGTTTAAATGCTACAAATCAAAGGTAAAATAACAAAAAAAATGCCTTCTAAAAGTTCATAAGCAGAGTGAATACAGGCAAGAGGAGAATCTGTGAACTAAAAAACTGAAACAGAAAGAGAGAAAAAAAAAGAATGAAATATTCAAGAATTGTGAGAAAACATCACACAATTAAAATCTTACAAAGAGAAGAGAAGGAATAGGGCAATGGAAATATTTGAAAAAATAATGACCAATAATTTTTTTAAGATTAACTAATGATAGATGAAACACCACAGATATAAAAAATGCAAGAAAGAAAAAAAAAGACACACATAGGCAAATCATATTCAAATTGCAAAAAGCAAAACAAAAAGAAAATACTTTAGACAGTGAGAGAAAAGACATTGCATTATAAGGAAAAACAATAGATTTCTCTTCAAAAACCATGCAAACTAAAGATAATGGAGTTGCATCTTTAAAATACTCACGATAAAATTTTTAAATCAAGATTTTAAAAAAATTGTCAAACCAAAATAATACTCCACAAAACTGACTTTTGAAAATGAAGAAGAAATAAAAATTTTCACAGGCACACAGAAACTACAGGAATTTATTATAGGAATTTACTTCTAGCCCACCTACCCTTAAAAAATATGTGAAATTAAAAAATTATACAAGACAAAAATTTGTACATGCACAAAGAAATGGAGCACTTGAAATGCAAGTATATTAAATCTCTTGTCTTAATTTTTCTAAAAGATAAATGTCAAGTCTGCAAAAAAAAAATGTAGCACAATAGTACCACAATGAATGGACTGCAGAAATCAAGAATATACTGTGTAAGATACTTACACTATGCATAAAATTGCACAAAAATACTTAAAGATACATGTTTATTACAGATATATATATTTAAACTGTTGAGTAACTGCTAAAAACTTTTAATCATATAAATAATAATTAAATAGAGAAGACAAAATTCAATCATAAAAAATGCTTAGTTAACATATGAGAAGAAGGAAAAGAAAAAAAAGAAACAAAGAACAGATAGAACAAATAAAAACAGCTTTCAATGTGGTAGATTTTAGTCCCATCACATTGATAATCACATTAAATGTGAATAGACTAAACAAACCAATTATAATACATTGTCAGATTATATTTTTAGAAATTAATATTCACCTGTATGCTGTGTAAAAACCCCTAATTTAAACATTTAGGTAAACTAAAAGGATTTTTAAGAGATGCATGATACAAGCACTAACCAAAAGAACACTGAAATAGCCATAATAATATTAGACAAAGTAGAATTCAGAGCAGGAATATAATCTAGGATAAAGGGAGACATTACATAATAATACAGGGGTCAATTCTTCAATACATAACATTTCTATAATGTACACATAACAACAGACCTTCAAAATAAATGAAGCAAAATACAGCAAAACCAAATGATGAAATGAATAAACCCACAACCATAATTGGAGTTTTAACATGCCTTTCATCAATTAATATAAAAAGAAGATAGAAAATTACTAAGGATCTAGATAACCTGAGCAATGTTATCAACCAACTTAATCTTATTGATATTTATATAACATGCCACCAAGCAACAATACAACACAAATTACTTTCAATTATATCTGGAACACTGACAAAAATGTACCATAATCTAAGACATAAAATGAACCTTACCAAACTGAAAACAAATATAAATCATACAAGTATGTTCTTATACCATAATTGAATTAAACTAGAAATAAATAAGAAAGACATTCCCAAATGTTTGGAAATTAAATGACACACATATAAGTAACCACAGAATAAAAGAGAAACTATCAAAGCAACTTTTAAAAATATTTTAATTGAATAAAAATGATTATCATTTTGTATTTATATCGGTTGTACTATTGACATATTGCATTATGCAATATGTCATAAAATTTGTGAGATGTAGTTAAAACAGTACTTAAAGGAAATATCACAACATCAAATTCTTATAATAAAAAATAAAAAAGATCTCAAATTAGAAATCCAAAATTTCACTTTAATGATGAAATAAAGAGTAGAGTGAATGCAAACAATGAAGAAAAAAGGAACTACAGTAAGAGTGGAAATAAATGACATTAAAAAAATCAATCAAATAAAAAAATTACTCAAGCTCATGTAGATAACTGAATAGTTCTCTATATATCTTAAATAAATTATATTCATAGTTAAAATGTATGTTCAGCCCCAGATTTAAGATAGTAGATTCCAGGAAAGCTTAATTCCTAGTTGCTCCATTGTTTGGGATTCAAGCAGTGGGGATACTGCTTCTCAGGAAGGTAGATGAAAGATGGACTTCACTGAAATCAATACTAGACAGAGTGTCTTAGAGATTCTGGAATATGGGTACAGTGAACAAAGAAAGAGTACATTGGAGCCAAGCCAGTTGTGGCAGCAGCAGTGTTAGCAGTGCTGTTTCACCCCAGAGGACAGATACACACTAGATACATTTGGTAAGGAAAACCTGAGATTAGCAAAAGAGCCTGAGCACTGGTAGCTACTGTGAGAACTGGTGTTTGAAAAGTGGGCTATGTTTCTCAGCTTTCCACAGAGAGCTGAGGCAGGCATGATAGCTGCCTAGCTACAGCTGCTCATGCAGAAGCCAGGAGGTCACAGTGAACAATGCCATACTGTCCTAGCAAGCACCTACCAAGAATCCTCGGGCATACCTTGCAGAAAGTGAGTGAAAACAGGCACAAAGAAGATTTTACCTAGGGGGGTTCAACTCAGAAAAGTGAAGGGGAGGATAACTCACTTTTCTTTTGAGTCTGACAGTTTACATAATCAATTGAAGTGGGTGGGAATCTGAATAGGCGGGCATGAATACACTCAGGGACTGGGCCTGGCTCAAGGGCAGCAGAGTGTGTGGAGGATTGGCTTCTCTCCTCTATGAGAATTGTTGGGAAGCTCATCCATATGTAAACTCAATAAAGACTCTTCAGAACTGAAAAATATTATAAATCAAATAGACTTAACAGAAATCTATAGAATATTTCATCCAACAACAGCTAAATACACTCTTTTTTCAGTGGTTCATGGAAACTTCTCTGAAATAGACTATATTTTAGGCTACAAAGCAACTCATGGTGAATACAAAGGAATGATTTAAGTCCTTTCATCTTATGTGATCATAATGGGATGAAGTTAGAAATCAACATCAAAAAGCCTTCCAGAAACTGTATAAACACATAGATATCTACTAACACACCTTCGAATAATGAATGGACAACACAAGAATTCAGCAGAGAAATTTAAAATTATTAATAGTGATACAACATACCAGTACCTGTGGAATGTTATGAAGGCAGTTCTAAGAGGAACATATATAGGTACGAGTGCCTAAATAAGAAAATTAGAAAGATCTCAAATAAACAACCTAATGATGCATCTCAGGACCCTTGAAAAAGATGAACAAACCAATTCCAAAATCAGTAAAAGGAAGTAAATAATTAAGATCAGGGCCAAAATCAATGAAATTGAGAATAACAATAAAGGATCAGTGAAATGAAGAGTTTGTTCTTTGAAAAAGTAAACAATATTAATAAGCCTTTAACCAAACTGGGAGAAAGAAAGAGAGATAGATAAAAAACCCAAATTAATAAAATAAGCAATGAAAAAGGAGAAATCACCACAGACACCACAGAAATACAGAGGAACATTAGGGACTATTTTGAAAACTTATATTCAAATAAATTGGAAAACCTAGAAAAATGTACACATATGGCCTGCCAAAATTGAATCAAGATGACATATAAAAATTACACCAATCAACAACAAGTAACAAGAGAGAAGCAGTAATAAAAAGCCATCCAACAAATAAAAGCCCAAGGCCATATGAATTCTCAACTGAATTCTATCAAACTCTTGAAGAAGAATTAATGACAATACTCCTCAAAATATTCCATGAAATAGAAAAAGATGGAACACTTCCAAGTTCATTCTATGAAGTAGTGTCAAAGTCATACCAAAACCAGAGAAAAACACATGAAGAGAAAAAAATAGACAAATATCCCTGATAAATTAGATGCAAAAAATCCTTAACAAAACATTAGCAAATCATATTCAACAATGGATTAAGAAGATTGTTCACCATGATAAAATTGGTTTTATCCCAAGAATGCAAGGGTGTTTAACATATGCAAATCAAAAAATGTAATTAATCACATACATAGAATTAAGGACAAAAATCACATAGTATCAATAGATGCAAAAAAGCCTTTGACAAAATTCAGCAAACATTCATGATAAAACATTAAAGAAACTAGGGATAGAAAGAACTTACCACATAGCTTAAAGGCTATGTGGCAAACCCAAAGCCAACATCACAGTGAATGGGGGAAAACTGAAAGCATTTCCTTTACAATATGGAACAAGAGACCACTTTCCACCACTCCTGTTCAATATAGTACTAGAAATTATAGCCAGAGCAATTACCCAAATGAAGGAAATAAAAGGGTTAAAAATATAAAAAAAGATTAACTCAAATTATCACTGTTTAAAGACAATATGATCCTATATACTTAGAAGATCCAAAAAAGACTTTTAGAGTTAATAAACAGTACCAGGTTGCAAGAGTAACATACAATAGCTTTCCTATATGCCTACAGTGAATCTGCTAAAAAAGAAATCATGAAAACAATTCCATTTACAGTAGCCTCAACAAAAATAAAACACCTGAGAATAAATTTAACCAAGAAGGTGAAAAAACTCTACAATGAAAACTATAAAACATTGAAGAAAAAAAGTGAAGAAGACACAAGAAAATGGAAAGATCTCTTATGTTCATTAATTGCTAGGAGCCACAGCAAAGTATTATGATGCATGGCACTTTTGGTTGTAAGGTGACGCCAGCTAGCCATTGAGAAGATTTACATTCATATGGAAATTGGACTCCTGCTCTTCACCTTGGCCTGCTACAGTCTGGACTCCTGGAGAGTTCCCATTGGTTGGGGAAGGATAATAGGAGGGAATACCAGGGGAGGTCCTGGGCCCCGGTTCCAGTAGACGCAACCGCATGGGTGGACCGGCTTGCTGGCCAGACGCCTACGGGATATTGGCGGCATTTTCAAAAATAAAGTTTTGTTCCTGCTTGAGTGGCTCCTGATTCTGTGCCCAGCCAAACTGCGGCAATTAATAGGCTGAATTATTTTTAAATAATGCCCATAAAAACTAAATGTTAAAATGCCCATACTACTTAAAGCAATGTACAGATTCAATGCAATCCCCATCAGAGTATATCAATGACATTCTTCACAGAACTAGAAAAAACAGTCCTAAAATACATTTTGAAGAATAAAAGACCCAAAATAGTTAAAGCAATTCTAAGTCTAAAAAGCAATGCTGGAGCCATCACAATACCTTGACTTCAAATTATATTGGAGAACAATAGCACAAAAATTAAATCCTCCATGGTACTTGCATAAAAACATACACAGAGACCAATGAGACAGAATAGAAGACACAGAGACAAACCCACACATCTATATTCATCTGATCCTTTGACAAGGGTGCCAAATCCATACACTCAAGAAAAGATAAACTTTTTAACAAATGGTGCTCAGCAAACTGGTTCCATATGTAAAATAAAACTATGCTCTTATCTCTCACCCATCAAAAAAATATACTCAAAATGAATCAAAGACCTAGGAATTAAACCAGAATGATGCAACTCGTAGGGGAAAAAAAAAAAAAACATAAGATCAGTAACCAGTATATACACACAGGCAACAACTGTGTCAATAAGACCCCAAAAGTCAGGAAATAATGCAAAAATTTAATAAATTAGATGGCCTCAAATTAAAAAGATTCTTTATAACAAATGAAATAATTAGGAATGTGAAGAGAAAACCCACAGAATAGGGGAAAATCTTTGCTAGTTACCCTTCTGATCATAGGTTAATATCTAGACAATAAAAGAATTTTTAAAACTTAACACCAAAAAACCAAATAACCCAATTAATAAATTGGTGATGAATTAAATGGATACATCTCAAAAGAAGAAATACAAATGGCCAACAAATATATAAAAAAAGTTCAACATCATTAGCAATTAGGGAAATGCAAAAAAATACTACACTGAGATTTTATCTCGCACCAGTCAGAATGGCAGTCATCAAAAATACAAAAAATAATAAATGCTGGAAAGAGAAATAATATGTGAGGTGAATAGGGAGACTACATCCTGGGAACAAATTTCTACCCCTAATACATCATATAGAGCTTTAATCTCTAGGGTATACAAAGAACTCAAAAAGCTAAACACCAAAAAAACCAAATAACCCAATCAAGAAATGGGCCAAGGACCTGAACAGACACTTCTCAGAAGATGATATACAATCAATCAACAAATACACAAAAAAATGCTCATCATCTCTAGCAATCAGAGAAATGCAAATTAAAACTACTCTAAGATACCATCTCACGCTAGAAAAAATGACAGCCATTATGAAGTCAAACAACAACAAGTGCTAGCGAGAATGCGGGGGGGGAAAAAGGTATACTCATACATTGCTGGTGGGACTGCAAATTGGTACAGCCAATTTGGAAAGCAGTATGGAGATTCCTTGGAAAGCTGTGAATGGGACCACCATTTGACCCAGCTATTCCTCTTCTTGGTCTATATCCAAAGGACCTAAAAACAGCATACAACAGGGACACAGCCACATCAATGTTTATAGTAGCACAATTCACAATAGCTAAACTGTGGAACCAACCTAGATACCCTTCAATGGATGAATGGATTTTTAAAAAATGTGGCATGTATACACAATGGAATATTACTCAGCACTAAAAAATAACAAGATCATGGCATTTGCAGGGAAATGGATGGCATTAGAGCAGATTATGCTAAGTGAAGTTAGCCAATCCCAGAAAAACAGAAGCCAAATATCTTCTGTGATGACTCTAAATGGGGTAGGGAGGAAGAGCATGGGAAGAAGATTACCTCTAGATAGGGAAAAGAAGAGGGAGGGAAAGGGAGGGAGAAGGGGAACTGCTTGGGAGGTCAAAGGAGACCCTCATCATTACACAAAATACATATAGGAAGATGTGAGAAAAAAAAAGAATAGTGTCACCTTAGATTGGGTAGAGAGAAGTGATGGGAGAGGAGAGGCGGGGAGGGGAAGGGGGGATAGGAAGGGCAGCAGAATAAAATAGATATTATTATTGCTGTATGTATATACGTGATTGCATGACCAATGTGATTCTGCAACCTGTACACTCAGAAAAATGAGAAATTATATCCCCTCTGTTTCAAATGTATGATATGTCAAAGTCATTGTACTGTCATGTGTAACTAATTAAATAAAAAATTTTAAGAAAATAATAATAAATGCTGGAGAAAGTGTAGAGAAAAATGAACACTTTTACACTGTTGATGGGATTATGAATTAGTACAATCTCTATGGAAATTAGTATGGAGATTCTTCAAAAGACAAGACATGGAACCAAGCACCATATGACCCAGCTATACCACTCCTTGGTATTTATCCTAAAGAATTAAAATCATTATACTATAGTACTACATGTATACCCATGTTTATAGAAGCCCAATTAAAAGTAGTCAATCAGTGGGTGAATGGATAAATAAAACGTAGTATACATACACAATGGAGTTTTATTCAGCTGTAAAGAATATGGCACATACCTGTAATCCTAGTAGCTCCAGAGGCTAAGGCAGGATGATCACAAGTTCAAAACCAGCCTTAGCAAAGGCAAGGCACTAAGCAACTCAGTAAGATCCTATCTCTAAATAAAATACAAAATAGAGGCACTAAGCAACTCAGTCAGACCCCATCTCTAAATAAAATACTAAATAGGGCTGGGGACGTGGCTCAGTGGTTGAGTGCCCCTGAATTCAATCCCCGGTACCAAAAGAAAAAAAAATAATGAAATTATGTCATTTGCAGGAAAACAGATGAAATTAGAGACCATTATGTTAAACTAAATAAGCTATACTTAGAAAGTCAAAGTTCATATGATTTTTCTCACATGTAAAAGCTAGAGAGAAAAAAAGGAAAAGAACAGTATGAGATGGGACTCTCATGAAAATCAAAGGGAGATCAGTAGAGGAAAAGGATCAGGGAGTAGGAGGTGGGGAAGGAGGGGCAAGTGCTGGGGAGTGATATTGGCCAAATTATATTGTTATATTGTGTGCATGTTCAAATATGTAACAAGAACTTCCATCATAATGTACAAGAATATAACAATAAAAATATGAAGAGAGGAAAAGTAACTATGTTCTAAATATAGTTCAAAAAAACTATAAGATCAAGTAGCTTCACTAATAAATTTTCTAATTATTTAAGGAAGAAATAATGTTAATTCCACACAACTTATTCCAGAAAATAGAAAACAAAGGAACATATTTGAACTCATTTATGAGGTAAATATTACCCCAATAACAAAGCAAAACCATAAGTGAAAAGAAAGGTACCTATATCTTTCATAAACATGCATATAAATGTCTTCAAAAAATATTACCAAATGCAATAGATAAATAGGATAATGTCTAGGGAATAAAAAGATAAGCCATAGATTAGGGAAAAATTATTTGAAAAAGACACAACTGTTAACCAAAAAAGATATATAGATGGCAGATACACATAAACTCTGTGTGTGTCTGTGTGTGTGTGTGTGTGTGTGTGTGTGTGTGTATGTATGAATATATATTCACCTTCTGTAACTGGAGAATGCAAACTAAAATAACAAGATACCACTACTCATTTGTTAGAACGATAAGAATCCAAAACACTAACACCAAATGCTGGTGAGAATGTAGAATACCAAAAACTTTGTTCAGTACTGGTGGGAAAGTGAAATGGTCCAGACACATTAGAAGACAGTTTGGCAGTTTCTCATAAAGCAAAACACGTTTTTTTCCATATAATCCAACAATCTCATTCCTTGGCATTTATTCAAATAAGCTGCACACAATAGCATGCACAGAGACAATTATAGCTTCTTTGTTCATGAGTGCCAAAACTGGAAATCAACCTAGATATCCTTCAATGGGTGAATGGATAAACTGTGGTACATCCAACAATGAAATATTATTCACTTCTAAAAAGAAATGATATAAAATCCATGAAAATACATGGAGAAACATTAAACGCATATTTCCAAGAGAAAGAAGCTAATCTGAAAAGGCTAGAGTATGTGGTTGTAACTGGAAAAGGCAAAACTACTAACATAAGAATGAGTAATTGCCAGAGATTATAGGGGTAAAAGAGATGAACAGGAGAACACAGAATATTTAGGGCAGTGAAACCATTCTTTTATGATACTTTAGTAGTAGACACATGTCTTTGTACATTTGTCAGAGTATACAGAATACACAAAACAGTGGACACTAAAGTAAGCTATGAGTTTTAAATGATAATGATGTATTAATATAAGTTCATTGATAGAACATATGTAACACTCTGCTGCTGAATTTTGAAGATGGAAGAGGTGGAGTACTGGAGGGAAAGTACATGGGGACTCTGTCATTTTCTGCCCAATTTTGCTTTGGATCTAACACTGCTCTATAAAATAAAATACATATTCCTTTAAAAGGATAACAGATCTCACCATAAGGTGGAATTCACTGCAGGAATGCAAGACACACCTATGGAAATGAGCACACCTATTTCTCAAATTTGGTGTCTAATATCATTCCTCATCAAAAACAACCAGAACTCTTAAGGAAGTGGCTGATTCTAGGACTTGAGTAAATACAAGATAATCCCAGAACATCTCATTGTATCAGAAAATAAGAAAATGCTCAAAAGAAAAATAAAACAATGATTTAGACATGGTAAAATGACAGAGGTATTAGTAGAAAGAGCACTCAGTGTCCAGTTCTGGGAAAATTGGAGGCCCAAACAAAATATAATTATGAATTGTAACCCATTAGAGAAAAAATGGAATCTATGAACATTGCTTAATTAAGGGAGATGGGAGGACTTTTAATTACAATGGGATGTCAAGTGTAACAGTCAAACATGTCAAGTGCAGATGTTGAGTGAGTGATGGAGATGGAAGATCATCCTCTGGTAACTGTCAAACTAAACGTTTCAGCAAGAATGATCAAGGAATACTAAAATTGGGAAATTTTGATAAGCAACTGGATTGTATGGTCTTAAGTTGCTCCCTAAGTCTGCTTGTTTGTTGCAAAAAAAAAAAAAACAATAGTAGCTCTACAGGAGAAAAATTCAATAACTCCTTAATAGATTATTAAAATAAAGACATCATGTATTTGTAGGTGTAATATCCTAAAAAAGGATATAATGACACTTATATAGTACAAATACCATGAGCACAGATTCTAAATCTAATTCTAAAGAAACATCAGAGAAATTCATAAAAAGGAATTTTCTACTTGTAAGTATAGAAGGGAGCAACAAAAGGATGAGGCAATGTTCCAGGTTAAAGGAAACTAAAAAGACAGGACAACTAAATGTAACACCTGACCCTGTATTTGATCTCATCCTGCAGGATAACAAATTGCTAGAAAAGATGACATTATTGGGTTAATTAAAAACTAAAATATAGGTAGTAGATTAAAGTATTGTATCAATGTTCAATTAACTAAAGTTGATAATACAGTGCTTATGTAAGTGAATATCTCTATTCCTAAGGATAATACAGTGAAACATTTAAGGATAAAGGGTCAAAATGAAGGCAATTTGTTCTCAAATGTTTCACAAAAAATATACACATTCATATATAAGGAATACACACACATGGAGAGAAAGACAACAACTGAAAGAAGATAGAGCTTACAGAAGCTCAAAGCATAAATTAATTAAGGTGAAATGCTATCAATAAGAGAATCTAGGCATAGTATATAATATACTATTATTACTACATCTTTTATAAGTGAAATTATTTGCAAGTCAAATTAAAGTTGTTAAAAGCCTGGGATTAAAAAAAACAGATTCCTTCTATCTATTTGCTTGTAGAGGAAAAACTTGAAGTTATGAATACTTATCTGGTTAGGGTGTTTGAATGTTCAAATTCAAAACTGAAGATTAGAGTTGCGATGTAACTGAGACAAGAATATTCCCAGCTTACTTCCTTTCTTACTAGACTCAGCTTCAGACCTTCATAGAGGAATGAAAAAAGAGGCTCTTCCTGTCTGTATTTAATACATGATACCCATCCTATACTATAGTTAGAAACATAGTTTTTATTCACCCAAATCTGATACTAATTCATCTGTTCTGTTTTGATGTTCCAGGGTTACATCTTAACAAAGAAAAATTTCCTTCTCTTGGGTATTTGTTAAAAGATTTGTTCAGCTAGTTAAGGCCTCTAAAGGCAATGCCCCAAAGCCTTCTAAAGCAGTGCCTCTCAATGTCTAGGGCTCTGGTTAAAATGCAGATTCTGTTTCTGTAAATTTGGGAAGGGACTCAAGCATCGGTCTGCTTTTCTAACAAATTCCCTAGTGGTTTCAATAATGTGGTTTATGATTAGGTTGAGCAGTGAAGTTCTAAGGGATTGTTCACAGTCAGAGATGCATAGGCCAGAATTTTCCCTGCTTAGTTTTTTATTTTTAATCTACTTACGGTATCCTTGCTTTTATCAACCTGGAAGTCCTGAGGGTTCCATGAGGGAAGACACTGTATCCCTTTCAACTGTTCTAGTCTGGACTGAGACTCTTATCTCAAAATTTTAGTCACACTGAATCTTTAAAAATACACATGATAAAATGTAGCTATTTGATATTTTTAAAGCTAATGGTTATGTTATAGGAAAAAAGTGAACAACTAACTAGTTGTCTGATGGAAGAAACAATTTATAATCATGCCAAGAGTATCTTATTCTGCTGAAGAAACATGCTGTGGACCTGTTTTATGTGGAAGTCCCAATCTCAAGTCAAATCTCAGTCTGTTTCAAGAAGCGTGCCTTAGGAAATATTTCTCTGTAATATGTACATATCTGTCATGTTAAGTCCACAGTAGCCTCTGCATCAAGCAACAATCATGTCTATTACTTCTAACAGCAACTATTATCTTCTGTGTCTCTTACAACTCTATAAGAAAGACAGCAGCAATTTCTGCCTCAGGACCTACTTCTACATCCATTACACCTGCAGGAGACTAATGTTTTAAGACTTTCAGTTAATTGTCCCTTGAAAAGAGGAAAAGCATAAGTAAGTACAGGAAAACCCATGGAATCCCTGGAATATCAATCATAATGTAAAAGTAATTAATCCCTCAAGATAAGTGACTTAGCAGAAAACAGCCCGGATTTTATTAAAGATTAAAGACCCAAGACCCATTGCATTCCCCAGACGTTTTAAAAAGAAAAATCTGTTGACATCAAACATGTAGCCCACATGGACTAAATTAGGTCACTCTTCGTGTTACAGTTTAAGATTTCATAAAGTACAGCTAGCAGTTAAATCATGTGTTTCAGTTCTGAAGGGCGGTTGATGACTTCCCAATCTTTTCAATATTGTACACTAGTGATATTTACCCAAGCACCACCACAGCACTCCTTCAATCTGGTCTTAATAATCCAACCCCTCGTTTTTGTAGCTCATTCCACATTTTGCTTCCCAATAAACAAATATTTGTGGTGTGTTTGTGGGCTGTTTAACTGCTGGCATCTTTGGC
Organism: Ictidomys tridecemlineatus; assembly: GCF_052094955.1. Classification (NCBI taxonomy): domain Eukaryota; kingdom Metazoa; phylum Chordata; class Mammalia; order Rodentia; family Sciuridae; genus Ictidomys; species Ictidomys tridecemlineatus. The sequence goes on from NC_135480.1 coordinate 130,909,338, forward strand.
TCAGACAGCATTCCATGAAGAAAGGGGACACATCTGTGGCCCCTGGGTTAAATGCTGCTGGATGGGGGGTTTCATGGAAAGCACCAGGATTTTTGTCTTTTGTGAAAGTTTCAGTGACAGCTGATGAAGATTAAACTGAGACAGCTGTTGAAGGGGACAATTCTTCAAAAGAATCCGAGAGTAAGAATTTTTTTTCTCCACCTACTCCCTTACTTTACTTGAGGGTCCCAAACGCTAAAGCATTAGTGGATTTTCAGATAAGCAGGAAATAGAGAAGACAATGGAAGGGAGAGATTTCCTTTACAAATACGCAAGGTCTCCAGATGCCTCAATCTCTGAACTTCTTAACACTACTTCAAGCACAGACTTAACCACTTTGGGAGCTCATATATACAAGGAATGTTTATTCATCTCAATATCTTCCTGTTTCCAGGATTAGAGGCTGTCAAAAACAAAGACATCAGCAAGTCCATGCTGTCTGTCTTGTTTCACTTAATTCACTTTGTTTGCAGTCATAACAAGCATGTTATTTATTTAGTTGTAAGTACATACCAAAGCAAGGATGCATTCACTTTAATCCTTTAATTTAACAAGATCACATACTTTAGGAAGCCAAAGTCTTTACAGCAAGATTAGAATAAAGAGTTCTGTTTCCTCTTAGATTAAAATAGATATCCTGAATATTTGATTTGTGGTATATCATTATGTTTGATATTTAGGTGCTCTCTTGCTGAGGTCTAAATTAGTATGTTTATTAAATTCCCTCTAAGTGGCATTTTACCCACTGTGTTTACATTTAGAATCATCTTTCATGATAAAGTCTGTCATAAAATGGGAAAACTGATTTACTGCCTACATTTCTTCCAAGTTTGATAGCTAAGACCCATCTGTCAACAGAAATAAAGTGAGTACACACACATACACAAACACACATATATACACACAACTTTGTTTCCTTAAAAGAGCTGTGGCCCTTTTGCCTACTCATTTTCTTAGTTCATTTTTAGCAATGGAGATAATACTAAATTGGTTTGTTTCTTCCAGATTCCTGCTAAAATTTTTCTCTTTAGTGTGCTCTCTGCACTGCAAGGAGGTCAGGTGGGTTTTGTATTCAAGCCCTCTATCCTGATAAGCTTTAGGCAAGGGAAAAAAAAAACCAAAACTTTTGAACAAGGAATTTTTTGGTTTACTTAGCAAACCAAAAATGTAGCATCTAGATTTAAAGAATGGGTTGAGATAAATTTTAAAATAAATTTAAAATAAATAATAAATTTGGCTTGAGAAAGCCCCTCATGAGATATATTAATCTATGAATGAAAATCATGAATGGTTATAACAAAAGGCTACTAAACCAATAAATTTGTTTCTACAAAAACTCTGTAGTGATCAGTTTTTATTCCTACTACCTGCCACCTGCCAGTTTGGCCAAGCTACAAGCAAATACAGAAGATCCCTAATAAAAGGTGTGACATATGAGAGGTAAGGAAAGGCCCAAAGGCACAAAAAGACCTGCCTTCCAGGGTCTGCTGCAAGCATTGTCCTTCCTGTTTTGGGCTTCCCTGTACAGAGAAAAGGAGAGATAACTGGTCCCTAGTTAACGTATGCCCTATCTAGTCTCTCTAACAGTGACTGTCCAACCTCTACTTTATAACACCGCCCACTCCAGATCTGCACAATTCAAACAGTCAACTCATAAAAAATATGCAGCCAAGAGTCAGGCACCTACATTGAGTTACGCATTAACTAATCCAAACACCTGGTAGTTTCTCAAGAATTCTCATTCAGAAGATGTAAGTGTGGTAGGACAAAGAGGAGAGAAATGTGTGAAGAATGGCCAAATATCATTAAGGAGGTTGGGTTTCTGAGAAAAATTGCTTGTACTTAGCAGAAAGAGCATAGAATGCCTGGAGTCAAACAGGCATAGGGTTCTTCTCCTACCTCCTCCTTTGTCATGCAGTGTCTCAAAAACTATACATAGTAATTCATTAAATTCTTCCATCAACTCTAAGACATAAGAACTACTAATATCATTATCTCCATTTTACAGATGGGAAAACTGAGGTACAGAAAATTTAAATAACTTGCCCATAGCCCCACAGCCAGTAAGTAGGAAAGCTAGAATTCAGACCCATGCAAACAGGTTAAAAAGTACATATCCTCACTAAAATTTATGTAACCATGTCTCATAAATTGGTCCTCTGAGTCCCAAGAGTCAATCAGCCAACTGGGGATAAAAATATTTACTTCCAACTTGGGTTATGAGAATTCAATATGAATATGAATGATGAGTATTAAAAGTGTATTTCTTTTTTTAAGGGATGAGTTACCTGCAGAAAAGGGAAGAGGACATAAAAGGGAAAATTCACCACCTTACACTTCACCAGCATGTTCTGGGGGCTTCCCAACAGTGCCCCACCATTCCCAAGCCTCCTAGGCTATGCCCCCACACTGCTCCATCTCTGTCTAGAAACTAATGAACAGCCACTTGAGTAGGACCATGGGGTACTTTCATATCCAGCACAATGGAGAAAAGCAATCAAGCAGAGAATATTAATAATGAGCCAAAACCTCATCTCCTAGAACTGCAACGGAAAACTTGAGTTATTTGTTTCAATGTTTTAATTCTCACTAATGGGCAAAATTCCTTAGTGCTAACTGGGTAAGAATTCAGCCTGTCAAGAATTATTTCCATTTACCAGAAACTGCCTTTTCTGCATTCACTTTATGTTTTCCAAAACAAGACATTGTTTTGATGTTGTCACATCAACAAATACCAAATACGTACTGACTACCCACAATGGTTCTAGAGGAAGGTGTAGTAGGCCCGACAGACATTGAATGTAACTTAGGATTAGAAGAAGCAGGTTCTACTCCTGGATCTCTCTGTTTGAAGTAACCTCTGATTTAACTCTTCCGCATTTCTTAACCATTCTTCTGTAATCCATGATAATCATCCATGTTCCCTTCCAGCTCTAAATCTCTAAAGTCATTGTGCTTGCTATTTGAACAAAGAAAGTAGGGAAAAGGAGAAATCCTTCAAATTTCCATTTTGATACTGAACTGAAACTTAGAACCATTAAAAAACAACCATTAAATTCAGTTTTACCTAGCTTATGTGTACTGGCACCATCAATTAGACATACTTTGAGCTATCACAGAAATCCCAAAAGGCTCAATCTACTTTCTGGTGGTAACATGGTTACTGTTTGGGACTTGTCAAACATTTGTCAATTAAAAAAAAAAAAAGTCATCCAGTCCACAGTCGTAACAAGCCAGGCTTGTTCCCTCTGAATGAAGACCTTCTGCCAGATCTTTTTAAGGCTCATTCTTTCTCATTATTCATGTCTCACTAAATATCACCTCCTTCAATAGTTGTTCCCGGGCCCCTCAATCTATTTGTCATTCTCTATCACATATTATAATGCATTTGTTTTCTTGGATGTCCTTATAAAGTATCACAAACTCCTTGGCTTACACAATGAAAATGTATCGTCTCATATCATCTTAAGAGTTCTGGAGGCTATAGTTCTGAGATGTATGCAGGGAGATGTCAGGGAAATCTCCTTTGCAACAATGAGGGTCCCAGTTCCCCTGGCTTGCATTATTGCCCCTGGCAAGTGCCTGTAACTTTGTTTCTGTTCTCCCATTAGCTGAGGGTGCCCAGCCAAGGCCCAGCAGGTAATGCTCAGGCACAAGTAGTATTTACCTGGTACAGAGGGACTGTCAGTCTAGACCCCAGAAGAGTCCTGTTGTCCCCTGTGTCACCAGATCTGGAGGCTATAGTTCTGAGATCAAGGTATTAATGTGGCTGGTTTGCTCTGAGGGCTGTCCTAGACTTCTCCCTAGCCACTGGTGTGCTGCTGACAATCTTGGCATTCCTTGGCTTCTAGGAGCATCACCCCAATCTCTGCCTTCATCTTCACATGGCATTCTCTCTGTATATATATTTCTGTCTACAAATCTCCCTTTTCATAAAACATCAGTCATATTGGAGTAGGGGTCCATGTCACTGCCATAAGATCCTACCTTAACTTATCCAATTATATCTGCAGTGATCCCATTTTCAATCAATCACATTCTGAGGCACTGGGGATAAGGTCTTCAACATAGGAAGCAGGGGGCATGATTCAACCCATAACAATAACTCTTTTACATTTTCTTCATAGAAAGTATCTCAAATTGATTTTTGGTATTGATTTATTTGTTTATTGACAATATGACAAGATGCACAATTGGAAGTTTCTAGTGAGGCACCAAGATATGATAGATATTAGGTAGCAACATGAAATGTAAGGAAGATTAATTGCAAATTTTTTATAATAAGAGGCTAAGAATAGATTAGATCTGTGCTTCTCAAATCAATGTGTCCATAAATCACCTGGGGATCTTATAAAATGCAAATTTTGATTCAGCAGATCTTTTGGCATATCTGATATGTTCTCAAGCAATATTGATATTGCTAGACTCTGGATCACATTTTGAGTAGCAGGGGATAAGATGATGGATTTATAATAACTAAACAAAAACATATTAGAAATGAAGATAGAGACTATTTGTGAGAAAGATTACCTTACTGAGATCTGACATTAACCCTTCCCCAGAGTCTGTGTAAAGATGACATACCTATTTGAGGAAATGCTGTTTCCCCAACCCATACTTAGTGGAAGAGACCACCTCTCGGAGTTTGCTATGTGACCTTGGATTTTTAGTAAAGAGTGGACTGAATCTGACTCCAAGAGAAATCTAATAGGCTACAATCCAGGCTTCTGGTTGCTCAGATGACTGAACAAAGGAAAGGTATAGTAGAATCAGCCCAAATTCCCAGTTTGTCAACAAAAAAGGGTGTGAGAAATAAGCCACATGCAGGAAAGAAGCCCTCACATAACAGCCTCAGTTGAGTAGAGATTATCTGACCCCATTTCCACTCCTCCATCCCAATGCTCCACAGTTGGAGTTACTAGAAAACAGTTGAAGATAAGGTAAACAATGAAGGAAAAGAAGCCAACCACATGCTTCCTCAGATGGTAGGCTCTTACTTTGGGAAGTCAAGAAGATGTAAGCCAAATTGAGACTGTGCTCTTAACCTCTAATGACTAAAAGATTTTATTACTAGATAGAGACAAGGAAAGTAATAAGACTGTTAGCATTCTCATGCAGAAGTCAGGCAAAGGATGACTTCCACAGTAGACTTAGAGAGTGGGAGACAAAAACTGAGATAATTTTAAGAATATTCTCTTTTAACCCTATAAGTTCATAATGCTGGTGGAAACTACCTTTCTTTAGCAGAAGATAAGTCCCATGAAAGCAAAATTTTTAACTTTCATACTCACTTGTATCCATGGCTGCTGCATTTGGATGTGTAGATTGTACACTGCATGGTGGCACCACATAAGAGGCTAAGAACAGATTAGATCACATCCAAAGGGATGTGATTCAAATGTAGATGTCATATATGTTCATATTTACTATTAAAATTATCCATCCATTTTTCAATAAAATTGGGATGTTATGATAACTTTCAACAGATGTCAGTAAAATATATTGAGAAAGCCAATTCTTATAGAAATACCCCGTGTAGCTAGAGATGGCTTGTTATCTAGGGCCCTTGAAGATTCCCCGGCAAAGGATAGCAATTGAAATTGCTTCCAAATTATAGAAAACTGTTCTGTAAGGAGGATTCCCAGTTAACAAGAGTTACTTTATTAACCTCTCCCCAAAAATTGTGTGAGAAAAATGAAGCTCTGCTCTGATGGAGTTTATACTTACTACAAAGTGCTCGTGATAAACAAATGAATATACCACAAGAACATTTGAGTGATGTGGGAAAAAATTAGGCAGGATAAAGAGTAAAAATTGATGGGCTGGTAGGTATGAATGTTTGATGGAGGATTTGGGAATATCTTTCTGAGGAGGTAGCATGAAGGACTAAGGGAGGAGGTCACCCAAGCACTCATGTGCCAAGTCCCTAAGGAGGAGCATGTTAGATGTATTCATGAAAAGAGAAGCCCAAAGTAGTGGGCAAAGTGAACAAAACCGGTTATAGAAATAACACAATTAGTTCTTTTCAACATGTTAAATTTAAAACAGCATCATTTATCTAGGTAGAGGCGCCTCAGAAGCAGTTGGAGATAGAGAATTATAAGTTAAAAGATATGTCGGTACTAGAGAGAGAGTTTTATGAGACAATGGTTTGCAAAAGTACAACCCCCAATTTAACCTGCTCACCCACCTACACTAGGATAGCTGCAAATTATGTCCAACAGCTACCTCCCAACAGGGATATTCAAAAAAGGGTAAACAATTAGAAAGTACTAATGTACCTAGGGCTGGGATGGCAAGTCCAGTCCTGCCCTAATGTTAACATCACTCAACTTATCTCAAAATGTTCCCTTGTTATACTGTTGGGACATCCAGTACAGGCCTCTGAATTTCTCCTAAATACATTCTATACCAGTAAATTTCATATAATGATATACTACATATGAGAGCTAGAGTGAATTGCAGTCATAATGCCCTCTCAGATCTCATGCTGCACTTTCTGTTTTGGTTATGATATTATTGACTTGTCTCAATCAGCCACACACCTGCACACAATTTCTAGAAACTGCACTCTGCAGAAGCTTTGGTGCAATTCATACAGATCAAGAACTACATTCACAATTGACTCTCCCAGTTGATAAAAGCATGAATCCAAAGAAAACCTCAACAAGCCAAAAAAGAACTGGATTAATATCAATTGAAAGCAACAATGAACGAATCATAAACCACCAAATGGGTATGAATATATGTAAAGGAAATTGAAAGTGAACTGTGATTTCTACTGAGTCTCAAGAGTTAAACCTATAACTTATACCCAAAAAAACCAAGAAGCACGATACTACCTCCAACCCTAGACAAATAGAAAAAGGAATAACACAAATTATGGCATAAAAGAGTAACCCAATCATTATGAGAACAACTAAAGTTATGGTTTATGGGAGGATTTTATACAGAAAATGACACTGGAAAAGTGCAAGGAGATAGACATTGAATGGGTTTCGAGTACTGAGAAATGACTGAAATTGACAATAAAGTGTTTCATGATCTTTTCTCTGGATCTGAATCTCCCATAACTGTACTTACACAACAAATAACCACTAAATGTACACACAAAATTTCTGAACTTGGAGGCAAACAAATTATGCAATTATAAAATTATTTTCATATTACATTTATGGAAGAATCCTTCGAAACCATCAGTTTTAACAGAGAATAAAGATGAAATGTCATATGCCAACTTGGGAAGCTGTGACTTTAAACACTAGGAATGTAAGCATATCAAAAGGAAAAAATTAGATGTGAGTTAATATTTCTTCATTTGTATAACACATAATAATTTCAAATCAATATTTTAATATCCAGTTGCCATAAATTTCTTAGGTGATAGTAGAGAAAAATAGGGAAAAAAATTCCACAGCAATGAAGCAATACTTTAAATGTTAATGTCTATTCCAGAATCTAATGTTACTTTCAGTGTACCTGTGTGTGTGTGTGTGTGTGTGTGTATGTGTGTATGTTTGTGTGTGTGTATGTTTGTGTGTGTGTGTGTGTTTTGGTAGGCAAAGGGTATTCTCACTACCTTCGACATAGTATGTAAAAGCTAAAACCAGATCATTTATATCTAATAAAAAAATGGGAATGCAAATAATTAGTTTGTAATAATCCTAAGTAATAAATCCTAAGTCTCTAAATGAAGGCACAGAAAAACTAAACAGCAATTAAATACAATTTAAAATGAAAGACATATAAGAGCCACTAGGTATGTCTTTGTGGAAGTCCAAGAATGGACATCTATTAACTCCAAGGAGCACCATTCCCAGATTCTACCTGGGAACTCCCTAGAGTTGTTCTGTGAACAACCCAAGTAGCCACAAACGACTACTCTAATAATTTTCTGTCAATAATGATTCAGGTCCAAATATATGCAGGTGCAAACTCTGGTTTAAATAAAAGGCAAAGCTTTGAAATGCCACATACTATTTGGAGACTATACACATGCACCCTCAGACCTCAAAATCCCGAGAGACAGGGATGAAATGATCATATATTCTAAAATAATCTAAATGCATTTCCCCTCTAGCAGGTAGATTTTATTGATGTGGACTCCCTCTAACTGAAAACAAAGAACAAGAAAATGAAACATCAAACTATTAAAGTCAGATCTACATAATTATAATATTAAAATTATTTTTCAAGTAAGAACAAATAAATAATTCTTATTTCTTTTTTCCAAGTTATAGTTATGATCTCTAAACAATGAAAGAAATTGTTAGACTTTCATATTTTCAGATGGACTATTTGCTAAGAAATGAGAAAGAAATAGTTATAAACATTACTTTGAGACATTCCAGTTTTTTTCAAAAGCCAACTATGGTCATTATGTAAGAATGCTGATCATTATATGACTGTGGCTTGAATTTGTAACCTAACCTCAGAGCTTATATAACTATCTCTCAAAGATATAAGTATATATGGAAATATAGACATAGATATATATCCCTGTAACTACTGCCAATAAAAGTATTCAAATCTGCCATAAAATCTCACTTGTTTAAATGTGTTTAAAGTCAGAATAACTGTAAAAATTACTGATAATCTCAAACAAAGCTAGTATATTGTTTGACACTATGTGTTTTCTGACTGATATTTTTGATAATTATATGCTATCCTTTGTGGGTTTTTCTTTGTGTGTGTGTGTGTGTGTGGTGCTAGGGATTGAACCCAGGGTCTTTTGCATGTAAGACAAGTACCCTGCCAACTGAGCTATGTCCCCAGTCCTCATATGCCTTTCCTAAAGCAACCAAAATATGTTTAAAATAATTATCTAGCTCTTAATAAACAAAACCTACTTTATATAATTGAAACACCTGATGAAATCTATTTAAAGAAATTTAATAGTTCAATTTTTAAATTATTGAATCAAAAATATGCAAAAGGAATGATAACAATGTGCAAAAGTAAATATGATGCTATCAAATCTACTAAAAGAACAATGAGTGCTCTTAATTTAAAATAATGATATCACCTTTCTTCCTCAAGAATAACAAGCTTCAGTGAATATGTTTAATAAAGAAATTCAAGAAAACCTCAGGAAAAGGCTGCTTTAGAGCTGTATATCTTCCCAATTCAAATTGTTTTTCTAGTACAAGTTTAACATCAGTGAATGTCATTTATACCAAACAAATATCAGGTCAAAAATGTGAAGGGAGATATTATTATAGAGAACCAAAGAGTCTACATTCATTCTGCCCTTCAAAAACTGTCACAATTCTGTAACTACAGTTTGGTTTTGTGGTACCATTTATAACATAATTTGATTATAAAGAAAAGGCACAATGTAGCCAGAATTTCCACAAAATCTCTCCAGCATTCTGCAGAAAATTAAGTCATTTTCCTGAGTTTAATGAAGCGAAGTTTGAGACTGAGTGAAACAGAATCAGAGCTGTCATATGCCCCAGTGAGTTAAATCTCTGGCCATAAAAGCTCCTCAGTTATATATGCCTGTCTCTTGCCCCCAAACCACTACATCTCTAACACTAATTGTAAAAACAAGAGCTAAATCGAACTCTGAACCAACTAAGGTATTTTTCTGTTGACTGCTTTCTTCCCATGGGTATGGGTCACTTTCTCCTGTTTCTTTGAATATTTTATTGTTTTGAAAATTGGTTCAGCCAATATGGAAAGCAGTATGGAGATTCCTGGGAACACTGGGAATAGAACCACCATTTGACCCAGCTATTACACTCTTGGGTTTATACCCAAAAGATAATACTACAGGAATGCAGCCACATCAATGTTTATAGCAGCACAAATCACAATAGCTAAATTGTGGAATCAACCTTGATGCCCTTCAGTAGATGAATGGATAAAGAAAATGTGATACACACACACACACACACACACACACACACAAATGGAATATTACTTAGCATTAAGAGAGAATAAAATCATGGCATTTGCAGGTAAATGGATGGAGCTGGAGATTATAATGCTAAGTGAAGTTAGCCAATCCCAAAAAACCAAATGCCAAATTTTTTCTCTAATATAGGGAATCTGATTCATAATGGAGATGGGGGAGCATGGGAGGAATAGAGGAACATTAGATAGGGCAAAGGGGAGAGAACGGAAGCCAAGAGGCATGGAGGTAGGAAAGATGGTGTAATGACATGGACATTATTACCATAAGTACATGTATGAAGATGCAAATGGTGTGACTCTACTTTGTATACAACCAGAGACATGAAAAATTGTGCTTTGTGTAATATGAATTGAATCATATTCTGCTGTCATATATAACAAATTAAAATAAATAAAATTATTATTATTCCCACGTGTACAGATTGCAAGATCACACTGATTATACAGCCATGTTTATACATACTGCCATATTAGTGTCTGTTGTATTCTGCTGCATACTCCATTTAAATCAAATGTATGATATATGATATGTCAAGATCAATGTAATGTTTTGAGCAACTAATAAATTTCTAATGTTTTTTTTAAAAAAAAGAAGTTGAAAAAAATAAAATAAATAAAATTTTAAAAAATGGAACATTTTGGATGAAAACGTTGCTGCTGTTGCTGGAGTTTTTGTTTTGGTTTAGAAACTTAACACTGTTTATCTGTGGAATCAGTTTCCTCTGTCATATGTAACACCTGATGTCTCCACTTGATAAATTTTGTCTTTTTTTTTTAAGCTTGAGGCATCCCTGTATTAGCAATGCCTGATAGTAAACCAAGGGTTTATCACAGATTTTACTAAACTCTTTGAATGAAAAATCATTAATACTTATATCATTGGTTCTGCCTTTAGGTTCATTCCAAGTTATACAACTCTAAAAGGACTTTTAGTCTTACCCCAACATTTATTTACTACTGGGTTGTCTTGCTTATACTTTGCATGGGTTTATAATCTTCCGTCAAGTTAGAGATATGTGGTCATATTGGACTCTCTTTGGTCTTCCATATACATACACAATGAAGTTCTCAGGAGGTATAAAGATGTTATCAATCCCCTTTTTAGGAGTCTCACATCTAGGCTCTTTCTGTTGAATTTCTGGTTGGTTCACTGGTCTGCTGTTTACCCCAGCTGTGGTGAGAAGTTACTGACCTTCCTCATATTATTGCTTCTAAAGTCAGTACTTTTACTTAGAATGGCATTGGGTGTGTTTTTAATCTTTCATACAAAATCAGTTGAGTCTCTTCTAGCAACAAAGTATTTGATTTTATAGCCTGACTCACATGGTAGAACTGCTATACCAACCAAACTGGAAAGGATGGGAACAAATCTAGGCAAGAATGTCATAGATCTTCAATATTCTTATCCAAAGTTCAAAAGGTTTTCATGAATAAGTGCTTCTCAATTTTTTTTGTTTTATTTTGTTTTTGTTTTTGTTGTTGTTTTGTTTCTTTTCTTTGGTCAATTTCAAGAGTCATGAATATGTGTTTTTTACATTATTGTCTGGATTTACAGGGGTTTTTTGGTAAATAGGATTTACCTTTCTCCTCTCTCTACAATAAGGGAAGTAGAGTTTCTAGTTGATTTTTCTCTTCTTTATGGTCATATCTTCATGCTTCTTTGCAAAATTAGTAATATTTAGTTAAATGCCAAACATTGTGAATTTTACCTTGTCAGATGCTAGATATTATTGTATCCTTATACATATTTTTGAGCTTTGTTCCAGGACACAGTTGACTGGAAATAATTTCATTTTTAGGGTCTTTTGTGTTTTTTCCTTTTAATTATTTTTTAATTAGAGCTTTATAAATATTCATAAAGGTGGGGTCTTTCTTTTAAGCTTTGGTAAAAGTAGGTAAAAAGTAATATTTAATCAGCAGCTAATTTTGTTTCCAAGTTAAAACTGTTCTGAATATTCTACCTGACAACCTCATATTATCACCATTTCTATTCTAGCTGGTAAGAACAAGAACTATTCCTGGGCCCTATGCATGTCCTGGTAATTATGTTCCTTCTAAATCAGATTTTTCTTCCCATGACTCCAGAAAATTTCCCTATTATCACATACATTCTATCATTATTCAGCTAAATCTTCAAGGAAAAACACTGCAGATCTCTGAAGTTCTTTCTCTATGTACATTTCTCCTCTCTGATCTATAAACTCTAGATATTGTGGTCTTCTCAAACTCCTAGGTCTTACTCTTTAATGCACGGGAACTACAAACTCCACCCGAGCTCTCAATCACATGTCACAGTCTGTGAACTCTCTCCAGGCAAAGTAAGTTAGGGCAATCATGTGGCCCTTCTCATCTGCTTCCATCTCTCCTGGAATTGTCCTTCATAATTTATGTTCAGTTTCTAGAAACTATTATTGCATATATTTTGTCTAATATATTTTCAAGTTGATTCAGGTAGGAGTGCAAGTCTGATGACTATTATTCATGTTTCCCAAAAGTGGAGTCAAGAATGCTTAATTTGATTCAGAAAACACATTTAATTGACTCTGTTGTGTTTGTTTTCCATCATTCCCTATAAATCATCCATGTTCACTGTGTCTCAAAACAGGGTTAACCCAGCTTATTCAAGCAACATGTGTTCTTTGGAATACTTGCCATAGCTAGCCCACTTCACCAAGTGCTAAGGATATAGAAACAAATTAAAACAACAACTACATGGTAAGGGAGCCTACAGCCACAACCACCATGTTGGGTTTCTCAGTGTTGGGTTGTTTGGACTGGCAACCACTCATTTTGCCCTCATCTAACTGTACATAACTTTACTCCACCTACTAATCCTATTGCTTCACATGGTGCATTGAATATGCCTAATTCATTTAGGCAAGATTATATTTTTTGAAGCCTCATCCCCCTTTTCCTTAGAAAATTCAGTTTTTCTCTTCAGATCATCTTTCTTCAATACAGGAAAAATGTTTTCCTTTCTCTGTTATCCAAGCCTATATTTATTTTCCATTTTTCTCATTACATTAATTTTATTTGGGCAAAAGAACAACAATCATGTTTAAGCTTAGGATAGGAAACAACACAGCAGGGTTCCATAAATAGAGTTTAATTGCAGTAATTACTTACATTAATTATATATCAACTGATAATTTTTAAGACATATTTATTGAGCACCATCAGCTTTCAGAGGTACCCATCATTCTCCCACTTTTTCAGATTCTCTATCCTTGTACAGAATAATCAACTATCATTTGACACATGGTATAATAAGTACCTAATGAAATCCCAATTAAAATTGTATTTGAGACGTTTAATTTTAGAGATAAATTAGAAATAATTACATGATTCAAGAATCCACATCAGACAGGAGACACACAACTATATCTTGACTAACTGGAAAGGACAAGCACAGATGAAGCCTTTTAATGTGCTTTCCAAAACCTGTTACAAAACATTATTGTACCTCAGCAGATGGCACCAGGAGATGTCTTTTTATTTTTTTAAAATAGACAGTTCCCTTTCATATGCTGACTTGAGTGATTTTAGTTCTCATTATTACTGTCATCTGTTAGAGACAGAAAAAAAAGGAGGGGGAGGGGGAGCACATTATTTTCCATAAGGCAAGAACATCAGTATGGAGCCAGCCTTTGAGCACACTAAGTTTAATTTACTGAGCTGCAATAAGCAGGAGAATGCACGGCTGTCTCTTAGCTGTTCATTTCAAACAACTTATCTTCATTTGGAGCTGAGACACTTGGTACTTGCTGAGTACCACAATCTCTTGCTCTCTCCTCCCTCTACCTCAACCCCAGCTAACTTTTTCCCCTCTTAAGAGTTAATGAGTTCTGGAACCAATCAAAAGCAGTTGTTAGGAAACACTAGACAGGTAAAAGCTTCCATATCTTCTCTTTCAGAGTTACAAAAGTCATTTCTTTAGCCTAGGATCAAAAGATATTTTATTTTCTCTGATGCAGTTATTGAGCCTCCCAAGTGGAGCAGAAAAGTCCACCCAGCTATGCTCAGAGCTTCCTCTCCAACCAATCCCTGCAACACCTTTGTTCCAAAGACAATGGGTATATTTACCTCACCTGGGGACACTGTTAACCATACATTTCTGATCTATGTAATTTGCTATGAAATAACACAATAGTATCTAAAAGAAAACAGCTGTTACAAAATCCATTCTTTCTGGCAGGAGGGGTTCCTAAGGTAGGATTTTAATTTTATCTCCTGATTGATAATACCCCATTAGCCATATCCAGATTCCTAACTGCAAAGTGACTCATGGGCACTATTTTAAGCTCCCTCCCAGATGGATAGCATTATGCTGGCTTGTCCCTCCAAATGAAAAGTCCACAGTTTGGGCAGTGGAGTATGATAAAGGCATTTAATACCTTTCTGACATAAAGAAATGGGAAATTGTGTTCACAGCTGATTCATGATGTACAAAATGTATAGATAAGGTAAGGAAATAAGTTTAAACAGAAAAGAGAAAATAATAAGTGTTCAGTACTATGAAAATTCATGAACATAAAACCAGTTGTAGCTTTCATTTAATTTAAAAAGCATGGCATATTTTGTTTTCTTCTGGATTTTAAATATGTGTATAAGAGAGACAGAGCCTTCTCTTACTAGTCAGATGCTTTCACTCAGGTCCAGCTAGGTTCATAGGGAAGATGTCATTTGGGAGACTGGGATTAGTAATTATTGAATCAGCTTTACCCAAAGACATGGCAGAAGATAAACAACAATTACTCCACAGGGAGAGAGGGGCATTTGGCCATGGCAACCTGGTACATACATAGTACCTGAAATGGACAAATATAGAGTCTTCATCAAGATTCAGCAGCAGGAATTCAAGAGAAAATGAATTTCATTGAAGTGGCAAGAATAAGGCAAACAAGGGTCTGTGACCAAGTTCTTAAAATTCTCATAAAATGGTGATCAAATCATGTTTTTTGGAATAACTCTGATTATCATCTAAAAGCACCCTTCACAACCCCAGACAAAAAAAAATCACAGAACTATATGCCAGCCTTAAGAGATATATTTAAAACATCTCAATACTTATTTTCTAATGATTTCAAAGTTTAAAAATCAAGGTACACCCTCTATATGGAGATTTTAGAGCCTCTCAGGGAGGAAATGCTAAGAAGGTACTGGTTTCATTTAAGGAAACAAGAGCTCTAAAAAATCACCAGGTCACATACGATACTCAAGTTTCTGCATAGTGTATGCAGTTTCCTTCACCAACAACAAACCGCTCTCAAATAACCTGCCTTCTTACAGTCAATATCCACTCTCTATATTGCTCTTTCTCATACCCCCAAACCAATTTTTTTCCTAAACATAATGGACACACCCAGGTTTGTTTTTCACCTTTCACCTAGATATACCTTCCTCCAGGAAAACTCCTGAGACTCTTGGAATAGGATGAGTCTCCTATGGTTTATTTCCACATCACCTTATACTTCCCCTACCCGATTACTCATCACATTTAAAGTTTAATTGCCAATGGGAATTAATCTTTTAATTAATCTGAGTCTATATTGTGGATAATGAACTGAATTCTACCTAAATATCACTCCTCTACCAAGTCTATATTGAGGGTCTCTTAGAATTTGGAAACCACATGTTAGAACTCATTTATCTGATCTAAATCCCCTAGTTTATTAATGAAGAAATAAGCACAATCTATTGCAATGCATCCAATTTGAGGCAGGCTTAGACTCAAGTTCAGGTGAAAATATTCAACACAAATAATTTCTACTAAATGTTGAGATTACTTTTAACCCATTAAGAATGGGTTTTTTAAAAAGCCTTAAGAAGAGCCATGAGCAGGTGATCACCATTTTGGAGAGGAATAGCTCACAAAAAGTTGTAAAAGTCTTGTTAACAAGGCCTGAATGAGGAAAACCAGTTCATGAATTCTATTACTAATTAGCCATACCTTCTCAGTCTGTATACTTCCCTTACCCATGTCCCTCCTTTAAACAGGAAGTCATTTACAGATAGACCTTGTCCTGTCTAGCCACATTTTCCACTTTTTCTGAACTCCAGCTAGAGAAGAGTGTTTGTGGATGTTGACAGCCAACAGATGTAAGAGTGGGCATTTTTTATCTTTTGGACATCTATAATCTGAACTCCTTTCCCAGTTTTGGAGAATCCTCCATTGTGTGGATCTTGGCCATAGAAAAACCAGATCATTTATCATCTACATTAGAAAGCCATTAAGATTTAAGGAAGGTTTGATTAATAATCTTGTCAGTATAAACTCGGACTATCCCAGATAAACCAAGACTAATAGTTAGCTGAATCTCAGAAAAAGCAATCCCTACCTCCTACAATAGAAATCAGAAAGAGTGAGACAATCCCTTTCCCTGTTCATTGACAGCTAGCCTCTGGGCTCAGTCAAATATAGTCTCCTTGAGAGAATGATATTAAATAAAGAGGCTGTTAAAAGATAAAACTAACAGATGTTAATAGTGTAATAGTGGCATTTTTGAGTGTCCAATGGCTACAGATCCAGTATAAACATCCTAGTTGTGTTTTTGTTTTGTTTTGCTTTGCTTTGCTTTGTTTTTAATATGACCACAAGTAGGTTGTGGTAGCTATTTTCCAAAGATAGTTCTCAATGAAACTGGTCTCCAGGTAGTTACTCCCTTGCATATTTCCTTTCCACAATGAATCTGGGTTGACCTGTTTTAATCAACAGAATATAGATGAAAAGGTGCTGTGTCAATGCTAGGCCTAAGCTTTGAGAAGACCTATACTCTTCTGCTTTGTGGGGAGCTCTGATCTACCATGTGAGAAGTCTGGTCACCTTGCTAGAGAGACCACACAGAGAGGGAGAAAACTATGATAACAGAATCAGAAAGACCTAGTCCACTGTCCCCCAGCAGAATGTTAAGTATGTGAGGGAGCCTTCAAGTATTCAACTCAGATAAGTGTGGCCCAGGAAAAATCACTTGGAACAGAACAGTCTCTATAAGCCCTGTTAACCCATAGAATTAGAAGAGATAATGTTTCCTAACATCTCTAAGAATCAGGATGACTTGTTACATACTGGTAGATAACCAAGACTGTAATTATCATTTGACCAGCCTATCTTGATTATTCCCATTTTATGAATCTGCTTCTCTAATTTTCCTATTATACTTCATTATTATTCATATAAACCTCTTTTCTTTCCTGATTTACTGATTGATGACTTTTCTAAACATGGTTATCTCTGCTTTTTATACTCCAAGGCAAGGTCCCCCAACTTTTCAAACATAAAGGCTCCATTTTTACTTTAAAAAGTATATGTAATACATATACATTTAGTACTGGCAAAGAGCTATTAGGAATTCATAATATCCTTAAGTGAATTTATATGTTCTTCTGATAACCACATATATACATTTGAAAACAAAAAAGTAAATATCCACATGAGTGGCACATTATGTATTAATTACTTAGGAAGTTGAAGTAACTGCTGGGTTACTTGAAGTAACTGCTGGCCTCTTGCCATATTGCCCCACCTGTATCAGTCAGCTTTTCTAGGATGTGACCAAATTCCTGACAAGATCAACTCAGAGAAGGAAGGATTTATTTTGGCTCAATTTCAGAGGTTTCAGTCTATGGCTAGCTAGCTCCTTTGCTTTGAGCATGAGATGACAGGAAGGCATGATAGAGGAAAGCTGCTCAGTTCAAAGAGAGTGAGGGACCAGGGACAATACACAGTTCCCAAATGCATGCCCCCAGTAACCTATTTCCTAGCAATTTCCCATGTGCCTATAATTTCTATCACCTCCCAGTAGTAAATTCAGTTATCAATGGATTAATTAATTGATGAAATCAGAATCCTTATGATTCAATGACTTCCCCCAAGGCCCCACCTTTGGATATTTTTGTACTGGAAACCAAGTCTTCAACATATGAGATTTGGGGAGGACATTCAAGATCCAAACCATAACATCACCCTCAAAGTCCATGTCTCACAAGATAACAGCTACATGTTTCTCCTTTGACATTCCCTTGTGATGAAATGGTAACCAAAATACACTATTTGGGTGGAGGAAAGAAATAAAAGAATCTGGAAAACATTATAGTTCTGGACAGATATCACAGAGTACATGCCGAATAAATACTTAATTTTTTTTTTAATCCAAGAAACCAATCATCTTCAGAGGATACATTTCAGGGGGATGGGGTAGACCATCATTTCAGAGAGAAATGACTCACAGACAGGTATAAAAGTCATGCTAACAAGGCACAATTATAGGTAAAGGTATGCATGAATTCTGACTATTGCTTGTTAACCAGTATATCCCCTCAATCTGGTTGGTTCCCTTGCCCATATCCCTCCTTTAATCAGGAAGGCACCTACAGATAGACATTTTCCTATGTGGCCAGCAAGTAACTGCCATTGGAAGAAAAATGAATTATTCTTGGTTGAAAAGGAAATACCAAAATTTAAAAGATAAACTATTTTTAATTTGCTGGTTTTGTTTTGTAATCCACAAAACCTTTCTGATTAGAAGAATAAAACAATTAGGATAGCAAAAGGAATAGCTTCCTTCTTGATAACACATTCAAGCCACCATTCCTTCTTATTAAAATAGAAAAATGTTACCCTGACAAAGTCTGGAACAATTTCACCTCACTGTATTTTTAATGTGAACCCAGCAGTTACTTCAAATAGGGTCGTTTTTCAGCTGCACAGGTGTCTCTCTAGAGATAGCCCCAGGAATATCTTATACATATTTGTATTTAAAAACAGGCATATAACACTTTAGAGGAAGCTAAGGAGCTCTTCTCTGTGATGGATGGACAGTCCAGAGTTCCACACAAGGGCTGGGAGCTTATAACAGAAACACCCTAAATTGATATGACATCTTTATAGATCATATTTTAACCTTAATGGTAATATAAAATAATACCATTAATGGTAGGTTAGATAAATGGGAAAGTTTCAGATTTGCCTTTCTGGCTTAAAAATGACCATTCTAACTTCTCCCCTGCAGACTATAATGCTCAATATTCAACTTCTCCTTTTGTGATTATTGGCTCTTAGAATTCCTCTGGAAATAAAGCAACTTCTTCCCAAGACTCTAGATTCACTGTCACTATCTCACCATCCCATCAAATGAGTCCCAAACTAATAATTATAGGTATCCCACAGAATACAATAACCTTTTCTTCAATTAAAAAAACTCTCATCTTTTGAACAGATCTGTTTTTCTATCTCAACTGAGGCCCTGGGCCTGGCTAGGAATCATTAGCCACTGAATGGATATAAGAAATTCAAACATATTATGAAAATCTTTGAATAATTCAGTTAACGAGTCAGTCAGCCATAAGAGGCAAATGCCCAAGAAATCAGGCTTCATTAGCTAGCTGCTGGCTTCATGCAGAGCTGCCCTAAGGATTCTGAGTACTAAAAAATATCCCATATGCCCAGTCCTTTCTACCACAGCACACCAGGAGCTTCTCTAAATGTTAAAACATAGGGGAAAACAGGGGCAATGTGGGACATGAATATTTATCAAGTGCTTACACTGATCCAGACTATAGCCAGCCACATGTACGTTGTTTCATCTAGTCCTCTTAATCAATCATGTTAGCTATTACCTTCCCATTTTCCCTTTACAAGTGAGCTTCCTGAAACTCAGAGATACCCAAGGTCATGTAGCTAATAAATGAATAGTAGTGAATTTAAATATGGGTCTGGCCAGCTCTATACTCCATCCACCAGCTCCCTGTGCATACAAGCTCAAGGGTCTCCCTACCCAGCCCATATCATCTTACAGTCAGCAAGTTGAAGGTTGAGAGACTGAAAGAGGATGATATATAGAATAAAGGTAGCAACTTGGTATAAAAAATATACATATGAAGTTCAATCAGGCACTATAAGACTCCTATATTTTGTAGATACGTGTTCTGAGACAAGTCTGTGGGACACTTTTTCCTCTTTGTGTAGCCTACCTATAGTTGGCATTTGGCTACCTCTATCAGTCAAAGGCTCAAACAATTTTCACATTCGTCTTTCAGAATACTGCTATTATTTTGGAAAAAATGCTGAACTTCCAGCATTTGAGCCATTTAATAGAAGAATATATGCCTTCCACATAAATAGAATTACTCAGCATAGATTTCCAATTGTTAAGAATATGTTAATAGATTTCTAATTGTTATGAATGTGCTATTGATTATTAAAGGTTATGTTTACTTTTGTTAGGCTGGGGCTTTTTCCTAGACTCAGATAATATCACAACAATTTGGTCTGGAACAATAAATCTAATGTAGTTGAACAGACATTCTCAGTTTACATTTTCATCAAAGTTGGTCATTGTAATGGAGCTTATTTCCTCATTATCATCTTTAATGCTTCATACCAAGGTCTTTAACTCTGGCTATTAATCGGTAAATATAAACTACACGGGAACAGACTTAGGAACAGATTGTGAGGCATATAATAAAATCATTAAAACCCTCTGTAGTTAGAAATGAAATTTTTGGTGTGTGAATCTGGTGCTTTGGGACCTTTGAATCGGGCTGAGAGGAGACAATTTGTCCTCATTCTGAAGAGATAGGGAGCTTCTTGGCAGTAATGAGGGTTGTTGATGAAGCCTTTCAAGATTCACCGTCAAGTGGAAGGCTGCTCCTTACAGGGGCTTTCTTCCCTGCTGGTGCATGTCAGGAAACTCTTCTGCCTTTAACACATTTTTAGATGGGGAATTGAAGACCTCATTCACAAGATCATGTAAGACTTGCAGAGCAGCTGCTTTCTCTAGCCAAGTCTCAAATGGAAACTGGGGATAGGGACAGAAGTTTGGGCAGGGGAGCAGATTGTGGGGACCAGAGCTCCCACTAGGTGTTTTTAAATAGCAATTTTCTGTCTGCAGCTGAAATAAGAGTAGAAATATAAGGGGTCCTGCAACGACTACCAACAGAGGCTGTGGAACAGCAGGGGAAGAGTTTAATGACATGAGATCTGATTCCATCAGATATGAGGCTCATATCCCTAAAGAAATGAATGAAATGTACTTTTGATTTTTATTATGCTAGAAAGTTTATAAGGAGGTGTATACATTATCTAATATCACAATAATACTGTGTTTCAAACGTGCCAAAGCTGTTTGGCCTAAAACAACATTATCCAATTATGTGTTTTAAGCCTACAGACTAGTGGTTCTGCTGATCTAGCCTAGGTTTGAGTGATCTTGACTCACTCATGTATATACAGTCACAATCAACTTGACCTGGGCTAGGGACTAGCATGTCTAGGATGTCATTATTGGGATGACATGGCTCTCTTTTATAAATCCAGAAGGCTAGACAATTCAAGAGAGCAAGTGGGAAATCTCAAGTGCTTTCCAAACCTCAGGTTGCATCACATTTGCTAAAACATACCAGTAGTTAAAGTAAATCATGTAATCAATCCCACTGAGTGAAAAGGAGCTACAAACTCACAGGACAGAATATGAAG
This sequence comes from Ictidomys tridecemlineatus, assembly GCF_052094955.1. Lineage (NCBI taxonomy): Eukaryota > Metazoa > Chordata > Mammalia > Rodentia > Sciuridae > Ictidomys > Ictidomys tridecemlineatus. The sequence goes on from NC_135480.1 coordinate 130,930,768, forward strand.
ACATTAATTGGACTCAGTCAATCAAAGGGGTCCTTTAAGGACACACTCTAAACAGAATCGTTACCACTGGTTAACTGATGGCTCCCTATGACTATCCTATAGGTAAAAATAAGCCGCAAACCATACAAATTGAACATACAAATCAGCTAAATAAATAGAAACAGCACAATTGGGGTTATTTAATCTTATCTTTATAGATGTGCCCTTATTAGTCTTTTCCAACTACATATCAGGAAATGTAGAGAGCTAGAAGAAAGTGACAAATAAGTAATTTAGTCTGCCAGTGATCTGGACTTCAAAATGCTAAAAATATGCATTTCTGAAGGTTACAATATTCAAAATCACCAACTAAGTCAGGAAAACTGAAGCTAGAGGTTGGCATAGCACAATTTCCCATGGTATTTGTGATTACAAATTAGGCTATTAAATGAATAGCTTAGTATAATGATGTAAAAGTGGCAAAGTTAACGTTCCCCTAAGGACTTCCAGTTCTACAGTTCCTGACTCTTGTGGGTTTAAATTTGTAACCTATCATTACACTCAAGTAGCTTTGCATTTAATTATTTGGGGGGAGAATTAAGAGGGAGGGTGGAGAGAAGAGGAGATTAAATGAGCACATCACTTCTCAAAGCTCACTTTCTTATAGCTGATGTTGCCTGTTTTGTTCCCTATTCACAATTCCACTTCCTATTCTTGAAAGGAAGGAAGCAGGTGAGACCAGCCTCCTGCCCGCTTCTCCAGCTTTCCAGCTGAGGGACAGGTAGAGAATGTCAAGATAGTTCCAGGCTCTGGATTGATATAAAGAGAACATTTCTCCCCTACCCCCAACACCTCCAAATAACTATAACCTGCAGTTGTTCAAGTTTAGCTGTGGACTATTTTATTTTACATCAGGCATATAAGGATCCAGCTGCAAACTGAATATGTCCAACTCCCCAAATTCCCATCTGAAATGGTTGTTTGCATTGCAATTCTAAAATATGATGCAATCTTCACTGGTGGCTTTAAAAGTTGCACGTGTGTGTGTGTGCGCGTGTTTTCTTTTTTTCCCTCTCCTTCGTGGCCAAATGATTAAAGTCAAAGCCTTAATAACACCTTTTTAAGATATCCCTCTACTCCACAATAACAACTTGTCCTAAAGAAACTACAGGTGGAAGCCCACAGAGGAAAATGTGAATGACATTCCCTGATGGATGTTCCCCCCACAACCCAGGATCTCAACTTCTTTTCTGTAATGCCACGACTTGGAATAACACAGAAGAAAAAAAAAATGATTTCTAACTTGAAGTTTCATTTCTATCAGAATATTTGGTATGAAGTGGATGGTTTTCTAGCTTCTGAGGTTAGAGACATGACTAAACATAAACTTTGCTTTAAGGTCTCACCTTCAAATCACAATTTGAGGTCTTTAAAGGATACTGTGGGTATTGTTTAACAGAGGCTCAGGAAGAAATAGAGCATCCAGCGATGAGGGAAATAAAAGATCAGGAGGGTCAACCACCCCTGCTGCATCTGGCTGAAGATGTAGAGTACTTAGGAAAATTCCTTTTTGTATATGGTAGCCAACTAGGTATGTAACATTGGTAAAATGAAATCATGCAAACTGGGACAATGACTGAAGTTTGCAGGAACTAAATGAGTTGATATATACAAAGTTCCTACCATGGTGTCTGTCATATAGTAATCATTCTATAACATTTGACATTGTTTTTTATTGGTATCATTGAAAGAGTTTAGTATTTAGTGCTGCAAGGTGCTACCTTAGTACACTGGAAATAACATCTCATTTAATCCTCACCATTAAGAAGATAAAAATCCTGAAGAGTTTAAAAGATTTGAGCCATAGTCTTCTTTCAGATCCCCCACCTTAAGCATAAACTGGTGTTTAAATGGTTCTATAACCATTCTAAGTCTCTTTTCCCAGTCTATAGCAACTTCCCTCATTAGTTGAAAGTTCAGGGACTAGAAGAGGATAATACACATAATGCAACAGTATGAAACACAAGTTCATAACTGGGTTGTAAGAAAGATGTAAAGTCAGGCATGGGAATTGGAAATTACAGCATTCTGAAACCATTAGCATGGGGTAAATAAACTGCACAATCCAATGGGATTTATAGTTAACTCTATATAACATGATAATACAGTAGGATCAATTGTTAATGATTCTAAGTCACAAAGAGAAAGTCAAATTTTATATTTAACAGGGAAATTGGGCATGGTGGTGTGTGCCTGTTCTCAGCCCTTTGGAAACTGAAGTAGGAGGATTGCTTGAGTCCTGAAGTTTGAAACCAGCCTGGGTAATATAGTGAGCCCTATTTCATTTAAAAAAAAGGAATAGGAGAGAAGCATGAGGTATTTTTTTAAAATTCTTTGAAAAAAGATACAATTTTCTAAAGATTTTGGTAATTAAATAATAAAGTCTATATATATGTTTTAAAAAATTTATTCCTACATAGTAATACATAGCTATCACCAAGTAGCATATTGGAAAATACTTTTAAAAAATCCTCCAGCCCTACTCCTACATTTTTTAGGTAAAAAGAAAGAAAGAGAAACTCAGAAAAGTTAAATGATTTGCCCAATGTCACACAGCTAATTATGTAATTATGAATTATGTCTTGGAAATCTGGTGAAAGGAATGAATGGATACATATTTGGCTGGAGTTAGATGCTGGGGTATGATGGTTTACATAACACAATGAAGAGCCTAAAACTTATTCCCTGAGTTAATTTTCCATAATATACCATATCTATATCTATATATAGCTATATATCTATATCTATATATCTAATTAAAAATTATATATATAAATGAAAGTTATATTTATTACTTACATCTATTGCTATCATTAGCTAATATCTCAAGTCATAGATTACACTGTAGGAGAAATTCCTTATTAAAAATTAAAATATTCTTCTTGATAATGTCTACTTTTTTGGCTATTTGTCACATATATTTAGGTCATAATTGTTTCCGTCCCATAATATGGTAAAGAGCTTGTACCAAGTAAAGGCAAATTCTAGTTCTGCCATTATCTTAGTATTGTTTGTAAGTAACTTGTCCATTTTTCTTGGAGTTTGGTTAAAACTGGACAACACAATCTGTAAGCCAGTTAAGCAGGTTCACAAGGGCCTTGCTGTCTACAGCTCTGTGTTATGGAATTCTCTCTCTTTTCCTTGGTTACTTTAATCCCAGATATGATACATGGACAAAGTGTAGGTAACATTATCACTCCCTATAATGAATGACAATGCATCTTAATTTCTTAATTCCTAAAAGAATGTGTGTGTATGTGTGTGTGTATGTGTGTGTGTGAGTACATATCCCAGCATTTCTCCCTGTAACACATCAGAGCATCTTATGCATTCTCTTTGGAGAACACTGCCATGGATGATGAATGGTACACCACTGAAGTCTTTTTATGACTCAAAGGGTAAAAAGGTCACATATAACAACTACAAAGGACTTTCTGTATTGGAAGCAGGGTGACCAGGTAAGTAGTTCTGTCAAAGCTCAAAGCCAGACAGGATTACACCAAGGATGAACAATATAGTAAAAACAGAAAAAATATGCACTCTAAAAACATTGAGAAAAGGAAGTTGGAAGGCAGTAGAATGGATTTGTGTGTGAGAGAAACAGGAAAAATAAAGTGTGACTCCAAGTTTTCTTCCATAAAGGATCAAGTTATCAAATAGTGACAGCAACACTGGCAAAGGTATCTGTAAGCAGCTGTTAGTGCAGCAAACTTCAAAGCTTTCAAGGCTTTTACATTCCCTTTTTATTCTTTTTAAGAGTTATCCCATTTATTATCTCTGATAATAAAGTAAATGCAAACTCAGAGAAGCTTATTCCTTACATTTACATGAGAGGCAGACCAAAACCCCCTCTATGCACCATCAATCAGAGCAAACTAGCTCTTTCCAAAACCACACTCTACCCGTTAGAGAGATTTAAACCATGAGACACAATCAAATGAACAGATGAGCCTCTCAATCAGTATTGGTATCTTAACTGCCACAAACACAACCAGCCATAGTGATGCATTATACATTTTTCATATTCTATGTGTCTGCCTGGTTTGTCAGAACTCAAATTTCTTTAGCACTTAAACTGCTGTCATCCCAATAATGTTATTCATTGTTAGCAATGATTCCCTATGCTATATCACAAACACAGGACATGATACATACAGTTCCAGGAAGGAATTTGCAGGATAGTATCTACTTCTATCCTGTAAGCAATTACATCCTTTCCTTTTTATTTTCTTTTGTTTGTCTCCCTGTGGCACACAATGGACACAGTTAACATACAGTTGTGCTGAGTTATGACACTCTCGATATCAGTGCCAATACTAAACCTTAAAATCTAGTTTTTGTGATCTCAAAATGAGATAAGAATGAGGATGCCACATCATATCATATTTATATTGTTTTATATTATATTTTCAATAAAGAATGCAATTATATTAATTGCTAAATGGAAAAATTTGACACTTCTCATCTTAAGCATAAAATTACTAAGACGATTGACATACTCCCAAACAGAAGCTGAGGAACAATACTGTTCTACCTCTCCAATCATTTTATAACCATATGACTTTCACTGTCTTAGAAGTGTTTGGAAGCAGTCTTTTATTCTCTCTACCTCTAGCTATGAAGTCAAGTGATACATCTAATTAGTGAGAAAGTACAAATGTGAAATCTATTAGCAAATATGCATATATTGGGCAGAGTTATTGAGTTAAGATTTGCACATGTTCATGACCTCTTATTCCTGTTTTCTGTGTTTGACCTGAGGCCTCAGTAAACCAGCTGGAACAATAGTTCTATTCTATAATTTTCCACACTTGCTGATCTGGAAGTCCAAAACTTGAAGAATGAGGAAGCTCATTTTGGCCTCATGGTACAGTAAAGAATGCTCTAGTTTGGGTTGTTAAAACTATCCTGAAACCCCCTCAGCAAGTTGATAATGAATAATGGCAATTCAATAAAATAAGAGAAAGGAACATAGGGATGAGGTTATGAGGAATATCATGGAAAATATTTGGTCCTCCACAGTGTTTCTCAAACATTAGCAAGCATTAAAATCACCTGGAAAACTACTCAGAATACAGATTCCTGGGCCTTGTCCTGAGTTTCTGATTTAATAGGTCTGAAATGGGGCCCAATAATTTGCTCCACCAAGCTCCCAGGTGTTGCTGATTCTGCTAGCCCTTGAGCCACACTTTGAGTATCACTGGTGGATACAATCCTGTATATCCGGTTAGTGGGAAAAATTGAGTCCCAAGGAAAGTACACCCAGATTTTCCATTCCACCTGACAGAGGTGGCAAGTGAGAAATCTCTTCCTGTGACCAACCAGTGCATGGATGTGTGTGTGTGGGGGGGGAATATATGCAGCTTTCCATTTCCCCAAAGAAGATGGTATCTAGTAGATTGTATCAGTGGCCCCAACTCTTCAGCCCTTACTCCATCTACGTTCTTTTCCATGTCACTTTGCAAATCCTCCTATTCAAAGGGGTAAGTACATCACCCTTTCATTGGTGTTGGGTTTGACCACATAACTTACTTTGGCTGAAGCAATGTTAGTCTGTACATTGTGACCAAAGACTTGAAAACCCCTCGTTCAAATGGCCTTTTCTCTACGCTTTTGCTGTTTTATGCCTCTGCTAGCTTCAGAAAGAGAATGAGAGATTTGGGGAGCAGGATCTAACTGCCCACACTGAACCCAAAATACATCAGCCAGTACCCAATAGACTACCAGACATTGGTGTTCAGCCAAGAACAATGACACCCAGACTTTCCATGACACAAGACTACCTCTTAACTCACTTCCACCCCATTCTTATTCAATAACCCATTAGTACTAATTAATACAGTATCACATCCTGTTCTGATTCCATGGACAAACCAGTAACATGAAAAGAAACAGAGTTTTCAATGTGACAACCAATTTTCCAGAAGCTTCTACCATTTTCAAACTGAAAAAAAAGGAAGAATACACTTTAATGAAAAATTAAAAACTGCTTTCTCTTTACAATGTGTCTGCAAAGGACAGACTCTGATTTTAATGTACTGTCCAACTTTTTTTCTCAATCAACAATATGTCTGGATATTTCAAATCCACCCCCACAGTTATACTGGAGAGCCAAGAAGAAAGTAATACTTCAGGAGAAAACATGGAAAGTCTCAGGCAATTGCCATTTTCTAATGCTCAAAGGCAATCTCAGCCAAGTACTCAGCCGACCTGCCCCCAGAGGGCCGTGAACAGTCCTAACATCCAGTTCGATTTATACTTTGCCAAACAGCTTTGGCACATCAGTGCTGAGAATGAGATCCAAAAGTTTCAGACAATATGCTCTCTAGAGCTCCATCATATCCCACATTTTATTTTAATTATAAATGGACAAGCAATTTATGGCTGCAGTGTTAAATTCAAAGAAGGGGCTGTGCACTTGGAATTCATAATGGGTCAGGCAGCAGCACACCACAACAAACAATAATGCAAACAGGAAATAAAGGGTCAGGGTTGTATGGAGGTTTGGGGATTTTTTTCCCCTATTATATACAGGATTAATAATAAACTCAGTGGGGCCTTCCCATAATGTATGCCCTGTTCAAAATCAGCATGACCTGGTAATAATCTGCCCACCCTCAACTGTGGGAGGAAAAAAGCCATTAACAGTAGATTTCAAAGGAAGAAGTTTAATATAGTAAGTTTCTAAAGTTAAAAAGACAAAAACAATAATAAAAAAGCTTAAGGTATATACCATTTTCCATCTTGGCTAAAGGTCCCCCCTAGTTCACTCTGATGACATCTACCTAAAATTGGGTAGGAGTTAAAAATCAATGGAATCATTAGCACATTCAAGGATACCCAGAGCTCTACTAATTAAAAAGTTATCCACCAATGTGGATCAAAAGAAACACTGGTCTTGGGATCAGTTACTTGAGACACTCACCTTCTCAATTTACTTTACCATATCCTGACCCCAACCCACCCCCCTACCACACACACATAGTGACTGGAATTGAACCCAGGACCTCTCACACACTAGGTAAATACTCTACTAATAAGCAACATCCTTAACCCTACTAACCTTCTCAATGATTCTTAAAAAAAAAAAAAGGAAATAACAGCAATTTTTAGTAGATCATATTTTTAGAGAAGATTTAGATTCACAGTTAAATTAAGGAGAAGTACATCAAGTTCCCATTTATCCCTTTGCCCCATACAAGCCCAACCTTCACCACCATCAATACCCAGCATTAGAGCTATACATTTGTTACAACCTACACCGATACATCATTATCATCCAGAGTTCATAGTTTACATTAAGGGTCACTCTTCCTGTTATACATTCTGTGAATTTTAACAAATATATACTGACATGTATCTACCACTGTGATATCATATAGAAAATTTCACTGCCCCAAGTCTTCTACCTCCTATTCTTCCTCATCTCCTTATAGGCTCAAACAATCACTAATGTCTTTACTGTCTCTATAGTTTGACTTTTCCAGATTGTCATATAGTTGAAATCATTTAGTATACAGCTTTTTAGATTGACTTAACTTTGTAATATGCATTTAAGTTTCCTGTGTGCCTTTTTGTGACTTGATAGCTCATCTCTTTTTAATGTGGAATAATATTGCATTGCCTGAATATACCACAGTTTGTTTATCCATTTAGCTACTGAAGGACACCTACTTGCTTCTGATGTGGGGCAATTATGAATAAAGCTGCCATACACATCTATGTGCAGGTTTTTATTTGGACATAGTTTCAACTCATTTGTATAAACACCAAAGGAGAAAAATTGCTGGATCATATGAATATGTTTAGTTTTGTAAGAGACTGCCAAACTGTCTTCCAAAGTGTGCTACCATTTTGCATTCCCCCCAGCAATGTTTGAGAGTTTTTGCTATTATATATCCTCACCAGCATGTGATACTGTCAGTATTTTAGTCTGGGATTATTTTAATAGGTATATAGTAGTATCTTGTTTTAGTTTGCAATTCTCTAACAAAATATGACATAGAACATCTTTTTATATGCTTTTTTGACATCTTTGTGCCTTTTGGAGCACAAAGGTCTACTGGCCATTTTTAAATTGAGTTAATCATTTTCCTAATGAGTTTTAAGCGTTCTTTGTAAATTATGTAAAACAGTCCTTTATCAGATAAGAATTTTGTAAATATTTTCCCCTGGTGTGTGGTTTGTCTTCTCATTTTCTGATAATTATAGAAACAATAGCCAATTCAGTAGTAGGTCCTTAGAAGTTTAAAAGAAGAAACAAAATCACTTTAGGAAAATCTGTCCCAAACTTAGCACTGTACTCAAATTTCTGAAGTGCTTGCTCCTACACAATATATTCAGCTCTGTGGAGACAGAGACAATGTCTATTTTGCTCTGTCTTTCCAGAGTCACGAATAATATCTGGCTGAAAAGTTAGAACTTACTAAGTAAGAGATGACTGGCACCCACTTGGGTATGGCCTTAGAGACTCCTTGTACTTTACTAGGCCTCAGTTTCCCTATACTGCAGATGAAGATTGTGGACTCTGGATGCTCCTCCAAGGTCCTTGTCATCATTCAGTAAATGAATGAATGAATTTATCCCACATCCCACATATCCCAGACTGCACAAAGGAGGCTTTTTTTTTTTTTTTTGGTACCAGGGATTGAACCATTGAACCTGGGGCACTTAACCACTGAGCAATATCCCCAGCTCTTTTTTATATTTTATATAGAGGCAGGGTCTCACTGAGTTGCTTAGGCCCTCACTAAGTTTTTGAGACTGGCTTTGAACTTGCTATCCTCCTGCCTCAGCCTCCAGAATGGCTGGAATTACAGGTATGCACCACCATATCCAGTTCAAAGGAGACATCTTTAAAGGATATAAACTCTCTTTGGTGCCAGAACTCTCTCTATAAATTATTCTTTCCACATTTTGAAAAGAGACTTCACAATCTGGACCCATACTTTTGCAGTTTCTAACTTAAAAGAGCAAACCTATTCCCACAAACATATGAAGTCAGTGTGTGTGATTTATGTCCTGCATACTTCAGACTTTACTGTCAGCACATATCTGATTCCTGCTCCCTCTGCTTGCATGAACCTGTTCCTACTTTATTAAAGGAGATTTTTTAAAAATGGTCATAGTCTAGAAATACAGTGAGAAATCACAGAAGCTTAGAATTGCAACTAAAGAGAAAGCCAGAGGAAAGGAATGTCCACTTCTGAGATTCCTTTCCAGAGCTGCCAAAAGTTGATTCATGCTGGTGAAGAAAATTTGGGCATCTCTCCCAGCAAGAGCTGACCAGCTAAGGATCTTTACCCGGGATTTAAGTTAATATGCAATATAATCAACCTGGACCATTTTCTAGACCACTGATCACAGTAATTTACAACACACACACACACACACACACACACACACACACACACACACACTTTGCTTCAAGGTCTATAAGATCTCAAATTAGGAAAAATGATCCTCTATAAATATGCTAAGTCAAAGCAAGCAGGTTTGCATGAACTCCCTTTTTATTCTGGCCACAAAAAAAAGAACATGAGCTAATGAGTTTAGGAAAAAAATCATGAAGACTTAAGATGATTTTTTGGATAGATGCTACACAGATATTATATTTGCAATTATTAAGGTCTATGAGGCTTTATAGAAAGGACACAAGGTAAGTCAAACTATATTCAATAGTGTTTTTATCGGTAATTTGTTCAAATAGATTTTTGAGCCTGTTTTAATATTTTTTAAACTGTATAGAAAACAACATTCAAGTTTTAATATGTACATATTAGAGTATAAGACACTGGAGATCATTATAATTTAACTCAGGCTACCAGATTAATCTGTTTTTAGTGTTTTACAGACATCAGAAGAAAGCCTCCTTTACTTGCTTTATATATTATGAACTTTTAAAAAAAGGTATCATTAATTGGAAAAAATTATAGGTCTATACAGATCTTTTAAAAATTCACTCATATAGAAACCCCCCAGGTAAATGCCTAGTGCATCATGACATATTCTGTTCAATCCTATACCAGGACTCACATGTGACCATTTGACTTAAGCCCTTGGTGTAGCTTAGTATTCACTTATTCAAATGTAATTGAACTGGTGATGCATAGCATACTGTAGATAGTTTTGACATTTACTGTAAGTTGGGGGGTAACCTTTCTATTAAAGTTAATAACTGCAAGCAGTAATTATTAGCTATGTTTATGATTCAACTTTAAAACTAAACTTTTTCTATTACTACTCTTTTTTTAAAAAGAAAAAACATTTATTTTTTTAGTTTTAGGTGGACACAATATCTTTATTTTACATTTATGTGGTGCTGAGGATCGAATCCAGTGCCTCATGCATGCTAGGTGAGCACTCTACCACTGAGCCACAACACCAGCCCTATTACTACTCTTTTAAGTTTGGGATCAGTTTATTTGAGAAACATCCTGAGCTGAATGCATGCTGTTAATAACAGAGTGACCATTACAATTATTTATCTGCATGAGTCATGAATTCCATGATATGACAAACCAAACCAGACAGAAATAAATTAGTCGCTGAGTAATCTAAGACTATATCTGTTAGTCACAACCTCAGATTTCAAATTTTGGTGTCAATTAAAACCACCTCATTATTTTCATGGGATTTACTTTTTAATAGTTAATGTTTTAAACCCGACACTTAAAAAATAAATTTGTCTAAAAACAAGTTTCAGTTTAATACTAAATAAATTTTAGTATTCTAAAATGAGATTTTGTTTGTAAAAAAATAATTTTGCTGCTAAATATTAAATCTATGGAAGGGTGGAAAAAGCAGTAAGAAACTTGAACCAAATCTTTATTTGCCATTTACTACCTAGGAAAACATTTTTTCCTGATTTTCTTTCTTATACATTTTTAAATTCATGTATTATAGTTGTATATAATGATAGAATTTGTTGTTATATGTTTGTACATGCACAGAATATAACAATATAATTTGGCCAATATCACTCCACAGCACTTACCCCTCCCTCCCTGTCTTCTACCTCCTGGTCCCTTTTCTTTACTGATCTACTTTTGATTTTCATGAGATTTCCACCTCCATATCTTTCTTTTCCTTTTTTCTCTCTAGCCTCCACACAAGAGAAAAAAATCATACAACCCTTGACCTTCTGAGTTTAGTTTATTTAGCATAACGTATGATCTCTAGTTCTGTTTTCCTGAAAATGACATAACTTTATTCTTCTTTATGGCTGAATAAAACTCATACATACACACACACACACACACACACACACACACTCACATATCATAATATATATATATATATATCCATTACACACACACACACACACATATCATATTTTCTTTATCTATTCATCATTGATGGATACCTAGGCTGGTTCCATACTTTGGTTATTGTGTTTGTGCCACTATATATATTGATATGCATTTATCACTACAGTATGATGACTTTAACTCTTAAGAATAGACACAGACAAGTAATATAACTGGGTTCCATGCCAAGTTTTTTGAGGAGCCTCCATACTGATTTTCAAAGTGGCTATCTTATAATCTCATCAATAATGTAAAAGTGTTACTTTTTCTCCACATGCTCTCCAGCATTTATTATCATTTGTATTCTTGATGACTGCTATTCTCACTGGAGTAAGATGAAATCTCAGGGTAGCTATAATTTGTATTTCCCTAATTGCAAATGATGTTGAACATTTTTTAAATATATTTGTTGGAAATTTGTATTTCTTCTTTGGAGAAGTGTCTGTTTAATTCATTTGCCTATTTATTAGTTTGGGTTATTTGATATTTTAGTGTGAAGTTTTTGAGTTCTTTATTTATTCTAGATATTAATACTCTGTCAGAAGAGAAGCTAGAGAAGGAATTTCATCATTCTGTAGGTCTTCTCTTCACAATCCTATTTCTTACATTAGGGAAATTATTTAACCTTCCTTTCTTTTTTGTAAAACTTCAATATTCAACTACCTTGCAGATACAATAACATTTCCATGTTGAATATCATTGGTAAATATGGAAATCAGTATAAAAGATTGTACATCGTGCCCCTTTCAACAGCACTAGGAAACCTCCTCTTCCTGCCCCCTGGGATCTCTCAAAATATAAAATAATGTCAAACAATAAAGAAAAACTTAGAATAGCCTTGAATTTTCCCCAGCAACATTCAATGCCTACAAAATGCTAATATAAACTATGACCCAAGATAAAGGTAAAAGGTATATGAAAGTATATTAAAAAGACAACCACTGACCAATATGGTACTTCCAGCTTTGTGTGGCTATTTAAATGTTATTTAACAAGTAAAGGTGGCCCATGACTGTAATCCCAGTGGCTCAGGAAGCTAAGGCAGGATAATCACAAGTTCAAAGCCAGCCTCACCAAAAGCAAGGCACTGAGCAACTCAGTGAAACCCTATCTCTCAATAAAATACAAAACAGGGCTAAGGATGTAGCTCAATGGTCAAGTGCCCCTGATTTCAATCCCCAGTACAAAAAAAAAATAAGTAAAATTTAAAACTCAATGCCTTAGTCATACTAGCCACATTTCATTTGCTCAACAGCAACATATGGCTGACAGTTAACTTGTTCTAGACCACACAGATACTGTTACCACAGAAAGTTCCATTGTACAATGCTATATTAAAGTATGAAAGAGCTCAGTTATGCAAAACTCAATAGCTCCTTATCCAGTTAACCAAAAACTGAATGGAAAAGAAAATAACATGAAAATTGTTATATAACAGAATGTAAATATAACTTAATGATATTAAAATAATAATGTAATACATAAATAAAAACAGGTGAAGAAAATGGGAAAATTCATTCTCAAAGGCAGAGTAAAATTTAAAACAGAGCTAAAATGAAAGATTCTAGTCTTTTGTAGTCCGTTGTGCTTTGAGTACAAACTTAAAAGGGACACTTTATGAAGCCCCACATTTTGTTAAAGAGAAATTTACCTGAATTTCAGCAATTGCCTTAGTTTCCTTTTGTCTGCCTTTCTTACTAAAACACAATACCAGTATGTCTAGAATTATGTATAATAAATGTTAATGATAGTTATTTGGGGATGTAAAAATTTATAGTTTTTTTAACATCCTTTTGGTAGTTTTGAGTTTTGACATTGTTATAATAAGCATTTATTTTTGCAAGAACAAATTATTCTTTAAAAATAGATGCTTCAATAAAATCAAAAAGAATGTAGCAAAATATAAAATAAAGTATATTAAGAAATAAGAGTACAAAATTAAAATCACTGCATAATAGGGAAAAATATGTGTGCATCTGGATAAAAATTAGAAGGCAACATTTAAAAAGTGAAAAGTAGTATAATTAAAGTTTTTCCTTAAATTCTTGGTATATTTTTAAAAATACAAGTGTATATGTTTGAATTGCTTTACCAGAAGCAGAGCTTCACTGCAATCAATCATTCATATTCTCAGTGACAGAAGATCAGAACTAATTGTCCAGACTTTCATTACAGGTAGTCACCTAAAGCATTCACATGAGCTTGTTTAGGCTGAAGAAGGGCAATGTTTTTAAGTATGGGTATTAAACAGACAGATCCTGGAGTGTGGTAGCTCCTGGGATAAGTAGTCTTCTGTGGAGGGGAGGCCTTTGCCTCAATGTCTTCCTTGTGCTAGGTGGAAACTACAGCTGGAGCAGATCTAGTTGTAATGAGTGGTGAGAATCTGCCCATACAGCTCTGAGACATTTTGAACCATTTTCTAGATTAATCCAGAGGTTGATATTAACATGGAAAGATAATTATTTTCTCTTTAGAAAATAATGTTTGTATATGTGTTTATATACATACATTAAGTACATATATAGTTTTTACTAGGAGACATTTTAAATAATATTTTGTTCATGCCTTCTCATCTACTTCTTGTAGACTTTATGAGTATGTATTACAAAAGGGACTTTTTCAACACTATTCCTTATTAAAATTTCCACATTCCACACCCCTTTTCTACTGTTTTTCTAAGCCTGGAATAATTTGCTATTATCCTCCCTCTTAATACTTACCAAGCCCACCTCAAATTCAAGGTCCAGGTCAATGTTATTTCATTTGGGAAACCCTCCTTTTGTCCCAGCTAAAAATAGTCTTTCTTTCCTCTAATCTCCCATTCCCCTATCAGACTTTATTTACAGGGTGGTTGTTGCAACACATATCTTCTCTAATGAATTATAAGAAACCTACAGGCAAGATTCAAGTTGAATTCACCTCTCTCTCTCTCTCTCTCTCTCTCTCTCTCTCTCTCTCTCTCTCTCTCTCTCTCTCTCATCCCATCCCAGGCCTAGGAGTGTGACTTGAGATGGAGATACTATATAAATGTAGAAATGAGAGTGTTATAAAATATATAAATGGCCCAGTGCAGTGGTGCATGCCTGTAAGCCCAGCAGCTCCAGAGGCTGAGGCAGGAGTATCTTGAGTTCAATGCCAGCCTCAGCAAAAGCAAGGTGCTAAGCAACTCAGTGAGACCCTGTCTCTAAATAAAATACAAAAATAGGGCTGGGGATGTGGCTCAGTGGTCGAGTGCATCTGGTAACAACAACAACAACAACAACAATAATAATAATAATAATAAATGTACATATATACATATTCATATATATAAATGTAGAAATTAAATTGTTATAGAATATGTTCTGGGGTCTATTAGCCTCGTAAGATATTCCTCAATACATGTGTTCCATGTTCAAGTAAAATTTGATAAGACCTACATAAACTGTTCATAATGCAAAAATTAAACTATTAAGAAGTCTAAGAAATTTATTTTATTCCATTCAACTTTGCATTTGCCACAGAATCCTATTATCTATCTTTTTGATAAGGCTTAAATCCCCAAAAGTTGGTACTCTCTGTAGTATCCCATAAGAGACAGCAGTTGGTGAATAGCTTACTCACACTCAGTAGCCCATCACCAAATAAGCTGCGTCTCAGTTTCCTTGTGTTAAGAGGGTCTACTCATACTTTTTCTACTCTAATTCCTAATCTCCACTTCAGCTCAAGCAGAGAGAAATAAATGCTTTAAAAATACTAAATATTTAAACAATTTACATTTTACTAGAGGAAACTGTATCAAAAGAAGCTCATATTTGACATCATATAGACAAAAAGTGCATAATTTTCCAACCCAAGTGCTAATAGTAGAATATAAATGGGAAATAGGCTTTCTGAAACTCCCTTTAAATAAAATCTTCTATTTATCTCAATTCATTTTAGCCTAAATACTCTCATTTTTTTTCATGCATATGTAGTCTCCCAAGAAATTTTGATCTCTGAGATTTTTTTCAAAGCCTTGGACCTTCATGTTTTTCATTAATATTTTCTAGGATAGTTACAAGTGTAGTATTTGAAATCCTATTAGTGAGGGTGTCAGCAGTGCACTTGGCCTTTATGAAGCATTTAATATTCAGCCTGATGAATGTGATTTTAGGAGCTGAGTCCTCACTCCTTGCTCACACAGTGTCTAAAACTACTCACTGCTATAGCTGTGCTTAGCCCATATATAAGTAGGCAAAAACTCCAACTAAATATCTGCCTTCTCCTATTTCTCTCCCACCTAGATTTAATTCTCTACAGTATATCCCAGTTACAAATGAAAGTTTTAAATTCTAGACATTGAAAGATATTTGGACTCCAACATGCTCTTTTCCAATGCATTTCAACCAAGGAATCCCATTTAATTCCAAGCCAGTGAAATAAAAAGCTACATTGATTAAAACTCTTGAGATTCAGATCAACTTTTAAGGAGGCACTGAATCTTTTTAACATCTGCTTCCTTCCCAGCAAAGGTAATACATCTTTAAATAATTTGTAAGTGTGTTAGAGCTGCCACACAGTTATTGAGAGCTCTCCTTCAGTAAATAGGGGCTGCAAGCTTCATATTTCAGACAGCTGTCTTCCATTAAATATTTTAATATTGAGGGGAATTAACTTTCATATCAATAGCAATGATGAAAAAAAATGATCTTTGTAACCAGGGCAGACGATGTCAGTGCATAGCTTGTCATTTTCTAATTCAGCTGCTTCCATTTGATTTGGAATTAGGACTAGACCTCAGAAGCCAGAGCTGCAGCATCCTCACACAAGAGCTGTTTTAAATTATGTGCAGCAAGTTTTTAAGCACATTAGCAACTAGAACAAGCTGTCCTCATACTAACTGGCCTTGCTTTGTTCTTGATGGTGGAAAATCTCACTTTAACTGCCCTCTAATTTGTTGCAGAATGCTACTGAACCAGCAGCTGCCTTGGCACACGATTAAACACACAAGAAAACATTATTTTTCCACAAAAATTATTAACAGTGCCAAAAGCCACAAAATCCTCCTTTGAAAAAAATCATTTTTTTCTCCTCATTCCCTTTATTTTTCTCTCTCCAATAAAACAACCTTCAATGAATTACACCTCAGTGGGGTCTTTTGAGATCCCCCTCCATGTAAACATAGAGAGAGGATATTTCATTTTGTTCTTGATAAAACACAAAAAGATTTAAAAATGGGGCAAAGGGAAACTTTCAACTGCACGTATAATAAGTATGTCAATGAATGAGGACTCCTGAGGGGTATATACATGGGGAAACCTACTTGCCTTGTACCTCATAGGCTTATTCAAAAACTAGAAGAGGAAATGCATAAAGTAAGCCTCCCTCGGTTCTAATCTTGGTCTGATTACAGCTATTTCTGTGCAGCAGTTAAACATTTTGCCAAGGGGAAGAATTTGCTTGATTGCTGCTTCATAGGGGAATTTATTAATGATGTCTGCAAATAATTGTCGAGAAGACAACTATGCTTGCCTTCACTGTCTTTCTCATTCAGTGGCCATGCCACAGCTTATATAATCACATTTGTTAGAGAATACCAAAAGACCTTTGAGGTCAGTGCATACCCATGTCCTAATTCCTTACTATTTCTAAAGAAAGAGAAGGGAAGAAAGCATCTGTTAACCCTTCTTTCACATTCCATTTTCTGGGAGAATTAAGAGTAGTTTAGGGTTCCAGGTATCCTAGGTTATCTCTTCAGTGAGGCCCCTACCATCTTCTCATTTTCCCCTTTGACAGGGACAGTCTGACACCCAACTAGCAGTAATAAATTCAGGTGACCTCAGTGCCATCTGGAAAGAAGGTCTTCAGGGAGTAGAAAGCAAAAACAACCTGAGAGGGAGTGAGGTTGATTTAGTTCTCAAAAAGCACCTACCCACAAGTTCACTTCCTCTCAGATCCCCAGTTTCTATCGCCCTTTTGGCAAAGGTTGGTCCAGTAATACTCTTGCACAAAGTTTTCTTCCCTTCACTAAGAACCTCTATGAACAGAGTACGTTGTTGTTGTTGGTGGTGGTGGTGAAGAAAAATGTCTATTGCAGTGCTATACTCTTCAAAGTTAAGAAACAGAAAGATAGGAATCCCAAAATCTCTATCAGAACTGGTCATCATGCAAATTTCCTGACCCAGGGTCAAAGCTACTCTCTCACCTTCACCTGGTCCCAGATTAGACTCTCTCTTTAATTGTGCTCTCTTTTTGCATTCTTAATACTCACTTTCCTGATCAGTTATATCATCTCTCAAAAATGGCAGGATGCAATGATTTGAAAAGAAGCATGCATTCAAAGCTGCTTTTATTAAAAATTTCATTAAGGGATTTACAACCCTCTCCTTTGCTTTCTGCTCCAGCTTCTCTCTGAGCTGCAAGTCAGAACAGTCCACCCAGAGGCATTCTCTGAAAATTCATCACACATCATCAGTTATTAAGCATACAACTCTCAAGATTCAGGAAATAAATAGCCAAGAGTTTGGAGCCACACATTTGTCTATTAAATTCACATGGTCAAGCAAAATGTCTAAAATTTAAGACCACATAGTCTGCCAAATGTAAAGGGCATAATTAAACAGAAAACTCACTTATATTTTACACAAGTGCATTGCAATGAAGATACATGTTTTTATTTTTAGTCAACCAGTTAGACCAGATACAAAAATTAAAAACTGGGATTTTTCAATTAGTAAATTACTGTTTCAGTTCAATCCAAGTGGATGTATGTTTCGTCTGAGTTATTTCTAGTACATATATGAAATAGCAGTTCTACATATTTTTGTGTTATCTAAATTTATACTCATGCAAGACAGTGTTTATTAACTGTATTTTCTTGACAAATTTTTACTATGCTATTTGCAGATTTTAAAAATTAGAAATAATGTAAAGTATCTAGTGCTCAAGTAATGAAAGTCTTGAATTCTTATTTTCTTCTTTCCCTGACTATGCATCTTCCCCCATCACATTTTGTGTGATACATCCATCTACCTTAGCAGAGGACCAAATATCAGTCAGGCATTTCTCCCCATCTAGATACCACTGTACCTCATGATTCTAGTACCAGGATATAGAACCATGACTCCCAAAGTGTGTCCCTAATCAGCAAGTTCGGCATCTCCTGAAGACTTCTCAGAAATGCAAATTCTCAAACTTGGTTTGCTGAATCTGAAACTCTGAGAGTGTGGCCCACCAATTTCTATTTTAATAAGTCCTTCAGATGATTCTCTTGCTTAAGAATCACTGCTCTAATTAACATGCCTTTCAGCACATCCCAATGACAGAGTCAGTCACTTTCATACTTTCTCACAACACCACCATGTCTTCGGCTGGCCTCTGCTTTCCTAGAGCTCTTCAAGTGGTATCCTCAAGTGGCAAGTCTTCCAAAAGCTGTACCTCATATTCTAAAAATGTTTCTCTATGAACCATCTTTCCACTTCACCATCAAAATCTTTATTTCCACAATAAGCTTTTCTGACCAGATGGGAGAATGATCTAGCACCCCAAAATCAATGTCTAAGGGTAGAATTGTGATCCCTACAGTAAGCTTCTGGGGAAGGAGAAAATTATATAAAGGACTTCTCAATGCCTTTCAAATCTTTTCACATAAATAATCACTTATTATGGCTATATAGGGGGGTTAAAGAATTGTGAGAGATCCAGATTTACTAACTTTTAATGAGAGAATATTAAACTTAAAATCAGTTTCCTCATTAACAAAAATAAGCCTCAAAATATCTTCCTTGAGAAATATTTTTGAGAATTAGTGATTATTTATCCAAAAAAAGCATCTACTATTGTTCCTAGCACAGAGGATATGCTCAGTGAGTAAAAATTTATTAGTAAAATGGAAAGAAGGTGACTTTGGAGTCAAGGTGACAATAAGCTCCGATTCAAGACCTAGGATGAATCTAAGAAAATTAAACTTCTTCACAGAGCTATGGTTTCCTTCTCCAGAGAGAGATAATAGCTATTTCTATCATACTATCCACTATACAAGGTTGTCTAGATGCTTAGACTAGACAAACATACTAAACCTCTGTCAACTGTGTGACACAAAAATGGTATTTATCTTCCTTTGCCCTGCTTATGAATATGGAATGGAGAGGGAAAGTAACGAAGGATAAAGACCATGTATTTGGAACAAAATCAATCAGCATTTATAAACTGGTTATATTTTATGAGTTGTACATCCTTGAACAAGCTCTTTAATTCTACTGAGCTCCAGCTTCCATTTATTAAAGCTGAACAACTACTACTACTTTTCAAGGCAGCTATAAAATTTAAATGTAGTAATGATTAAGGCAAAGAGATTAACAAATTTATTGGCTTAGAGTAGGCTCTCCACATTAGTGGTTTTTATTATTACTGCTTATTGTTGTTGTTGTTGTTGTTGTTATTGTCAGTGTTGTCATTTCTTGATGGGTATGGTCTATCAAAACATATGTGATAACTAAGTCAACAGTTATAAAACTTCTTCGTTCTTCCTTAGGTTTCCAACTGGCAGAGCAATTTTTGTCATGCTTATAATGTACACACAACATTTACTATCTTTCCTTTAAAACTGGTATAATTTGCAGCAGCCTTCCTAAGAAACTTTCTCTTATCCTTCATGACACACAGAAGAATTAAAAGTCAAAGAACTTAATCCACTTGCTTCTCATTGTACCCACAAGTCCTAGGAAACAGACTGCTACCCTCTTTGACCCTATGACTTTTAGAAATAAACCATTCTAGAAAGGGAGAAAAAGAACTGCATGACCTCTGCTCACAGCCTTACCTCACCACACCTCTCCCTCTCCTATCTCAAGTGCACAAAAAAATTAAATTCAACAATTTTTTTAATACTCGCTATACACCAGGTGCTGTTCTAGGCATTGACTAGAACAGAAAGGTGTTAATTCAAACCTGAATTCTCATATCTGCCAATCATCTTTCCCTACATGCAGGGTATTCCTGGGATTTTTCACCTGACCTGACACTGCCAAGTTTTGCCATTAGCCTCAGGTCATAAATAACCCTCAGGTGATTGGATGACCAGGCCAGTGTGCCATCCATCTGAGATTTGACTTAGTTTTCTTGCCTATGAGGTTCTTATATCCCCAAGAGAGTAAGTGTGATGCCCAGCTTTTCCTTAAGGAATGGTGATTTTTTTTCCTCAGGACCCAAAGTCAGACTTTTCAGAACTCTAATTTTTTGTTACTGAACTCCAATCCCCAACTAGGACATTAAATTCTGTTCCTGTATCCTGATTCAATAGATGTACAGGCATTTCACATCCACTCACTCACCCCAGTCTTGGTTCCCAGACTCCATGTCTCCAGTTACTATGGGAGGTTGAGAAAGATTCAAGAATTAAAGTTTGAAATGAGGACAGTGCCTGAGACTGTTCTTCTCAAACAGAATTCAAGTAATGTGTCTAAAACTCCATATTGTCTTCAGAAAACAGGCAAATAATATAAATCTATAAAGGTATTTATACATAACACAGAAAGAAGAGATGAAGTCTGTAGTTAGAAGAGAAAGGATGCAAATTCTAATTTAAAAATAGAAAACTGGGAAGGCCACCAAAACACAGCCTCTTCAGCTCTTCAAGGATAAGTTGAATGTTTCTCAGGCTTTATAGCTTCTGCACATGGCACAGTATCTGCACTTAGTAGGTACTTGGTTCAATGAATGGATGAAATAAAAAAGAAGAAAGTGAATGAATGCACCAAAGTAGAAGAGCTGAAATAGCCATTTTTTCCTATGTATCTTCACAAACATGGGTGAAGTAAACCTCACTCATTCAAGCTTGCTTTGTTCCCCAAACAATCTCCAAGGCCTTGTAAACATATAATAATCCTCAAAAGTGTTTGCCTAAAGAATTTCATTTATAGCATCATTATACACAGATAGATGGTCATCAAAAAATAGATGATAGGATTATATTGCACCTTCCCTTAAAACAACTCAAGAGTTCTAAATAGTGCATTTTAAAAATTCAGTGTCAACTCATCTGATATAACAATAAACTACATGAAATAAGGAAAAGAGAAAATCTGTTATATTTAGAAACCCACATATTTAGAAAATTAAGAAAAAAATACATAAGCAAGTTAGAATCACAGGCTCCTTCATATTATGAATCAGTTGTTTCAGTTCAAGTGTCTTTAGGCATCAAAATTGCTACCTTAATCTCTGGCAGTGGGGATGGAGGAAGATAATGAGGACCACACCTCCAACTCTCCTACCTCAAGTGCACATTGAGGATAAAACAGGACTGAGTGCTCCAAGCCTACCAAACTCCCTCTTGCACTGCTGCTGTACTGCTCCTTCCTGGTGGGAAGCTAGGAAAGAGGGCATCATTTTGTATTCCACAGACCACACGGATTCATGGTTGAAATGATGACATGTGACTTGAGGGCCTTCTCCCAATTCTTAGACAAGCCATACAGCATAAAATCTGCCAGACTCCAATGTTCTCATGAACCTATCTGAACCTTCAGCTGCACCTCACTCTTACTCTTTTCTGCCATTCTTCTCTGTTCCCTGTTGTTTCCTGATTTTAGGCTCCAACAAAGCAGTGTCATCAGCTCTCAGATCACTGCCTTTCCCATCTAATTTACAACACATTTTCATGTTGATGGTACTGAGCTCCCAGTAACTTGTCAGTGGTCTGATTTCAGGATTGTATTTGGTTCCTGTGGTTGCTCTTTTAAAAAAAAAATCACCACTAACTTGGTGGCCTAAACCACCAGAAATCTATTCTTTCAGAGTTCTAAAGGCCAAAAGAAGTCCAAAGGGACAATATCAAGATGTTGAATCCCTCCAGAGGATTTGTCTAGGGAAGAATTCATTCTTTGCCTCTTCCAGGTTCTGGTGGCTACTGGCACTTCTCAACCAATCTCTGCATCTGCAGTTTTGGCCTCCTCTTTTTCCATTAGTATAATCTCCCTCTGCCTTTGCTCAATGAGAATATTTGTGCTGCATTTTGGGACCATATACATTGTCCAGAATAATCTCCTTATATCAAAATCTTGAACATAATCACATATGCAAAGACTCTTTTTCAAATAATCAACACTTATAACTTCCACAGTGGGAGGTGTATTTTATAGCTCATTTCTACAAGAACCTTCTCATATAATCTGGTTCCATGAGCAGCCCTAACTCCAACTTGAGTACTGTTCCCTAAAGAGAGAGAGAGAGAGAGAGAGAGAGAGAGAGAGAGAGAGAGAGAGAGAGAGAGAGAGAGTTGTTCTATCTGAAAGTCTATAGCTAAATGCTATAATTATTTGGGTGAGAAAGTATATTTACTTAAGACACTTCCCAACTACAAAGGTCTGTCTTGTTTAATACTAATTCTGACTGGGTTTCATAGAGGCTCAAATCAATAGCAGTTTGTACTCTTTTCCTTACTAGAGCCATTCCCCTTTTCTACTCTGGTATTCAAAATGGGGCTGGTGAGAAATTAATTGTCTGATGGTTCATTCCCATATCCAGCATTATTATCCCTCCTGAAATCAGTCTTTGATTCTTAGCAGATCTGATGTGTATGTCTGCCACCTCTTTCCCTTCAAAGATTTAGACAGGGCACTAGTTAGGGCCAGATGGCATATTTTCTCTTAAGAAAGTGAACTCCTTTCAGTTTTTCTAGAAATAAAGATAGAGCAGCTTCTCTGCCTTCCATTCTGAGAAAACCTTCTTGGGGAGACCCATACTGGGCTCATGTTTGTTCAGGTGGCTCAATATTCACCACAAGACATTCTTTCCTAAGCAGCCTCAAAAGACAACCTCCAGCTTCTGTAAAATATGTGGATTGAATTTCTTTGAATGAAAAGACATAGCATATTCAACCCACTTAGAGGAAATCCTAAGCCTTCCACTGTTACCCAAACCAGCCAAAGGATGCCACTCAAGCATAACCAGGAAAGTGGTTTCCTACTTGAATCCAAATATGATTTGGGCTCTTTGAGGGATGGATTTATGTTACCATCAACCACAGCACTTGGGATACATGAAGCTTCTCTTGCTAAGAAACAAAGAATATGTTCTGTACCCTTTATCAGTTCTCATAAGAGTATTCCCATTATTCTTGTGCTTGACTAAGAAAGAAAATAAAAATTATCCATAACTTTGTAAAAATCTGGTGCTTTGGGGAAATGTTCTTTTCTGACCAATATAAAAATCTTAGTCTCTGACTAAAACAGAAAAATTAAAGTGAAATGATTTTCTAATTCTCAGATTTTAAGGAAACAATGAAACCTTCATCTTGTAGGAATTATTAAATTTTTTCAAAATTCAAAAGCAGCCCTATGAAAGCCTAGGACCCTTTACAGATATATTGGGACCATACTTCAAAGAATTTGCTAATGAAAGACTAAAATGCCTAAATCCTATAAATAACAGTTTTATTTACATAGAGAATTTTTTTAATTATCTCTTTTGGGCAGTATTTCCAGGCCAAACTATGTTGGAGATTGAGCCCAACATAGCTATAAATGAGACTGTGTATGGATGAGGTTAGCTGCCTGCTAGAGGTCCATCATCAAAACAAGGCTATCCCCTTCAAAGTGAGGGAACAATTATTCTTTCTTCTGGTTCCACACTTGTTTCTGTATCAAACCATTAAACCAAGTAATCAAAAACCCCCTGAATACTTGTTAGATCATATGAAGCTTCTAGAAAAAACCTCTGATTTTCAGAGTTGATCAGAACACAAAATGTTTTCTTTGCTCTCTTTGACTCTGACAAGATTGGAGCTCTGGCTTATTGGCTGATGGCATTAATTTTGAACACAGCTAAGAGTCTCAAATACTATCTTTATTGTTTTTAAAGCACCACTTCCTTTATATTTCAAAAGTGTGTGCCATATGTGTACATGTATGTATTTTACTTCAGTTATTTTCCCTGAGATACTGTACTACTAGAACTGAATACTTTTTTTACAAATCATACTGTGTTCTTATAATTTCAGCTTCCCCCAACTACAACTCTTTACCTTAAAAAAAAAAAAGTGCTATAGCTTAGATACTGCATCTTCCAGAAGACTTCCTTAATCCTTGTTCCCCATTCACTGACACAGGCTGTCACACAGCCTTTGTGCCAGCAAGGAAGACTCCACATCACTCCACCCCAAACTTACTGCACTGTGTTATAATTGCATTTTAACTTGTTTGGCTTCTCCATTAAAGAGCATCTTATCTCCAGTGCCTAGCAAAGAGTAAATATTTAATAAATGTTGAAATGTTGATTTGGCTAAATTACACTGCATTTTTTCCCATTCATAAGAATTTATGGGCCCTGAAAATTTACAGGATTACTTAACTTCATCAATTGCACAGCTTTGTAGTCCAGTTTGTATAAGAATATCTCTTTCACTAGACTAGACCACAGCCATAAGAAATATGTCATCTCCAGTTATAGACAGAGCTATTCCTATAGCTAAGATGATCTGAATGTTGATTCCTACATACAGTGTTTCTGGCACTTCTGAAACAAACATTTTTCTTTCAGCAATTGAGAGGATTTAGGTCTTCAATGAAGCATGCTGCAGGCTGCCTCAGCTGCACTGTTGAGTCTGTTTGCCTGCCACCAAAGTCTAGTCCCCAGAATAAAGCAGATTAAAAGAAAATTAACCCCCATGATTGCTTCCCAGATTTTCTTGTCCACATGGGATTACACACAGGATGGTCAAGTTCCCTTAAATTTAACCAGTGGTCCTGAACTCCCCAACCTGGGCTGATGAACACAAGTCAAGAATCCAAATCATTTTTCTCCTAAGGGCTAATCTTTTTCAATAAGATGTTCACAGACCTTTGTTATTAATATAGGTTTAAAGAAAAGGAAAAAAAGAAACAGTCACATTCTCAAGGAATTCAAGGTTGCATGATTGAAAAGGGAACTCAAGATTTTCACACTTAAATGTTCATAACTGAAGTTCCTGCCAGGTGTAGAATGTGTGCACATCTCTTATACCAATGAGCATCTTAGATAAAGGAGATCATCTGGCTTTATATTTAATAAAATGATCTTTCAGGGTACTAAAGCTAAGACATGAGAAGCACTCATTGAGCTATTGAAAGCCTACAATGGCCTGATTTTAAATCAAATGAAAATTTCATTTCAGATCAATTGGTAAAAATAGGAATACAGGTCAGAAAAAATTCAAACACAGGAGACGTAATTAATCATAAACCTGAGGTCCAGAAAGAACATTGAGTAAGTCACTTACCTCTGCCTAAAGCCTTCAGTCACTCCACCCCAAACTTACTGCACTGTATTATAACTTCACCTCTAAAAAGTGAATGTATATAACAATGACTCCCAGCAATGAATCAAAGGTTAGGAAATATGCTGAATATTAAAAAACAAACAACAAAAAAACAAGAATCCACATGAGCATCAATGTTGGCTACACAAATATGTCTCACACAAACATGAAATATTTTTAACTGAATTTAAGAAGTAATATTAAAGTATTGCTGATTACCTAGCAGATTTTCTACCTCAGGTGGTTTCTCAATCAACATACACTAAAAGCAACACTACACTCAGTCTAAGAAGCAGGGGGCAATGGTATGTGAATTTTTTAAAGTTAATTTATTATAAATGAATGATATACATACCTGTGAATATTTTAACATTAAAATTAGAAATAACTCTTACAAACATTCATCAATAACCCAATAATTTGCACATTCTACATATTCAGTTTATTCCAGAGCTTCTTCATTCTCAAAGACAGGAAGGACTTTACAAAGTAATCAAGTCCTTCCTGATACAATTTTATCTGAGCCTACTTTATTGTTCTTTCTGAAATGACAGGATGATTACCAAAGCTCTTCATATACCAATGTCTGTTAAGTTACTCTCTATTCCAAACCCCTTCTAAAGGATAAATAACTCCAATCTTTCCCATGGAGTTATAGCTCAACACATACATTTCTGTTCTTTAAAAAAAGCACAATCCAACAGAACTTTCTGCAGTAATAGAAATGCTCTATTTCTATTTTATCAAATAGGGTAGCAATGTGACCATTGAGCATTTAAAATATAGCCTGTGAGACTGTGGGACCAAATTTTTAATCTAAATTTAATTTAATAAATTAAATTTAAAATAAATTTAATTTTAATTAATTTACATTCAAATTTAAATAGAAACATATGGCCAGTGGCTACCATATTGGAAAATGTAGGTCTGGACATTATCTATTTCCTAATCATCTTATTTAATTATAGTATCCCTCAAATGAGAAAACAGCCCAATAAAGACCTAATTGATTCCAAAAGCTGGATTATTTGATTTTATACATAGCACCATAGTGGCAATGAGGTCAATGATATGAATTTAACTTCTATGTGGAGCATATTAGCTTTATGAAGAAAGATAACTAAAATATAAGCATTAACCTAGTATAATATAAAAAGGCCAAAAAGAGTATAGCTCAGGAAAAAAATATTTATCCATGTTCTTGGCTCTTAGAAGTAGTACATCCAAAAGCTTCAGAAGTTCCCCTTATATGCAAAGATCTATTAAGAGTTAAATAAAAGAAATAAGTATTGTCAAGCATAGTAAGGATGACTGTAGTTAAAAATAATTGATTCTCTATTTCAAAATAGTTAGAAGAGAGGATTTTGAATGCTCTCACCACAAGAAATGATAAACTGTCTAAAGCAATAGATGTGCTCATTACCTTGATTTTATCATCACACATTGAAATATCACATTTAACTTATGAATATGTACACTTATTATGTTTTGTTTTGTTTGTTTTGTTTTGTTAGTACTTGCAATTGAACCCAGGGACACTTTGCCACTGAGTCACACCCCCAGCTCTTTTTATTTTTTATTTTGAGAAAGGGTCTTGTTAAGTTGCTTAAGGCCTTGCTAAATTGCTAAGGCTGGCTTTGAACTTGTGATCTCCTGCCTCAGCCTCCTGAGCCAAGGAGTGTTTACACTCAGCCAAGAAGTGCATTATAGTGCTCAGAAATATTTTTAAAGACATGTTTACGCCATTGATTGTACCTCAGATTGTCTTGATTCAGTAACAAACAGTATGTGATATTTGATTCTTAGTTTCTTCATATACTTACACAAAAGCAATGATAATTTATTTTCTTGATATTGAGATTCTGACCACTATGGAGTTTCTGTCACCTAATAAATACTCTTATAATGACACTGGTCATTATAAATCTCATTGTCAACCAGGTACCAAACTACTTAACAACAATCAAATTTAACCCTTTCTAAGACACAGGACCAAATCTGTCCTTTAATACTTAGTAATAGAATTTACTAAGCAATGCTCCAAGTATGGGAAGGTGACTACAAGACAACAAAAGATCCCTGCCCCGATCTAAAATAACTTAAATATTCAACATTTCACACCAATAATCAGGGATATATATGCTCAATATATGCTTATATTTCCTCTTTTTTATTGTACATTAATATAAATTGCTACGTTCCCTCAATTTATATTAATGTATTTTGTGAAATCTCTGGATTGGTGAGCCAAGTTTATAAGATAGAACTCGAACATTTTAGTACTTCTGGTTCTATGAAATTCTATTGGTAAAATCTGTTGTGATATAACGTTTGTAAATGATTTCTAGACCTACCTAATAGCATTACTATTCATTTATATTAAAAAAGTTTCATCTAATAAATAGATATATTTATATTTCTTTCTTGCTTTTCAAAAGAATTGAATAATAATCCTAATTATTATTAAATCTGAATTATCATTGTTACCAAAAACTCAGTCCTTATCACCAAATGCCAATCCAATAAACAGGACAGCATTTTGAGAATAAGGAAAAAGTTGTATTGCTTTACCAGCAAAGGAGGAACACAGGGGACTCCTGTTTCAGAGTCTGTGATTCAACCAACAGGGTTTTTGAAGAGGTGATTCAAAGGCTAAATTCCAGGTGTGATGGGGGTCATAATTCATTGGTTAATTTAGGAGATTTCTTAGATCTTCTGATTCATCTCTAAAACATGAATTACTTCATTCCTGTGGTAAGTATATGCTCAAAGACAGATAAATTGGCCTTAAATGGGAAAGAAAGGTAATCCTGTTTTCACAAGATTAGGAAGGGGGAGGAATTAGGGAGGATTAGGGAGAAAGGAAAAGAAAGAAACATGTCCATTTTAAAAATAAGTTGCAGTGGCAGAACAGCAAGGGCAATTTTCAAAGCCCAAACTGGATCTGTGTTACACTTTTCCACTGTTAATTTCTACATTCCATTTCTATGGAAAAATGGGTAATGACCTCTCCAAACTGCTTCCTGCTGAGAGAGGGTGAAAGTGAAAAGAAGTGACCCAAAATACTTTTTCTCTATCAGGTGAGGCATGAATAGTTAAGGGAAGTCCAGAGGTTCATAGTGGCAGTTGGTGGGTAATTGGACAAGGCCTACATAGGGCAGGGATCATTCTAAATAAAAATAAATAAGATAGCAAAGCATTATTTTTTTAAAACAATTAACACAAAAGCAATTAGTACTTTAGCCAATCTGTGAAAACCATGAAGACAGTAACTCATTAAAGTTTAAGGTGGGATCTCACATGTCATTGATTTGTGAGTGGGGACCATTTAAGGCTTTAGAAACACTAGCAGAGTTGTGAGAAACATATATGCAACATTTAGTTTTTATAATGACACACGTGTTCCCATGAGCTGGAGCAAAGATATCTTATGTCATCAGGTTTCTGAAGGATATGGAAAATAAGTCCAAGGACATTTTTCCCTAAGCTTTTGACTTTACAATCCCAGGCCTCAGCCAGAGCAAAGAAACACAAAGCAAACTCTAATTGACTGGTACCTAACCCCCCCTACACACACACTAATGGATCAACTGACTGCCAATACAATAAGCTCCAGGGACCTCCCTATTCACATTTCTGTCCCACCCTAAATAAAGCCTAGATAACCCAGACCCTTGCTTCAGCCAGTTGCCATTTTCTACCCTGAAAATGAACCATGCCAGGGTTACACCAATTGACTCCTCTGCTAAATATGGAATAAAGAAAAGTCTGCTGATCCAAGGTTTGCTCCCTATCTCCCACCTTTGTTATGTGTGCATTGTTTGTCCTAACAGTTGGTTCCCTGACCAAGAACTGGAGTAAGGTGAAATTAACCTTTCCCTGGGCTCCCCTCCATCCAACACTCCCTTTCCCCTGCAGTTAAACGACCTATGGGACCTGGGAAGTGACCATTGAATGTACAGCTCCCCCAAGGACCTCTGAGGTTGGAGGAACCCCCAATCACAGCTCCTGCAGCTACAGCTGAATCCTTAAACTGACTGCATTTCCTCACCCCATAGATCATAGGCCATCTACATCCTCTGCTGTTCACTTTATGCAGAAAAATTTAGTGTTTAAAATAGGAAAACTCAAAGCAACTGAAGGCATCTGGCTGGGGTAATTTCCTAGTGTTGCACAAAGGCTTTAAATCTAAAATCTTGGTTTTCAGAAATACCAGGTATCAACCACCTGCTAAACATTGGTGGCTTTATGCCACATGGACAGTAAAGGGATTTATACCAAATACTTTGTTAATATTAAAGGAGGATTACTTCTATTCCCCACCACCAACTTTCCCTTCCCTTGCACAACCAACAAACCTCTGGATCAGGGACCTTACCATTTTGCTTCTGCATCTACCACCAGCCTTCTTGCCTTCTCATCCCTTCGAAGAGGTAAAGCCCCATTTGTTGTTCATTTCATCTCTGCCAGACACAGACTTAGCCCTTAGACTAACCAGGACCTTGTCCCTTACCATTGGGATTGAGAGAAAGACAATTATTTACCCAAACTCCAGCACATTGGTGGCATAAAAAAAAGTCCAGCACATTGGTGGCATAAAGAGCGCAAGGGATGCCTTTCAGTCCATTATCACCTTCCAGGTCAAGCCTCCCTCTAAGGATGGGAACTACAGTCAATTCCCAGAGAGACACGTCTTTGGGCTGTCTTTCTGCCCATTTTAAATGCCTCATTTAGTTCAACACTCAATCTGGCCACAATACAAATTAAATAATCTTCAGCAATGGCCCAATCAAGAAATTCTCCAAAATTTAAAAAATAACTTATTGCAGAATGGAAAGTTTGTCTAAGGCTCTCCACCTCCAGTCTTTCTTTTTCCTTTACTCAATTACCAAATATACCACCCTAGACTTTCATACTCCTGCTGGTACTTTTTTCCCCTGTCCAATTTATCAGTGGGTCTACACCTGATACCCATAAACACTTAAACAATTAAAGAAGAGCACCACAGCATCACAAAAGCAATTTCTAGATACTGCTTTCAAGACCTTTAACAATACAAAATACAAGGTAAAATGAGAGAAAGAAAAGCATCAGCTCCTAGCCTCAGCTCAGCTACCTATAGACCCCAAAAATTCACTGCTGCTGATGACCCTACCAGATATTCTGATACATCTCCTGGGCCTCGTTTCTGATGTGGGCGGACTGGACATTGGGCAAAACACCCCTTTCCTCAGTGCAGCCAGTTTCCCAAGTCCCATACATTGAGCTTCTGAAACTAGAGGACCCATATCCTATGCCCCTGTCATCTCAGACAATACATCTTAGGAGCCCCAAATTTTAGGGATGGTGAATGGCCAACCACAGGCAATTATTGCCCTTCTGAAGAGATTTTAAAGGCACAACTGGTAAATGTTTCCCTTAAGTTAAAATAATTATCAAAATGTTAATTATTATCTTCCATTTTGAGTGAGGTCCCAGCCCAGTCATGTAAAATTGAGTCTTATTTTAAGCCCCTACTCTCAATTTATGGAGCAACAACTTAATCTGTTTGTTACTGAGAGGAAAAATACATAACACCCTCATCCACAAAAGTAATGGGGAGATGATGTTTCATAATTTTCTACATCCAAACCAGGCCTGATTATCAACCAAGGTTAAAAAAAAGGGTTAAAAAGCCCTAGGCATCAATTTCCCAAGCCAGACTGTGCTGAAGCTTACATTTGAACAGAAAGACAGACTCAATATGGGGCCTGAAACTAAAGAAAAAGGGTGTCTAACTTTTCCTTTGGCTGCAATACAGAAAGAGATAAAAGAAAGTTATAGGTATGAAAATATATTTTAATATGAAAAATTAGAAGGTAAAAGAAATGTTTCTGGGTGAGAAAGAGTATTTTATCTAGTAAAGTAATATTTTGGGCTAAATTCCAAGATGAAAGAGGACAAAAGTAAGGATGTAAAGTTGTGAATGTCTGAGTATGTTGCAGAAGGTTCAGGGAAAGTAAATCTAAAAAAGTTTGTTTTTGTGATTAAATTGTCTATAATTAGCTGTCAGATAAAGTTACTTGAACTTTAATGTGCTGGCATGAAAGCAAAGTCCAAAACATTGATCTGCACTTATCCAGTTCTGTTGATTTGCTTTTATCTAATTTTCTTGCATTTGTTAGGTTTCATTACTCAGAAACTGAGTCTTAAAGGAATTAGGGTTTGCACTTGTTTTAAAGTCTTAAATGATTACTTTGTAACTGGTTAAACAAACAACTGTTTGTTAATTTAGGTTATAACATAGTTGATATTCTAAATATATGCAACTAGATATGTGTATGCATGTGAGAACTCTCTAAGCCGTGTCTAAGTGTTATGTAAAAGTTTATAAAATGACACTGTCATTTGGAAACCTGTCTTATATCTGTTTGCTTTGACTAAGTCAATTTCTGATGATTAACACCATTTCCTAAATGTATAAGGAATTCAAGGCTATTCTTTGATTTTTTTAACCCATGCAGACCTGTGATTATTGTTAGCATACACTTTGAATTCTAAGTTATACTTTAAAAGTTCAACTTAGTTAAATGTAAAACTTAGAAGAGCATTTTGCTAAGTTGCTGTTCTCCAAACTAAAATTATATGTAGCAAAAATCTCTAATCTGTATAAAAATAACAAAGTTGGTTGGTATTTTTTCACATCATTTGATGTGGATTAAAGTAACCTGTTGTCAATAACATACATATACTATTTTGTGTTACTCTTCACACTAGAATTGGAATTTCAATGTATTTTTTCAAAGGTATTAAGGAGAGACTGATCTGTTTAAAGGTGACATTGTAAAACATGGAAGCATTCTTGCATGGGCTCTCTCTCATCCAGCGAGGAGGTCCAGGGAGCAGGGTAGAGGAGAGTGTGGTGGTGGAGTTGCTAATAAAGACCTCCCAAGACGTAGCAGGAAGCAGGTCTGATTTTATTGTGCAGTTACCATGTATATATACTCAGGCAGTAGCTAAGCAGATTACAGGAAACAACCAATGCAATTTCTGCTAATTGTTCTTGCAGTGACCAATCGAAGAGTGGGCTGTGGAGCAAGCACAGGCACTGCACCACATGGCTTCACACCCAGGACTGTGCCTACAGGTTAAGTGGCCTGCCATTCAAATGCTTAGCATGAGGGGAGTGGCTTACCACTCAGAAGCCTTAACATATGCCATGTATGCAATACTCCATGCATTTGTCCCCACGTCTCTCCCTTCTGTGCTACAAATACTTCAGCCAGCATCACTGTTTTCCATTTGGTGGCTTTTTCATCATTACATAAGCATCTCACAACACAAGAAAAACTTATCACTATTGTAAACAGTAGAGCCAGGGTAATAGCATTATAAGGATTAGTTAATTTGGCTATCAGGTTTTTCCAATGTTCAGTCAATCCCTTGAAGAAAAAAAGAGGTTGTCAAGATAGACATCTTAGTCTCATTGATTTTGAGAATTTCCTTAGTAAGGTTATGCATAGTCATAACATAGTTAGTATCCCAAGCACCCTTAATATACAGAAAAAAAATTGGAGGAGTGTAAGGTTACATTTTAAGATACAGCATATTGGGTTACACAAATACTATGGAATTCAGGTTCACAAATGAGCCTTTTCAACATAAACAGAATATCTAGTTGTTCCTGGTGGAGGTCTAGTTCTTGCTGAATGAATAAAGTAGTGGCTCTGGACAGTTTATTTAAGTAATTTTGAATGGCAAGGCTTCTGCCATGGCAGTAGACACATTGTTTAAAGTCTGAGCAGTCTGGATACTCTGAGTGAGTGAAGCAGCCATAGTAGCTGTGGTAGTGATGGTGGCTGCCAGGGCAATAATTTCCCCAATCATGAGGCTAATTGCATGCCTTGTCCAGTGTAGGATCTCATTCAGAATATTCTTCATCTCCATGTCTCATGGACTCCTCCACTCTCTGGACAGGTTCACTGGAAGCCAGATTGTTGGGGACACTCTGAGAATAAATATATGTCTGCTTTCATAGCAGGGGTTAGACAACTCATGAGCTAGCAGGATGTATTGACTGCACAAGGGATCTCTGTATGAGTGATATTTATGTCATCAGTATCATTGATTATTAGCATGACAAAGGGTGACATAACACAAGCTTGTGTATAGTGGGTATAAGTATAATAAAAGGTAGGATCAAAACTAACAAATGCAATAAAATTAGATAAGAGCAGATCAACAGAATTGGATTCAGTCAGCTATTGCCCATTTGATGGATGGAATGATGGATATCACGCAATATTGGCATGATATCCATCATTCCATACAGATTTCCTGCATGATGGTTGGTAATGGCTTGTCCCATGTAGAAGGTACTGCAGTAGCCCATGTGGTATTGGGGCACATCAATTATATTCCAGGGAGCTGTGCCTGCCCAGGTGCATAGATGTTGTTCTTCCCCAGAGAAATTCCTCTTATCAAGGAGACAAGGTATGGCAGTGACACATTGGAGAGGAGCTTTCCAAAAAGCATGGTTGGATATGTTGGCAGCAAGGGTTTCTTGCATTTTCTATGGGGGGAGTCTATGGCTATAGGTAGCAATAACTATAACTCTAAGGTCAGCTAGAGATAGCCCAATGTATGACATATCATAGTTATCTACAATAGCTTCATTGGCAAGAGTAAAACAGAGGGGTTTCATTATCTATTATGGAGAAACAAATGGGCAGAGTAGGTATGGAAATGCTGGTATCCCAGGGTACTATTTACCTCCTGGATGGATAACTCGGGATCAATAAGGTTGGAATTATTAGAGAAGAGCTTGGATAAAGCCCCTCCACAATTAGCAAAAGCCAGAAGGGGTGGTCTAGTGACCAGGGCCCAATTTAGCTGACAGGAGGCTTCATGTTAGCAGTGAGCAATGCACACAATAGGACCACCATCATAGGCCCAGGGATGGGGCTGCCACCAGGCTTGGTCAACAAGATCTTTAATATCATCCCAAATTACTTTAGTGATGTCTGTTTGCATTGTTGAGTCCTTTGCTTGCAAGGTTTCTCCTCCAGAGTTAGTTCCTTTATCTTCTTGGTTGGTAGTTCTGGGTGTCCAGGGCTTGACTTTCTGGCAATCACCCAGATGGGGTGAGGCTCCTGTTAATATATCTAAACCCTCCACCAGTGGTTAGGAGGAGCCCCAGGCCATCCCATGCATTTGTTATGGGATTCTTCCATTTGACCATAGGTAGATGGGAGGGCCCCATGGGGGTGGGGCTAATGCTTATGGGCTGCTGTTTCTGTAGAAACTTTTGACATTGAAAGAAAATTTAAAAGAAATAAAGTTTTGTCCAAGACATCACTAGGGTACTTGGTGTAGTTTTCCCCTCTGTCTTTAATTCCTTGTGTGTTCTTTCTATGATGTCTTGAGCCTGAGGGTTATAGGAAATCCCAGTTAAGTGCCAATCATTGCAAACTGCTTGAAATGTCTTGCTAGCATATGCTGGCCCATTGTCAGTTTTAACAGACACGGAAACATCTCTAATTCCAAGACATTTAGTAGTTAGGTAATGACCTATTTTGTGGTTTCTCCTGTAGCCATTACACAGCCTGAATAGATATCAATAATTACATGAATATATGTTAAATTTCCAAAAGGAGCATAATGAGCAACACCCATTTGTCATAAGCATTAGATTTTAACTCTTGGGAATTCACTCCAGCAGGTTGTAAAGGGCCAATGGGGAGAAAAGTTGCACATTTTCTGCAGTCTCTGACTAGCTGTCTGCAAGCTTCCTTAGTCCTGCTTTTTATGCAACTGCCACGATTGAGGACAGCAGAGAGGCTTGAGCTGCTGGTGTCCTTATATCCTGGGTGACCAAAATCCAGTTATCCAGTGTGCCACTGCATATTGGCACCATTGCTGCTCTATGTTCCTTATTTAGTCCATCCCAGATCAACTACTTGGCTAAGGCCGCCCTACCTCCTTCATGAGACATCTTCCCTTCTACTATCTTGTTTACTCTGTCAATATACTGTGGCAAGTCTTCAGGGGCTTGCTGCCTTAAGCACTGTATAGAAATTGTACCTCCCTCAGCTGGTAACTTCCTCCAGGCTCTCAGAGCACAGAGCCACACCTGATCGAAATAATTTGGTGGGCCTGTTGCTTGTACTGCAGGGGAACAGTAGACTCCTTCTCCCTGCAAGCACTCAGCTGGGAGGTTAACATTTGATCCCTCTTCTGTTCACATTCATCATAGAAGAATGCCTTCCAATTCAAAAATGTTGGGGGCTCAAGAGTTGCTCTGGCTAGGTATTCCAGTCTTGAGGGCAATTAAGTACAAGACTGAATGATTCAAGCATTTGCTCTGCAAATGGCCTCCAGAGCCCATCCTCTTTTATTGCCTTCTTCAACTCTTTTAAGGTGCCCAATGCATATGGATACCAAGTGGCAGGGTGCTGTGGTGTGGGGGACATGTTGACTGAGAAAGCTTGTATTCCCTTACCTGACATTTCATCTCTTATCTTACATAGATCTTCAAAAGGATCTCTGGCCTCCTAGAATGAGTTTCTGAGAGACCATGGCTTGGGCCTGTCCAGTGGCCTGGTCATTTCTAAACTGTCATAGTCCTTTGCTGGCTTTGGCACTGCTTCATAAGGAGGCAGTTGCCATTGACTCAGGGAAGAATATAATCTTTGTCTGTCAGTAGAAAGTTCACTTGCACCATTTGTGATCATCTCTTTTTGCACCTTGAAGGCTAGCAGTTCCTGCCTCTCTCCCTCCTGCACCTGTTGTGGTTGCTTGCTTTGAAGTAGATTCTCACACCAACTTTCCTGTGCCTTCTGTAGTTGCTTGCTTTAAGGAACATTGTCACCCCTGCTTTTTTCCCCTTGCCTGTTTTTCAGTCTCATCTTCCCTCAGGGCCATCATTATGTAGCAAGGGTCTGTTACAGGGCCCCCTAAACTTTGCTAAATAGCTGCCACAATAGGAAAAAAAATGTAGTGGTAAAGTATACCCCTGACTCACTTCAGCTTGCCAGGCGTTTGCTATTATCTTATCCTATATCCTAGGATCAAACACAGTATTGATTTATGGGTTAGTGTTTATTATTATTACATCCAAGAACTTCTGGGCTTCTCTCTCATTCAGGGTTAAACCTCTAGTATCTAAAGAGACTGTATAGCACTTACAGCCGTGAGTCTTTGGTAGAACTCTGTAAGTTCCCCATTTCCCCTTCCTCACAGCTCTGTGAGGGGCCACACCCTCTCTTAAGAGGCTTACCTCAGGTCCCTGTTCAGGCGCCAGCTGTTTGGGCTCTCTCTTGTCCAGTGAGGAGGTCCACGGAACAGGGTAGAGGAGAGTGTGACTGCAGAGTCACTAATCAAGACTTCCAGAGACCAAACAGGAAGCAGATCTAATTTTATTGCACAGTTACTATGTATATATACTCAGGAAGTAGCTAAGCAGATTACAGGAAACCACCAATGCAATTTCTGCTAACTGTCCTTGCAGCAACCAATCGAGGAGTGGGCTATGGAGCAAGCACAGGGACTGCACAACTTGATCTCACGCCCAGGACTGAACCTACAGGGTAAGTGGCCTGCTGCTCACGTGCCTAACATGAGGGGAGTTGCCTGCCACTCAGATGCCCTTAACATATGCCATTTATGCAGTATTTCATGCACTTGTCCCCACACATTCTGCCACTTTTTCCACAAAAAGAAAGTTAAAAGCTCTCTTAGCCTGTCTTTGGTTCAAGTTTCAGGTGTAATGTTGTGTTATGTTAACTGTGAAGAGCCCCACCTTACCTGAGGTAAGGCACTGCCTCCCACCTTACTCCATGTTAGAATGGCTCCAGAATAAGCCAGACTTCAGCACCTTGTTGTGCTTGAAAGATTAATTTTTGCTACAGAATAACTTTAATCTAAAACAAGGCATATAATGTATAACTGAGCCAAAAATCAAGATAGCTATTACACAAACTGAATATGCTTTACTCTTGTTAACTACATTTTTTATTTTCCTTGTAAAACTCTATAGCTGTTACCTGTTAATGTTTTTGCAAAAGTACTGCCTCAAGAACAAATAACCTAGATTAATTTAAGATAATAAGCCACCACCTACAGAACAGATAGGATAACACAGACCCCAATTTAGAAGGGGTAAATGACTGTAAGGTTATAGACATTAAAGTTAAAACCCAGTTCTCTTACTCTAAGACTGGTGAGACTGGCTTGCTGGATGTTTAAGGCCAAGGCTTAAAGACTCAGGCTAACAAAGGGGCCAAAAATAAAACAGTATTTGGCTCCTGCGCTCCAGTCAGCCTAAACCCAGGGAACTAGAAAACTTCTCTAAAGAGCTTTGCAACTCTGAGCCACATAATCTCTCAATCAGGGAGATTAATGAGACCACTGGGTATCTGAAAGCCAATCAGTGCACCTGCTGGCAATGAGGCAAGTCATTGAAGAAATGAAACATCCCTAATGCTTCCAAGGGAAACCACCTCATCAAGGAAACCCTACCTATCAGATGGCATTAAAAGAGCTAAGAAGCTGCTCTCAAGTTCTCCAAGAGTAACCCCAATGGGAACTCAGCTGACTCTTAACAGCAAATAGGAACAAATGTCAGTTTGACAAACTTGATCTTAAACACCTAGCAAAAAACAGTTATAACAAAAATAAAGCCATACCTGGGCATTTTAGAAGAAAAATGATTATTCTTTTAAGTAGAACTTAAGATGTACACTTGTATCAGTCCCATAGCACTGATACCCCCCTAAATTGTGAGGTTTTTTCCCCCTTGGCAAGGCTCATAACTATTCCTGCCTATATTAGATTGACCTCTGTACCTTAACCTTCCTTACTCCTCAAACTGACAATTTTCCTCACAACCAAAGCCTAACCATTCCAATAATAGCAAACACCAGATGGGAGAACCCCACTACCACCAAATTATTACCTTACGCATAGGGCTAAGAACATCCACTGGGATTGGCACAGGAGCAACAGGATAAGGAACCTCTATTCACTATAAACATCATCAGAACAGGTTTTTGCAGATATCCAACAGATCATCAATTTGGTACTGAATTTACAAAATCAGTTGACTCCCTGGCATCTATTGTCCTGCAGACTCATTCAGGGAAGAATATTATTTCTATGCAAACCAATTGGGAGTAATAAGAGACAAGGTTAAATGGCTCCAGGACCACCTGAAATATAAAAAAATAGATCTGACTCAGGAGCCTTTTGCTGAGTTTCAATATAGTAAATTTAAAAATGTCACCCATCTTAATACTTACTTTCATAAGGAATTCTATCTCACAGCATATGTATTAAATCCCTATGGTTTATTGTCTGTACCTATTCAAGGACAATGCAGTGCCTCACAAAATATGTATTATGTTAAATGTAAGAACTGAATGCTACAAAAATGTGTCAAACTATATGGCAAAGTTCAGAACAAACTGTTATGATCCTCAAAAGGCCACCTGGCTCTTTGTAAAAGTGCTAAATGTTTTATCTGATGGTTAGAAGCTGGCATTGTTATCTTGGCTAGGATGATTGCTTCTGCATCCACATTCAGCAATTTCAAAAGAATTTTACTAAGACCTGGCAAATTCAAGTGTATGTTGATCAGGAAATCTTAAGTGAAATTCAACAAATTTTATTATATTAAAGGAGAAAAAATACAAGATTTATGATGAGCTCAGAGACTTCAATGTCATGAAAATTACCTAATTTTGTGTTACTAGAGTTCCATATAATGATTCTGAGATTCAATGGCAAAATATAAATAATGACCGAATGGGACTTGATCCTTTTATAATGTTCCTTTATATGTGCTACAATCTCAGGTTCTGGCTGTGATTGATGCAAAAGCACCAGCTTTTAACAATGAAGAAATTTGGGGCAATTTGGCTGAAATATTACTACCCTTTAAACCTTTTAAATACTTCACTATACATATAGCTAGGTTACTAGCTATAACTATGCTGTTAAACTTATCTCTCTGTTCTTGTTCTGTATAGTCTATCAAGCAGGATGGAAACGACTAAAACATTGGGAAAATACAATTCCAAGAAACAGTTTCTCAGAGAGGTGACCTGCCCAACCTAAGCTGCCTCCCAGAACACATATCCTCCCGTGCCCATAGCCTGAATTTTTAAAAAGAGGACTCCACTCACAACAATCTCAAAACTTCTCCCACATATACCCCTCTTCAGCCTCAACCACCAGGGTCTCCATGTTCTATTCCAGAACCCTGAAAGGGAGAGGGTCCTTGACTTCTCCCCTTCTTAATAGGAAGCAGCCAGACTTGACTTGAACCCCAGATTCATTCCAATTCATTATATCCCTTTCAGAGTCTAGAATACAGGATATGAAAAATAAGTCCATTTTCCCTAAGCTTTTGTGATTTACAACCCCAGGCCTCAGACAGAGCAAAAAAACACAAATGGAACTCCAACTGACTGACACCTGATCCCCCCGCCCCCTCGCGAAGTGGGTCACCAGACTGCCAATACACTAAACTCCAGGGACCTCCATATTCACATTTCTGTCCCACCCTAAATGAAGCCTAAGTAACCCAGGCCCTTGCCTCAGCCAGCTGCCATTTTTTGCCCTGAAACTGAGCCATGCCAGGGTTCCACCAATTGATTCCCCTGCTAAATATGGAATAAAGAAAAGCCTGCTGATCCAAGGTTTGCTCTTCATCTCCTGCCTTCTTTATGTGTGCATCATTTGTCCTAACAGTTTCTGTAAAGCTAATCATTAGCCTTAATCCTGTTTAGTAGGAGGATCCCTTTTCCCTTTAACTGTCTCATTTAGGACTCTCTTAAAGTTATCACTCATATGAGCCACATTGCATCTTCTAAACCAATCTGAGGAATATTGGGAATAGATAATTACACTAGTGAAAAACAGATTGAGTTTATCAGGTTCAAATTTACTCAGGACAAACTTGTGACTCTAGAGTCCTTTGTGATAGCTCTTAGGCACTTCCACACAAGAAACCTTACTTTATAGCCTCTAGCTTTACTTTTGGTAAGGCTGACATAAGTGTACATCTCAAGTTACATTAAAAGAACCATTATCTTTCATTTTACATGTCTATGTATGATTGCACTTTGGTTATTCTCTCCTGCCAGGTGTTTAAGACCAAGTTGATCAGAATTATCCTTGTTCCTGTCTACTGTTAGAATCAGGTGAGATTCCTCAGGAATCACTCTTGAGGACTTGTGAGAAGGCTCTTGGCTCCTTTAGCCTAACTCCACCAGTTTTGCCATCTGCCAGTGTGTGCTCTAGGACAGATGACTGGGCCAAGGATGGGGAAGAAGAGTAATTCTGTTTTCCTGAGATCAGATAGGGCAGATTAGGGAGGGGGTGTTAGATAGGAAGAGAAGGGGAAAGAACTAGAAGGAAACAGGTCTATTTTAAAAATAAGTTGCAATGACTGAGCAGCAAGAGCTATATTCAAAGCCCTAAGTGAACCATTATTACATTATTAATCCTAATATTATCACATTTAGATATAAATTTTGTAGACTAATAATGAGAAACTGACATGACTCCATTTTTGAGAAACCAGCCTCTACCTCAGAGCAAAGCCTGTCCAAGGAAAGGGGCATGACCCTTGTCCTTGGAAAAACCCACAGAGCACTCCTAGGCACATACCCACCCTGCTGAGTTGTTTATCTACAAATAACAGGAGAGATCTGAGGCACCAGGTTTCCCTGACTCAGTCAGGCTAGGTGAGGACCCATAGCAACCCCCTAGCAACCACCAATCAGCATGAGACAGGGAAAATACCTGGGATGCCAGATGACCTTCACAGTAGTTTATGGTGGTTGATAACATGTTGAGAAACCATGTAGTTCAGCACGTACTCCCCTTGTGGCTTAAACCAATCAGTTCAAAGGAATCTCCCTCTTGTACTAATCCATCACCCTTACCCATCTTGTTCCTGACAGTGAATGTGCTAATTATGTTTTAGAGTTGTTTTATGATTTTCCCGTGGTGTGTGATGATTTGCTAAGAGATGCTATGATGTATGTAAAGTTCCTGCCTTCCCCAAAGAGTGTATAAAACTGCTGCAAACCCTGGGCTCGGGGTCTTTCAGCATCACCAGTTGCTGTGTGCGCGCGGAGAACCAAGCTAGCCTGCAATAAATGCCTCTTTGCTGCTTACATCTATCTTGGTCTCTGGTGGTCTTTGGGGGGTCCTGAACTCGAGCAGAACAATAATAACTAACATCTGTCCCAGTACTTTTTGTTTCAGTACTTTATACAAGATCCCACTTGGTCTTCAAATTCTCCCAAGTGTTTTCATTGTCAATTTGCATACTAAGCTAGAAGGAAGGTGCTTTCCCAAGTAAGCATATGAAGATTATATAAATGGTGTCTAAGGTCTTGAATACTGGTCTATCTGAACCTCCCACAAGAATGCATTTCCAAAGCTCTGGGTATTCTTCCAGCCCAGATGCAAAAACCTGCCCAATGTCCCTAAGAAGTCTCTCATCTGGAAAGTCTTTGCTTCAAACAGAACAATTGGACACCTCCTTACTTCTCCCAGGCACTCAGACCTGGCACTTTCCCTCCCCTGATAAACTACTTAGGTTAATCTAGTTAATTCTGCTTTCACTTAAACAGCAAACACAGAGTACTAAAATTTTTAGATGATCTCAAGATGTACCACTTTTTAAGTCATCAATCAGAAAACTCAGTGGCAAAAGACCACCAAATGCCATTTCCTTTCAAGAGAGGCTGTTGAAGCCAGGCAAGGGATAATAAATATACTCTGGAAGCTGGTGCAGAATGCTGTTCTTACAGATAATGCATAACTAAAAGGGAGTGACTCTCACCACCAATAAGAGAAATACCCCACTTTGGCCCTCTTCTACTTTATCTCAACTTAAGGTTTTTTTCTTTATGAGCAGAAGTGTATTGTGATAAAAATAAGACCTTTGAATCTACCAGAAATAGTTCATCAGTCTTGCCCCCTCTCTTCTAAATCTTACTTTCAGTTTATGGCCCTTTCACCTTAGCTTGATTATCCCTGCCTTTACCTATGCTGTCCTCTCCCATCATGTCTTGAGTTTCCTGGTTATAAGAAACTGTTCATTCTTTGAGCTTTGTCTTAATCCCATCAGAATTAGTTTTTCCCTCCTCTGTCATCTTTTTCTCTCTAACCTCCATTTTTCTCTAGAGAGCAGAGTTTAGGGCTGAGTCACTTCGCTATTGGCCAAGGGTAAAGAACAATGAGAACAATTTTTCACTGAAATCAAAAGGTACCACTGTAACTGAGACAGGAATACAAAAAAAGGGGGGGGATACAAAAGAGAGAGAGAGAGAGAGAGAGAGAGAGAGATGTGCTAAATCTTAAAAAAGAAGTACACCTTAACCACTGGAATGCAGGAAATACCCCTGAATTTTTGAAATGCAAAAGAAGCATTCCTTGAGCAACCTAGCCCATGTCCTTGGCCCACACTCCAGGTGCACATCCTTGTGTGCAAAAATTAACATGATGCAAGAAATAGCAAGTGCAGGGAAAACTGGAGAGAAATTGTATAACCTCCAGGATTCTTCCTCTAGTCTAGTCTCTAGCAACTGTACCTCTATAAATATTAACACCCCAACACAAAGGGGTTGTTGTCTCTTCCTCTGGAGGATGGCCTGCATCCCTCTTGAATGTATATTGCTTTCCTAAATCAATTGCTTTCCTAAATCAGTTCTTTTCTAAGACTTATGCCAAGGATTCAACTTATCCTGAGTTGAGACCCCCCTCTCCAGGCACTCATCAGGTGACAGTAACCACATGTAATTCTAAAATTTGCTGAAAAATAAACATGTAAATCAATCTTACTCATCAAAGCTGATGAAACACTTGAACAGGAAAGGAAAAATTCTGGTTAGTAATAATTATTCATCCACTAAAGAAATGTTGGATAAAAATTTCTTTTAAATATTGTTTTTTCAGGACTTCAAATTGTTTGTTTTTCCAAAATTTCTACCTGGTGTGGTAGCACTGTTTTGGATACAATCCATCCACAATATTGTTATCTGCATATCTGCCTGTGTCATTTTTACATATGCATTCCCCAGAAGTTAGCACAGTGCCTTACACGTGATAGGTGTTCAGTAAAATTATATTAGATTGAATTAACTGGTATTCTTTCTTACACCCAAATGTAGGTCATAGTTTAACAGAAATTTGGAAACAAAAACTGTAAATTTCTTAATTACACCAAACTGTAAAATTACTCTTAACTCCTTCAAGAAAATTGAAAAAGTAAGCAAACTGAGACAGATAAACTAGTTACTTTTATAAGGATAACTTATGTTTGCCTAAGAGATAAGGCTATGTAGGAAAAGGAAGTAGAGAGATGTTATTTAGCAGAGTTGATAAAATGCACACATTTTCTATTCCCCCAAGTTGAATGTTGACTCCCGATCTCTTTATTTACTTTGTAATTTTCTAAACCATTACACACACTCACACTTAATGCCAAATGCAAATAATTTTATTTTTCTGTTTTTGAGACTTTCCATCATACTCCTTACCTCCATTAATACAGAGAAATTGAAGATGAATAGCCAACATAGTAAATTGGTCTTGAATTAAATTTTCCCATTTACTTCTTTTCTCTACCTTTTTAACTCTGTTGTCTATTGACCCTTCCCCACTACCATAAATACACACATATATACACATACAAATATAGCATGCATACAAACACACACATATATAGGCATACCCCAAATAAAACCATGCTAGGAAATAAATCATTTCCATTACCCAGAAAACTTTCCCACTCCTTAGATTTCTTATGACATAGCCAGCCAGACTATTAGACCCAAAGTCCATCCCAGCTCCATGACTTAATAACAGTATGACTT
Source organism: Ictidomys tridecemlineatus (assembly GCF_052094955.1). Taxonomy (NCBI): domain Eukaryota; kingdom Metazoa; phylum Chordata; class Mammalia; order Rodentia; family Sciuridae; genus Ictidomys; species Ictidomys tridecemlineatus. The sequence continues at coordinate 130,975,245 of NC_135480.1, forward strand.
CTGGCATATCATATAACATCCCTGAGACAGTTTTTCTACTGAAAGTGAAAATGATGATGCTTATCTTTCAGGTTTTCTGGGAGAGTTAAGTTGGATGATATAGATAGACATTCCCAAAGCAATTGTAAAAAAAAAAAAAAAAAAAAAAAAGGTGAACACGCACTAAAAGTGCCACTTTCTTATTAATTAAATTTTATTCTGAGGAGTTAGTCCACAGCTGATAAATTTCTAAGAAAAAACACTATAAATATGAAGTTGCTTATGAGAGCTTAAGCCCATGCTAATAGCATTCCCAAAGTCCCTGTTGGCCTGTACTAGGCCTGTGTGAGGCATGAACACCCTGGCCTTCAGCCTTCTACCTCCACCAGCATCCCTATTGAATGTAGCTCTCCAGGCCCAAAGCTTGTAGAATTAAGTGACACCTAGATTTCTTCTCCCACTGACCCCATGCCAAGGCCCTTTTGTGCAATGTACAAGCTGTGTAAAGGATGCTTGACTGTTTTGTTCTCTGAATTACAGCCTTTCCAAACTTTCATCTTCATCTTACCTCCACTGAATTTGTAAGGGTTATTCTTCAAATCATATTTCTTGTTTCTTCTTCCTTTTTTCATATTTTTATTGGTGCATTATAATTGCATATAATGGAGTTATGTGCATATATTCATATATGTATATAACTATAAAACTTGGCCAATATCATTCCTTTCCCTTCTCTCCTCTCTCCCCAAGTCCCTTTCCTCTACTCTACTGATCTCAATTTTCATGAGATCCCCACCAGCACCTTCCTTTTTCCTCTCTAGCCTCCATACGTGAAAGAAAATATACAATCCTTGACTTTCTCAGTTTGGTTTATTTTACTTAATGTAATGTTCTCAAGTTCCATCCATTTTCCTGCAAATAACATAATTCTATGTGGCTGAATAAAACTCCATTGTGTATATATACCACATTTTCTTTATTAATTTGTCAATTAACAGATATCTAAGCTGATTCCATAGTTTGAATATTGTGAATTGTGCTGTTAAACATGGGTATGTATGCATTCACTATACTATGATGATTTTAAATCTTTAGGATAAATACCAAGGAATGGTGTCACTGGGTCATATGGTGGTTTTATTCCTAGACTTTTAAGAAATCTCCATACTGATTTCCATAGTGTTTGTACTAATTTACAGTACCAAGAACAGTGTAAAATGTTACTTTTTCTCCACATCCTCTTCAGCAGTTATTACCATTTGTATTTTTGATGACTGCCATTCTAACTGGCCTGAGATAAAATCTCAGTGTAATTTTGATCTGTACTTCTCTAATTACCAAAGATGGTGAATTTTCATATTCAAATCCTAATTCTAAGAGGGATTATTGAAGCATCTTTTTTTCCCTTTTATCATTAACAAGGATCTTGACAAAAGCAGAGAAAAGCTGGACCTCATTGTAGCACTCTGACAAATGGCACAAAAATTATGCTTTTAGACTCAGCAATTTCCCAGGAAATTTGAGGCAAAAACTCCTGAAGGACTCCAAAAGTCAGAACTGGGTTTGCAGCATAGGATGGGTGGCTCATTGCACCATAGTAAGTAAGTACTAAAAGTGGAAACAATAGCAATGACAAAAGAGAAAGACTTGCATTCTGTCCAGTTTTGCCTTATCATGTACTACAAAGTAGCCATGGGGAACACATTTAGCAGCTCTCAATCACAGTTTCCTCATCTATAAAATGAATTTAATATCTGCCCTATTCCTTGCCCCAAATTTTTTAAAGTTCAAGTTGGTTTGTATTAACTAAACTCTAATATGAGATAATGTTTCAATTCCCTATCAAAATTTATCAAAATCACACTGTAATAAAACAGTTTAACCAATGTAAAAGAAGCAAGCAAAGAAAGAAAACACTATGACTATTATTAAAATATTTAAATGTCAATACCTAGCTCAAGTATCACCTTTTCTTCAGGTCTATCTCTGATCCTTCAACTATGCCAATTTCTTCAGACAAAACATATTTGTCCTAATTGGTGTTGCCTCTGTATATATAGTTATTTCTTTGCTGCACATTGCCTAAATAAATTACAGTATTTTGTTCTTTTGTCTGTCTCACTCCTGCCAGACTGTGAGCTTCTTTAGGACTGGAGCCATATCTGTAAATGAACCCTGACATATCCCAGTGCCTGGCGCATAAATCCTATTGTAGCTGACTTCAAAGGTTAAAAAACTGGAGAACATGCTGACCTGCATTCTTTTTTTCAGTTCGCACACCACTAATGCTACAAGCTTGGAAAAATCCCTGTTATTTTACAAAATAAGGATGTCAGACCATATCAAGTTGCAAACTAGTGCCCTACAGGCCCAGTATATCCCTTAGGTATGGTTTTCTATCTGCCATAGTGTTGACATTCATAGTATTAAAACAAGACTTCCATGAATTATAAATATTTAGATATCAGAAATTTTCACATAAAGTTAGAATGTTCAGCTTTTCTTAAAAATGAGATCTCATGGCACTGGCTATCATTCCCTGTACAACAAAAGATGACACTGGCTGCTGGTTCTTCTGCAAAACAGGCTGAGAACTATGCAGTCCACCATAGTCCTCTTGATCCAACCACTCATTTCCATTATTCACCTTAGTCTTTCCAAGCCTTGGATTAGAATTTCCTAAGTGCATCCTAGTTCTAATAACACCATTCTAGGCGTTTTCTGCCAAAAAAGATACACACACACAATCCCTACCATCAGGAGGAGGGCTCTGAAGTCCCACTGCTACTACCATACTACTCACTACCTCACTTTGGACTTAAGTCCTCTGGCAATTAATGAAAGGAAGAAAGGGATATCAAATACAGGAAAATATAAGAAGGAGGAGGAGGAAAGGGAGGCTTTAGCTATGAATCATTCTACCAGAAGTATTATGATATCATGTGAGGAAAATTAGATAGTTATACAGTGCCAAATTTTCCATACAGCAAAGCAATCATTTTGTCTACGATCCTGGAAACACACATAATAGCTGATGTGAAAAAAACAAAGGTTAATTGTCAGAAATTATTGTGGCTTTGGGTGTCACTCCCACTGGGGTTCTCTCCCTCCTGCTCCCCATGGCCCTCTTGCAAAGAGATGCAACTAGCAATTTGAAGTTTACACACCTTCGCAGATGGGCTGTCCCCATCTGTGGTATATCCATAACCTCCCAAGGCAAAGCTGCCATTACTTACAGTATAATCAGCAGCACAGCGGGTGCAGAGAGAAGGGATGAGCTAGGTACATATTACTAAAAAGCCTGATGAGTCCAACACACTGTTTGTCTCTAACAAGTACTGCCCTAGGAAATTTAAAATAGCATATCTCAATGTGCATGACATACTCTGCTACACCCATGTGGTGTTTGATTGTACAAATCAACACAAACTCAACCTGCATTTTTTTCTACAGCTTCCTTCTTCATACACTGGCTAGATCAGTGAGAACACGGAGCCCAGCACAAATCCTGTCTTCAGAACCTTTACAAAAGTAAAGTAAAAAAATAAAGTATACATTCCCAAATTCCCAGACTTTCCCACTTTCCAAAAGCTTCAAGTTGGTAACTGAAAGGGAAAAATATTATTAAACATGCTGAATATTAGTAATTTTATCCTATGCTATGGTTTCTTGAGATTAGTTTATCAACTAATAAAGAGCAAAAGTCTCTTATTTAAATTTAAATATTTAAATTTATTTTTATTAGAATGCATCTTTGGGGTAGGAGATTATTGGAAGGAAACTCAATAATAAGTTCCCAAAACTGCAAACTGTTCTAGTCTCTCCCAAAATATTCAAAGCAATCTGAGTCCAGTTTTCATCTAGTTTCTCCATTCTCATGAACATGTTCAGAAAGGTGATGGCTCTGTAGAGAGAACATGAGTCACATTTTAAAAAGTCTCAAAGTAAACTAAAAGTGTACATATTATTGACAATTTCTGCAACCATTTTTTTTTCCTACTTGAAGAATAAAAAACTCCAACATCCAGAGTAGGGGAGTATCACAGGTTTGGAATTCAAGAAGCCTGAATTTTAGTCCTGGCTTCACTAGCTAAAATACATGAGCATCAGTAAACACCTTGTCATCTCTGAATTGCCTCAACTACAAAATAAACAGAACCAATAACCTCTAAAGTAGCGCTTCTCAAATTTTTAAGATGCAAATTAATCACATGAAGATTTTGTTAAATGTAGATTTTAAATAAGTAGATCAAGAGTGGGCCTGACATTCTGCATTCCTGTTGAGGTCCCAGGTGATGCTTATTATAACTGTTGGTTTCCTGGACCATGCTCTATGAGCAAGGTGCTGAAGCACTTCTTATCAAACATGGCTGCACAGTGGAATCATGTGAGTAGTTTTAAAAATATATCAAGATCTGAGATTTGTTGCAAGTTGTCCAAATAGAATTTCCTCCACTCATCCCCCTCACACAAAAAGGGACCACAGCAAAGAATATGTAATTATATTCTGACTACAGTGACTAAGAAGTACACTGGAGAGTAGCAGGGCAAGATCTCAATGCAAAAACCCAAGATAGCACCAGAGAGAAAAAAGTGAGAATCCTGCCTCTTTCATGTCAGATAGGTTCAGAGCAGAGAAAATCTCCTTACAGGGAAAGGTAGGTTGGATGCTCCCAATAGTCCTCACCGTTGTCAGAGTCTTTACCATAAAAGAAAACTGAAGCCCTCTTTGGCCCCAAACACAATTTTGATATTTGTCCAGTGATATAAAAATTATAAATAAATATATATAAAATCATTCTATAGATGAGATTACCCTGATGCTAAAATCAGACAAGGATACATCAGAAACAGAAAATAATAAACAAATATCTCTGGCGAATGTAAATAGAAAAATTCTCAACAACTAACTAACAAACTGTATCCAACAGCACATTAAAAAGATTATATACCACAATCAAGGGGAATTCATCCCAAGGTGGCAAGAATGACTCAAATATACAAATCAACAGATGAGATAAATCATATAAACAAAGCAAAAAAACATATAATCAGCTCAACAAATGCATAAAAAGTACCAGATAAAATTCAATGTCCCTTCACAATAAAAACTCTCAACAACATAGGTATAGAAGAAACATTTCTCAGAACAATTAAGGACATATAATGACAAACTCACAGCTATTATCGTACTCAACAGAGAAAAGTTGAAAGCTTTTCCTAAGTTCTGGAATAAGACAAGGATGCTCACTTTCACCACTTTTATTAATCACAGTACTGGAACTCCTAGACAGACCAATTAGTCAAGATGAAGAAATAAATGGTAAAACTACCTTTGAAGATCACATGATCTCATACACAGAAACCTAAAGAATCCACACACACAAAAAAATGGTCAGAACTAATACTAAGTTTCGGTAAAATCACAGGGTACAAGATCAGAAGACAAAAATCAGTAGTGTTTCTATATACCAGATAAAAAAGAAATAAAGAAATCCCATTCACAAAAGGTTTTTTTAAAAATCTAAGAATAAATTTATCCAAAGAAGTGAAAGAACTATAAAATGAAAACTATTTTTAAAAACCTGACAAAAGAAATTGAAAGATATACAAAAATTAGAAAGACATCTATGTTCAGGTGATTGAAAGAGTTCATGTTATTAAAAAATGTTTGGCCAGGGTGGTGGCTTAGTGGTAAAGTGCTTGCCTAGCATATGTGAAAGTCTGGGTTTGATCCCTGGCACCACATCCAATAAAATAAAGGTATTGTGTTGTCCATCTACATCTAAAAAAAAAAAAATGTTTTTTAAAGTCCACACTACCCAAAGAAACATACAGATTCAATATAATCTCTACAAAAATGCCATTACATACCTAACAAAAGTAGAAAAAAAATCCTAAAACTCATATGAAACCACTAAATCTCAAGTACACAAAGCAGAGACTTGCCTCATCAACCTGTGCAGGAGCTTGGGCCCAGGGTGGGCCTGAGTCCATCCCACCACCATTAGACACCCACCAGAGCTCAGGCTCAGCTCAGATCCACCTTGCCTACCTGTGCAGGAGCCAGGGCCCAGGGTAGGCCTGAGTCTGCTGCCCCCACCAACACCTGGGAGCCCAGTTCTAATCCACTTCCATATTAAGACACTAAAGCCATCCCCACAGCCTTCTCCACACAGTAGCATCTACCTTGGGACAACAGACAGGGCCTAGAAGCAGCTGAATTTTGGAGAAAAAAAAAACACCAAAACAAAAACATAGGTTTCTAAAAAGATAATTTTAGAAACCAGTATAAGGCCCACCCTTTCAGCCGCATCTCTGAAAGACATTACATCCATCTTGGGGCACCTCCACTGCTCTCTCAAGTTAACTCCTGCTATTGTCACCACCAACTATAGTTGCAGTAGCATCCATCCTGGGACACTGAAAGGGTCTGGAAGCCCAACACTAAGGTGAGGTAGAGATAATCTGCACAGATACTATAAGATTATAGGGTAGAAACTATAATACCTCAGATATACACTGTAAGAAAGTAAATCACCTAGACAACATGAAAAAAATAAGAGGAGAAAGTGCCCCAAACAAACCATGATACTACAATGACAGAACCCATGAAAAGCAACTAAGGAAATGTCAGAGAAGGAGTTCAGAATGTTCATATTTAAAATGATCTGTGAATTAAAGAATGATCTAAATAAGTAACAAAGGCAAAAATTGATCACTCCTACAAAGAGATAAGAAATACAGGCAACCATTGATGACACCAATAAACAAATAAGGGAGCAAATACAGGCATTCATTGATCACACCAACAAAGCGATAAAGGAGGAAATACAGGTAGCAAAAGATTACTTCAAGAAAGAGAGATTCTGAAAGAAAAGAAAAATCAGAAATCCTTGAAATGAAGGAAACAATAAACCAAATAAAAAACTAAATAGAAATCATCACGAACAGACTAGATCACTTGGAAAACAGAACGTCAGATAATGAAGACAAAGTATGCAATCTGGTAAATAAAGTTGAACACACAGTGAAGATGGCAAGAAACCATGAACAGAATTACAAGAATTATGGGATAGCATCCAAAAACTAAATCTAAAAGTTATTGGGATAGAGGAAGGCACAGAGTTTCAAACCAAAAAAATGCACAATTTCTTCAATGAAATAATATCAGAAAATTTCCCAAACATGAAGAATGAGTTGGAAGATCAAATAAAAGAGGCTTACAGGATACCAAATGTACAAAATTACAACAGATCTACACCAAGGCATATCATAATAAAAATGCTTAGCATACAGAATAAGAATAGTATCTTAAAGGCCACAAGTGAGAGAAATCAGATCACATATAGAGGGAGACCAATTCATATCTCACCAAATTTTTTAACCCTGACCCTCAAAACCAGGAGATCCTGAACAACATAATACCAAGCTCTGAACGAAAATGGATGCCAAACAAGAATCTTATATCCAACAAATCTAAACTTCAGATTTGATGATGAAATAAAAATCTTTCATGATAAAAAAAGTTAAAAGAATTTACAGTGAAAAACCCTGAATTACAGAACATCCTCAGCAAAATACTTAATGAAGAGGATTTGAAAAACAATGAAAATCAGCAAAGGGAGGTATTACACTAAAGGAAAAACTAATCAAAGGAGAAACCAAGTCAAATTAAATGCCAAAACATAAACAAAGATAACCAGGAATACAAATCATGTCTCAATAATAACCCTGAATGTTAATGACCTAAACTCACCAATAAAAAGACACAGACTGGCAGATTCGATTTAAAAAACAGACCCAACAATATGCTGCCTCCAAGAGACTCATCTTATAGAAAAAGACATTCACAGATTGAAGGTGAAAGGTTGAGAAAAATCATACCACTCACGTGGATTGCAGAAGCAAGCATAGGTTTCCATCCTGATATTAAATAAAGTAGACTTCAAGCCAATGTTAATCAAAAGGGATAAAGAAGGATACTTCATACTGTTTAAGAGAACCATTCATCAACAAGACATAACAATAAATATATGTGCTCCAAACAATGGAGTGTCTACATTCATCAAACAAACTCTTCTCAAGTTCAAGAGTCAAACAGACCACAATAAAATAATTCTGGGTGATTTTAACACACCTCTTTCACTACTGGATAGATCTTCCAAATAAAAGTTAAACAAATAACCTATATAAATCAATAACATAATCCATATATATTAGAATTCACTGACATACATAAAATATCTCATCCTTCAACCATCAAATACACTTTATCTTAGTAGCACAGGGTCCTTCTGTAAAATAGACTGTATATTATGTCACAAAGCAATTATTAGCAAATATAAAAAAGTAGAGATACTACCTTGCATTCTATTAAATCATAATGGAATGAAATTAAAAATCAATGATAAAATAAGAAATAAAAGCTACTCCAACAACTGGAGACTAAATAATATGCTACTGAATGAACAATGGGTTGCAAAATAGGAGAATAAAATTCCTTAGAGGTGAATGAGAACACAGATACAACATATCAAAATCTCTAGAAAACTATGAAGGCTTTACTAAGAGGAAAGTTCAATGTATGGAGTTCATTCCTTAAAAGAAGAAAAAGTCAACTAAAAATAACTTAATATTACATCTCAATGCCCTAAAAAAAGAAGAAAAAGCTACATCAAAAGCAGTAGAAGACAGGAAAAAATTAAAATCAGAGCTGAAATAAATAAAACTGAAACAAAAGAAACAATTAAAAAATTGACAAAACAAAAAATTGGTTCTTTGAAAAAATAAATAAAATTAACAAGCCCTTAGCCATGCTTACAAAAAGGAGAGAGAAAACTCAAGTTTACTAAAATATGTGATGAAAAAAGAAACATCACAAAAGACACTATAGAAATACAGCAAATAATTACAAATTATTTTGAAAACTTATACTCCAATAAAATAGAAAATGTCAAAGGCATTGACAAATTTCTAGAGAAAAAAATTATTTGCCCAAATTAAATCAGAATGATATACAATATTTAAACAGATCAATTTCAAGCAATGAAATAGAAGATGCTATCATAAGTATTTCAACCAAGGAAAGCCCAGGACCAGATGGATACATAGCTGACTTCTATAAGACCTTTAAAGAAGAACGAATACCAATATTCTTCAATTTATTCAGAAAATAGAAAAAGAGGGTGCACTTCAAAACTCATTCTATGAGGTAAATATCACCCTGATTCTAAACCCAGGCAAAGACACATCAAAGAAAGAAAACTTCAGGCCAATATCTCTAATTGACAAAAAGATATGAAAAGTCTCAATAAAATTCTGGTAAATCAAATACAAAAACATATTAAAAAGATAGTATACAATGATCAAAATGGGGTTCATCCCAAGGATGCAAGGTAGGTTCAACATGCAAAAATCAAAAAAAAATGTAATTCATCACATCAAGAAACTTAAGATATGAACCATATGATCATCTCAATAGATGCAGAAAAAGCATTCGACAAAATATAGCACCCTTCATGTTCAAAATACTAGAAAAACTAGGGATAACAGCAATGTATCTCAACATCATAAAAGTTATCTATGCTAAGCCCCAGGCCAACGTGGAGAAAAAATGAAAACATTCCCTCTAAAAACTAGAAAAAGAGAGGGACACCCTCTTTCACCACTTCTGTTTGACATAGTTCTTAAAACACTAGCCAGAGCAATTAGACAGATGTAAGCGATTAAAGGGATATAAATAGGAAAAGAAGAACTCAACTTAGCACTATTTGCCAATGATATGATTCTATATCTAGAAGACCCTAAAAGTTCCACCAGAAAACTTCTAGAACCAGTAAATAAATTCAGCAAAGTAGCAAGATATAAAAAGCAATAACTATAAATTAGAGGCATTTCTGTCCATCAGTAACAAATCCTCTGAAAGGGAAACAAGGAAAACCCCCATATTTACAATAGCCTCAAAAAATGGGGAAAGAAAGAAAGAAATATTTGGAATCAACAAAAGAGGTGGAATACCTCTACAATGAAAAATACAGAATGCTAAAGAAAGAAATTAAAGAAGACCTTTGAAGATGGAAAGATCTACCTTGTTCTTGGACAGGCAGAATTAATGTTATCTAAATGATCATACTACCAAAAGCACTATACAAATTTAATGCAATTCCAATCAAAATCCCAATAACATTCTTCATAGAAATAGAAAAGGCAGTCATGAAATCCATCTGGAAAAATAAAGAGACCCAGAATAGCTAAAGCAATCCATAGAAAGAAGAGTGAAACAGGAGGCATCAAAATTCCAGACCTTAAACTATACTACAGAGCAATAGTAACAAAACAGCATGGTATTAGCACCAAAATAGAATTGTAGACCAATGGTACAAAATAGAGGACACAGAGACTAACCCACAAAACTATAATCATCTTATATTAGACAAAGGTGCAAGGAACATGCAATGAAAAAAAAGATAGCCTCTTCAACAAATGATGCTGGGAAAACTGGAACTTCACATGCAACAAAATAAAATTAAACTCTTATATCTCTCACCATGCCCCAAACTTAACTCAAAGTGGATTAAAGACCTAGGAATTAAACCAGAGACATTACATCTATTAGAAGAAAAAGTAAGCCCAAATCTCTGATGTTGGATTAGGCCCCAACTTCCTTAGTAAGACTCCCATAGAGCAAGAATTAATATCAAGTCTCAATAAATGAGATGCATTCAAACTAAAAAGCTTCTTCTCAGCAATAGAAACAACCAGTGAGGTGAACAGAGAGCCTACAATTTGGGAACAAATTTGTACCACACGCACATCAGATAGAGCACTAATCTCTAGGATATAAAAAGTACTCAAAAATCTTAACACCAAAAAAACTAATAACCCAATCAATAAATAGTCACATATATTGCTATCACATATAACAAATTAAAGGAACTGAACAGACACTTCTCAGAAGAGGATATACAATCAATTAACAAATATATGAAAAAAATGTTCATCCTCTCTAGCAATTAGAGAAATGCAAATCAAAACTACTCTAAGATTTCATCACACTCTAGTCAGAATGACAACTATTATGAATACAAACAATATGTGTTGGTGAGGATGTGGGGGAAAAGGCACACTCATACACTGCTGGTGGGACTGCAAACTGGTGCAGCCAATATGTAAAGCAATATGGAGATTCCTTTAAAAATTGGGAATGGAACCACCATTTGACCCAACTATCCCTCTCCTCTAGGACTATAACCAATGGACTTCAAAAAAGCATACTGCAGGAACAGAGCCACATCAATATTTATAGCAGCACAATTCACAATAGCTAAACTATGGAACCAATCTAAATGCCCTTCAGTAGATGAATGGATAAAGAAAATGTGGTATATATACATAGTGGAATATTACTCAGCATTAAGTGAGAATAAAATCATGGAATTTGCAGGTAAATGGATGAAGTTGGAAAACGTGAATTTAGTCAATCCCCAAAAAAACAAATGCCAAATATTTTCTTGATTTAAGGATGCTGATTCATAATGTGGTGAGAGGGGTGTCATGGGAAGATTAGATGAACTCTAGATAGGGCCAAGGGGAGTGAGGGAAAGGGAAACATGGTGGAATGAGATCATTATCCTAAGTACATGTATGAAGACATGAATGTTGTGACTCTGTGTACCACCAGATATATGAAAAATTGTGCTCTATATGTGTAATATGAACTGTAATGCATTCTGCTGTCACATATAATAAATTAAAGTGAAATAAAAAGAAAAACAAATAGACAAAGCAACCCTGAGCAAAAAGAACAAATCTGGAGATTACATACTACTAGATTTCAAAACATATTACAAAGCTACAGTAATAAAAATGTTTGCTACCAGCATAAAAAAAGGGTGGAAGGAACAATGGCATAGAATAGAAAACCCAGAAGTAAGTTTACATATTTACAACTAACTGATTTTTGAAAAAGGCACCAGAAACATATTGTAAAGAAAAAGACAGTCTCTTCATAAATAGTGCTAGGAAAATAGATATCCATATGCAGAAGAATGAAACTAGACCACTATCTCTTACTAATAAGGTACATAAATAAATTCAGAGTGGATCAGAGACATAAACATAAGACCACAAACTATAAAACTACTAGAAGAAAATGTATGGGAGATACTTTGCAACACTGATCTGTAAAACATTTTTTATTCCCAAAGCAGAAGCAAAAATGATCAAATGGGGTTATATCAAACTAAACAGCTTCTATACAACAAAAACAAACAACAACAACAACAAAAACAATCAACAGAATGAATAGACAACCTACAGAATGGGAAAAATACTTAACAACTATTCATTACACAGGAATTAATATAAAATATACAAGAAATTCAAATACTCAATAGGACAAAAAAAAAGACAAATAATCCAATTTAAAAATGGGTACATTACCTGAATAAACATTTCTCAAAATATATCAATGGCCAACAAGTGTATGAAAAAACGCTCAACAACACTAATAGTCAGGAAAACACATATCAAAATAACAGTAAGATATCATCTCAGCACAGTCAGAATGGCTATTATCAAAAAGACAGAAAGTAGCCAGGCATGGTGGTGCACACCTGTAATTCCAGCTGAAGCAGGAGGATTACAAGTTGAAAACCAGCCTCAGCAACTTAGCAAGCCCTAAGCAACTTAGAGAGAACCTGTCTAAATAAATAAATAAAGGCTGAGGATGCTGCACAGTGGTTAAGCAACACTGGGTTCAATCCCTGGTCAAAAAAAAAAGAAAAAAAAGACAGAAAATAACAAACATTGGCAGTGATTCTGATAAAGAGGAACTATCTACACTGGTAGTGAGAATGTAAATTAATACACCCACAAATTTCCCATCACACTCACACACTGCAATGTTTACTGCAGCACTATTCACAATAGCCAAGATATGAAATTAACCTAGGTGTCCATCAATGGATGAAGAAGATATAGCATATAGATATAATAGAATATTATTAAGCCATAAAAAATGAAATTGCCTTATTTGCAGCCACATGAAAGAGCCTGGAGGATATTATGTTAAGTGAAATAAGTCACAGAAAGACAAATACTACAGTTCTCATGTATACATGGAATCTTTAAAAAGTTGATCTTACAGAAGTACAGAGTAGAAAGTAATTAGATACCAAAGACTGGAAAGAGTGATGTCAGAGGATTGGAAAAAGAACAATTAATGGGTGCAGTTTTACAGTTAGATAGAAGAAATAATTTCAAATGTTCCCTAGCAAAGTGGGATAACTATGTTGACAACAATTAAATGTATATTTCAAATTAGCTAGCAAAGAGGATTTGAAAATATCCTTAACACACACAAAAAAAATGGTGTTTGAGGTGACAGATATGCCAATTACTCTTATATGATCATTGCACATTGTATTACTGAAAATAACCTTGTCCTACATAAGTATGAACAACTATTATGTGTTAACTAAAAATTTTAATTTAAAAATTAAAAATATCAATACTCAAGTACCACTATGATTTCGATTTATTAGTTATAAAGTGTTTGAGCATGGGTAGTTTTGAAAACTTTCCAGGTGATTCTAATATAGAGCAAAGTTTGAGAAACTCTGCTCTACTCCTTAAAACTCTTTACTTTTCAATCACCTTACGTTTATAGAGTGAAATTCCTTGAAGCTATTATCTCATGACAACCCAGAGAGATAAGCAGGGCAAATACTATTAACAAAAGAGATATCCAAGCACCCAGAAGTCAGGTGACTTACTTAATAGCATACTGCTAATTGCAGGCCGGTTACACAATGTTCCTGAAACTCAACACATGTTTCTTCCAGACTGCTTTGTACTGGCTTGTACAAACCAATAAAGACAAAGAGGAAAAAAAAAAGATGGCAGCTTTTCTGCCACAAATTACAGGAAGAAAAATATGAATGACAATATAAGAGAAATACATGCAACTAGTAAAACAATTACGTGTATAATTGGTGGAAGAGATACGTGGCTGCTGTGAATGATACTAACAAGCAAAATAAGGTTGCTAAGGTTTTGTTAGCAGGACCAGCCATTAGACATCAAGTGAACACAGGTAGATGGATTAACAAAGTACTAAGAATACAACAAAATGTACTGGGGAAGTGCCATAACTGATCCTGGGCAAGAAACCAGTCAGTCTGTCTTTGATAAAACTAATAATTCATTGGAACTTATTGAGGTAGCCATCCCACTTCTAAACATTTGTAAAACCTACACAGCAACAAAACCAACTTGAGTTTGGTATCAGAACTAAGGTAAATGTGGAAATTAATGAATAAACAAGTAAGTAAAAAAAGGAACCGGAATTGATGTTTTGTTTTGTTTTGTTTTTAAAGAGAGAGTGAGAGAGGAGAGAGAGAGAGAGAGAGAGAATTTTTTTTTTAAAGAGAGAGTGAGAGAGGAGAGAGAGAGAGAGAGAATTTTAATATTTATTTTTTAGTTTTTTGGCGGACACAACACCTTTGTTGGTATGTGGTGCTGAGGATTGAACCCGGGTCGCACACATACCAGGCGAGAGCGCTACCGATTGAGCCACATCCCCAGCCCCCGGAACCAATGTTTTTAATGCTTATTATGGGCCAGCCTTTTGTATGAATTGTCTAGCCTTTGAGTTTTATTATTCCCATTTTACAGTTGAGAAAAGCAAATCATAGAGTGTGTCATTTATACCAATTTACACTTGAATGTCAAAGCTAAATTTAGGCATAGGTGTGTCTATTTCCAAATCTCTCATGTCTTATAATTCCACAATAATTCCTACAAAATAAATATTTTCAGATAAGTAACCATTCTTCCCCCAAATCTTCATCTTGTGTCCTTAGCAGGAACAAAATGCTACTATAATGCCAGTTTGTTGCTCCTGATGTTACACAAGGAAATGAAAAACTATTTAAGAGTAGATAGCTTTTAAAAAAACCCTTCCATTGGCCTTTTGCTTTTGCAAAAGCAAAGCCCAAGTCCTCTCAAACACAGGTTGCAAAATGGCAACCTAAAGGTCAGATCTCGCCTAAAATCGTGTTTCATTTGAAATAAACATTACTAACCCTTATAGTGTTTTTTAGATTTTGAGATTTTAAAATAGATATCACATAGAAATATAGGATCTTTGTTGTCTCTCAAAATATTAGGAAGAAGAGGAAAAAGAAAAAGGAAGGTACACAGGAAGGAATCTCATGAAAATCCAAGGGAGACTGGTAGAGTACAGAAAGAGGATCAAGGGAAGGGAAGAGAGGAGAAAAAGGAGAATAAATAGGGAACGATATTAGCTAAATTATATTGTTATATTGTATGCATGTACAATAGGTAACAGTGAATTCCACCAGTATGTATAATTATAATAAACCAATAAATATATTTTAAAACAAGTAAATTTCAATAACTAAATTTAAAAATCTAGAGGGAAGATTTGAGAATACCTAGCCCATGCTTTCTTGAGTATCAGCTGAAGTTGATTAAACTTATTACATGCTAAAGACATTTGTGGCCCTTCTGTATTTTTTAAAACATAAATGTTGTATTTGCAATGCCAAGAGTAAGTAATAGGGGAAAAGGTAACTAAAGGCAGAAAACAGATATTCAGGACTCATTATTAAAGAAATCAAAAGATCTGTTCCTCATACTTGTTTTCTTTTTTGGAATATTCATATTGGCCAGAGCAATAATTATTGATAAATGAGCTTCAAAGCTTATCTTTTGGCATGACAGATCAGTAATAACATCTGTGTAAATGTAATATCACAACATAAACACTCAAAGCCACAGAGAGGAAAATAATGCTATTTGGTTTGGTTTCATTTAGGGGAGCTTATTATATATTTTTTGAACAAGCCATTCTCTCCATAAAACTCAGCTAGCAAATCTGCCTTGCCTATTATCATTGTGAGGATAATGCAGCAAACAGATGGAGGGTTTCATACAATTTGTTGAACTAAATTTAACAGGTTTGGCTGTGAGTGTTAACTTATTTTTATATTCTATTTGTGCTATGTTTGTAATAGATGCACACACATGAATAAAAACATAAAATCTGTACACAAAGTACAGCTGGTTTGATAATGTTTTCATTAAAGCATCACATACTTCTAATTAGAAGGCTTTATATTTGGGCCACCAAGAAATTTTGGCTGCCGAGCTGCCTGTGTGGCATTCACCCTCATCACTACTGTAGAAACATTTGAGCCCTTCCTGCCACTATGGTACCATGTGTGAAAGGGATTAGAACCCAGTTCATTAAATTAATGATGACATATTAAATAAATGAACATTTGATCAACATGTCACAAAATTTAATAGGTGAACATTTGGCCTAGGCGTCCAAGTAGGAATGTATCTGTGACAGATGAAACCTGGAGTACTATGTCAAAAATATGAGGAAAATTGAGTGCACTTAAATGTTAAATAACAGCAAGAATTCTCAAACTTCGACTCAACTTTACAACACGAACCCTACTGTTAAGGAAGCTTTTATTTTATCAACACAAGAAACCAATTGGAACATAATTGAGAAACTATTTAAGCAATATTCTCCTAAAATTGGTTATTAACACCAGTTGCCCTGTTATCATATTTCCTTTTCACTGAAATGGAGAATGGAAGCCATAAAAGTAATATAGTGATAATAACTATAAGTGAAGAGTGATGGTCATCAGAAAATTATACTGAAAAGAAAATTCTGAATATATAGCAGACATAGGTAAAAAACATTTACATACATATCAAAGAAGAACCATATAAGGAAAAAATGGTAAGTTATAATTTCACATTCAGAATCTTAAATTCTCCAGGGATATGAGATTATAATATGTAAGTAGGTTGCTTAAGAAAAATCCTTTTAAATTTCTTTGAACTAAATGGTCATTTATTTAATCGGGCTATAGTTTCCAGTAAGTTGCAAAGTATTTGGATTCACACCTCTGATATTTGAAAGACCATATATAATTGGGAAACATAGTCCAAGCCCTCCTCTCCCTCAATTAAAGTCCTTGCTCTCCTCAAGGCTTCTCAGTGTGTCCTTCTCTTATACTTGACAGAGCAAAGGGAACTAAAAGAGTCACTGATTTTAATCTAAAGAGTCTTTGCCCCAAGGTACCAGCCTTGGCAAGCTTTTTATTTAACAGATATACAACACCATCTCATTAATCCGGCAGCTTCTCTTAAGCTATTTCTGCTTGAATATTATGGACAGAGTTAAAGTAATAGTATGGATCAGATATGGATCACCTAGACACTGTTCACTAAAGTTAATCAGACATTTAACAGTTTCTAAAGAAAAAACAATACCTGTTACAAAGTAACTAAAGTGATGATTTTTAAATAACTTTAGATGCAGTGATGATACATGGACATGACACAGAAAACATATGGCCTGAAAATCAACAAAGGTAAACATATACTTGACCAAATTTTCACCACTGCTGTAGCAAAAGACTCTAGTCCATTCCATTGAGTTTATATCTAAACCTATACTGTATGAATTTATCCTTCACTCAATCCATAGTCAATATTCTCTCTCTAGGCAGTATAAATCCCCTGAAGCATCATTTTTAAGGTGTTTAAGATGATGTTCATTGTTTCATTTTAATTATTGAAAAGAAACAGAACTTTTAACTATAATCCCAGCAAGTTGGGAGGCTTAGGCAGGAGGATCTCAAGTTTGAAGCCAGTCTGAGCAACTTAATAATACCCTGTCTCAAAATAAACAAGGCTTGGGATATAACTCAGAAGTAAAGTACCCCTGGGCTCAAACCACAGTACTCCAAATAACAATTTTATTTATTTAGAGTTTATATGTGTAGAGGCCAAACTTTTTTATGAAAATTATCAAATTCAATTACCTTAATTAACCTTAAATAATATTTTTGTTTATATTGTCTAAAGTATGTAACAGTACAAGAACATTTTTTACATTCCTTCTAAAAAAATTGCTCCAGCAGCCATTTTTCTTCCAATTATTGTTAGTGCTAAAATTATTTTTAAATCATTGTCCTTATATTTCATTTTTCTTTATATCTCTGGATTCCATCTGTCTCCCTACTTCTTACCATAATTCCTCCCAGAGAATTTTCTTTTTTCTTTTTCAATCCTCTAAATGGCTACAATTTGTCAATTTTCTAAAGTATTCTGTTTTGCCTTCATTCTCTAATTCTACTCTGAGACTTCAAGAAAGCCTTTAGATGTTTATTTCCTAATTTGTGCCTAGCTCTTTTTAAATGGCAGGAACACACACACACACACACACACACACACACGTAGAAGCCTTTAAAAATTTTATTTCTAACTACACATATAATACATCCAAAGAGTTTGTCATCAAGTTCATGTGAAATATAGACTGGATATGTTAAAGAAATTTTTAGAATGAAAACATTTCTTCACAACCTCTCTTGAGACACTTATTTCTAAGTGCCATCTACACAGGTTAGTCAAATTCAAAGTACTTAAAATCTGTATCAGCATTTCTACCAACTCCTATTATTGCTCTAGTTTTCTGTATCCGGCTTGGTAGTCATTTTAATTCACCAGTTAAGTTTCCTATGAGTTGTCTTTAGGCTATCACTCTTGTTCTCCACATCCAATCTCTGGTCTTGCTGATTCAAGCTTCTACACACCCTCTCAGCTCTCCCCAGTGTCTGCCTTCTTTTCCTACACCATTGTATTAGTAGAGAAAGCCATCATGGAGCATTAATTTCATATCCTAACATATCATCCTGTCTATCCACCAGCAGGAAGAACCTTCTAAAACCTACATCTCAACAGAAAACAACCCACACATAGTTCTCTGAGGCTTACAGGGATAAGAGTAAATCCCCTTTTCAACCTGGAGAACCTGTCCCAGTCTGACCACAGCTCTTCTTTCTAGCCTTGCACTAGCCTCCGATCATGTAAACCCTATTTCCAGTTCCAAGTCATGTACACTTCAGGCCTTTTCACAATTCCAAACCCATACATACTGGATTCTTTCATCAAGAATGCCTGGTCAACCAGCAAACCCACACCAGAGCCCAGGCCCTGACCCAAGACCACCCCGACAAATGACAGTCCCAGGATCAGGCCTAGGACCACTCTGCCGGACCTGTGCAGGAGCCTAGGCCAAGGTTAGTCCCAACATGGACCGCCAACTGGAAGGACAATGCCTCAGCCCAGGACTACCACCATGGACTGGCAGACCCACACTGGAACCCAGGCCTAGCCCACCTCCATCTTGGGACACTGCCACCATCATCATATCCCTCCCCATGAAGTAGCCTCCACCTTGAGACTACAGATAGGGCCTGGAGGTAGCTGCATCTCTGAAGAGGTAGCCCACCCTTTCAGCCCCATCTCTGAAATTGGTTGCAGGCATCTTGGGACACCCACCCTGCTATCCTGAATTACCTCTGCTATTTCCACCACCACCTTTAGTGGCAGTTGCATTTACCATGGTTCACTGGCAGGGACTAGAAGCTCAGCACCAAGGTGAGATACAAGTAATCTACAGGGAAACTATGAGATTATAGGGTAGAAACTTTAATACCTCAGATCTACACTTCAAGAAAGGGAGACATATAGAAAACATTTTAAAAAGGGAGAAAAGTGCCCCCCCCCAAAACCAAGATACTATAATAATAAAATCCATGGCCAGCACAGTTGATGAAATGTCAGAGAAGGAGTTCAGAATGTATATAATTAAAATGATCTAAGAATTAAAGACTGATCTAAGTGAGCAAATACAGGCAAAAATTGATCACTCCAATAAAGAGATAAAGGAGGAAATACAGGTAGCAAAAGATGGCTTCAAGAAAGAGACAGAGATTCTGAAAAAAAAAAACTCATAAATCCTTGAAATGAAGGATGCAATAAATCAAATTAAAAACTCAATAGAAAGCATAATCAACAGACTAGATCACTTGCAAAACAGAACATCAGATAACAAATTTAAAAAATATATAATCTTCAAAATAAAGTTGACTACACAGTGAAAATGATAGCAATGCATGAACAGACATTCAATCAAGAATTATGGGATAGCATCAAAAGACCAAATCTAAGAGTTACTGGGATAGAGGAAGGCAAAGAGTTTCAAGCCAAAGGAATGCACAATCTCTTTAATGAGATAATATCAGAAAATTTCCCAAACATAAAGAATGAGTTGGAAAAAATCAAACATAAGAGACTTACAGGACACCAAATGTACAAAATTACAACAGATCCATACCAAGACACATTATAATGAAAATGTTGAGCATAAGGATAGAATCTTAAAGGCTGCAAGAGAGTGGAATAAGACCATATATAGGGGTAGACCAATTCATATCTCAGCAGATTTTTCAACCCAGACCCTCAAAGCCAGAAAATCTTGGAACAACATATACCAAGCTCTGAAAGAAAATGGATGCCAACCAAGAATCTCATATCCAACAAAATTAAGCTTCAGATTTGATGATGAAATAAGAACTTTTCATGATAAACAAAAGTTAAAAGAATTTACAGTGAGAAAGCCTGCACTGCAGAGCATTCTCAGCAAAATATTGCAGGAGGAGGAAATGAAAAACAATAATGAAAATTAGCAAAGAGAGGAACTACACTAAAGAAAAGGCCAATCAAAGTGGAAACCAAGTCAAGTTTAAAACCAAAAATAAACAAAAATGACCAGGAATATAAATCATATTTCAGAAATAACCCTGAATGTAAATGGCCTAAACTCATCAATAAAAGACACAGGTTGACAGATTGGATTTAAAAAAAAAGACCCAACAATATGCTGCCTTCAAGAGACTCATCTCATAGGAAAAGACATCCACAGACTAAAGGTGAAAGAGTGGGAAAAATGTACCACTCACATAGACCTCCAAGCAGGGATTTTCATCCCCATATCAGATAAGGTGGACTTCAAACCAAAGTTAGTGAAAGGGAATAAAGAAGAACATTTCATACTGCTTAAGGGATTCATATATCAACAAGACATAACAATCATAAAGACCTATGCTCCAAACAATGGGACATCTATGTATATCAAACAAACTTTTCACAACTATGAAAAACAAATAGACCAAAACAAAATAATACTGGATTACTTTAAGTAATACCACTGTATAGATTTTCCAAACAAAAACTAAACAAAGAAACTATAGAAACCAATAATATAATTATTAAATTATACTTACCAAACATACATAGGATATTCCATCCAGCAACAAGCAAATATCTTTCTTCTCAACAGCACATGGATCCTTCTCCAAAATATACCACATGTTATGCCACAAAGCAAGTCTTAGCAAATACAAAAAAATAGAGATACTACCATGCATTCTATCTGACCACAATGGAATGAAATTAGAAATCAATGATAAAACAAAAATAGAAGCTACTCCCACACCTGGCAACTAAAAAATATGCTATTGAATGACATCAGAGAGATAAAAAAAATCCTGGAGATAAATGAGAACTCCAATACAACTTATCAAAATCGATGGGTCACTATAAAGGCAGTGTTATGAGGAAAGTTCATTGCATAGAGTTTATTCATTAAAAGAAGAAAAAAAATCAACAAATAATTGACCTGACATTACAGCTCAAAGCCCTAGAAGACAGGAAATAATTAAAATCAGAGCAGAAATCAATGAAATTGAAAAAATTGACAAAGCAAAAAGCTTATTTTTTGAAAAACAAATAAACAAAATTGACAAACCCTTAGCCACTCTATTGAAAACAAAGAGAAAACTTAAAATATTAAAATTTTTGATGAAAAAGGAATTATCATAACAGACACTATTGAAACACAGAAGACAATTAGAAACTATTTTGAAAATTTATAACTCCAGAAAAATAGAAAACCTCAAAGACACCATTCAAATTTCTAGAGGTATATGATCAACCCAAACTGAGTCAAGAGGACATACACAATTTAAACAGATCAATCTCAAGCAAGAAAATAGAAGACACCATCAAAAGTCTACCAACCAAGAAAAGCCTGGGACCAGACTGATTCACAGCTGGGATGTACAAGCACTACAAAGAAGAATTTATAGCAATACTGCTCAAATTATTATATAAAATAGAAAATGAGGGAACCCTTCAAAACTCATTCTATAAAGCTAGTATCAACTGATACCAAAACCAGGCAGAGACTCATCAAGGAAAGAAAATTTAGATGAATATCTCTGATGAACATTGATGCAAAAATTCTCAATAAATTCTGGCAAATTGCTTACAAAAACATATTTTAAAAAATTAGTGCACCACATAATCAAATGGGGTTCATTCCAGGGATGCAAGTTTGGTTCAACATTTGAAAATCAATAAATATAACTCATCACATCAATAGACTTAAAGAATCATATGGTTATATCAATTGATTCAGAGAAAGCATAACAAAATACAGAACCTTCTCATGTTCAAAACACTAGAAAAATTAGAGATAGTAGGAACATACCTCAACATTGTAAAAGCTATCTATGCTAAACACAAGACCAACATAATTCTAAATGGAGAAAAATTGAAAGTATTCCTTCTAAAAACTGGAACAAGATAGGGATGCCCTCTTTTACCACTTCTATTCAACATAGTCCTTGAAACTCTAGCCAGAGAAATTAGGCAGAAGAAAGAAATTAAAGAAATACATATAGGAAAAGAAGAACTCAAATTTGCACTATTTGATGGTGATATGATTCTATACCTGAAAGACCCTAAAAGTTTCACCAGAAAACTTCTAGAACTAGTAAATGAATTCAGCAAAGTAGCAGAATATAAAGTAAACACCCATAAAACTTAATGAAATAAGTGAAAGACCTATATAATGAAAATTACAGAACCCTAAATAAAGAAATCAAAAAAGACCTTAGAAGATAAAAAATCTACCTTGCTCTTGGATAGACAAAATTAATATTATAAAAATCACCATACTTCCAAAAGCACTCTACAGATTTAATGCAATTCTCATCTAAATTCCAATGACATTCCTCATATGAATAGAAAAAGCAATCATGATTCATCTGGAAAAATAAGAGACTCAGAATAGCTAAAGCAATCCTTAGCAGGAAGAGTGAAGCAGGTGGCATTACAATACCAGACCTTAAACTATACTACAGAGAAATAGTAACAAAAACAACATGGTATTGGCACCAAAACAGACTGATAGACCAACGGTACAGAATAGAGGAAACAGAGACTAACCCACAAAACTACAATTATCTTATATTAGATAAAGGTGCCAAAACACACAATGAAGAAAAGATAGCCTTTTCAACAAATTGTGCTAGGAAAACTGGAAATCCATATGCAACAAAATGAACTTAAACCCCTATCTCTCATCATGCAAAAACTTCAACTCAAAATAAATCAAGGACTTATTAATATAATCAGAGACCCTGCATTTAATAGAAGAAAAAGTAGGCCCTAATCTCCATCATATGGAATTAAGCACCAACTTCCTTAATAAGACTCCTATGGTGCAAGAATTAAAATCAAGGATCAATAAATGGGATGGACTCAAACTAAAAAGCTTCTTCTCAGCAAAAGAAACAATCTGTGAGGTAAATAGAGAGCCTACATCTTGGGAGCAAATCTTTACCCCTCACACATCAGAAAGAGTACTTATCTCTAGGGTATATGAAGAACTCAAAAAGCTAAGCACCAAAAAAAAAAACCCAATCAATAAGTGGGCCAAGGAACTGAAGAGACACTTCTTAGAAGATGATGTACAATCAATCAACAAATACATGAAAAAATGTTCATCATCTCTAGCAATGAGAAAAATACAAATCAAAACCACTCTAAGATTTCATCACACTCCAGTCAGAATGGCAGCTATTATGAATAAAAACAACAATATGTGTCAGTGAGGATGTGGGGCAAAAGGTACACTCATACACTGCTGGTGGGACTGCAAACTGGTGCAGCCAATATAGAAAGCAGTATGAGATTTCCTCAAAAATAGGAAAGGGAACCACCATTTGACCCAGCTATCCCTCTCCTCTGTCTATACCCAAAGGACTTAAAAACAACATACTACAGGGACACATCCACATCAATTATAGCAGCACAATACACAATAGGTAAACTGCGGAACCAAACTAGATGTCCTTCAATAAATGAATAGATAAAACAAATGTGTTATGTATACACAATGGAATATTACTAAGCAATACAAGAAAACAAAATTATGACATTTGCAGGTAAATGGATGGAGTTAGAGAAGATAATGCTAAGTGAAGTTAACCAATCTCCAAAAGCAAATGCCAAGTGTTTTCTTTGATATAAGGAGGCTGATTCATAGTGGGACAGGGAGCGGGAGCATGGGAGGAATAGATGAACTCTAGATAGGGCCAAGGGGTTGGAGGGGAAGGGAGGGGGTATGGGGTTATCAATGATGATGGAATGTGATGATCATTGTTATCCAAAGCACAGGTAGGAAGACCAAATTGATGTGAGTACACTGTGTATACAACCAGAGATAAAAATTGTGCTCTATATGTGTAATAAGAATTGTAATGCATTCCACTGTCATATATAAATAAAAAAAATATGGAAAAAACATATGACCTATCATATCAATAGACTTAAAGATAAGAATCATATGGTTATATCAATTGATGCAGAGAAAGCATTTGACAAAATACTGGGCCCTCTCATGTTCAAAATACTAGAAAAACTAGGGATAGTAGTAACATACCTCAACATTGTAAAAGCTATCTATGCTAAACACAAGACCAACATCATTCTAAATGGAGAAAAATTGAAAGTATTCTCTCTAAAAACTGGAATAAGCCCTCTTTTACCACTTCTATTCAACATAGTCCTTGAAACTCTAGCCAGAGCAATTAGACAGAAAAGAAATTAAAAGATTCAAATAGAAAAAGAACTCACACTATCATTATTTGCTGACTTCATGATTCTATACTTAGAGGATCCAAAAAACTCCACCAGACTTCTAGAATTAATGAATTCCTCAAAATAGCAGGATATAAAATCAATACCCATAAATCAAATGCATTTCTATTTCTCTGAAAGAGAAATTAGGAAAACTACCCCATTCGCAATATCCTCAAAAAAAAATAAAATAAAATACTTGGGAATCAACATAAAAGGAGAAAGACCACTGCAATGAAAACTGCAGAACACTAAAGAATGAAATTGAAGAAGACCTTAGAAAATGGAAAGATTTCCCATGCTCTTGGATAGGCAAAATTACTATTGTCAAAATAGTCACACTACCACTCTACAGATTCAATTCGATTACAATTAAAATCCCAATGCCATTCCTTATAGAAATAGAAAAAGCAATCATGAGATTAATTTGGAAAAATAAGAGACCCAGAATGGCCAAAGTGATCCTTAACAAAAAGAGTGAATCGCAAGGCATCACAATACCAGAACTTAATCTATACTACAAAGCTATAATGACGAACATGGTATGGTATTGGCACCAAAGTAGACAGACCAATGGTACATAATAGAAGACACAGAGACAAACTCACATAAATACAATTATCTCATACTAGCAAAGGCACCAAAAACATACAGTGGAGAAAAGATAGCCTCTCCAGCAAATGGTATTGGGAGAACTGGAAATCTATATGCAGCAAAATGACACTAAACCCCTATCCTTACCATGCACAAAACTCAACACAAAGTAGATCAAGGACCTAGGAATTAGACCAAAGACCCTGCACCTAACAGAAGAAAAAGTAGGCCCAAATCTCCATGTCAGATTAGACCCCAACTTCCTTCATAAGACTCCTAAAGAGCAAAAAATAAAATAAAGAATTAATAAATGGGATGGATTCAAACTAAAAAGCTTCTTCTCAATAAAAGAAACAATCAATGAGGTTAACAGGGAGAATATTTTTGCGACACACAATCAAATAAAGCACTAATCTCCAGGATAGATAAAGAACTCAAAATACTTAACACGAAAAAAAAAAAAACAACTCAATCAATAAATGGGCTAAGGAGATGAACAGACACTTCTAAGAAGATGATATACAATCAACAAATATATGAAAAAATGTTCAACATATCTAGTAATTAGAGAAATGCAAATCAAAACTACTCTAAGATTTCATCTCACACCAGTGAGAATGGCAGTTTTCTTACAAATAAGAACAAGTGTTGGCAAGGATGTAGGGGAAAAGGCACACTCATATATTGCTAGTGGGACTGCAAATTGGTGCGGCCAATATGGAAATCAGTACAAAGATTCCTTAGAAAACATGGAAAGGAACCACCATTTGACTCATCTATCCCACTCCTTGGTCTCTACCCAAAGGACTTAAAATCAGCATACTATAGTAACCCAGCCACATCAGTGTTCATAGAAGCTCAATTCACAATAGCTAAACTGGGACCAACCAAGATGCCCTTCAATAGATGAATGGATAAAGAAACTGGGGTATATACACACAATGGAATATTACTCAGCATTAAAAGAGAATAAGATTATGGCATTTGGAGGTAAATGGATGGAATTGAATAATATCATACTAAGTGAAATAAGTCAATCCCAAAAAACCAAAGGCCAAATGTTCTCTCTTATAAGTGAATGCTGATCCATAATGGGGAGGGAGGAGGCATGGGAAAACATGTTTGATTGTGTAAAGTGGAGGGAGAGGAGGTGAGCAGGTATGGGGGCAGGAAAGATAGTAGAATGCAATGGACATTATTACCCTAGGTACATGTATGACTGCACATATGGTGTAATGCTACATTGTGTAAAATCAGAGAAGTGAAAAATTGTGCTGCAATTGTGTACAATGAATCAAAATGCATTCTGTTGTCATATGCAACTAATTAAAAACTAATTAAAATAAATAAATAAATTTATTTTTTAAAAAAGAATGCTCTTCCCTCACTTCTCCTGACAGTTCTAGTAAGAAATTTTCCACTAATCATTTAGATAAAATTAGTTTCTCTTCATTTGTCTTTCAGAGCACTGAGTCAATATCTCTAATTCAGTGTTTTCCACATATAGTTCATATATGTTTTAAGAAATTTACATCTGTCACCCAACCTCCTCAAGTATATAAATTTTGGATGTTCATGTTTGTCACTCATATTTATCATCATGTCTGTCATAGTAAATAAACACATTTTGAATGAATAAGTGAGGGAATTATAGATGGCATTAACAAACAATGTTTTGCCTAAAGAAATGAAATATCTAGCCTATTGAGAAGCCCCAAATACTCAGACCTCATCAGAATGAACCTCTTGCAAGAAATGGTTCAACCCAAATGTTTTCTATGTATGATCTAAGATATCTATGCTTTGCATAATTCATTATAAATAAGTATCTTTCTCTCTATGTAATGACTATTCTTCAAAATAATAACCAAGATCTAACGGATAAAAAGAAAACTGAATTTTTCATGGGTCATTGAGTCTATTATCAAGTAAAAGTTATCCTTCACCTATGCTCATCAACTACAAAAAGGAGGAATTGGTGCCAGCTATTATGAATACAAACAAATAAGTGCTGGTGAGGATGTAGGGAAAAAGGCACACTCATATATTGCTGGTGGAACTGCAAATTGGTGCAGCCAATATGGAAAGCAGTATGGAGATTCCTTGGAAAATTGGAAATGGAACCACCATTTGACCCAGCTATCCTTCTCCTCTGTCTATACCCACAAGACTTAAAAACAGCCTACTACAGAGAAACAGCCACATCAATGTTTATAGTAGCACAATTCACAATAGCTAAACTGTGGAACCAACCTAGGTACCCTTCAGTAGATGAAATGATTAAAAAAATGTGGCATATATACACAATGGAATATAACTCAGCAATAAAAGAGAATAAAATCATGGCATTTTCAGGTAAATGGATGGAGTTGGAGAATATCATGCTAAGTGAAGTAAGCCAATCCCCACAAAACCAAATGCCAAATGTTTTCTCTGATATAAGGAGGCTAATTAATAGTGGGGTAGGGATGGGGTAGCATGGGAGGAATAGACAAGCTCTAGATAGGGCAGAGAGGAGGGAGAGGAAGGGAAGGGGCAGGGGGTTAGAAATGATGGTGGAATGTGATGGACATCATTACACAGGAAGACATGATTTCGAGTGAACATACTTTATATACAACCAAAAATATGAAAAACTATGCTCTATATGTATATTGTGAATTGTAATGTATTCTGCTAATCATATGTAAAAAAGTTTAACAAAAAAAAGGAGGCATTGGAATTATCCAACTCCCATCACAAAGCAAATGAACACAATATTGGAAATGCCATGGAGCTTGGAGGGACAAAAAGAAAAAAATAGGTGTGTGCATAAGATTTGTTCTAATATTCCCATGAATTCATAGTATATTCTTTCATTTATTAATTTGTTTTTGAGAAATATAATACTAGCTCTATTTAACTTCAGCTCTTTTAACCACACAAATATGTGAGAAGGGACTGGAGGGGTTATATTTTATATGTACACCAAGCAATAAATATCATGGGAGATAGCTGGGGATATCTATTAATGACATTTAATTCGAGTTACTATTCTTATGAAAAGGCAAAAAATGCCTCCACCCTGAAATGTTTGCTCCTAGCCACTGAGTTTCACATGTAAAGTAAATTTTGAGAATTTGGAAAGATTTGTTTCTCTCTCCTCTCAAATGTCTGATTTTTATCCAGATTGATGGCTCTCAACATAAGGTCTCAGGACATCTGTGGGAGTAACTGAGATTATTAGAGGGTCCGTCAAGTTAAAATTATTTTCATATGGATAAGAAGATGTGTGCACATTCCTGTAATCCCAGCAGCTTGGGAGCCTGAGGCAGGATCATTGCGAGTTCAAAGCCAGCCTCAGCAAAGGCAAGGCACTGACCAACTCAGTGAGACCCTGTCTCTAAATTGAATACAAAATAGGGCTGGAGATATGGCTCAGTGTTCTAGTGCCCTTGAATTCAATCCTCAGTACCAGAAAAAAAGAAAAGAAAAAAAAGATGTGTGTACACTGGAGCTTTTCAGAGCAACATCACAACAGGTTGAATGCAGAAGAAGACATAGAGAATCTTTGTACCAGAAATTAGTCATTTGTAAAAGTGGTACTTTTCTCACTAAATATTTTATTAAAGAAAAAGATATTTTCATTAAAAATCTATTATTCATGACAGCATGTTTATTTTCAATGAATTCCTAAGTAATTTTTTATGTTTATTAGCTTTAATATCTAATATGGTCAATATTTTTTTCCATGATGCTAACTTTATTTTGGAGTACTTCTATGTTCCAGATTATGTGCTAAGTACTTTACATCCATTGTTGGTCAGTCTTCACAATAATTTTTTATGACAATTGTTCTAATTTGACAGGTAAAGAAATGGGAAAAATGAAATTAACATATTTTTGATCAAATAACTAGTATATAGGTCAATATTAATAAATATAACCCACATAAACACAAGCTTTTTGGTATCCTCAATAATTTTTAAGACTTTCAAAGTATCTTAACACAAAAATATTGAAAACTACTGGTTTAGATACGAATTTAGAATAAACGGAGGGTAAAACTAGCAATTTTTTGTGCTCAAACCCAATTATTCAAATACTCATAAAATACATATGTCCACAGAGTTTTTAAAAAGACTTCATTTTAAGAGTTTGACTCTTGATTTAACTTGTTGGGTAATTTCAGCCATGTCAATTACATTTTAGAGTATCATGGTTTTTATCTGTGAAATGAGAATGATGACAATAATAGCTTATTGAGTAATACCTAGAGATATTGTTCTGTGCTTCATTTGTACTAATTGCTTACTTCTCACAGCAACCCTATAAGGAAAAAGTATTTATAATTCTGATTTTTCAAAGAAAACTGAAGCATAAAAAGATAAAGTAACTTATAATTTATCAACCTAATAAGTATTAAACTAGGATTTGAATCCATGCAATATGCTTCTTAGATACCTTCAGTTCTATATAACTTGACAGTTTCCTAAACACTGCATGCTATATAAATAGAATGCTGATCTCTAGACTTTGTCATTGGCTCTGTAGAAACTGTTTCCTCAGCCTCTTTATCTTTTAGTTTTGCCTAAGGTGCTTCTTGAAATCTCTTTCTCTATTTTTCAAATATGAGATTTTGGGTATATTATAAAAAAGCTCATATTACTCTTGGTGTTTATGTTAAATTTCCCAGTTTATAAAATTCCAAATGGACCAAATAAAACACATCTGAAGGGTTAAATCTAATCAGATATAATGGAACCAACTCAATTTCACTTCATGTGATATTAACCAAAAAAGGTTGAAAATACTATGCAATTATAAAAATACTACTACTACTACTACTACTAATACAACTTCATAGATTGAGACTACTTGAATATACAGAAACTATATAGAACATATCTGAAATATTAATCAGAAATCCTATGAAAAAGTTGAATATTAGGAGCCCAAAAAAAAAAAGGAAAAATGAATCTTGCAACTCCCCAACTCAGAATGCTCCAGTAACTTCGAAGTACTATCCAGTTAGGAAAAAATCCATCTCTCAATCACAGCCTACAAGAACTTTATATTTGTCACTCATATCACTCTTACACCTAATCTCTGCACAATAGCCATCCAAGACTTCTTTCTCTTCCTTCAACTTTTTAGTAAACCATACTTTGGGACCTTTTGTGGTTTCCTACGATTTTTCCCAAACCTTCAGCTCAAAGTCACTTCCTTGAAGAGACCTTCTTTAATTATCTGATATAATCAGCACTGCTGATCCTGTTCCCTGTATTTTAATATCCTGTTTCATTGTTTATTAGGAAATATATATATATATATACATATATATATTTGGATATACAGAGATATACAAATTATCTTTTATATGTAAATATATAAGCTATAAAGTAGCTTAATTTATTGGTTTACTTGTTCTGCTTCTGCTAAACAACACACAAACAGGAGAAATTGTCTGCCATATCCTCAATAGTGCCTGACATCTAGAAATCACTTAAGAAATGTTTCTGAATAAACTTTGAATAAATAAAGAACTCTCAAATATGTGTTGGTCATGCATAATCTTGGAGGCATAGGTATGTATGGAACCACTGGAGAAAAATATTTTTCACCCCTCTGAGGTTAATTTCTTTCCCCTCATGTCCAAAGGAAGGAGGGTTAATGCAGCAAATTTCCCTGGAATCTTTGAATAATTAGAGAGAGAGGAGATATTGAGAGACAAGGTCTGATAGATGTTCTGACTAAACTCAGTTGAAATCCCCCAGAGGCATTATTGATTATGCATATTTTAAGCCTTGCTATCTGCACATCAGCACTTGTACGAGCAAATAAACTATGTATGGATTACCTAAAACTATCTCAATAGAAGTCACTTATTATAGAAATTAAAAATAAATATGGTCAGGTAAAAAAAGTGGATATTTATTTAGTACAGCTTTAATGAACTCTATTAAACTTTGTGTTCTTGAATGACCCCAAGATTTAACACATTAGATATAATCAGGCCATATTTTATTAGGAATTTGTGTTTCACTTGCATGTCAATTCACAGTAGATAATTTAAATGACAATATATTGGCTGAATAAACAGTGAGTTAACAGCAGATTTTGATCTGGGAAATTTACCAATATTGATGGCATCAAATGATAAAGAATCAAATATTAAAGAAAAATCTTACTCCTCTGTATTTAACTTCTTTATTAAAAGAACTTTCCCACAATATCTGAGGAAAGATCTGAACAAAGTAAGATATTAAAATGCCTTCTCCACTCAAATTCACAAACAGACCTCAAATCCTATAGAATTAGTTCACTTTCCTGTTCATTTGATGATGTGAGACTACCTTTGAAACAAAATGTCTCTGAGGTAACTCTATAGGTGTTAGTCCCAGAGTATACCTTTAATTTTTATTTTATGTTTGCTTATTTATTTATTCATTTATTTATTTTGAATAGTAGGGGTTGAACCCAGGGCATTTTAACTAATGAGCTATTTATCCCTAGCCCTATTTATTTATTTATTTGAGACAGGGTCTTGCTAAGTTACCAAAGCTGGTCTTGAACTTGAGATCCTTGTGCCTGTGTCACTGAGATTGCCAGCACACACCATCACACTTTGCTAAAGTGTGCTTCTTCTAGAGTGTGCTTCTTGAAAATACAACCTTCAAGAAAACATTGAGTGCTTGGATCTGCCCGTGAAATAGAGTTTCAATACCACAGTTTATGGAATATGTTGCATGACGGGGCACATGTTACTTCCTAGTGGCCAAATTCAATAACCTTATTTCATCTGCATCCTTGTATTCATAGCCAACTTCTTCCCTACATTAAGCTTCTGAGATACAGTTCTTAAGCTTCTGACATTCCAATTCTTCACTGACCTTCTAGAACTCATTCATGGCTGCTATATAGGCTCTCTGAACTGTGTGATGTGAGATGTGGCAAACAAAATGTCAACAAAGAACAAGGAAATGATTAATCTATTATATAGGAAAGTCTCTGTATCTGTATCTGTATTTCAGTTTTATATGATTTATATTTGCATGTGATTTCCTGGAGTTTATTTATCAAGTTATGTTAATTACTGATTTTATCTCACTCTGGTAGCAGCTAGACATTTGTATTAGCACGATTAGTCAGGTTTGCATCATTACAATGAAATACCTGATATAGGTTACTTTTCAAATAAAGAAAGGTTTGTTTCGGTTAATAATTTTGGAGGTGGTTCCATTAGTTTGGGCTTCTGGCCAGGGTAAAACATCATAATAGAAGCACAGGATACAGCAGACTGTTCATATATTGATCCAGGAACCAGAGAAAGACTGAAAGATGTTGCCATGCAATCCCCTTTGAAGGCATATCCCCAGTGACCTAATGATCTCCCATTAGGCCCAGCCTCTTTAAAGTCCAAAGCACCACCAATACCATTACCCTGGGCACCAAGCCTTTACATATCTATCTTTGCAAGACACTATCCATAGTCAAACCATAGTAACAATGTTCTTCAGGGAAACAGAAAGAACAGGATGTGTGTATGTGTGTGTGTGTGTGTTTGTGTGTGTGGAGTGCAGGGGAGATTTTAAGCAACTGACTCTCATACTTATGGGAACTGGCAATTACAATCTATAGCGCAGGCCAAAGACTTAGGAAAGAATTAATGTTGCTGTCTCAAGTCTGTAAGCAACTGAAAGCAGAATTAAGGCCTACCCGCATTTTGGAGGATAATGTGTTTTACTCAAAGCATCACATCTCAAAAATATCTCATAGGGGCTGGGGATGTGACTCAAGTGGTAGCGCGCTCGCCTGGCATGCGTGTGGCCCGGGTTCAACCCTCAGCACCACATACAAACAAAGATGTTGTGTCTGCCGAAAAGTAAAAAATAAATATTAAAATTCTCTCTCTCTCTCTCTTTAAAAAAAAAAAATCTCATAGCAATATCTAGAGTGGTGTTTGACCAAAACCTACATACCATGGTCAAGTCAAGTTGACACACAAAATTAACCATCACAACAGTTAATATTATTCCAGTTTTACAGATAAATCTTAATCAAAGCCTACCCATCACATTGAAACTTTCTCTAAAAAAACAGATCTTTTCATGACTCACAGTATGTGTGTTCCTCCAGGCACATTACCTCTGAATTTACTGTACTACATTTCAATTTTTGTAGGAGTTAGTTTTACATTGCATACAATGAGAAACCCAGAATCTAGATTATATTTAGCTCTTGCTTGATGGTCAAAGCTCCACACTTGCCTATTGTCAAAAGCATACAGTGCCCTCTGAGGTGACTGTCACTGACATATATAATTTGAGCTTTCAAGGGTAAACAGGGTAAATTAAGACATCCTTTAGAATGTCACTCAAGAGAGTACTTCAAAATTCACTAAAGCTACATCACCTTTCAATATGAATTTCAAAAATCTAAAAGTGTTCTTCAAACAGAGCCTAGACATCACAGAACATAAAACTTTATGTTAAAAATGAATCTTGGGAGAGACAAAAGATGATGGAGTATAGGAAGAGGATAATTTCTTGTTGTTCCTTGATTCGGGATTCAAGTAGTGGAGATACTACTTCCCAGTGAGGTGGTTACAGAGGAAATACACTGAATCTCAGTATCAATATCATGGAGAAAGAAATTTGGGTGCTTTGAACGTAGAAAAGAATATCTCAGTAATCCAACTGATAATGCTATGGCACCAGAACACTGTGGATGGGAGGGGCAACCCAAGCAGAAAGAAAAACTGGATTTGTAAAGAAAATTTGGCCCAGAGAACCATTGAAACAGAAAGACGTCTGAACTTGAGTGATCCAAAGGTGGCACAGCAAATCAATTGTGATGGATGCTCTGCTTTTCTCAACTGGAGAGCGAAGTGCTGACGCAGCATATTTTGAGGAGACCAAGCTACAGATTTCTGTGGCTGGAAGCCAGGAAGTTCATAACAAGAACTTAAGCAATTGTTCATGCAAGCACCTACCCTAGCACCTACCCTAAGATCTAGATTCCTCCTGGAGGAACACAACTGAGGTGAAAAGAGAAGGGATTATGCCTGGAGAGACATTGGATACAAAGTACAGTATTTCTCACTTTCCCTTTGGCTTGGCAGCTTGCAGGACTACTCAGAGAGATCCGAGAAGCTAGACAGGTGGGCATATTTATGTCCTGAGTTTGATCCTAGGAAGATTATATTTGACGGTGGTGGCATGTATCAGAAGAGTGGAAAGTTGATCACTTCACTCTAAGAATGGAACTCTCAGGAGAGAGTTCAGTTCACCACCATCACCACCACCAGATCTAGAAGCCCAACAGAGATCCCCATCTGCTGGGCTAGGCAAAAGGGTGTACGGAGGTATTCTCTCTAGAGCAGATACCTCATGACACAGCTTGAAAGGTTCCTCAGAACTAAATCCCAGCAACCTGAACTTTCCATTTAGAACTCTCCATCAGCCCCACCTCAGGAGGCCATCTATACAATTTGAACAGACAAAACTTCAATTGTCATTACTTCCCATTCTGTTCTTAGAAACTGGTTAGAAGGGAGGCTGAGAGCCATTATAACTAGCTTTAGTTCCAGGCCACTCCAGCTGATAGCTTAGTGAGCAACTCAAAAGAAGATGGTTCAACAACCCCCAACCGTTACTCTCTCTAAGGGACATATGGCCCAAGAGGAAATAGAAAGATTTCTTTTCCTTTCTTTTTTTTCTTTTTCCATCAAGCAGAAATGTGAATGTGTTTATGTGTGGACATGAGTGTTCTACCTATGTTGATTGGCTCATGGAGGTGCATATATACTCATACATATATATTATATTTTGTCTTCATGTTATCACTTTTTCCTCTTTTATTCCTTTTTTAAAAATTTCTTTCCTCAATCATTTGTTATTTTCCCTTTTTTGACCTCAGAGGGGTAAGATTTCCTGTTTATAAGTTTTTGTTTGGATTTTGTTTGTTTGGGCTTTTGTTCTTGGTTCATCCTTCTTTATAGTCATCACTTGCTACCTCTCTTCTGCTGTAACTGTTAACTTTTTGAATACTTTAAACTTGCTTTTACCTTCCTACCCCATTTAACGAACTGTAATTTATTATTTTATTTTTGGTACCAGAGATTGAACCCAGAAGCACTTAACCACTAAGTCACATCTCAAGCCCTTTTTAATTTTTAAGACAAACTCTCACTAAGTTGCTTATGGTCTTGTTAAACTGCTGGGACTGGCTTTGAACTTGCACTCCTCCTGTCTCAGCCTCCTGAGCATCTGAAATTACAGGCATGTGTCACTAAGCCCAGCCTAATTTTTGAATCTTTAAGAATAACTGACTTTATATAATCAGTACACCCACCACTCAAGTTGTTGTGGTTATTAGTTGACACCCATGGCTTATGTTACTATTTCATGGCTTTTCTTATTATTGCTGTTGTTAAATGTTGACCCTGCCATTTCTCTTTTTGTGATCATTAATGGTACACATGCCACAGTAGGCACTGGACATTTATTCTAATACTGTATATTGATTATTATGGTTGCTGCTGTTGCTTGTTTCTCCATTTTTATGAGAGGGGTTTCAGGAAGTGACTGGTATACTAAAAGTTCACAGAGTACAGAACTCTGTGGCTGAGCTACACCCACAATGGAACAAAATGACAATACACCTTCTTCCACACACAAATTAACCCTCATCAAATTTAAACAATACTTTAACTCATCGAATAGAGGAAAGAAAACTCTTAAACCAATGATTAAATTCCAAATAAGAAAAACTAGAGAGGAATATCAGGTCCCTTTCTTGGACAATTTACTCCTACAGCAAAATCAAATAAAGTTTCCAAAAAGAAGGCACAGCAATACCCATAGTGTTACAGCAACTCTACAAGAGTTAATTGAACAGTTCTGCAGTAGAAAACTGAGAGGCATTAGCAGCTGGAACTAACACTTGGATTAGAAAGCCTATATGTTGAAGTGAAGAAATACCAACACAGAACTAATTTTTCTCCACATTTTTATTTGTGTATTATAGTTGTACACATCAGTGGAGTTTTTTGTTAAATATTTGTACATGGATACAATATAACAGATATAACAATATTATTTGATCAGTATCACTCCCCAGTACTTTGCCTGTCTCTCCCCACCTCTCACCCCTTGGTCCCTTTCCTCTACTGATTTCCCTTCGATTTTTAGGAGATTCACCCCAATCTTTTTTTCCTTTTTCCTCTCTACCTTTCACATACACGAAAAAACATACTTATTTTACTTAAAATGCATGTGTCACTGTAGTAAGATGTCTTTAATTCTTCAGGGTAAATATTGAGAAGTGGCATAGTGGGTCATATGGTGATTTCATGCCTAGTATTTTGAGGAGCCTCTACACGGATTTCCATGTCAATGGTAATAATTTACAGTCCCACCAATAGTATAAAAGATAACACAGAATTAGTAATAGAAGAAATGACTATATGCCAAAGGACATCCTCAAAAAAGAGGAAGACAAATCTACCTCAATAGATACACAGTCTAAGACCTCTGAAAACATGAGGAAACAGGCAAATAAGTCAGACCCCAAAAGTTATAATCCCCTAACAAAGGAACACAGAGACACGGAAGGGGATGAAATTCCAGAGAAAGATTATTTAAACTTGATTTTTTAAAATAATTGAGATAAAAGAAGATCTAAGAAACAAAATAAGAAATAACTAAGAGAGGACAAAGACCATTTCAATAAAGAATAGAGATTCTGAATAGCAATTATCAAGAATACAAATAAAGATAATTGTTGGCAAGGATGTGGGGGAAAGGTACACTCATACATTGTTGCTAGGACTGAAAATTAGTAAAATCACTCTGGAAAGCAATATGAAGATTCCTCAAAAACTAGTAATGGAACCACCATATGATCCAGCTATCCCACTCCTTGGTATATATCCAAAAGATTTAAAATCAGGATACTACAGTGATACAGCCACATGAAAGTTTGTAACAGCTCAATTCACAATAACAAGGCTATGAAACAAATCTACATGCCCTTCAACAGATTAATGAATAAAGAAAATGTGAGATACACACACACACAATAGAATATAACTCAGTGATAAATGATAAAAATAATGATTTTATGACTTTTGCCAGTAAAAGGATGGATCTGGAGACTCAGGCTAAATGAAATAAGCCAATCGCCAATCCCCAAAATCCAAGGACCAAATATTCTCTCCAGTCTGTGGATACTAACACATAATTGGGTGGGGACAAGACAGAAGGAAGAATAGAAGTTCATTGGATTAGACAAAGGGGAATAAAGGGAAGGAAAAAGGGATGGGAATAGGAAAGACAGTAGAATGAATCATATGTAACTTTCCTATGTTCATATATGAATACACCACCAGTAAAAGTCCACATCATGTACAGCCACAGAATTGGATCCTAATTAGAATAAGTTATATGCCATGATATATAACTTGTCAAAATATACTCTACTATCATGTACATCTATAAATAATAAACTAAAAAATTAGAAATGCTAAAAAAGAAAATATGGTACACACACACACACACACACACACACACACACAATGAAGTATTAGTCATAAAGAACAATGACATTATGGCATTTTCTGGTAAATGGATGGAACTGGAGGTTATCATGCTAAGTGAAATAAACCAGTCCCCCAAAGTCAAAGGTCAAATGTCTTTTCTAATATGTGGAAGTTAATCCAAAATTGAGAGGGGGAGATAAAAAATAAAAGAAAGATCAATGGAATAGATGAAGGGAATTAAAGGTAAAGAAGGAGAGATGGGATAAGAAAAGAAAAGTGGAATGAATCTGACTTAACTTTCCTATGTAGGAATATACCACAGTGAATCTCACTATCATGTATATCCACAAGACATAAATTACAAAAATAAATAAATAAACAAATAAATAAATAAATAAAAACTATAAATAGCCAAAAGATCAGTAGAGAGAAGGAAACATGGGGAGGAGAGGGTAAGGAAAGGGGAAGTACAGGGACTGAATTAGAGCAAATTATAATCCATGCATTTATAATTATGTCAAAATTAATACTAATATAACGTATTACTAAAAGAACCAATAAAAAAGAAAAGATAAGAGAAAATATAGATTCTCAAAATAAAACTAGATCTCCTTGAAATGAAAAAAAACACAAATAAAATAAGAACTTCACCTAAAAGTATCAACGGATTAGATTGATAGAAAACAGAACCTTAAGCCTTGCAGACAGGGTATTTGAACACTTAATATATATAGAAGGAAAAATAATAATAATAAAAGACTCACTTCAGACTTCTCATCTCAGACTCTAAAACCAAGGGCAAGGTATGAGGTAATCCAAGCCTTGAAAGAAAACAACTGCCAGCCAAGGTTGCTATATCCAGTAAAATTATCAACCCGAATTAAAAAGGAAATAAACATTTTTCATTTACTTTAAGGATAAACTCAAAACATTCATGATCACTAAACCTATACTACAGAAAATACTTAAGAAATAATACACAATGAAGAATTCAAAATTAAAACCCAGAACTTTCAAATGAATGCAACTTTTCAGAAGAATAATTACACAATGAAAACTAAGAATGAATTAAAGCTATGAAAAAAACAAAATTGCTAGAAATAATGAACATCTCCCCATAATAACTCTGAATATAAATGGTCTCCACTCTCCAATTAAAAGACATACTGTCATTATCATAGCATTAATTGTCCATATTTTTAAAAAAGAACTGAAACAATCTAATGCTATATCTCAAGGCCCTAGAAAAGCAGGAACAACATAATTCTAAAACCAATAAAAGACAGTAAATAATTAATATCAGAGGTGAAATTAGTGAAATAGAGAATTTTTAAAACTACAAAAGATCAATGTAACAAAGAGTTGGTCCTTTGAAAAAATAAACAAGATCTATAAATTCCTAGCCAAATTAACCCAAAGAATTAGGTAGAAAGATCCAAATCAACAAAATTAGAGATGAAAAAGGAGATATCATCACAGACATTTCTGAAATCCAGAGAAGCATTATAAACTAGTTTGGAAACTTATATTAAAAAAATAAATGTATGTTAGGAAAACAGAAATCTAATCCAAAAAAAAGTAAAAAGATACTCACTTTTGGGCTGGGGTTGTGACTCAGTGGTAGAGCATTTACCTAGCATGCATGAGGCACTGGGTTCAATTCTCAGCAATGCATACAAATAAATAAAATAAAGGTCCATCAACAACTGAAAAAATATTCTAAAAAAAAGATTCTCAAATTCATCCACATTAGTTCTGCTTATAGGAAAAAGAAAGCAATAATTTAAAAGGTTATATTTAGATGTTTTTAAATTCGGCTGAATTCCCTAGAAGGATTCAGAAAACCATGCAGGAAAATGGACCCTGAGATCATATCCCACCACCTCAAACAAAGAGGGAGTGAAAGAAGTGGAAGAAGAGAGAAAATAATTAAAATCAGAGCCAACACCAATTATTTGAAATATCAAAATTTAGGTCCAGAAAAATCATGAAACAGGTACATTGATTGTTGCACTGAAAATTAGTGCAACCACTATGGAAAACAGTAGGAGATTCCTTAGAAAAATTGGAATGCAAACACCATTTGACCTATCTATCCCACTCCTCAGTCTATGCCTGAAGGACTTAAAATCACCAAACTATAGTGACATAGCCACATCAAAGTTCAGAGCAGCTCAATTCACAATAACTGAACTGTGAAACCACCCTAGATGCCCTACAACAGATGAATGGATAAAGAAACTGTGGAACATATACATGATGGAATATTATTCAGAATTAAATTATGGCATTTGCAGGTAAATGGATGGAGTTGATGAATATCATGCTACGCTAAGTAAGCCAATCCCAAAAAACCAAAGGCCGAATATTCTTTTGATAAGTGGAATAAGTGGATGCTGATCCATAATAGGGTGGGGGGAGGCATGAGACAATGGAGGAACTTTGGGCAAAAGGGAGGGAGAGTAGAGAGGGTGTATGGGGGCAGGAAAGATGGTGGAATGAGATGATCCCCCTAGGTACGTGTATGTCATACATGTGGTGTGATACTAAATCATGTACAACCATAGAAATGAAAAACTGTGCTGCATTTGTGTACAATGAATCAAAATGCATTCTATTGTCATATATACTTAATTAAAATAAAATAATTAATAAAATAGACCACATCTTAGGTCACAAAGAAATACTTAGCAAATACAAATAATAATAATAATAATAAAGATAGTACTTTGCATTCTATAGGATCATAATGGAATAAAACTAGAAATCACTGATATAATAAAAATAGAAGCTATTCTAACACCTGGAGATCACAAAATACACTATTAAATGAACAATAGATAGCTGAAGAAAACAGGGATGAAATTAAAGAAATATTTAGAAGTAAATGAGAAAAGAAACACAACATAATCAAAATTTCTAGGACACTATGAAGGTGATTCCAAGAGCAAAGTTTAATAAAAGAATAGAAAGTCACCAAATAAATAACCTAACATTACATCTCAAAGGCCTAGAAAGAGAAGAACAAATCAACACCAAAATCAGTAGAAGACAGAAAATAATTAAGATCAGAGCCAACACCAATGATTTGGGGGGAAAAAGATTTAAAAAAATCAAACAAAAAGTTGGTTATTTAAAAAAGTAAATAAAACTGATGAAACTTTAGCCAAGACAACCAAGAGAAAGGGAAAAAACTCAAACTACTAAAATTAGTGAGCAAAGAGAAATATCACCAGGGACACTGCTAAAATAAAAACATAATCAGAAACTATTTTGAAAATTTATATTCCAAAGAATAGAAAATCGTGAAAATATTGACAAATTTCTAGAGAGATATGACCTACCTAAACTGAATCAGGGTAATATAGAAAATTTAAATAAATCAATTTCAATCAATGAAATAGAAGATTCCATCAAAAGTGTACCAACAAAGAAAAGCCCAAGACCAGATGAATTCTCAGCCCAGTTCTACCAAACTTTGAAAAAGAACAAACACTAATTCTCCTCTATTCCATGAAATAAAAAAGAAGGAATCATTCCAAACTTATTCTATAAAGCTAGTA
Source organism: Ictidomys tridecemlineatus (assembly GCF_052094955.1). Taxonomy (NCBI): domain Eukaryota; kingdom Metazoa; phylum Chordata; class Mammalia; order Rodentia; family Sciuridae; genus Ictidomys; species Ictidomys tridecemlineatus. Next base: position 131,016,795 of record NC_135480.1, read on the forward strand.
TAACCCTGATACCAAAATCAGACATAGATACTTCAAGGAAAGAAAATGTCAATATCTCTGATAATCATAGATGCAGAAATTCTTAATAAAATACTGAAAATCACATACAAAAATATATTTAAAAGAGTATACCATGATCACGTGGAGTTTATCCCAGGATGCAAGGGTAATTCAACATACAGAAATCAATAAACATAATTCGCCACATCAATAGACCTAAAGATAAGAATGACACAATTATCTCAATAGATGCAGAAAAAGTATTTAACAAAATAAAACAATTATTAACATTTAAAATACCAGAAAATCTAGGGATAGTAGGAACCTATCTCAACATTGTAAAAGGTATATACATTACACCCAAGGCCAATGTCATTGTAAATGGAGAAAAACTAAAAGCATTCCATCTAAAAACCTGGAACAAGACAAGAATTCCCACATATATTCAACATAGTCCTTGAAACTCCAGCCAGAGAAATTAGGCAAAAGAAAGAAATTAAAGGGATACAAAGAAGAAACGAAGAGGTCAGACTATCTCTATTTGCTGAAAACATGATTCTGTATTCAGAAAACTTCGAAAACTCAAACAAATTCAGCAAGTAGCAGGATATAAGCTTAACACCCATAAAATAACTGCATTCCTATACATCAGTGATGAGTCAGCTGAAAGAAAATTAGGAAAACTATCCCATTCACAATAGCCTCAAAAATAAATAAATAAATAAATAAAATATTTGAGAATCAAACTAACAAAAGAGGTAAAAGACCTCTACAATAAAATCTACATAACACTGAAGAAAGAAATTGAAGAAGACTTTAAAAGATGGGAAGACCTCTCATGTTCTTGGTAGGCAGAATTATTATTGTCAAAATGGCCATACTACCAAAAGTGATATACAGATTTAAAATTCCAATGAATTCTTCATGGAAATAGAAAAACAATCATGAAATTCACTTGAAAAAAAATAGGAGACCCAGAACAGCCAAAGCAATCATTAGCAAGAGTGAGGCAGGAGGCACCACAATACCAGACCTCAAATTAAACTACCCAGAAGGTAACATAAAAAAGTATGGTATTGGCACAAAATAGACATCAAGACCAATGAAATAGAATAGAAGGCACAGAGATAAACCCACATAAATACAGGCTTCTCATACTAGGCAATGATGCCAAAAACATACATTGGAAAAAGCGCCTCTTCAACAAATGGTGCTGGGAAAAGTGGAAATCCACATGTACTAGAATGAAATTGAATCCCTATCTCTCACCCTGGACAAAACTCAACTCAAAGTGGATCAAAGACCTTGGCATTAGACCAGAGACCCTGCATGTACTAGAAGAAAAAGCAGGTGCAGTTCTTCATTACGTCAGCTTAAGAGCTGACTTCCTCAACCAGACTCCTAAAATGCAAAAAGTAAAATCAAGAATCAAAAAATGGTAAAGTCTATTTTTACCTAGGACTTCCCCCTCCCCCCGTTATTGTGAATTAGCATCTGTTTATTATAGAAAACATTCAGCCCTTGGTTTTTTGAGATTGGCTTATTTCATTTAGCACGATATTCTCCAGTTCCTTCATCTACTAGCAAAAGCTAATATATAACTTCATTCATCTTTAAGGTTGAGTAATATTCCTGTGTGTGTGTGTGTGTGTGTGTGTGTGTGACATTTTTTTTATCCATTCATCTTTTGAAGGGTACCTAGGTTGGTTCCATAGTTTAGCTATTGTGAATTTAGCTGCTATAAACATTGATGTAGCTGCATCACTGTTATATGCTGATTTTAATTCCTCTGGGTATAAATCTAGAGCAGGATATGTGGGTCAAACAATGGTTGCATTCCAAGCTTTCTGAGAAATCTCCATACTGCTTTCCATGATGGTTGCACCAATTTGCAGTCCCACCAGCAATGTATGAGTGTGGCTTTTACTCTACATCCTCCTCAACATTTATTATTGTTTGTATTCTTCATAATTGCCATTCTGAGTAGTTTTGATTTGCATTTATCTAATTACTAAAGATTTTGAACATTCTTTTCATATCATCAATGTTTATATCAGCTCAATTCACAATTGCTAAACTATGAAACCAATCTACGTGCCCCTCAACAGATGAAAGGAAGAGGAAAATGAGGTATATTACTCAGCCACTTTTTAAAAAAATGAACTCATGATTTTTTTCTGGTAAATGGATGGATCTGGAGACTATCATGCTAAATGAAATAAGCCAATCTGAGGATCCAAAGACCGAATGTTCTCTCTGATATTCAGATGCTAATACACAATAAGGGTGGGAGAAGAGAGGATAATAGAAGTATATTGGATCAGACAAAGAGGAATGAAGGGAAGACGAATGGGAAGGAAAGACAATAGAATGGATCAGATATAACTTTCCTATCTTCATACATGCATATACCACCAGTGAAACTCCACATCATGTACAACCACAATGGAATACTAATTAGAAAAAGTTATACTCTATGTATGTATAAAATGTCAAAACACATTGTACTGTTAAGTATATCTAAGGAGAACAAATTTTTTAAAAAGATAAATCCAGAAGAATAATCCCCTAAACAATAAATAAATAAATAAATAAACTCCTAGACCAGCACATTTAGGAAGCAATACCTCTCAGGGTCCCATCTTGCTCCTGTAAGAGTTCTGTTTCTATTCCTCACACTTGAATAAATCCTACTTCCTTTCACTCTTGCCTTCCATTGTCCCATGAATTTTATTCTTTATATTTAGGAGACAAGAACCTAGAAAGAATGTGGTAATGACCTGATGTCTATTGCAAAAATGGAAGGCACAACCCTCATTTAGAAGTGCAACATGCCACTCAATGGTAGTGAAGAAGAATCAGGTTTGGCTGGCTGAAATCCTCAAAGCTGATGCCTGTAGGTGTCCCCTGCTATGATTAGCTGCTAACACTAAAGGAGCTTTCTGGGCTGCAGAAGCCTACAGCTTACCCAGATTCCACTTACCAACAGAAGCCAGAGATCTAGTTTCATCTCAAATTCCTGTTTCAAAAAACCCATGAACTATATGACTCTAAATATATGACATTTTGGAAAAGGCAAAACTATGAAGAGAAGTATAAACAACAAGGTTGAAGAAGGGAAGAGGGTTGAAAAGGTAGAATGTGGAGGATATATAGGGCAGTGAAACTATTCTGTATGATACTATTATTGTGTACATATCATACACTCATCTACAGTACATACAGTACCAAAAATAAACTCTAATGTAAATGATGGACTTTAGATGATATGATGAGTCACTATAAATTCACTGATTGCAACATATATGCCACTGTGGTATTGACAGTGGGGGAGATTATGTGTGGGTTTTGATGGTAATTGTGAATGAAAAGTGTAGACTGAGAAACTATAAGGCACAGAAAGGCATATAAAAAAGCACCTTTTTGTCTTTGTTTTTTAACAGTGCTAAGGATTGAGTCTACCTTTAAATAGTTATCTGGGATGTGTTGTACTAGAAAGTTTACTGCTATAAATTAGGATATCTGGGTTCTAATCCTGGCTCTGTTACTCACAAGGTGGCCTGATGTGACAAAATTCACACAATACCTCTAGAAGTTGACTCAATAGCTAATTAGCGGCCTTACCAGATGTGGTCTACATAATCTCTCTACTCAGATGTTGAAACACTTCTCCAAAATTGACATGTCCAGAATTCAATATTTGTTCTTCTCCTATTCCCCCAAACTTGGAACTCATCCTAATAGTCAGGCTCAAGCCCTGAACCTCAAAATTATCTTTCACACCTTTCTTTCTTTCCTATCGTGACATCATTCAATGAATAATCAGTTCTTATAGATTTTTATCTTCTAAATAATTCCAATATTCCCCTTTTCTGAGGAATTCCCAACATTATATCTTATACCTAACTGCCATCGTATCTCACCTGGAATCTTGCTCTCACTATTCCATTCTAATTCTTTCTGAGGCCCCATTTTTGTATAAACAATCTGAGTAATCTTGTTCAATGTAACTATAATTACAAGTCAAATATCACTTCCTAAAAGACCCATCCTCTAAGACACAAATTCTCATGACTCTGCCACTCCTCTTCACAGTTCTTATGCAATTTTGCATTTATTCATGCAATTATTGTATTTATATCTGAGTAGAATCTATAACTGCTATTTAGCCACCAGAATACCCCCAATATATGTTTATTACATAGAAAGACTCTCATTTTTCTTTTTTTAAATTAGTTCTAGGTACCCAAAGCCTCCCACATACTAAGCATTCCCTCTACTACTGAACTATAATTCCAAACCCAATGTATACTCTCGAATGAATAACTGTCCTCATATGTAAGATTAATCAAATAATCTAAAATATTATTAATCTGCATCTTTATTTCCCCCAAAGATCTAAGGTTGCTAAAAGTGAAAGTCCAAATTACCTGTTAAGTCCCTTCTTGATTATCTAACTATGTTTCTAAAAGGCTACCAAAAACAAAACAAAACAAAAAATCATTTCCTCATCATGCACTGGGAAAAGTGACAGGGAAAAGTATGTGAAAACTCTCAAGGGGTAGCTAGGGGGAAGTTTGGATGATCGTAAAGATGGAGAGCAGGATGCATTTAAAAAGAGGAGTGGACTGATGTGATTCAGTAATCTGTATACGGGGTAAAAATGGGAGTTCATAACCCTTTTGAATCAAACTGTGAAATATGATATATCAAGAAAGATGTAATGTTTTGAACGACCAACAATAAAAAAAACATACATTTCATGTACAGTTAAAAAAAAAAGAGGAGTGGAAAGATGAGGCTATGAAATTATGGCCCTGAAGAATTCAAGGAGGCTTAGTAAAATAACAACTGAGGAAGAAAGTAACTTTCTAGGACTTTGAAATTTGGAGAGCAAGAAATAAAAGAATTACAAAAAAAAGAAACAAGAAGACAATCACTTGATTCACAAAAGTCCAAATGGAGGGTTCCCCAGACTTAGGGCCATTAAGAACTAGATTGGCAGACTTTCAAAAGATCAAAAATTTGGCAGGATGGGAGGAGGAAGATTTGCCAGATTAATATACCAACCACTGATAAGAAATCTGCCTATGTTAATTAAGCATATTTACATATAAGAACAGTAAAGGTTCCTGTTCCATATATCAGATAGTTCCAGGACAGCTAGGAGAAAAGAATATATTAGCCCTACCACATCCCATAATACAATAATTTAGATAGTGAAGTAATACACCAACATGAGTATTTCATTCTTACCTAGTAGATGTTAGACATAAAAAGCATCTTTACTTTTAAGAGTTTTTAGTTTAAAAGACCCAAAGATTCAGTGAATATAGATATTATAACATGAAAGAGAATCCTTTCACCAGTTAAAGAAGATTGGATATTCCTCCTGAGAAGAGAGCACAAAGTAAGTTAGAAATTTTCTTTTTTGAAAAATAAGATATGGAGAAAAACTTCTGAATGAAAGTGGCCAACTGAGATGAAGCATACCACCACCACCACTAGAAGTTATTAAAATTATAGTGAAGAAATAGCTGGGATATAAATCTGTAAAAGTGGTCAGGGGGAGTGAATGTCAACAAATATCTAAAATAGAAAAGAAATAAAAGAATATCCATAGTGAAATATAAAGAAAGATGTGAAATAGAACATTGTGAAGGAGGTTTCAATGGTGGAAGTGCAGAATTCTGGATTTCCTGTGAAATACAAATTGTCCAGTAAGTGGATAGACCTTAGAAATGGAGCTTAAAAATGGAGTCAAGGCAAGAACCCTATAAATTCTCAGTGCTTTGCTCTCTTTCCTTGAACCTGCATAAAAGACAATGAGTTTCCCAACCAGTGATATTGAAGCTAAATATGCCAGATGACAAGCATTCCCTGTGTACACAGAACTCTCAGGAAACCTCCTTATTTCCTCTTTAAAAGATGAACAGTTAGCAAGAAATCGATGATCATTTAGAAAAAGCCCATTACATGTAAAGGACCAAAGTAAATAAATAAAAAAACTCTAAGAAACATAAAGGAAACAAAATTTGTTTAAATATTTTACTAGATATTCTGAGACATGTTCAAGAAGTCATGTACTGTATGAAATAAGAACAAAATACAATGAAAAAAAAGGAAACATTAGAAAATGAGAGAACTCTTAAAAGCATGATTAACAAAATTAATGCAATCAGTTTAAAAAAACAAAACAAAATAAGAAATCTTTCAGAGTATGGAAGATGGGGGTGGTTGGAAGTGGAAGAAGTAAGGGGAGAAGGAGAGGACAAACAAAACACTACAAGGTAAAAAATTAGACTACTATCATATTTTTCATTAGAGGTAGTAGAAGCTAGAAGACAGTTGTGCAAGATTTTCAAAATAACAAAAGAAAATAATTTGATACTGGAATTTTACACCCAGATAAATTTCAGGTAAACACAAAAAGAAAATAAACCTATTTTCTGACATCTAGTACTTAGAAAGTTTATTTGTAATCTGAAAGAAAATGTTTGAATGTATCCCTCAGCAAAACCAAGGAAGAAGATGTAAAATAAAGAACACTGTCACACACCAAAACATTCATGAAAAGAAATCCCAGTTTCATATTATACAAAACAATAAATTATAAAAATTATAACAAGAATTACTTGGATCCAAGATGTCCTCAATTCAAAAAAAAGACAGGATGGAATATAAATATAGATGGAGCACCCCTAATCTGAAAATCTAAAATCTAAATGCCCCAAAAATCTAAGATGTTTTAAGCATCATATTGGTGCTCAAGTAGTTTTAAATTTGGGATTTTAGATTTTCAGATTTTGAATATTCACCTGGTAAAGTCTAGCTAAATATTCTCATATTAAAAAAAAACACCTCTGAAATCTGAAATATTTCTGGTCCCAAGCATTTTGCATAAGAGATACTCACTCTATACTAAAGAAATTAAAAACTATACAATATTATAGGTATACTGCAGTAATAATGTATTTCCTCTCAGAAAAGTGGGGAGAGGGCAATCATAAATATGCAAAAAAATAAAAGCCAAATATAAAACCAATTAAAATAAAATTGAATTTTTGAACAATTGATGAAAACGAAGAAAGAGATCTCTTTTTATTAATTTCATTTTTCAAATATTAAGAGTGATGACATTGCAACTATAGAGAATGAAAACTAATCCTAACACATATTGACTCTCCAGTGAATAAAATTTATATAATAGGGACAATATGTGTAACTGTCAAAGAAATTGTGATAAAATGCAAAAATAGTCCCAATTATCTACTCTCCTTTAAAAGCACACCCCAATGATATAACTTTACAGCCAATCCCTACAAGAGGTAGAATCTTCTTCCTTTCCTCTTGAATCTGAGCTGATTTTGAGACTTCTTTTAACCAATAGAATGCAGCAGAAATAACAATGTACCATTTCCAAGCCCAGGTATCAAGAAACTGGCCCTGCTTCTGCTCCCTCTTGGAACATGTTTCCAGTGGCCACTAGACAGACTAGCTGCTGGGTGATAGACACATATAGTTCATTCTACCCTTTATCCCTAAACATCATCTACCTACCCTCCAGAAGCAAGACAGATGCTAGAGTGCACCCACTGAACACTTAAACAACTGTCCAGCTAAGAAAGCCCAAATTTTTGGCCCCCCAAAGTCACAAGGTAAATAAATGATTGCTGTTTTAATCCACTGAAATTTCAGAGTGGTTGCTGAAAAGACAAAAACTATTTTAAGCCTCCACAGCAAGATTATACTGACTCAGATTCTGACTTTTATCAATTTGTTATGTGACTTTGAGTAAGTTACTCAGTTTCTCCATAACTCAGTTTATATGTCTGTGAAATATGAGTAAAATAGACTATCTACTTCATAATACTGTTTGAGGATTAATATATATGTTAACAAATTTGAGTCACTGCATGTACAGCAATTAAAATGATATATGGCAGATTGAAAATATTCAATAAATGTTGTTACTTAAAATTTTTAAATGTATAGTATTTATTAATTTTCAACATCCAGAATTACTCACAAAATATAAATGACTTAACTATAGCTATAGATGGAATGAAAATGCTAATAGTTTATGAAAATGCAGTTATACGAAACTTGGAGGTAGAAAGAGGAAAGAACAGGTGGAAGGATGAGTAGGGGGTTAATATATTCATCATTTAAAGTGGAGAGTAAAGAGATACTGTCTAAAGTTAACCAGTTAAGAAACAGAGGTTATATGAAAATGTCCTTACAAAGACAGCAAAATGAAAAGCTGAATAGTGATAAAAATTATAAAAACTTAGGAAAATGGGGATAAATAAAAGTGGGAGATAAAGTAAGAAAGCTCGATCCTCATATATCATCTATTATTAAAAGAATATAGATAAAGTTCAAAGATAAAAACTTTGAAGAATTGAAGTCTGTGCATTTTTAAAGATATAAAACAGAAAATTAGCCCCTGAAGAGAGGCTAGGAAGGGAAAGTATAACAATTTTCTTAATTGTAGACATATTATTTTGATACTTTTTCTGTAAAAGGTACAAAAACTTTTTTGCACCTTTTACTGTACTTCTTTTACTGTACTTTTCACCTGTACTTCTAATACTTAGGCTAAAAAAAATGTGTTTTCCAAAAACTAACTCTGATAAAATTTTATGATATTCATAACCTAAAAAGTTAAAGAACTTTATAAAACCAACTTAAAAATTCTTTTATTAGTAAGGTACTAAAAAGCCATAAGTAGGGAGAATTTTATGTCCAAAAATAAAAAATAAAATAGTATAAAAAATACTCTCTCACAAAATGTGATACAGTTATCCTCCCCCTTGTCTGCAGGAAATATGCCCCAAGACCCCTATAGAGTTTGTAAACAATACAGTGTAACAACTATTTACATGGCATATTTACATTGTATTAGGCATCAGTAACCTAGAGATCATTTAAAGAATATAGGAGGACATAGGTTATATGTAAATACTACGCATTTTATATCAAGAACTTGAGCATCCATAAATTTTTATATCTGCAGGGGATCCTGAAACCAATCCCTTGTGGACACCTAGAGAACTGTATAATACTATATATTTTCCTATACATACATACTTATGATATTTAATTTATAAATTAGGCACAATAAGAGATTAATAGTAATAAAATAGTATAGTTATAACAATATACAGTACTATGTTAACAAAAATGTAAATATAGTCCTTCTTTCAAATATTGTATAGTACTGATCCTTCTTGTGATGATGTCAGATGATACAATGCCTATGGGAAGAGCTGAAGTGAAGTGAATGACACTGGCATTGTGACCTCAGCAAATGATTTTTTTTCCTTTCAAATCAAGATCTTTCACCTTTTAACTTAAAAAAGCACTTTACTGCATTTCTTTTAATATTTACGAATTGCCAACATCACTACACTTATGCTTTGGGGATGTCATTAAGTACAATAAAGATCATTTGGAAACAAACATTGTCATTCTACAGTAGTCAATCTAATAACTAAGATAATACTAGAAGAGTAATAGGCACGACCATGGACATGCTAGATCAAGGGATTCACATCCTAAGATAAAGTGGATCCAAGCATGAGATTTCATTATACTATTCAGAAAAGCACACAATTTTGAATTGTTTATTTCTGCTATTTTCTATTGAATATTTTTGGACAAGACTTGAGCACAGGCAACTGAAACCTCAAAAAGCAAAAACACTGATAAGAGGGAATCTATATATGGCTATATAAGGAAATATTAGCAATAAAAAGAAATTAAGCCAGGTGTGGTGGTGCATACTGTTAATCCCAGCTACTCAGGAGGCTGAGGCAAGAGAATTGTGATTTTGAGGCCAACCTCAGCGACTCAGGGGAGACCCTGTATCAAAATAAAGGTTTTATAAAGGGGTAGTGATAAAGGTTCCTGTGTTTGGTCCCCAGTACCAAAAGAAATGAAATATTGGTAAATACTTTAACACAGATGAACATGCTAAATCAAAAAAGCCAGTCATCACAAAAGGCCATAAATTGTATCATTCCATTTACATGAAATATCCAGTATAGTATAAATAAATTATATTAATGGTTGGGGAAGAGATGAGTGTGTGAGTGGGGAGTGACTGCACATAGGTAAGGAATTTCTTTACAGAAAGATAAAAAATATTCTAAAATACATTGTGGCAATGTTGCACACCCTGGTGAATATACTAGAAAACACTGACTTATACACTTTAAGTAGTACATTAATTACATTTCAATAAATACGTACTTATACATGAGTATTTATTCTGATCTAAGGCCATATATTCATATTTACCTTTTAAACTATTTATAGAATCATTTCTTAATTTTCTCATACAGAAGCAGGATATAGACAATATTTATTTGATGAACATGTTTGTAAGAATTTTTTAAAAGATAAATAGATTTAAGAAAAATATACTTGGGATTGGAAAAGATAAGGTTAAGGCAGGAGGTAGATTTTCTTTCTAATAAGAGCCTGAAAAACCCCACCCATTGTCTCTCCCACTGTCACCAAGGTCTTAACTGCTCTTGAAACCCACCCCATAGGCAGCCATTCATTCTGGTCATAGGAAATATGAGACTGTACAAAGGCATGTGGACTCCATATGTTTAGTACTCACATGCTTTCATGTACTGTGATTTTCTTGCCATACCAACTTCTCTCAATATCCCAGGAGCCCTCTGCCTGACTCCATCTATCTCCTATAAAATGCTTAAGTATGATACTTTCCACAGGTCAGTTGAATGTGGTTTCCCTGTGATGACTCCAGTCTATAAACATAAAATTCTCACAAGAAAACAAAACTTTTTAACTTATGAATATTGATAATCACATGCAATTCAAAGCATTAATGTATGTAATTTTTACATTCAATGTAGGATTTGTACATATCATTTTAAATGTGCCCATTTTTTATTTACTTTTCACCTATTATAAGATCAGACTTAGAAAGAATTTTATACCTCTCAAAACTGATATTTGTCGTGAGCAGTTATAAGCTGCTTTCAATTTTAAGTATGTAACACATTAAATACTGAATCTGAGAAAAACTATTGTTTATTATACTTGACTAAGATAACTAAAATGTGTTAATATTATTAATAACTGTTCAGATCTGCTAAAATGATCTATGTTTCATGGGAACAGTTTATTCATGTATATTTCACCAAAGTATATTTCAATATTCTAATCCTAGGGGCTGGGGTTGTGGCTCAGCAGTAGAGAGCTCTCCTAGCATGTGTGAGGCCCTGGGTTTAATCGTCAGCACCACATTAAAATAAAGGTATTGTGTCCAACTACAACTAAAAAATAAATATTTAAAAAAATATATTCCAAGCCTATATTTAAGTAAGACTTTCTCTGACTGTGTTTTTAATCATTTGAACTTACATCACCTAAAACTCAATTAGGCAAGAGCTCTCTGATAACCAAGTTGATTTTCAAACACTTGAATCATCTTTATAAAAAGGAACCCACATTTTATCATGAGCATAAATCTCTGAATATAGGAGGACAAGTTTTGTTTTTTGTGTCAAGTTCTCTGGGTTTGAATAACTTCCAAACTTCACTAGATTTTTTTTTTCATCCCTCCTATTTATTTTTACAGCTCTTAAAGGATACATATGCTTTTAGATTTGAAGAGCCAGAGAAGGCTTGGAAATAACCTTTAATGAAAACTTTTAAGTAGGCATGCCAAAAAAAAGGAAAAAATGAAGTACTGTCTAGGCCTAGTAAGCTTTGCTTGACCTAGTTATAGTTAAATGAAATGTCAATGGGAAATTTAAGGTAAGCAAATGAGCCAAAGTTCTGCAGGAGGTGGCTCTGATGACTTAAGAAGAATGACATCTGATCCTTCTAAAGAAAACACATTTCTCATGGCTGTCAGCAAACTACCAAGGAAGAAAGGAGAATAAGCTAAAGCATAAATATTACTATTCCTAAAGGATGTTCTTCAAGAAAGGAGGCCTTTGTCTTGGCTGTGTTTATATAAATCCTAGGAATATTTAACCAAAAATATTTTTTCACATAAATGTAAGTCACAGCCAATGAAGTAGAAACTAGTTCAGTGTGTCCAAACACAAACTCCAGGAAACCACAGGGAAAAAAAAAGTATCATATTCTCTTGGAGCTTCCATAATAAATAAATAATGAAGATGACATTGTTAAGAGTGTACAATAGCCACCAGGCTTCAAATGTGAATTAGTTAATAGGCTAACAAAATCAGAACCCAAGAATGTGTATAAAAAAACTGCTAAGAGATGGGTTAGTATGATTGGTTTGTAAAAACAAATCAAGCACTTCTGGCAAGTAAAATTAAATAATTAAAATTGGATAAAGTTATAATATACACATGCCATCAGTTTTTAAAATTTTTATTAATAGCTCTCCCTCTCCCTCATAAAAGAAAAAGATTGTTCATGAACCCACATAAGACACCCTAAAGGTCTCCTGGGAATTACTGAATAAGATCTGAAACAATGGCCTTAACTGAGCTCAGTGGGAAAACTGCAAAAATAACGCCTCTTACCCAACCTCCACTCATGCGACAAGATTAGACATGTGGTTTATCTCACTGAACATTCCCAGGCATTAAAGATTATTTCTTAGAGCACACATGGCTTTTCTCCTTACAAAAAATCAAAAGTTGACTACAGTGCAAGTCTACTAAACAGAATATTTCTGAATGTCTGTGATTATGTAAATTATCTGTCTCTAAGAAATAATAAGTAAAGACATTAAAGTACTTCAAAATCACCTGCATTTCACATCACTCCATGGTAAACTAATCTTTAAAATCACCTGCCTCTTCCTTTCTAACTTTTTATCCCCACCCAACCTATCTCACTGATATGTATTTGTGTGTGTGTGTGTGTGTGTGTGTGTGTGTGTGTGTGTGTGAAGTGTGTGATGTATATTTATGTATATATTCAAGATTTATATACCTTTGGTATATCAAAAAATTGATCTCATAGCCCTCCCAGGCCTGGCTTCTTATTTTTCCCCCTCCCTGGCCACAGCCTCCTTCCTCCTATCTGCATGGGCAGCTCTACACAGACCCAAGAGTAGATGATGTAGTAAAGGTCACAGTGTAGCCCTTTAAGTTTCTCTGTGTAGACTATATAGAGATTGTGTATGTCACTGCCCAGACCCAGAGGTCAGGTTGCTGCCAGGTCCTGATTGATGCCTGCCCTCAGACTGCATGGACTATCCCTTTTCATGGTTTCCTCCTCCAGCCCTCAGTGGCCTTCCCTTCCACACAGTCCATATGTTCACCCCCAGTCTCACTTGTCAACCTGCAGGGAGCTCAGGGGATCCATCCAGAGAGGTTACAAAGGTACAAGCAAATGGAAGAGCAATGCTATAAGATTAATTGAACCCTACGGAGGGGGTTTTGAAAATCATAGGTAAGAATTGAGTCAAACTGTAGGATACCAAGGGGAAAATCTGCTACAGAACTGGAAGAAATTTGGGATGACTTCAAGTTTCTAAAACTTAATTTTAAAATTTATTTTATCAGAGATTTTGGAAGATGGACAAATAGAGGAGTCCTTTCACTGGCGGATCCATGGGAAGAACCAAGAAAATCAGACAGTCAGCTTTTCAAAAGGGTGAATGAATGATCAAGAATTAGGGGGAACTTTACTGGAATTTAATACTGGACATTCAAAATAGATCAGTGACTCATGAGATTTTGTATAATAAAATAAGGGATAAAGATCCCCATGCTCATAGCCACAATACTGGCTGGAGGCACAAACAAGAACAATCCCTACACTGATTGCAGTAAAGCAGTAAAGGAATTAAAGGAACCCCCATTCTCAGGAAGACTGAGGTATGTAAGGGTATGGAAAACTTAGAAATCAGAGACACTGCCTAAAAAAAACTGTAAGCTGTGCTGAACAGCATCCATTTATTGGAGGGAAGCTGCCATCTCTTTGATGGGGGCATGCTCAGAGGACAGCGGAAGAAATCATTTTGCAGCCCGGGCTTGGCTGGCAGCTGGGGGAGCAGACTATTGGCAGAACTGTGTCTGGCCCAGACAAACACATACTGGGTGATATAGAGTGTGCCTAAGTGACCAGGAAAACAAGAAGTGTGGAGAAAGGTTTACACTGGTTACAAACACCCACCTAACTTCCCCTTACCCTCCAATCTGCTGCTTACAGGACCAGCTGGGAGAAAAGCACTGAACAGGGAATTTAAAAGGGTAGGGGCAGGACAGACTGAGTTTGGAGACTGAATCAGAAACCAGGAATCGCGGGGTTTGCAAGTGAAGTAGTTGGCTAAGAACAGGCTCCTACACCACAAGAATGGAACTCAAAGGAGTTTCCTGGGGTTTAGTCTTCCAACATGGACCAGCAATTGCTGGACCTTGGAGGTATACTGACAAAATCTCCAGAACAATAGGTACTCAATGAAGAAACAGGCACATACCTAAGCCTACAGGACTAAACCTCTCATGCTAGTAACCCCCAAACATCCTGAAGGTGAAACTAGCATCAAACTCCAGACAATACCACCTAACTGCTAAGAAGGGAAGCTGAGAAACTTTTGAACACCAACAATTTTTCAATTTTTCATCAAGATCCTTCTTATTTTCTCTCTCACATTTCTACAATTCTTGAAACCAAGTATTTTTCATGCAAAAGTTCATTGAGTATTGGGATGTCTAAATAGTATATTGCACTTTTGATGTGTATTCTTTTATTTTTACTTTTTTTCCTTTTCTTTTAAACATTTTTTTATTCTTTACTTTATATATTTTTTCCTCTAACTTATCTGATTCCCTAGATTCTCTTTCTCTCTTTTCTCCTTGTAAGAGACAACTACTATTAATTCCTCTTTCATTTTTCCAATAATTTTCTACTTCAGTCTTCTCTCTTCCTTCCTCATAAACATCACATCCTATAATACTTCTGTTCTTTTTTGTCCACCACTTGAAATTGCAAACCCTTTTGCAAATTTACTGTTTATATTGTAGATGATAATTAAACACGTCATTTCTGTTTAATGTGACAAAACTATATAACTCTTAATAGGAGCTATTTGGCTTAAGGCCATACATTGTTTACATTAAGTGCCATTATTATTTGTCTCCCCTCTAAAGATGAGGGGAAACCTTCAAGGGACAGGATAGAAACAGTACTGCCTCAGATTCACATTGCTAGATGGCAGAAAAAAACAGCATGAAAAACAAAGGAACAAAGCACCCCAAACAAACTAAGAGGCTCCAATAATAGAATGCATGGACTTGGGTGTGGTGTTGCATGCCTGTAATCCCAGGAGCTTGGGAGACTGAAGCAGGAGAATTGCAGGTTCAAAGCCAACCTCAGCAACTGTGAGATACTAAGCAATTCAGTGAGATCCTGTCTCTAAATAAAATACAAGAAGGTCTGGGAATATGGCTCACTGGTTGAGTGTCCCTGAGTTCAACCCCCAGTTCAAATCCCAGTACCCTCCAAAAAGAATAGAATCCATAGACACCACAGTAGAAGAAACATCAGAGGAGGAATTTAGAATATACATAGTTAAACTGATCCATGACTTAAAGGTTGATGTAAAGAGTGAAATCAGAGATAAATTTCAGGAAGTGAAAGATCACTTCAATTAAGAGATAGAGATTCTGGGGGGGAAAAAAAAGCAGAAATTCTCAAAATGAAAAAATCAATAAAACAAATTAAAAAGTCAATGGAAAGCATCACCAGCAGATAGCCCACTTGGAAGACAGAACCTCAGGCAATAAGGAGAAAATACATAAACTTGAAAATGAAATTGACCACACAGAGAAGATGAACAGCATGAAAAGCATGTCCAAGGATTATGGGATAACATGAAAAAACCTAGATGAAGGCATGGAGATACAAACCAAAGTAATGCACAATCTTTTTAATGAAATGATATCAGGAAATTTCCCAAACCTAAAGAATGAAATGGAAAATAACATACAGGGCTCCAAATGTGCAAAATTACAACAGACCCACATCAGGACACATTATAATGCAAATTCTATCCATACAGAATAAGGATAGAATTTTAAAGGCTTGAGAAAATAATACTAGATTACTTATATGGGGAAGCCAATTCAGATTTCAGCTGATTTTTCAACACATACCCTCAAAGCAAAGAGGTCCTGCAATAACATATACCAAGCTCTAAAAGAAAATGGATGCCACCAAGAATTCTATATCCAACAAAATTAAGCTTCAGATTGAG
Source organism: Ictidomys tridecemlineatus (assembly GCF_052094955.1). NCBI lineage: Eukaryota > Metazoa > Chordata > Mammalia > Rodentia > Sciuridae > Ictidomys > Ictidomys tridecemlineatus. The sequence continues at coordinate 131,033,023 of NC_135480.1, forward strand.
GAAGAAATGAAAACCTTCCATAATAATTTTTTAAAAAGATAAAAGAATTCACAACTAGAAAACCTGTGCTATAGAACATTCAACAAAATGTTCCATGAAGATAAAATGAAAAAAAAAGTGAAAACCAGCAAAGGGAGGAACTACACTATGGCATAGTCAATGAAAGGAAAAAATAATTCAAATTAAAAACCAGAAATAAACCAAAATGACCAGGAATATAAATCATATCAGTAATAACCTTGGACATTAATAGCCTAAACTCATCAATCAAAAGACAAAGACTAGCAGATTAGATTTCAGAAAAAAAGACCCAATAATATGCTGTCTCCAAAAGACTCACCTCATAAGCAATGACATCCACAGATTGAAGGTGAAAGGATGGAGGGGAAAAAAACCATCACTCACATGATTACATAAACAAGAAGGGGTTTCTATCCTTATATGAGATAAAGTGGACTTCAAGCCAAAGTTAGTCAGAAGGGACAAAGAAGGACATTTTATACTGCTTAATGGTATTATACATCAACAAGACATAACAATTCATAAATATTTATGCCCCAAATAATGGAGCATCTACATACATCAAACAAACCCTTCACAGTTTTAAGAGTCAAAAAGACCACAACAAAATAATACTGGGTGACTTTAAGACACCTCTCTCATGACTGGATAAATCCTCCAAACAAAAACTAGACAAAGAAACTATAGAACTAAATAATACAATCAATAATTTTTTATATTGGTTGTTCACAACATTACAAAGCTCTTGACATATCATATTTCATACAATAGATTGAAGTGGGTTATGAACTCCCAATTTTTACCCCAAATGCAGATTGCAGAATCACGTTGGTTACACATCCACAATTTTACATAATGCCCAATTAGTAACTGTTGTATTCTGCTACCTTTCCTATCCCGTACTATCCCCCCTCCCCTTCCCTCACATCTTCTCTCTCTACCCCATCTACTATAATTCATCTCTCTCCTTGTTTATTTTCCCATTCCCCTCACAACCTCTTATATGTAATTTTGTATAGCAATGAGGGTCTCCCTTCATTTCCATACAATTTCCCTTTTCTCTCCCTTTCCCTCCCATCAAATGTCTCTGTTTAATGTTAATCTTTTCTTCCTGCTCTTCCTCCCTGCTCTGTTCATAGTTGTTCTCATTATATCAAAGAAGACATTTGGTATTTGTTTTTTAGGGATTGACTAGCTTCACTAAGCATAATCTGCTCTAGTGCCATCCATTTCCCTGCAAATTCCATGATTTTGTCATTTTTTAGTGCTTCGTAATACTCCATGGTGTATAAATGCCACATTTTTTTTATCCATTCATCTACTGAAGGGCATGTGGGTTGGTTCCACAGTCTAGCTATTGTGAATTGTGCTGCTATGAACATCGATGTGGCAGTATCCCTGTAGTATGCTCTTTTAAGGTCTTCAGAGAATAGTCCGAGAAGGTCAATAGCTGGGTCAAATGGTGGTTCCATTCCCAGCTTTCCCATACTGCTTTCCAAATTGGCCACACCAATTTTCAGTCCCACCAGCAATGTACAAGTGTACCCTTTTCTCCACATCCTCGCCAGCACTTGTTGTTGTTTGATTTCATAATGGCTGCCAATCTTACTGGAGTGAGATGGTATCTTAGGGTGGTTTTGATTTGCATTTCTCTGACTGCTAGAGATGGTGAGCATTTTTCATGTACTTGTTGATTGATTGTATGTCCTCCTCTGAGAAGTGTCTGTTCAATTCTAAGCAGGAAGTGTGAATCAGGTGGTATAGTGATACCAGATTTCAAACTATATTACAGAGCAATAGTGACAAAAACAGCATGGTACTGGTACCAAAACAGGTGGGTGGACCAATGGTACAGAATAGAGGACACAGAGACTAATCCACAAAGTTACAACTATCTTATATTTGATAAAGGGGCTAAAAGCATGCAATGGAGGAAGGAGAGCATCTTCAACAAATGGTGCTGGGAAAACTGGAAATCCATATGCAACAAAATGAAACTGAATCCCTTTCTCTCGCCATGCACAAAAGTTAACTCTAAATGGATCAAGGAGCTTGATATCAAATCAGAGACTCTGCATCTGATAGAAGAAAAAGTTGGCTCCGATCTACATATTGTGGGTTCGGGCTCCAAATTCCTTAATAAGACATCCATAGCACAAGAGTTAATAACAAGAATCAACAAATGGGACTTACTTAAACTAAAAAGTTTTTTCTCAGCAAGAGAAACAATAAGAAAGGTAAATAGGGAACCTACATCATGGGAACAAATTTTTAATCCTCACACTTCAGATAGAGCCCTAATATCCAGAGTATACAAAGAACTCAAAAAATTAGACAATAAGATAACAAATAACCCAATCAACAAATGGGCCAAGGACCTGTACAATCAATAATTTAGACTTAATAAACATACAGAGAATATTTCACCCATCAAAGAGTACATACATTTTCTTCTCAGCAGCACATGGATCCTTCTCTTAAATAGATCATATGTCATGTCATAAAGCACTTCTTATCAAATACAAAAAAGAGAGAGAGAGAGACATAATACCCTGCATGTTAATGAAGAGAAAGAAAGAGAAAACTCAAATTACTAAAGTTTGTGTTGAAAAAAAGGAAATATATAAATGGTCATTACTAAAATATGGACAATAATCAGAAACTATTTTGAAAATTTACACTCCAATAAACTAGAAAATCTTGAAGATGTTGACAAATTTCTAGAGACATATGATCCACCCAAAATGAACAAGGAGGCCATAACATAATTTAAACATATAAATTTCAAGCAATGAAATAGAAAACACCATCAAAAGCCTACTAATTAAGGGCTGGGGATGTGGCTCAGGTGGTAGTGCGCTCGCCTGGCATGCGTGCGGCCCGGGTTCGATCCTCAGCTCCACATACCAACAAAGATGTTGTGTCCGCCGAGAACTAAAAAATAAATATTAAAAATTCCCTCTCTCTCTCTCTCTCTCTCTCTCTCTCTCTCTCTCTCTCTCTCTCTCTCTCTCTCTCTCTCTCTCTCTCCTCTCTCACTCTCTCTTTAAAAAAAAAAAAGCCTACTAATTAAGAAAAGTAAAGGACCAGACAGTTCTCAGCTAAGTTCTAACAGACCTTCAAGAAAGAACTAACATCAGTACTTCTCAAATTATTCCATAAAATAGAAAAGAGGGAACCTTTCCAAACTCATTCTATGAAGCTAGTATTACCCTGTCATCAAAACCAGACACATCAAGAAAACTTCAGACCAATATCCCTGATTGACATAGATGCAAAAATTCTCAATAAAATTCTGGCAAATTGCATACAAAACCATATTAAAAAGATAGTGTACCATGATTAAGTAGGGTTCATCCCAGGGATGTAAGGTTCATTCAACATACAGAAATCAGAACAAAATTCATCACATTATTAGACATAAAAACAAGAATCATATGATCATCTCAATAGATAGAGAAAAAGCATTTGACAAAATGCAACAACCATGCATGTTCAAAACACTAGGAAAACTAGGGATAGTGGGACCATACCTCAACATTGTAAAAGCTATGCTAAACCCAAGGCCATCATCATTCTAAATGAAGAAAAATTGAAAGCATTCCCTCTACGATCTGGTACAAGACAAGATGCCCACTTTATTTACTTTATTCTTTCACCACTTTTACTCAACAACATCCTGAAACCCCAGCCAGAACAATTAGAAGAAAGAAATTAAAGGGATATGAATAGGAAAAGAGCTCAAACTATCACTGTTTGCTGAGGACATGATTTTATATTTAGAAAATCCAAAAAAATTCCACCAGAAACATTCGAGAATAAATGAATTCAGCAAATTATCAGGAATAAAGTTAATACCCATAAATCAAATGTGTTCCTACATATCAGTGATGAATCCACTGAAAGAGAAATTAGGAAAACCACCCCATTTACAATAGCCTCAAAAGAAAAGCAAAATACTTGGGAATCAATCTCACAAAAGAGGTAAAAGACCTCTACAATAAAAACTACAAATTTTTCTTTGGAAAAGAAATTGAAGAAGACCTTAGAAGATAAAAGGACCTCCATGCTCTTGGAGAGGCAGAATTAACATTGTCAAAATGGCCATATTACCAAAAGTGTTATATAGATTTAATATAATTCCTATTAAAATACCAATGACATTCTTCATAGAGATAGAAAATGCAATCATGAAATTCATTTGAAAAATAAGAGACCCAGAATAGCCAAAGCAAGTATTAGCAAGAAGACTGAATCAGGAGCATCACAAATACCAGACGTTGAATAATAACATAGAGCCATAGTAACAAAAATGGTAGGGTATTGGCACCAAAACAGACACGTAGACCATTAGTAAAGAATAAAAGACACAAAAACAAAACTACAAAAATACAGGCATCTCATACCAGACAAAGGCGCCAAAACCATACACTGAAGAACAAAGACAATCTTTTCAACAAATTGTGCTGGGGAAACTTGAAATACATATAGCAAAATGAAATTAAACCCCTATCTCTCACTGTACATAAAACTCAACTCCAAATGGATCAAGGATTTAGGCACTAGAACAGAGACACTGCACCTAACAGAAGAAAAAAATAGTCCCAAATCTTCACCATGTTGGCTTAAGAACTGATTTCCTTAACAAGACTCCTGGAAAAAAAGGGAAGATGGTGGCGAATGGAGTGCGATACCCCTGTGTCCTATGTCACTCGCTGGTGATTAGTGAGTTTAGAACAGCTGGAAGATATCTTGATAGAATTGTTCAGCAAAATTAGGCTGCACTGAAACCTAAAGGAAGAATTTCAACACCTGAGGACCAGTAATCATGGCTCAATCAAGAGTGAACCATGAGTGGAGATCCAGGCTGACTGATCAGCGGCTCACCCCGCAGCCAGACCCTGCGCACCAACATGCTAGCAACACAGAGAAACGGTGCTACAGAATCTGTGGGATCCTGCCAACCGTGCACCCACAGTGCTCCAGGCTGAGTTCTGGGGTTGGGACGGGGGAGACAAATGGCCCAGATCTGCCCTCCACACTGGACACCCCACTGAGGAGGCTAGCGCCCACCATATTGAGGAGCTGACATCACCATTGCCAGCTTTCAACAGATCCGACCCCACCAAAGCAAATACAGCGACAGAACAGGTGTGTGACACTCAGTCCCTCTCCCATACAGTGGGGAAATCGCAAAAAATCTCTACCCAGCTCTCCATGGGCGTGAATATCTGAGTGGACGTGAATATCAGAGGCGTGGGGAACAGTAAAGGCACCTGACCTCCAACTCCCCCCTCCCATCAGCAGCGAAAACACAACCTGTCTCTGGGGGCGTGGCTATCGAAGGGAATTGAAAGAATAGGGGGTGGGTTCCCAACTCCTTAGCTCCACATCCAGGAAACTGCAGGCCCAGAGTGTAGCTTGAACTGTGGAGAGGTACCACACTAGGGAAGGCCTGGCTGGCAGGAGAAGCGGGGAGGCTAGAAACCAGGAACAACCCTAAGTGAACGGGATTGGAGAGACAGCAGGTGGGGGAGGGGAGAGCCGCCTCACACGGATTGTTTCCTACATCCCGAGGGGAAAATCTTGGTCCGGAAAGCACAGCTCCACCAACTGGAAGCGAAGAAAATAGAAGCCTAACAGTGCATTTTTTTAATTTTAATTTTAATTTTACTTTATTTTATTATTTTTTCTCATTTCTTCTTTTTATTTTCTTTTTTTATTTCTTCTCTCCCTTTCTCGGTTTTCTACTTTACCTTTTCCCTATCTTTCCTCCCAAGCATGACCAATCCGATTACGTGTAATTTACTAAATGCAAATAGGTGAATGTTACGAGATGGTCTATAGTCCTCCTAAGCCCTTAGCTACCACCAAATACTCCTGTCTATTCTCTTGTTAATATCCACCTGCATTTGAGCAATCCCCCAAAGAAGCTAAGATATACTAACCTCCATACCATCACATCTCCCAACCTTAACATAAAATCCTAAGTACAAATCTTAATTCTCTATATGCCATCAAAATCTATAGGCCTTTAATGAAACTAATGAATTTACTTTAAATCACAATTAAACCCAACATCTCTAGACATTGTCTCCCATAACAAAGGAGAGATCTTGGAGCTATACAAAACCAAAACAAATTTATAGGAGAAAATAATAACACAGCAATCAAACAATGCTGGAAAGAAACACAAGCATCATGAAAAAAGGAATAAAAGGAACACAAACAATGCAGGACAGCTTAAATTTACAGGAGATGCTAGATGCATCAGAAAAATGGTCAGATAAAGAACTCAAGGCACACATGACTCAGATGGAATAGAATCTTAAAGAGATCATTAGACAGCAAATGCAACCAATGAAAGATCACTTTGAATATGAATTATATAAACAAATTCAAAAAGCAAATGAACAACTCTACAGGGACATAGAGGTTATAAAAAAATCAAACAGAAATCCTAGAAATGAAGAAAAGTATAAACCAAATTAAAAAATCAAATTAAAGTATCATCAGTAGAGTAGACTAAGTAGAAGTCAGAACATCAGATAACAAAAACAAAATATATCATCTCAAAAAGAGTCAACTCAGAAAGGTTGGTAAGAAATCATGAGCAAAACATCCAAGAGATATGGGATATCATAAAAAAAAACAAATTTAAGAGTCATTGGGATAGAGAAAGGTATAGAGGTACAAACTAATCTGTTAAATGAAATAATTTTAGAAAACTTTCCAGACATGAAAAATGAAACGGATATACAAATCCTAGAAGCCTACAGGATGCTGAATATTCAAAACAACAGACCACCACCAAGACACATTATTATGAAGATATCCAACATACAGAGCAAGGAGAGAATATCAAAAGCTACAAATGAAAGGAGGTAGATTACATTTAGGGGTAAACCAATTAGGTTAATGGCTGATTTCTCATCACAGACACTGAAAGTGAGAAGATCTTGGAACAATGTTTTTCAAATGCTGAAAGATAATGGGTGCCAATCAAGAATATTGTATCCAGCAAAACTAAGCTTCAGGTTTGACAATGAAATAAAAATCTTCCATGATAAACAAAAGTTAAACGAATTAGCAGCCAGAAAAACAGCACTGCAAAGCATTTTGAGCAAAACTGTTGAGAGCCACAGCCGAAGGGGCCCCAGCAACCTTCCAGCTGCCAGCAAACTTCCAGCTGCCAGCTGATGATTGGCTCACAGAGGCCCCAGCAAACTTCTAGCTGCCAACTGATTGGCTCCTCTGCGGTGATGCTCATTGGGCTGTTTCCCCGCCCTTTCAGGCCACGGAGCTGCTCATTGGGGGACTCTTTTTGGCTCCACCTATGTGAACCAGCCAAACGCCTCAAGAGCAGGAGGAGTGGGTGGAGGGAGTTGAGAGGCTTGTGGGAAGCCGGTGGTGGCAGTTGGGCTCTGAGGGTTTTTCCTGAGAGCTGTGTGGTGTGGTGTGTGTGTGTGTTCTAAAAATAAAGTTCATTTATTTTGACAAGTGGCTCCTGAATTGTGCCCAGCCAGACTGTGACACAAAACACTACATGAAGAGGAAATGAAAAACAACAACAAAAACCAACAGTGGGAAGTACCTCAGTAAAGTGGGAGGATAAAAAAATAATCAAAGAGGAAAAACAAACCAAAATTTAAAAATAATTAAATAAATAAACAAACATGACTGGAAGTACAAACGATATATCAATAGTAACCCTAAATGTTAATGGCTTAAACTCACCAATTAAATGACATAGGCTAGTAACCTGGATTAAAAAAGCAGATCCAACAATATGCTGCCTTCAGGAAACTCATCTGACAGGAAAAGACACACACAGGCTGAAGGTGAAAGGCTGGGAAAAATCATATCATGCACATGGACCTCAGAAGCAAGCAGGTGTGGCTATGCTCATATCAAATAAAATACACTTCAAGCCTAAGTTAATCAAAAGGGATAAAGAAGGACACTATATACTGTTAAAGGGAACCATTCACCAATAAGACATAACAATTATCAATTTATATGCCCCAAACAATGGTGCTGCTATGTTCATAAAACAAACTCTCCTCAAGTTCAATGGACAAATTGACCACAGCACAGTAATTGTGGGTGACTTCAACACACCTCTTTCACCACTGGACCGATCTTCCAAACAAAAGTTGAATAAAGAAACTATAGAACTCAATAACACAATTAATAACCTAGACTTAACTGACATATATAGCATATATCAACCATCAACAAGTGGATATACTTTTTTCTCAGCAGCACATGGATCCTTCTCAAAAATAGACCATATATTATGCCATAGGGCAACTCTCAGCAATTATAAAGGAGTAGAGATAATACCATGCATCTTATCTGATCATAATGGAATGAAACTGGAACTCAACGATAAAAGGAGAAGGGAAAAATCCTAATCACTTGGAGAATGAACAATATGTTACTGAATGATCAATGGGTTACAGAAGACATCAAGGAAGAAATTTAAAAATTCATTGAGATAAATGAAAACACAGACACAACATATCAGAATCTATGGGATACAATGAAATCAGTTCTAAGAGGAAAATTCATTGCTTGGAATTCATTACTCAAAAAAAGGAAAAACCAGCAAATAAATAATCTCACACTTCATCTCAAAGCCTTTGAAAAAGAAGAGCAAAACAACAGCAAATGTAGTAGAAGGGAAGAAATAATTAAAAACAAAACTAAAATCAATGATATTGAAATTAAAAAAAACAATTGAAAAAATTGACAAAACTAAAAGTTGGTTCTTTGAAAAAATAAATAAGATCGACAGACCCTTAGCTATGCTAATGAAGAGAAGAAGAGAGAGAACTCAAATTACTAGCATACAGGATGAAAAAGGCAATATTACAACAGACACTACAGAAATACAGATGATAATTAGAAATTATTTCAAAACCTTATATGCCAATAAAATAGAAGATAGTGATATGATCTGCCCAGATTGAGTCAAGAGGATATACACAACTTAAACAGACCAATATCAAGTGAGGAAATAGAAGAAGCCATTAAAAGACTACCAACCAAGGAAAGCTCAGGACCGAATGGGTATACAGCAGAGTTTTACAAAACCTTTAAAGAAGAACTAATACCAATACTTTTCAAGCTATCTCGTGAAATAGAAAAAGAGGGAGTATTTCCAAATTCATTCTACGAGGCCAACATCACCCTGATTCCTAAACCAGATAAAGAAAGAAAGAAAACTACAGACCAATATCTCTAATGAACATAGATACAAAAATCCTCAATAAAATTATAGCAAATCGGATACAAAAACATATTAAAAAGATCATGCACCATGATCAAGTAGGATTCATCCCTGGGATGCAAGGCTGGTTCAATATATAGAAATCAATAAATGTAATCCACCACATCAATAGACTTAAAGATAAAAACCATATGATCATCTCAATAAATGCAGAAAAAGCATCCAACAAAATACAACATTTCTTTATGTTCAAAACATTAGAAAAACTAGGCATAACAGGAACTTACCTCAACATTGTAAAAGCTACTTATGCTAAGCCTCAGGCTAGCATCATTCTACATGTAGAAAAATTGAAGGCATTCCCCCTAAAATCTGGAACAAGACAGGGATGCCCTCTCTCACCACTCCTATTCAACACAGTTCTCAAAACACTGGCCAGAGCAATAAGACAGATGATAGAAATTAAAGGCATAAAAATAGGAAAAGAAGAACTGAAATTAGCACTATTTGCGGATGACATGATCCTGTACCTAACGGACCCAAAAGGTTCTGCCAAAGAACGTCTAGAACTAGTATATTAATTCAGCAAACTGGCGGGTTATAAAATCAACACTCATAAGTCTAAGGCATTCCTGTATATCAGTAACAAACCCTCTGAAAGGGAAATCAAGACAACCACCCTATTCACAATATCCTCAAAAAAAAAAAAATATTTGGGAATAAACCTAACAAAAGACGTAAAAGACCTTTACAAAGAAAACTACAGAACCCTAAAGAGAGAAATAGAAGAAGACCTTAGAAGATGGAAAGATATACCTTGTTCATGTATAGGCAGAATTAATATCATTAAAATGGCCATACTACCAAAAGTACTCTATAGGTTTAATGCAATGCCAATCAAAATCCCAATGGCATTCCTCACAGAAATAGAAAACGCAATCATGAAATTCATCTGGAGAAATAAAAGATCCAGAATAGCTAAAGTAATTCTAAGCAGGAAGAGTGAAACAGGTTGTATAGCGATACCAGATTTCAAACTATACTATAGAGCAATAGTAACAAAAACAGCATGGTACTGGTAGCAAAACAGGTGCGTAGACCAATGGTACAGAATAGAGGTCACAGAGACCAATCCACAAAATTACAACTACTTTATATTAGACAAAGGTGCTAAAAGCATGCAATGGAGAAAGGATAGCATCTTCAACAAATGGTGCTGAGAGAACTGGAACTCCATATGCAACAAAATGAAATTTAATCCCTTTCTCTCACCATGCACAAAAGTTAACTCAAAATGGATCAAGGAGCTAGGAATCAAACCAGAGACTCTGCATCTAATAGAAAAAACAGTTGGCCCTAATCTCCATCTCATGGGGTCGGGCTCCAAATTCCTTAATAGGACATCTATAGCCCAAGAGTTAAAATCAAGAATCAACAAATGGGACATATTCAAACTAAAAAGTTTTTTCTCAGCAAGAGAAATAATAAGTGAGGTAAATAGGGAGCCTACATCCTGGGAACAAATTTTTACCCCTCACACTTCAGATAGAATGCTAATCTCCAGAGTATACAAAGAACTCAAAAAGTTAAACAACAACAACAAAATAACCCAATCAACAAATGGGTCAAAGATCTAAACAGACACTTCACAGAGGAGGATATACAATCAATCAACAAGTACACAAAAAAATTCTCACCATCTCTAGCAATCAGAGAAATGCAAATTAAAACCAATCTAAGATACCATCTCACTCCAGTAAGAATGGCACCATTATGAAGTCAAATAATAACAAGTGCTGGCAAGGATGTGGGGGAAAAGGTACACTTGTACATTGCTTGTGGGACTGCAAATTGGTGCAGCCATTTTGGAAGGCAGAATGGAGATTCCTTGGAAAGCTGAAAATGGAACCACCATTTGACCCAGCTATTCCCCTTCTTGGTCTATACCCAAAAGACCTAAAAAGAGCATACTACATGGACACAGCTACATCAATGTTCATAGCAGCAAAATTCAAAATAGCTAGATTGTGGAACCAACCCAGATGCCCTTCAACAGATGAATGAATTTTAAAAATGTGGCATTTATACACAATGGAATATTACTCAGCACTAAAAAATAACAAAATCATGTCATTTGCAGGGAAATGGATGGCACTAGAGCAGATTATGCTAAGCGAAGTTAGCCAATCCCAAAAAAAACAAAGGCTGAATGTCTTCTCTGATATAAGGGAGATGACTCAAAACACAGTAGGAAGGAAGAGCATGAGAAGAAAATTACCACGAAACAAGGAAAAGAGGTGGGAGGGAAAAGTAAGGAGAAGGGGAATTGCATGGAAGACGGAAGGATACCCTCATAGGTTCACAAAATATATATACAATGGTGTGAGGGGAAGGGAAGGAAAAAGAGAGAGAGAGAGAGAGAGATAAGTGTTACAGTAGAAAGGGTAGAGAATAGTGATGGGAGGGGAAGGGAGGGGAGGGGAGGGGGGATAGGGAGGGCAGCAGAATACAACTGACTCTAGGATTGCTATATGTATACACATGGATGTATAACCAATGTGATCCTGCAATTTGAATATGTGGAAAAATGAGAATTCATACCATATTTGAATCAAATGTATGATATGTCAAGATCATTGTATTGTCTTGAGCAACTAATTAAAAAAAATACTCCTAAGGCACAAGAAGTAAAATCAAGAATCAATAAATTATATGGATTTAAACTAAAATCTTCTTCTCAGAAAACAAACAATAACATGAAGAGAGAGCCTACAGAATGGGAGAAATTCTTTATCACATGCACCTCAGATACAGCATTAATTTCCAAGATATATAGAGAACTCAAAACTCTTACAACAACAACAAAAAAAAAAACAAATAACCCAATCAATAAATGGGCTAAGGAACTAACTGAACAGACACTTCAAAGAAGAACAAATACCATCAATCAACAAATATATGAAAAAATATTCAACATCTCTAGCAATTAGATAAATGCAAATCAAAACTACACTGAGATTCCATTTCACTCCAGTTAGAATGGCAATTATCAAGAATACAAACAACAAAAAATGTTGACAAAGATATGGGGTAAAAGTTACACTCATACATTGATGGTGGGACTGCAAATTGATGAAACTACTATGGAAATCAGTATGGAGCTTCCTCATAAATCTTGGAATGGAACCACCATTTGACCCAGTTATCCCCTCTTAGGTTTATAAACAAAGGACTTAAAATCAGCATCCACATCAATGTTTGTTTATAGCAGCACAATTCACAATAGCTAAGCTATGAAACCAACTTAGGTGCCCTTCAAAAGATGAATGAATAAAGAAACTGTGGTGTATACATATATACCCAATGGAATATTACTCAGCCTTAAAGAAAAATGAAATCATGGCATTTTCCAGGAAATGAATGGAGCTGGAGAATATCATGCAAAGCAAAATAAGCCAGTCCCAAAGAACCAAAAGCCAAATGTTTTTTTCTGATATGTAGATGCTAATTCACAATAAGGTGGGGGTTAGGGAAAAATAAAGGTATTTTGAATTAGACAGAGTAGAGTGAAGGAAGGAAAGAGGACACAGAAGAAGAAAGGACAGTACAATGAATCAGACATTACCCTATGTGCATATATATTTACACAACTGTTGTAATTTTATATCATGTACAACTAGAAGAATGAGAAGTTATACTCCATTTATGTATGATGTATTAAAATTCATTCTACTATCATGTATAACTAATTATTAGAACAAAACATTGATCTGAGAAATAATGTGGCAATAGTAATTTTCCATTTATTCAAAGTCCCTCTCCTGGAGATATTTGCATCAATTCTTATAATACCTCCTTAAAAGGATCATAAAATCAAAGTCTTTGCAAAGTAAACTGTTTGGTCAGGTCTTATCATGTATAACTGCCAGAATGAAACAAATAACTCCTATTGAACTGACTATTGGCTTACATTGTCCACACAAAATCCCCCCAGCTCTTAGTTGGTAATTCCCAGGAATACCTGAAGTGTGTCTTGTGAGAGTTCATGAATACTCCTCCCTATTACCAAGAGGAATCTACCATGTTCCCCCCTTTCACTGCTGTCTGCTGCTGGAAAAACAACACAAAGTTATTTGATGGAATTCAGTGCAGTAGAAGCTCACCATGAAGATGTCCATGTCTTTGAAAATATGAGGCCTCCTGTTGATGGCAAAACTCCTAGCAAAACCCTGAAAACAAAATGATGCTGGTTTCCTCAGAAGCTTCTATGCCCTAAAACAGTCATAAGTGTCATGTAGAATTGGAGAGGCTATGCTGCTTCTCCACTTTCTGACACTCTTTATCAGAAAAGGGTGTACCCATGCCTGACAGAGTGGCTTACCTAGATTCCCTCCCTCTCTTTCTGAAATGCTCAGATAACCATAGGGCCAGCCAGAGGCTCATCCAAAAAACAGACCTGTAATCCTTATCCTATCATTCCTTGGATTCTCATATCAAGTACACACTTCCTTAGTCACTTCCAGCCAAAATTCAAAGAAAAACATGGAGGGGGTTGGGGGTAATGCAAACTGACCCATCCAAAGAGTCTCCTGGCAGTCATCCCACCAGTTCATTACACATCCCTTGGATATTTCTGAATTCCCACTAAGATTAATATGAAGACGTCAGCAATACAAGGAAACTTAAAAGCAAGCCAATCCCTCCTCAAACCATCTGATCACAAAAGTCCAAACCTAATCAAGCTGTGGTTTGAAAAGTGGATATGAATTTGTCTGTGAAGCATATAAGTCATCATGATGGTGACTCCTAACCAAAATGTAATGGTAGAGCAGTTTTTAAGGATGTCTTAACACCAGTAGCTATAGGAAGAAGGTAAAGGTCTTTTCTTCGTGAATAAAGAATGTGAGCTCAAGGAATAAGAACACCATGGTGTGTTTTCTATCTATCTGTAATCAGAAACTGGATGACATCATGACAGAATCTGAAAATGGTATTGAGAGGAAAAGAGGGTTATAGGAGTATAAACAAGAATAAGAGAAGGATAAAAGATTATAAATGTGAAACACAGTTGTGAAAGGTACAAAATCAAGTATAGTAATAAAGTTTTTACAAAAGGGGAAGGAGTAGTACCACATTTTAACCTTTACAGACCATATCAAATATATTTAACTGATTTGAGCCCAACAAGTCCTTTGATACAACAAAAAATGATGATTTGTTTCCTCCCACAGATGTTTCTCCCGCTAGCATATGTTTCTCTGTCTCAAAGTTCTCATAGGAAGGGCTCAGCTGCCCTGATTATTCTGACATAAAAGCTGAATTCACCAGAAGACCTAGCAAAGTCTAGAAAGGGGAAATCCCAATAAGAATAAGATTCTCCTTTGTAAGAAAGGGAAGTTGTGTGTCTGCTCTCCAAACCCTGTTCTTGGTGGGAGCACCATCAGATCAAGGAAGCATATAAGTCAATCAGTTCCTCCTTTTGCTTAAGCCAATTCTACTTGTATTTCTTCCACTTGCAACCCAAAGAGTTCTGACAAATATACTGCACAAGAAATGAGAAGTTAATAATCATGAAAAATGGAATGGATGCCCAGAAAGCAAACCAATCAGCTAACCAGCTGAGATTAATTTTCTGACATGATTGCAAATTCATTTCAGAAAATTGGTAAACAAGAACCCAGGGATAGAAAATCATTAATGCAAGGTCACACAAGATTTTGTGTTCTGGCATCTGAGGTAAAATTACAACCTAGAAATCCCGTCGCCAAACATTTTACCTACCCATTATGCATTAATAATATGTCTTGATTCAAGAAGGAAAAACAAGGGGGGCAGCTGATTATGGATATTTACTCCCTTGACATGAAATATTTTAAACAGCCCACTGGTCCCTATTTTTAGATTAAAAAGCAATCACTGGAAAGGCCCATAACTGGCACAGTAATGAGCCCATGGTCATTTATTTATAGTTTGCTATAGCTGATTCATGAGCTGCAACTCAGTGTCTGGTAAGTGCTATGTGACTCCCGGACTTTATCAACTTATTTATGTGTGGCCAAGACTTCTCCTATATAGTGTGTATATATGCAAACACAGCCTTGTGTGTGGGTATAGAGGAAGGAGAAAGAAATATATATTCAGCAGTGTACAATCTGACTACATTTTATGAATCTGTCCAATCACATTTGGCTTTTCCATAACTTACTTAGACCATCCACATTGAATTTACTGCAGGCTGCATGCAAAACTAGCAGTGCAGGCAAGATGGTAATGAGAGTCTAAGAGAGACACATGCATTTTCATATATATTAATAGTTTATACAGAGAAAAAACCTGAAGGATAAAAGAGGCATCAAATATTGCCAGAACGACAGATGAAATGCTGAAGTGATGAAACAGTGAAATTATAGTCCTTTGAAGTAGGCTCTGAGTAAACTAACTACACAGCACATGGCAAGAAATGTGTGGCAACAGTTGTGATGGAATTTATCTTGATTAATGCTCCCATGTGAAAAGATAAATCTAACTAAGAAGGTTCTGGAATTTCAATGAATGGAAGCCAAATAATCACATGACCCTTCATGTTCAAAAAGACAGCTAAGCCTAATACCAACCTTACATTTGAATCCTGGACAAACCTTCCCAGAACACCTTAAGAAAATGTGTATGGGGTATTCATACTCTTTCATGTTTTCTATGAATGACAGTTTGAGTATTGCTCATTCCATTCTTAAAGATTATGAATATGTGTTTCATGACATATTTTATGTTTATTCGCTGTTATAATGTGTTTATTTCTATGATCAGCTATGAAGTCATTTTTCAAAGATATGGTGAGTGGGAGAGAAAAAGTGGATATGAAATAATGTGAATAGATTGACAGTATGTTTAGCATCAGAAAAGGCCAGTATTTACTACAAACAATGGAATAATACTCTAAATATAATAAAGTATATGTGATAATAATTAAGGCTCCATTTAATTAGACTATTATGTACAAGATAGAAAGGATAATACTTTGAGGCCAGATCTCCAAATATTAGGTGAGGTTGGAAACCTTGAAGTCATTAAACAAGTTTCTTCTACTAAAAGAAGATTAGAACACAATCTTCTATCTTAGTGCCTTATCAATAAAATATGGATAGCAGAAATAGCTTTCATTTTTTCATTTATAGTCTACAAAAATCCATTCTCAATGTCTATTATGTTTGATCATCTCACTTGATCTCATTGTGCTGAAAACTGAATTTGGAGAGATTGAGTCACTTGTCCAGTATTATGCACCTTACAAATCAGGATCTAAGATTAAAAATAGTCTTTCCTCTGGAATATTGTTTCAAAATACAGCAGAAAGTAGGTGAAATGCTAAGTGTTATACAGCATTCTAGTGTTTTCTCATCTTTCAGCACATGTAATTATCATGATAACACTAGGAGATAAAAATTATTTATTTGCATCTAGAAATGATAAAACAGATTCTGAATATTACAAAATTTACCCAAAGTCCTATTTAAGTGCTAGGCAGGAATAAAAACCTAGCTATTTATGACACTAAAACCAAGGTTTTTCTATGACAAGCAAATTCAAACTTCTATGACACATATAAATTTTATTTTACATGAAAGACACAAACAAAGTTAAACAAAATAATTCACTGTATTTACAGAAGATTAACCCATCAGCGCATATTTATAAATAGCCAATTAAGTACTGAATATTATACTCAAAATTGTGGGAGACAAGGAAGAAGTAGAAAACAAACTACTTTTTCCAAAGGAGATAAAAATATATGATTTATTACACAATAATATTAAGGAGTACAAAATACAAACTAACTAGAGAAAAGGTATTAGTAAAAATAAAGCTATCATTCCATTCCTTATGCATTCCCTATTTTTCTTAGGGTAAAACTTATGAATAGATATTATTTTGTCCTGATTTCATACATGAGGATGTTGAGCCTCAGAGTCACATATAGTCATGCCAACAGTGAATCAGGGACTAATCACAGGTCCTCTGATTTTAAATCATAGAGGAAAGGAGAAAGGATATGGGAAGAGAGAAAAACAAAAATATTGTGGGCTAGTAGGTGTTTTATACTAAAGAGCAGTGTTTAATATAAAACAGGTCATATTTATTCATGGTGTAGTTTAATATCATATAATATTTAATCCAAATTTTGATGCAATACCAGCTGAACTCTGAATTAGGAAAGGACTAGGTAGACAACACTGGTGGTAAATGAAAATGCACTATATCTAGGAGCAAAGTTCACTGGAACAAATGTCTAACTCACATCATTATAAAATTTACTTCATCATTAAAGATCACCTATATTTCTTAATCTGTTTGTTTAGCCATCCTATAAACACAATTCTTGAGTGCCCACGATATGCCACGCATCAGACAATACACTATTAAGATAGGGTGATCAAGAGAGCCATGATGCCAGGCAAGATCAGCCAGGGCAATGCACAGATTTCACTAGAATAAAGCTGTATAACCCAGGAAGTAAAACTCAGGATTCAGAATATAACACCTAAAATTAGTCCCTGATTATCCACCTGTGTGACCTTGGGCAATTATATCTGACTCTGAAGTTCAGTGTCCTCATATGAAATAGTAATAAAATAATAGCTGTTCACATGTTTTGTCCTAGGAAAAATACAGAATATATATGAATTGTAAACACTAAAAGTCTACACAAAATGTTGAATTAGACTTTTATCTATCCCATTTCATTATTCTGATTCCTTCACCACATATTATATGCTACTACTCATATTCAGAAATCCATGCCCTTGCCTGAGTCAGAAGTCAACCTACTCTACATGTGAATAATAGCTGCCTTTCTATTGTTCACTCCATAACCCTCATTCACTCCACTGAACAGCAATGAAACTGACACTGCTACTTGCTTTTGTACATACTATAAAAACTCTTTGGTTGTGCACAGCTCTCTTTTACTTTTCTTTTTTCTTGTATATTTTCAAAACTTTCTACCTTCTCCCAAGATCCAAATCTAGGTGTCCTCATATATCACTCATCAATGAAGCCTCACTCCAAAATGTTTCACAATTCTTATTTGAGATAGTCTGTTCCCATAATCTTTTAGGCCTATCTCAGCTAAATTGGCATGAATCTCCCTGCAACAACCCTAACCTAGAACTAGTAAGAAATCTGTTGACCATAGCCCAACAGTATGTGCCACAAGCAGCACAAGTAAATTGAGCTAAAAGCCTCTAGCTGGCAGAGGGATCATGAGTCACCCAAGATTATCAGCTGTCAAACTGTTTCTACCTTGTTTCCCATTTTTCCATCTAGAACCAATTTGCCTGCCCCATTCCTGCTCTATCTTAGTTGCCTCATTTATTAATCCTTATAATACAACCCACTCAGGATCTTCAAAACTAAACGTATTTCCTCTTTGTAGGAATTAAAAATCACCTATATTTCTTAATCTGTTTGTTTAGCCATCCTATAAACACAATTCTTGGGTGGTGAATCTTAGAAAATACTTTGAATTAGCCTCATTCCTACTTAGAATCTATGTCCAATGATCTGGTCCATTATGTGGGGCTACATTTTCACCCTCATTTTGTCCCATATTCTTCCTGACTTCCCTCAGGAAGTCTTTCTTCCCTGCTTTCTCCTGGCTCATGGCCTCTTTTCTCCCAGCAAGCCAAGCCACATGACTGCAATGTTTCCAACCTTTTGCCAGAAGCCAGCACTAACAGTTGCAGAGTAGGAGGAGGTGTGACTCACTCTTTTGAAGACTGGTTGCCACACATGTCAAAGTCCCAACACATTTTTATGCAACATTTTCATGCAAGAGACAAGTGTAAGCTCTAGGATTCAGCCAACTCAAGTTATTTTTTTTCCTAAAATCTGATGCCAACTAACATCTGCCTTATTTGATTATCCTGGTTTGCTTACAGAACTTTCTAAGGGGTTAAGATCTTTATCTAGGTGATACAATCTCACCTTACTATCTAAAGCCTTAAGTATAATATAGGATCACTGTGTGAGGAAACCCTCACACAGTGTCACAGTGTACTCAAAATGATCAAGATGTGGCATATTTAAAACCCAGACAATAGCCCCAAATCTGTGGTCTGACAACTGTGGAACCTTGGATGATCTCCTTAATTTTTTTGCCTCACCAGAAAGAGAGAGAGGGAGTATTACTAAGACTCTTCCTGATCCAATATTCTAAGCTTTTGCTGAAGATAGCTGTGGAGTTTAACAAATGAGTATGGATAAAATTATTTTCATTTCAGAATCATATCGCCCTTCTTCCTAATAAATGACAGAATATTGTTTTCCTTTTGTAGTCTTACTCCCCACAAGACTTGTAGTCATTCAATCAACAAATCACTTCATAAGTGACCATATCAGAGGAGGACATATGAGGGGGTACAAAAAATATGGTTTCCGACTTTATAATATTTATAGCTTAGTGGGGAGACATGACCTAAAAATAAACAACTGAACAAACCAGAGTTTCTCACTTATCAACAGATTGTATGAGCCCTGCAGAATGCCTAGCACAGAGTATGTAACAATAACTATTTCTGATAGGAGAATGATTGAATGGAATATTCAAGATGGCAGATTAGAGGGAGGCTGCATTTCCAGTTGCTCTGTGGCTCAAGATTTAAGCAGTGGGAACAATTGCTTCTCAGCAAGGTGCTTGAAAGAGGGAGTTCACTGAAATTAAATATCAAACAGACTCTCTTAGAGACCCAGAAACATGGGTGCATTGAACAAAGAATAAGAAAGAATATATTGGAACCAAGCCAGATGTGGTAGCAGCAGCAACAGCAACAGCACTGGTTTACCACAGAGGTAAAAATAATACAGAGAGAGAAACACAGTGGACAAATTTGGCATAGAAAAGCTTGTAGATCAGAGAAGCAGGCTGACTTTACCTGATCCAAAAACTGCACAGACAACCTGTATCTGAAAATCAATATATGACTCTCAACGAGCTAGCAGAGTGAGAAGGCCACACCTCAGCTTGCTGTGTGGGAGCCCAAGAGATCATTGCCATACTGTCCTGACAAGTACCTACCATCTGGCCTAGCATGTACTTAGCAGAATGTGAGTGAAACAGGGAAAGAGAAGATTATACCCAGGAGGATTCAAGTTGGAAAAACTGAGGGGGCTGCAACTCACTTTTTCTCTGAGTCTGACAGCTCCTTGTGACCAACTGAAGAGGGTGTGGCATTTGAACAGGGTGGCATAAATACACTCAGGAACTAAGTCTGAGAAAGCTGTATTTGTAGGCAGCAGAGTGTGAGAGACCTGTGGATGGTTGGCTTTCCTGCCCCATGAGTAGAAATCTTGAGAGGCTCCTGAGATCCAGACCCCTAGCAGAGATTGTCATCTGCCTACCATTAGAGGTGTGGTGATCTGCTCTCTCCAGAGAAGATACCAACAAACAAAGTCCCTAAAGGCCTGATTAAACCTAAGCCCTAGACATAGGAACTGCCCTCATAGAACTTAATCCTGTACTGGGAGTGTATGGATCTGGTCTGTTCTGCCAAACTCCAATCAGTGCTTCCCATTCCATCCTACCTTAAACTGGTGAGAAGGAAGGTTAAAAGCTAATTCAACCAGCTTCAGTTTTAGATTACTCCAGGTGGGAACTTGGTTAAAACACACACACACACACACACACACACACACACACACACACACACACACACAGAAAAAGGAAGCTATGGACAATCCCCAGCCCTTGCTCATTCTCCTCTGTGTTTGTGTGTTGCCCCCACCATCCCCCGTCTCAGTACATAGCCCAACACCAAAACTAAAGGACAGTTGGGGACAGGTGGTAAAACATCCTTTTCAACAGTTTTGACCACCTCAGTGTAGACAATTCTTTTATTTTTCATTAACAATCTTTTTTGTAGTTGTTCTTGCTGATCTGATTGGTTTGTGGATACATATACATAACTGTTTTGCTCTGATTGCTATTTTTATTAGTTTTACCCTTTTTTGTGAGGCTCTGAGAATCTACAGGAACACTACTAGTTCAGAGATTAAAGACTCTGCTGCTGAACTAAACCCAGTCAAGAGATGGCATACCTTGCTCCACACACAAATTAACCACACTCAAACCTCAGCAATACTTTAATACAAAGAATAAAAGACAAAAACCCAAACAAGTGACCAGGCAGCAATTAGGAATACTAAGAGGGGTCCTCAAATCCCACTCATGAGCATCCACTCCTACAGCAAAAACAGAATTAATACAAAGGCTGTAGATACCACACCTACAAAGTGTGTCAATCTAGATCACTAGAACACTTTGAAAAAATAAGGCTGTGCCCTAAAAAGCCCACACATAAGAGCAGAAGAAAAATCCATCCCAATATATACATAAAACCCAACACAGGAATACACAAAATACAAATAAACAAAGTAACAAGAGAATCATTGAACGAATGAATGAATGAATGAACTCTATCACAAACTCCAGAGCTGTTCAAGGGTGTAGGAATAACTACAGAAAAGTGAACAACCCAGTTCTCACTATAAAATGTCATTAGATCCATGAATACTTATGTTATGTTGAAAAGTGATCTAACCTCATCATTACAGAATGAGTTTTGGACAAGAAACGAATGAGAGAAAATGTTGCAGGAAATGATGTCCAGATGATTCAGAATATCTTGAAAGGAAAAAGAGTAAGGAACCTAAGTTGGAGGATACGTGCCTAAGTGGGAGTCAGTTCCAGCGGAGGAAGTGAATGTACCCCAGAGGTGTAAAAGCCACTGACATTAGCTATATCAACCACAAGATTCAAGTTTCCAGGGATGTGATACTCTAGGAAAGTTTAGTCTCAATTGTTTTGCATAAATATAATCCATCATCTACAGCCCATAGGACTCTAGCCAACCATGAAAGTATAAGACTTGTGCCTTACATAAGAAAAAGAAGAGAAAGAAAAAAGAAAGGTAGACAAATGTTAATCTAAACTTATTTACTGAATTCATGAATACATTAGAGAAGATATTTTGAAGTTTGATCCAAAGTTGTTTTAGGTAATTTCTATACTACATTTTAAATAGCATTTGTAGCATGTAATGATAGGACCCATCTTGGCACATTTTTGTTATTTGCTGTCCAAAAAAGAGGCAAAGTCATTTTTGATAGATCTTGGTATAAATCATGCATGGTCAGTATAAATCAAATACATTTTATAAATGAGCATAATCAGTTACAATTTTTTCAGCAACTTGCTCATTTGATCAGGGATATAGAACATATTCTGAAATCTTGGGTTTATCAAAAAATGAGATGTTTATTAAAACTAAGAAAGAAAATTGATGTCCTTTATTAAAAGGTATATTTTCCAGTACCCTATGCACTCTCTAATTACATGCTCTTGAGAATTTTTAAGAATTTTATATCTAGGGTTCTTTACTTTATATAATTATCCCACATTTTAATCTTATTATGTCCATTGTAATATTAGGTGCTAAGGTATTCATGAAAAGTGAGTAATACTCAGAATTAGATCTCAAAGTATTTATGATCTGCAGATTTTAAAGACTTCTAATAGCTATCTGAATTCTCAGTACAGATGGCCATGAAAAAATAAGAAATTGTAGCATAAAAGTGTATTTAATGAAAGGGCAGTCATTTCCAATAGTGGTGCTCTCAGAGGATGGATAGAAAAGATTGACATTTGGCTTAGATCAAGTAACTGAATCTTACCCTCACACTTTCATTAGAAAATAAAAGCATTTGATGTTTTCCTTGAGACTCAGTTCCAGCTGAAATAGCTTCTACAACAACTACCACTACCACCATCACCACAGCTTTTCTAGTAACAAATATGTATCAAGCACAGTCTGTGTAAGTACTATGTTTCCATGTTGGTATAAATAGCATGGATTTTAAAACTGGGTAGATAAAAATAACAAAGAATTATGATGGGCTAGGAACTACACCCATATTAATATATACAGACTTCTCACCAAACCTATGAAATAAAGAAATTAATGCAAATAGTTATACACCTTGTTCTTATTGTATGAGAGAAAAAATAGAGAAGTTAAAAAACATTCCCTAAATCATAGGTGATGTCAAGGTAATGGTAGGATTGTGATTTGGACCCAAAGATTCCATTTTAAAAATCCAGGCACCTAGCAATTGAACTAGGTTCCCCTAAGGTATCTGTATATTCAAGTGTAATAAAGAAAACTGTGAACTATTAACTTTCCCTTTCCTCTCCTCTCCTCACCTCTCCACTGCTCTCTACCTTTCCTTTTAGGAAATATGGTGAGTCTTTTCCACCCATCTTTACTGAGTATAATTGACAAATTTAAAATTATATATATTTAGGGTCTACAATGCAATTTTTATATATGTATGCATTATGAAATGATTACCACAATGAACTAACTAACAAATGCATAACTGTTCACCATGCTATACATTAGTTCTCCTGAGTGTACTCATCCTGCATAAATGAAACTTTTCATCATGTAACCAACATCTCCCTGTTTCCCACATATTCCAGCAAACTGGCAGCCACCATTCTACTCGCTGTTTCTTTAAGATCAACTTTTTAAAATTCCGGATATAAGTGAGATTATGTAGTATTTGTCTTTTCATGCCTGGCTTATTTCACTTAGCTTTGCGTCCTCCAATTTCATCCATGTCATCATAATTGACAGCATTTCCTTTTATAAAAAAAGATGAAATAATATTTTGTAGTGTGAGTATATGTACCACATTTTTGTGATTCATTCATTCAAATGTCACTTAGATTATTTCCATATCTTAACTATTGTAAATAGTGTTACAATGAATATGGAAGTGTAGGTACCTCTTGAACATACTAATTTCTGTTCTTTTGCATATATACCCAGAAGTGGGATTGTTAGATCATATGGTGGTTTATTTTTAATTTTTTGAAGAACATCCATACTATTTTCCATAGTGGCTACATCAATTTCCTTTACCAACCACACTGTGTAAGAATTAAACAATGAGACTTGGAGAGGAAAGACATTATAGGGAGAGGAAGCAGTATTAATGAGGGTCCAGAAGTATGCAATACAAAAACATGTTAAGAGACTATACACAATTAAGATTGGACAGGGGGCAATAAATAATCAAGAAATACTTTACAAATTCCATTTATAACAGCATCCAAAAGAATAAAATAGTCATAAATACATTTAGGAAAATAATTACAAAACTTTTATACTCTGAAAATTATACAGCATTGATTAAAGAAAATCAATAAGATCTAAATAATTGGAGGAACATACCATGTTCATGGATTGAAAGACTTCACATTGTTAAGATGGAAATATTTACCAACCTGATACATAGATCCAATGCAATTCCCATCAGAATCACACTAAATTTCTTTATAGAAATTGACAAGTTGATTCTAAATTTCATCTGAAATTGCAAGAGGTTTGGAAGAGCCAACATAATCTTTTAAAAGAACAAAACAGAAATTTCACTTCTCAAGTTTCAAACTTTACTACTAAGTAACAGTAAACATGACAGTCTGGTCCTGGCTTAAGAACAGACATATAGAATTGAGCACAAAAAAAAAATCCTTACTGATTTTCAAAAATAGTGCCAGGATTTTTGGCAATGATTCAATGAAGAACAAATATTTTTTCCATCAAGTAGTATAAGCAGTGTTAAGACTACTAGCTAGCCACTTGTGAAAATTTAAAATTAAAGAAAGTAAAGTTGCTTTACACCATATAAATTAACTCAAAATGTTTCAAAGAACTAAATGTAAGAGCTAAAGCTGCCTATATGTGTAATAAGAATTGTAATGCATCCCACTGTCATAAATAAATAAATAGAGCTAAAACTGAAACTTTAAGACTGGGCTAGAAGTATAGCTTAGTGGTAGAGTACTTTCTAGCATGTGTAAGGCCCTGGATTCAACCCACAGGATGATAAAGAATAAATAAACAAATAAAAATTTTAGACAGAAACATAAAGGTGAATCTTCATGACCTTGGATTTAATGAAGGGCTCCCTAGATATTATACCAAAATCAAAAGCAAAAAAATATATATGCAAATTGAATGTCATCAAAATTTTAAACTTTTGTGTTTTAAATTGCATTATCAAGAAAGAAAAAAGCTAACACAGACAATGGGAGAAAATAGAGGGAGTTAAAAATACATTTAGTTCACAGGCAAATTTGCAAATATGGAATTCACAAATAATGAGAATTAATGGTATTTGAAAATCATATGTCTGATGTATACAAAGAATACTTAGAACTCAATAATACAAAGATAAATCATTTAATTTAAAAATAAGCAAAGGATTTTAAAGAACATTTCTCCAAAGAAGATATTCAAATGGCCAATAAGCAAATGAAAATATGCTCAACATCATTAGCCATAATGGAAATGAAAACCACAATGAGGTACCACTTCACTATTCTAGAAGGCTAGAATCAAAAATTCAGATAATAAGTATTGTCAAGAATGTGGCAAATTAGCAGCCTCATACAGTGTTGGGAACATAAAATAGTATGGCCACTTTGGAAAAAAGTATTTCAGATACTCAAACAATTACACAGAGTTAAAATATTACCCAACAATAACTAAACCCATATGTTCACATAGAAACTTCAACGTGAATTTTTATGGCAACATTATTCAGAATAGTGAGAGTGTAAAAACAACCAAATGTCCATCAAATGATAAATGGATTCACAAAATTCAGCTGTCCTTACAATGGAATATTATTTGGCCATATAAAACACTGATACATGCTACAACATGGATAAACTTTGAAAACATTGGGATGATTCAAAGAAACCAGTCATAAAATACCAAATATTATGGGATTTTACTTATATGAAATTCCAGAACAGAAAGACCTATACAGATAGAAAGTAGATTAGTGGTTGCTTAGGCCTAGGGAAGAAAAAAGAGAATGATAGCTAAAGAAAACAGGATTTTGAGATGATGAAAATATTCTCAAACTGGTAACTAAAAACCACTGTATTGTATACTATAAATGAATTACATAGTATGGAGTTATATTTCAATAAAACTACTTTTTAAAAACTTTAATGAATGGAGCATTAAATTTAGTAGTGGTCACTCAAGAAAATGTCTTAAAATCAAAAACAGATTTTTTATGAGACAAGAAAAAGCAAAAGACAAGCAAAAGTCATATTACTAACCAAATCAAGTAGCTTCATTCATCTTTTCTCTTGCTAACTCATATAAATAGAAATTTTCTGTGTATAGTAATACTTTCATAAGAGATATCAAAATCTACTGCCCTATTTCATCACAACTGTTCCTAAAGAATTGAAGCTGATAAATAACCATAAACTCGGAATGACCCTGGGATGCCAAAACCTTCTAGACTAATTAAAGACCATTTTCTAACCAATGAATAATGGAAATTTTTTAATCAAACACATACAGACCAAAAAAATGATTCTACCCTATCCAAAATGTTAGTTTAATCATCACAACCATCATTATACCCCTTTAATAACACATTCCCCTCTGTGTCCCCTTGATGAATTTCTTCACTGGTGCATGTTCCCTGCCTGACAATCAGACAAAGAATCAGCTTTGTTTCTTTAAGTTTGTTTGGTCTTTGTTGTATTCCTTGATACCCCTTAACCATGGTATTGGTTCCCCACTTCTCTCACTTCTTATCACAGTTTGCCTCTCTTTTTACAACTTCATTATTTCCTTCTCTCCTACCTAAACCCCAATCCGGCATTTCCCAGGAAGACGGGATTTCCCAGAACTATAAATCATAGTTCTCTTTCTTATGACTTTTAGGAGTCTGCTTTCACCACCTTCACCTATATAACGCTATTCACTTCCATCCCCATGTCTAGAATATCCTTCTACCTCTTTTCTCTATCTTTACCTGTTGAAATCGACTATGTCCCTTGAGGCCCACTTCAAACTGCCTGACAAATCTTGCCTCGCAAAGAAGCCTTTCCAGATGGCCTCCAAAAAAAGTGATCCATTGATTATCTGAATCATTGTTAATAATTTCCTCACGTTGTTTGTCACTTTTCATCTGAGGTTTTAGATACTAAATTATTCTATTAATTTTACTATAAGACAAAAAGCTCTTTGATAGTGCATTTACTCTCAAAGTGCATTGTATGTAGTTATTCCAGAGGAAACATGAGTTAAGTATGGTTTTGGGGTGCTTCTACTTTTTGCAAGTTTATTAGCTATTTCTTGCACTATAAAAAAAGTTTACCTATATATTACTCCAATAAAGGCATATTTCAATTCTGAAAGGTATTTTTATTAGCTCTATTTTATATTTAAAAGTTAGGGGCCTGATAATGTCAACAGTGGTAACTACCTGATCCAATTTGCAAATGCCACTCACTGCTTTGGTATCATCAAGGAAAAAAAATTAAATGCTCTACTGGATTCCTTGCTAAAGTAGTAGGGAAAGGATCATGTTTAGTAGTTCTTCACTATGCTACAACTAGATCATCTTACAGTTTTAGAATCTTAAAATTCCATATCTATAAACAAGCTACCTAGTAATATCCTGCACTTGGTTAAGACAAGCTCACTTTTCCTCAAGTGAATTGTTAGAGTTTCATAATTCTAGAAGCTTTTCTGATCACAAGATACCAGACTCCATCTCAATGAAACATGAGGCTAAGAACTCACGAAGAGGAAATGAGAGGCAACCTCCCAAAACAAATACCTCTATTTCAGTGGTAGAAATCATTGTATCAGGCTAATATCCTCTTGAGAATACCCCATCTCATAATGATGCAAAGAAACAAACAAAGAAGACATTGCAATACACAATAAAAGAGCAGGTTTTCCACTAATTTACAAAATCCTCTTCAAAATGTGTAATTTTCAGCAGAGAACATACACTGTCTAATTTCCATGAATCCAGCTGCAACTCATGAAATCAACAAACTCAAAGATTCTTAACCCAGATAGACCTTTACCTTCTTATATATTATTCAACAACTCTTAAGGAAGGCATGTTCCTATACATGGGGTCCTGGCAAGAAAAAAACCCTTCCTATTTAAGAACTCTGTTCTCCTCAGTTAGATTTTAAATCTCTTGTGGTCAGAGAACACAGTTAGCAAATCTCCTATATCCTTCTTTAACACCTCACTGACTTGTTATATACAAATTGACTAGTCAATGTTCCCTGCCTTGAATTAAGTTAATCCAAAGAGGTAAGTTGCTACAGAAGATAATTCCATACTTAGTATAGAAATAATAATGTGTTTACCATGAAGTCAGGTCCAAATAGTGCTCTGTATTAGAAAGGGAAGATTTGATTTTTGTCCTGGGTCCCTTCAATCACTCCTATATTACAGGTAGCAAATCAGTGATAAATCCTTTCTTGCATATGGAAAACAGAAATACATGACTTCAAAAAAGTCATAGAGAGTAAGATTTATCAGATCATTAGGAGATTAGTATATTTGACTACACATTTAATTTTGTGTGTGTGACAAAAGGATTCTAAATAAAAATTATTTATATATATTAAAAGAAAGAAATTTTTAACTATTCCTTCTTATATATTATTATTATTATTATTATTATTATTATTATTATTATTATTATTATTATTATTATTTACTTTACTAAACGATAAAAGCCCGAATGTTTTAAGCCAAACACTTCTTTGGCTCTCAAATATTTTCAGAAATAACTTTTCCTTGTTAATTTCCAAATCTTGGCTGCATTTCCTGCTAATTTCAAGCATATGTCAAATACGAAATATGTTATTTTTCCAAACCTAATTTTGGCAAGAGGAGATTTTGGAGTTGGCACAGGGAGATTTGGGGACAAACAAACAGGACAGCTTGAAGCTGCCACAACTCAATGACAATTTTATCTTTTTCATCTATCTCCAGGTCCATAAAGGCAAGGGCAACAACAAAGGATGAGCAGGCTCTTACAAAAATTTCCATGTCAGGAAGAACGCACCCTGTTTTAAATCTTATCCTGATACTTTATTTCCAAAAAGAATCTCTAACAACGCTAATAATTTTTGTAGGATACAAGATATGAAGTAAAGTTAAGACCCTGATAACTAGAGTTAATATAATGCTATAATATTATCACCCCAGTTCTCTGAGACTAACAGTCAAAACAAATGAACTGATAAAGCAATGTAGAATGTCTTTCTTCACCTTCATAAGATATTCTATAATGACAGCACTTGAAAAATACCAGAAATTTCCAATTGTATAAAATCTGCTTTTTTCAATTCTGTTTCTCTAAAGCTCATTTTGTGAAAAACTAGTAAGTACTCATTATATAAAAAGAATATGATTTCATGACAGCTACCTCGATCAGCAATTGAGGACCATGACACACCCTAAGGCACAAATGTTTTTCCCACTTAATAAAAACATTCAAACTCATACACTGTGTGGGTAAGTAGAAAAAACAACTAGTGCAATAAAAAGAAACCTGGTATAATAAATGCCCCTTCCTAAGAATGGACTGACTGGGAAAATGAAGGTAAGTATTCACCCCTCCCTATATATTCAACCTTTGAAGGTTACTTTGTAGACCTTCTATCAGGGTATGGAACCTATTTCATCAACCCTATGACTTGCTTGGCCAACAAAATAAATGTAAAGGAAGTAACGTTTTACCAGTTCCAAGTTTAGGCCTCAAGAGTTGTGATACATTTTCTGTGTTCATTGGCTCACTCTCCCATGCATTCACCCTGCCTTCACCACAAGAGCATGCCTGGGCTGGCTTGCTGGAGGATGAGACACATGGACACAGGAAAGTCCATACAGTGTCCCAGGCAAGGCCCCAGACATAAGAAAAAGCACAGCCAAAATAAACAAGGAGAGAAATGAATTACAGTAGATGGGATAGAAAGAGAAGATGGGAGGGGAGGGGAGGGGGGATAGTAGAGGATAGGAAAGGTAGCAGAATACAATAGTTACTAGTATGGCATTATGTAAAAATGTGGATGTGTAACCGATGTGATTCTGCAATCTGTATTTGGGGTAAAAATGGGAGTTCATAACTCACTTGAAGCTAAAGCATGAAATATGATATGTCAAGAGCTTTGTAAGGTTTTGAACAACCAATAAAAAAAAAAGAAAAAGCACAGCCAAGATGGGCACAGCCAAGATGGGCATTCACCTAGCCAATTCACAGCTGACCATGGGCACATGAGCCTCGTTGAGATCAATTCAGTCAGAAGAAACCACTCATTGAGTTTTAGATTCAATTGCTTTAAGCTTACTGTTAAGATTTTAAGTTGTTGTTTGTTTTAATATAGCAATAGTTAACTGATACCTCTAGGATAGGTTTTATATAAAACAATATTTTGAAGAACTCTATGTAAGTTACTACTAATAAATATACGCAATTTTTTAAAGTATTAAAAATCTACAAATGTTTCATTGCTGTATAAAGATATGCACATTTAATCTATCTGAATTAAATATTAAATTTAGGCCCAAATGTAAAAACTGGCTCAGTTACAGATCAGCAGATGGCATCTACTCAAGCACCAAGAGAAACTTGATTCACAGATTTGAAAATGCTTAAAAACTCAAACAATAAAATCAGTTTTGTATGTCACTGATTTTTAAATGAAGACATTATTTTAGCAATTTAATTGTTCAATTGGATTTTTAGAAACTTGCCTTCATTTAGACTTAGTTTTAAATTTTCCTTAAGATTAGCTTAGTCTGGGAGATTCTAGTTTTAAATGACATCTGGTTGGCTGCTGCTCCCTTCTCTTAAAATACCTTTAAGAACCCAGAAACAGAGATTAGAAACAGCAATGCTAAAAACTGATTGTTGTCTAAATCTGAAAGGAATTTCCTTAAACTATTAAAAAAATGAAGATGAATAGAGCAAATAGTCAATAATTGATCAATGCATCACTCTGAAAATGAGGACACCCTTCCTGAAGGTTAGAGTTTTCTTTCTCACCCACTCTCTGTCCCTTAGAGAAATATGCTTACATTCAATCCAAAAAATAATTAATAATAATAATAAAGGATGATTAGTTATTCTTTAACCACATGGAAAGTGATACGAGACAACCATAATATTTCATTATTCTCTTCCTCTGACTCCACACTCTTTTTATACCCATCAATTCCCAAAAGAGGATTGAGGAGGCAAAACGTAGATAATGATTAGAAGTCATATATTACATCCTGCCTGAGTGGTATGATTCCATAATTTTATAGTGTATGGAGAAGAGACTAAAGATTCCTTTAAGAGTTTATCTTAGAAGATTAAAGTATAACTCCACTAACACTGACAAAGAATCAGACTTGAAGCTAAGAGGTAATAACATTGTGCATTCACTAGAAGAACCAACTTATTTAATGCCTACTATTGGCACAGAATCACAGGATATAGATGTTAGATACTAGAATTTATGCTGGGAACTAAATACATCTACCCACATTTCAGCAAGAAATGGGTTCAATCATTGCCCAGATAGAAAATAAAAGAGTCTATCTTCACATATACCATGTTAGCAAAATAATAGGTAAAGGATGGCTATTATTTTTCAAGAGGGCACACACAAAATATTATGAAGCCAGTCAAGTTCCACTTCTGAGAACAGAAAAAAAAACAGTAAATATATGTACTTTTCTTATTCTTTCTGCTAAGAACTATTTTAAAACCTTGGATGTTTTTCATTAAGCAAATATAAGAAAACTCTGAAAGAGAAAAGAAAGCAAGCAAATGACCTCAGGACCCAATGGGGGTGGTGAGTTCTCTTAGTTTTCTTATTACCTGATATATCCCAAATTTGAAGCTAAAAACAAGTAAATGATGAAGGATACCAATACTTTAAAAAGAAATGGCATAAACCTATTCTCTATAGCTAGAGGACTAGTAAAGGGTAACCTTGCCAGACAGAAAACTTTTAGACAGTAATAGCTTTCCTGAAGTCACAATATGTCAAGATGTAGAAATAATTCATTATTTCTTGAAAAAAAAAGAAAGAAAAAGGAAACTCAGTACATGCCAACATCAAGATGAAAAACAGGTCAGAGGATTATTTAACAAAAAAAAGTTTTAACTCCAACAATGTAAAATGCTCCAACAAGTAATTACAAATGCACTTAAATGAAAAAAAACTGAGTATTCAGCAAAGAAGTAGAAAAACAGAGAAATGACACTTTTAGTGAAAAAAACAATTCCAAGGCAGTTAATTCCTCATTAGAAACCATGAGGACCAGAAGGAAGCAGCACAATATTTTTTAGCTGTTGAAATAAAATAGTTCTGAAACAAGAATCCTATATTCACTGAAAATATCCTTTAGGAATGAAGCAAAAATCAATACATTATCAGATGAAAGAAAGCCAAGAGAATTTGTTACCAGAAGACCCATCCTTTTTTAAATGGCTAAAGGAACATCTCAGAATGATATCAAAAGATATACATAGAATCATGTAACATCAGGAGAGAAGACAGAAGACAGTAAGCAAATATATAAAGACAACTGACTTTCATCCTCCTCTTGAGTCTTCTAAACTATAATAGCTGAAATGAAATTTGTAACATTCTCTGATGCAGCAAGAATATAAAATAGTATCTAATACAGTTGTCAGGTGCCAGAAATTAATTGCTCTTCATATATTAACTCACTTACTACATAAAACAACTCAATGAGACTCTTGAAATGGCTTATCCCCCAGCTCCATTTCTCATCACTGGGAATATATTAAGTAGGAAATTATAATCTATGCCTGAACATCACAAAATCTTTTTTATGATGTTGCTTTCTTCTCCACCTGTATTTTTCCTATTGTGAAACTTACTTAAAGCTGGATGAAACTCATTGTGTCTTTTGAGTTTTACATTGCTCTAAACCCAAGGCTATGACTATAGAACAGACAACTGGAAGGTAACAAAAACAAAGATCAGAAAAAAAATATCCCAGCAAAAAAAAAAATGTGCATCCATATTTAATGATGCCAAAGGTGAAATGAGATAAACATTTTCTAAGTTTTCTTTTGCAGAAATCTAATATAATTCACTCCTTATGGAAAAAAAAACTCATATTTATTTAAAAGTGCCTTTAATATGCTCCTATCTTCTTAGCCATTCATTTCTTTCTTAAGAATGCATCTTATGAAATAATTAAGGTGTAGACAAGTGTTTACAGACAAACTACTCACTGCTGTAATAACATTTCAAAAGTAAATATATATGAATTACTATGGCCATTAAAAACAACAATGCTTCTAAAGAATGTTAACTGCTTAAGATTCAAGATAAAAAAAAAACTAAAGGAACAAAATAAAACCCAAAATCTATATGCAGAGTGTGATATCTGTGTTGCATATGCACATATCATACTCAAACATAAGCTGGAGAGAAATGCACAGAAATATTAAATGCATTTTTTCAGAGTGGCAGGATTATGGCTACTTTTGTTTTCTTTTTATGCTACTAAAACTTAATCTCCACAAGAACACACAATACATCTGTGTTATTCATCGCTATATTTTGGGTATGTCTCCAATATAATGGATGCTAAATAAATATGTGAAAGAACATTTTTCTCTATTTCCTAAAATGAATATCTATTTCTTTCTAATAGGACAACTTCAATCATTACTAAAAAGTATGTGTTGTGTGTATGTGTGCGCGTGTGCATGTATTTAATTTAAGAAAATTATATTCATGGGGTTTTAAAATATTTAAATTCATATATATATGGGAATTTAAATATCATATAGTTCTAAAAAAAAAGATTTTTCTCCAAAACCCAAGCTTCAGCACCCAGAACATCAAATCTTTTTGGTTGTTTCCTTTAATCAACATAAAATACTTTGGAACTATGTCTATTTCCAAAATCTTTCTGACTTTATGTTTTCCCCATTACTCTCAATTTGCACACCAAAAAGTAAAGTTAGATTAATAGATAGACAGATAATATAACTAAGGAGAATAACTTCAACACTCATTAATGAAATACTTTGATAGAGCTATGGGGTTTTTTGTTTTATAAATAAACATTAAACCATATTTGAAATGAAATTCTATATAAGCGATTATCAGAATTACATAAAAAGTATGAAATTCTCAATCAAAATTTCATTCAGTCATACAGACAGAAGAAACCTGGGACCTAAAGAATAATTGATGACAAAAACTCTTTGATTGCAATTTGTGGAGGTTGGACTAGTTTAAGCAAAAAGAAAATTTAATGATTCCTGCATTAGGAAACCATGGATACCTACAGCTTCTACCACAATGAGAACAAGGCTCAAACATTATTATCTGAAACAGTTAAAAGTGATATCAGCAAGATGTCTGACTAGCAATGTCTGACACAGCTGTCAATACACATGCAGAGAGAGAGAGAAGGAAAGGAAAAGAAAGGATGAAAGGAGGGAAAGGAAGGGAAGGGAGGGGCAGGGAAAGGAAGAGGAGCGGGAAGGAAAGAAACAGCTGC
Organism: Ictidomys tridecemlineatus; assembly: GCF_052094955.1. Lineage (NCBI taxonomy): Eukaryota > Metazoa > Chordata > Mammalia > Rodentia > Sciuridae > Ictidomys > Ictidomys tridecemlineatus. The sequence goes on from NC_135480.1 coordinate 131,067,733, forward strand.
TCCACTAGAGTGTTTGAGGAAGAGCAGACAAATGAAGGCCTTATGAAGAATGGAATTAAGCACACAACATCCAACATCCCATCTCTTTAGAGATCAGCCTGAAACACTGAAGAGGGACTCTGCTTGTTAGGGAAATGGTAAGCAGGAGGCCACCAGAAGTTGACATTAATCCCACAGAAATCTTAAGTGTTTTCTGCTAGAGAATTCTGCAGTCCTCAGGCCCTAGGCCTCGTTTGGTGTGCTGATAGGAAATCTGTAATACTGCTTTACCCCAGAGAAAGAGCTTAGCCCATGTTATGCCCTCTCCCATCCAAGCACCATATTGAGATCTACCTACAGTAGCAGATGTAGCTGCCCTCAGCAACTTGGTCAACGTAGCCCTATGAACTAGCCAGGTGGCCCTACCTGCCCTCCCACAGTCCCAAGAATCACCTTGGAAACCACCCTGAGAAGCTTGGCCTGCTGTGGCTCCTGGGAAACAGGTAGCCCCCTCCACCCACCCTTGGCTTGGGAAAACAAACAACCCACCCTGAAACACTAGGTCCATCAAGGACCCAGAGAAATAGAAATGTAGCCCTATTCACCCATGCTACATCCTGAAAAGTAACCAGTAGCCCTGCCCACCAACCCTAAACCCTACCCATCCATCTTTGGTTGCTAGAAAGCAGTCAGGCAGCCTCTTCTGAGTGAATCAGCCCACCAAGGTCCCTGGGACGCAGACAGACAGCCCTATTCACATATACCTGGCCCTGGGAAGAGGCTGAGAAACCCACCTTGAGCAGTTGATTTCTAGGAAACAGTTGGGAACCCTGGCCCACTCTCCTGTGGTCCTGAGAAGCAAGCAGACAACCTGTCCTAAGGTCTGCCAGCCAAGACCCAAGAAAACAGGTTGCCCTGCCCAATTCCTCTTGTAACCTTAGGAAGCAACTGAGCAGCCTGGCCTGGTAGTTTGGACCACAGAGGTACCTATGTACCCCTCAAACAGTAATAGGCATATAATCCTCACTACCAGGCACAATATATCAAGCCTACCTGGGTACATTAGAGTGGTCTCACCCACAGACAACCCTCAGAAATTTGACAGTTTCCCCACATCTACTACTGTGCCAGCAGCATCTCATCTGCATGGGTCCTTCCCCACATGAGAAGCAGACAGGTGCCCCACACCTGCAGCCATACACATCATATCTAAAGACACCAGCAAACCCATCCCAGCAGCTAGAGCAATCTCACAAATCCATGCAGCCTAGGCCATTGAGACACCTGCAGAAATTGCCAACAGTGATTATAGCAGAAACAGCTACACAGACATATAACTACTGTACCCAAATGGAACCAAAGCCAATGTACCTATCCAGTCAATATCCTTGCACAGATCTCCAGGGCAAGTCTTTTACTTGTGTGTAGATAGGACTGTCTGTCTGCATCCCAGGGGCCTTGGTGGGCTGATTCACTGAGAAAAGGCTGCCTGGCTACTTTCCAGCAACCAAAGACGGATGGGTAGGGTTTAGGGTTGGTGGGCAGGGCTATTGATTACTTTTCAGGACCTAGCATGGGTGAATAGGAACCACCCTTTAAAATTGGTTTAGGCAACTCATCTACCATATCAGTTATTACAAATATCAACATAGGGACACAAGAAACATGAAAAACAAGGTAACATGCCACATTTAAAGAGCATAGTCTAGCAACAGACCCAAAAGAAAAGAAAAATGACAAATTTCCTGGAAGAGAATTCAAAATAATGATTTTAAGGAAACTCAAAAAAAGGTGGAAGAGAATACAAATACACAATTTAATGAAATTAAGAAAACAATCCATAATCTGCATGAAAAATTCAGCAGAGATAAAGATTATAAATAAACAAGAACTAAAGAGAAATCCTAAAATTAAAGAATTCAATAAATGAAATAGAAGCAGATTACCTATTATAAGGTAGCCAGACAAAAGTGCTCAACACTCACCTTCTTTACAAATAACAACAAATGAATAGCTGAATTTCAAGGTGAGCTGTTGAGGGAGAGCACCAGAATAGCAGGTGAAACCCTAATAGGATATAGATACTTGGAATGTCAGCATGGAGAAAGAAACAAAGCACAGGGCAGCTGCAACCCCAGCTCTCTGGTCAAGGAAATTACCAGTTGTGAGGGAAAGAGTAAACAGGAGAGTCCCAGCAGAACTCATCACCTTGAATGCTGACAATCCAAGCTCCAGGAGAGTTTCACAGTTATCCTAAGAGCCCATTGGATCCCCTAGAGCCCAATGAGGGAAGGAGTTGAGTCTTCACAGAAGTTTTGCTTCAGAGAAAGAACTCACAGTGTCTCCTTAAAAAATGTCAGAAATATGAATTTGGTGTCAACATACCTTATATACAAACAGAGATATGATAAATTGTGGTATAAAGGTGTATTAAGAATTGTAATGCAAAAAAAGAAAGCTCATGTATAATGGCATAATTTGGTGTGAACATACTTTATATACAGAGTTACGAAAAATTGTGCTGTGAATGGATAATTGTGAATATAATGCACTCCACTATTGTAATATATGTAAGAAATTTTAAAAAAAGAAAATAAACTGCTATAGGACAGTGCAATCTTAAGAACAGAGCTATTATTAAGAGTCCACAATGCCCTAAGAAACAGGCAACAGACAACTCTACATATCTCCATCACTGGGCTCCACAAATATTCTCCCACACTCAAACAAAAGTTTGTAACTTTGTGAACCTAACTATAGCTGGCTGTGCAAATGTGACCCCGTCCATTCAGTGCCCTGAACTATAGGGATCAGGTGGTCCAGCACAGAAATAGGTGCCTCTTTCAAGACCTGAGCAACCAAGGCCCACTGCCCCACACCTGCAAGTGTATACTCTACTGTCTGCTGCTGCTCACTACTACAGGGCCTGAAGATACAAACTCTTGAGATCACTCCCCTTCCCCTACCCCAGCCATCTCCATCACTACCACTGCCACCACTATCAGCACACACTGCTCCAGGACCTGAGGACGTTCATCAGGCCTCCAAACAGAAATGACCTCTATTGTCTATTAAGTCAGAAATGACCAATCCAATTTTTGTTCTTTGCTTCTGCTTTGTTTCAGCCATTCTATAAATTCAACCTCTTCTGCTCAGCTTGTTGGAACACTTACTCTACTTAATGCAATAAAGTGTTGCCAATTCTAGAATTAAAAAAAATTAAAATCTTCAAACTAAATTGTTATAATTTTGTCCTTTGACACTAACATACCAGATTATTCCTATGATTTGCTGAGAAACTATTATATTAAATGAGGGACATTGGTAGTTATATGACAATTTTTTTGCTTTGCCCCTACAAAGAAATATTACACAATGAAGTAAAATATATAAACTTCCATTACTTGCATGACTATTGTGTCAAAATAAAAGTTATTGTCTTTATTACCCCATGAACATTAGAAGCACTTTACCACATTAAAAAAGCATAAAATGCTAAATATACATCTAGGAATATATCTTATGTCAAGGGTTATAATTTATAACTAAGAGAAAAAGATACATGGCTATAAATTTGTATATTTAGCAATATTAATAGTAGAAATAAGCAATGAAAACCCTTCCTACTAGAATATTGAAACCAACACAGTATGAAAACCATTTTCTGAATACACAGACTCACAGTTACTTGGGAATAAATTTCTTAGGCCATATAAAATAAATTTTATTCTGTTACATTAAGAAGCATATGATTTAAACAGTCACTTTTAGCCTGAAAGTGTTCACAGAATTTCTAATTTCTGACAAAAGAATAGTCTAGGCCCTGAGAGAAGCTTCCTCATTAAAAATAAGCATCCTCCTTTTTCCCACTGAAAATGTCAAAGGGCTATGCTGATATAATTTTCCACCTAGTCTGAGCATCGTAGTACTTCAAAGGACATGCTTCAAAGCCAGACTTTCAGCCTGGACATCTTCAAGCCATCTTTGACTCCTCTACCCCCTCAAGCTCTCACATTCAATCAGTTATTAAGTCTCCTGGATGTTTCCATAATCTCTCTCACACATTTGTTTTTTTATTTCCATTTGCTTTGCCACCAGCATAGTCCAAGTCATCACCTCTGGCTAAAATTCCATTTTCTCCACCAGTTTTTTTCTTCTTCAGACTAGCCATAAATCCTTATGCATTTATCTCCCTAAAATGCTACTCACATCCTAACACACTCTCACCTCGGAATCCATAATCCATAATCAATCCTTTGTTGATGTCCAGTCTTTACATAAAGAAATTCTGAATTAATTCATCTGGGATGGAGCCCAATCATTAATTTTTTTTTCAAAACTTCTCAAATGCTTCTAACATGCAACCAGTCTTGGTAACACTGTTATAAATCTCTATCTCTATTGTCAGGCTATAACTCCTACAGCAGACCCTTCCGAGTGTTCTGCCCATCCCTCTGACTTTTCTGTGTGCCTAACTTTGGTATGATTTGTGTCTAATGGACAGAAACAACTGCTATTCTCTTCTAATGATAGTACTTGAGCTACTAGAACTACTTTGTCACTGCCCCTTCAGAGAAAACAGGAAAGGTCTGGAAGTTTACATTCCCTAGGAGAGCACTTAGTTAACGCCTGTCTTGAACACAGGAGCATGATCATCTGGCTCCCTTACCTTGGTCTGGACATACTCAGGTGTATTACACTTGAGAAGTTCCTGACAGGATCAGTCTGACACTGAGACTTCACCTATGCTTTGTTTCTTCCCCTTCTCTTTTCTCTCTCACTCATTTCATCAGAGAACTCTTCCTTCAGAATTCATTTGCTTACAAATCCTGAGCACAAGATCTGCTTATTAAAAAAAAAAAAAACCAATACCTGTATCAAAATGGTTCAAAACATAGCTGCATCCATCATGTTTTCTACAATTATTCATCACCCCCCCCCAGGGGAAGTAGTTTTTTCATCCACTTATTAATCCACACCACTATTCTTGCTCTTTGCCCCCACCTAAGATGCCTCTTCTCTACCACTGTGACTACCAATACTTTCTACCTTTCAAAAACAAATTCTACATATAACCCATGCCCAGCTCAAGGCCTTACCTACAATAGGTACTCAATATGAGTTGGGCTAGTGACTCATTTTCCATGAAACTTGCCCTGACAACTCTAGCACACATAATGTTATCCTCTCTAACTTCTATGTCCAATGTTGAACCCATGCTTATGCATTGATTCATTCAACCAATATTTGTGTGATATACCAGGAACTTGTGTTTATCATGAGGAATAAGGACATTTCTGTTCTGACAGAGCTTACAGTCAAGGCATAAAATAATCATACAAATAAATGTTGATTTATAACAAAGAAAACTTAAGAAGGAAAGTCATATAGTATTGCAAAAGAACATAACTGTAATAAATGTCCTTACCTAAGACTTCTCTAATAAATAAAAAAGAAATGATAACCTAAAAATTAGAATTTTTAATTTAAAGTTTCTTCTTGACCCTCACCCCCTAAGAAATGCAAACTAATTTTGTGTAACTGGGTATTATTTTTAATAGATTTTCTAAGTACCCATGACCTGAGTTTTACACAATATGAAGCCTATGCATAACTTGATTTATTAATTGCCTCCTACATGTGCCATGTTAATAGATTTATGTTAAAAAAGTTAACATTTTTCTTTTGTATATGACAAAATTTAGCATTAAGTTAGACCTACACTCATCACTTTAAAGATATTTGTTTTCCTCCCTTTTTTCAGACTATTTCCACAGAACTCAGATTCTCAAAATCAAATAAGAAAAGTACTTTAATTTCTGTATGGTATAAGAGCACATTTTGAGTGGTTATGAGTGAAGTAAAAAATATTATCTTGGTTTTGTGAGGATACCAAGAAAACAAGAGCAGATTAGAATCTATATATTAAAACATGTTTTCTTTGGGCTAGAGCCAGATAATTGTCACTACATTGCTTCTGAGTTCTGGTGTCTTCAGGGAGTTAAGATTTTCATTCTAGGCACTTCCTGCAACTTCTCCATTTTCTAAATCCTAAATACGCTAATAGACCCTATCAGGTAAAAGCAGAAAATATTCATTTCCTTCAGAATAAGATGAATGATGATTATTTAATCAATTACTCTGATCATTTTAGAAGAAAAACAGAATGAAACACTAAAATTTCATTTCAAATGCCAGTAGAAAATATTTGACTATACACATACTGAAAATGAATGTTTTATGTATATACATATAGACTAAAAATAAATAACTTTTATATGTACCAGAAATAAATATGCTTTCAATATATGTATATTTATAAATGCATTTTATATTATATACAGAATGTTTATATTAATTGTGTATATAAACTACAAATTCTAATTTATATCAATAAATATGTGAACATAAATTAATAAAATAAACAATATTATGCCAGATTCCAATATATTTCTAAAGCATTGTTTAAAATATAACAATTTCAATAACTTGTACCTGAATCTCAGGTCTTGAAATACACTGATGTGAAATAATGGTGAAAAATGTGCAAAACAAGGAAACCACAGGAAAATATTAAAACAATAAAATATAGTAATTAATTGGATCATTAAAGGACTAAAAAGCCTTAAAGTTTATTGTATGCACTTATCAAAGATCTAAAGAGGAAAAAAAACTTGTATAATTCCATATTCTTATTTTATGCCTTTCCCTAAACTTCAAGACACCTGAGTTTCAAAAACAGGTTGTTACTGAAATCTCTTGAACAAATGATACCATGTATCATGTGCACATACCAATGTTTTAATAAATTGCCACTCTTGAATAGCTCAGGGACCAAACACAGAATTTTTAAAATTTGTTTCTTTTTCCATAGGCTGCCAGTCTTGTATCCCTGCTTAGAACTTCAATCATGGATATGCAGATAAAGAGAAGGAAGTTGGATGCAAATAATATCATCACTAATAAGTCATGTGTAAAGTTTAAATAGAGTAGGTTGAAATCAGAGGAATATTTGACTTATACTTTCTTAGTGATGGTTTTCTTTTCTTGTTAGCATATGTGGTCAAATATAAGATAAATACTTATATATTAGAAACCAAATCTCAATAAGGACTTAAGAAGAGAGCATCAAGTACAAAACTGCATTGCCATACTTTCAGGGGTCTTTTGGACTAAATTAATATTCTTAATATTTCTGTCTTCCCAGGAATCTCATACTCCCATGGACATCTAGGATTCTCCTTGCTAACTCGACATGGCTCTGTATTTTATAACTTCTCTACCTGAAACTCTAGTATGTATTGAAAAATTAGCAGATTTTTTTTGTTCTTTTCCTACTGAATTTTAGCCAAGGTGAAGCAATGAAGGTGACAGTAAGTAACCATAGCAGAAATGAGAAGTCCGATGAATATGATAGAGAAAGTTTCATATGTGTAATGTGTATGTAATATGATTATGGATATGCACTATGGATGAAATGATTTCTAGAGGCCAGAAAATGGCAGCTTTACTATACCTTAAGAAGGTCCACTGGGCTGTCAGTGACAGGACTCAAAAATCACTGGGATGGGACCTAAGTGTTCACTTCATTGTCAGCCCTGTGTAGCATAGTTTAAATATGATTCATACTTGGGTTGATTTCACTAAGCAAATTAAACAACCTGAGAATTTTCAAAAACAACATATTTTTAATAGGCATATTAAATCCTTGATCCCCACCCCCAACCCCAAGCCAAGGCATTCCTCCAGTGACTGATTAAGCCTTTTGTAGAATTATAACCTTGGAGAGCTTTATAAAGAAAAAGAGGAACTGAACGCCAGGTGGGATTCAGCCAAAGCTGTCACAGCTCAGGTTGTCACCCCTCCTAATCCATCATGTTGAATCGAAATGCAAACCGTGAACCAAAAGCTTAGGCAGTTTGTTTGAAGACACACTCCTGTCTTTCCAGGAGGGATTAAATCATGACTATAGTTTATTTGAAAAATCATAATCCACATGAAAATTATTAATTCATGTAGCATCTCTTTCAATCAAAATGTGTTATAACTTTTAATCTCTGGGTCAAACTAAAAGCAATTCTGTAGGGTTTTTTTCTTTTTCTTTTTTTTTTTTTAGTCAAAGACATAAACATACCTTTATTTTATTTATTTTTATGTGGTGCTGAGGATCAGACCCAGTGCCTCACATATGCTAGACAAACACTCTAATCCAGGCCCCAATTCTTAGCTTTTTTACTGAAATACAGAGCCTCTCCACAGTATTTCAAAACATTTTTTTTGCATTTGCCACAAGAGTACAGAAGATGTTTACTTTCAAATTTTTAAATAATAAAGATTCATGCTCTGTCTATAAAGAGGAATCACAAAAACACAAGATATGGAGAGAATAGGATTATGTTTAGCATTTACTGCAAACTCTGGGTTCCGTAAAAGCCATATTCATACTTTCTGCAACAGAGGAAACAGATTAGGTGACTGAGAGCTTGAGTGAGAAGGGAAGAATAAAGCCAATTCTGTGATACATTTCAGATATAAAATGTTTTCCCATGAAGTGATGTTCAACTTTTCTTGTGGTAAATGAGTCTAAATCTTTAAATACAGCATCCCTTTAAACATAGAAGCAACAGGCCTCCTTTCTATCATCAAAAACTGTATCTTTGCTACTTCCAGTACTTTGGGAATTTGAGTAACCCTTGAATTACAATGAAGGGAGGGGGCTAACAATGTTATTCAGGGGATTCCAAGATGGCAGGCCAGAGACATTCAGCATCCGATGTCCTTCCGTAACCCGGATCTCACCGAGTCAGAATACTGCATTTCAGAGAGTGTGAGAGGATCCCTATACAGCTGATTTCCACAGAAATCACCAGCTCTGTGACACCTGCGCAGAGCTCAGAGCCTCAGCCTTTGAGTAGGGCTCCAAACCCAAAGCCCACAGTTCTAGCCTACGCACAGCTCTCAAGCAGCTTAGCAGAATCACTTATCAGCACCTCTGCAGAATTCCAGACTGCGCTCTGCTCCCACGCAGGTCAATTGGCTGCTACCGAAACCACAGAACAATGCCATCATCATTTCCAACCTCACCAGACACCCCAGCGTTGGAAACAGACCAACTCCATCTTGGATAACCTTTCTCGCCATATTCGATAGGGGTAGATCTCAGATCAGATCTCCATCTGGCCACTTACCAGGTAACCAACTCCCCCCACACCCTAGTGGTGATAACTTGGCACAGTGACCACCCAACACAAAAACAGCTTTCAGTTGGGCAGCTATGCAGTGCAACCAGAGCACCACCCACCTGGTGTGAGCCTGGGTGTGAGAGGTCCCACAGGTGGGAACTGCTAAGTAATAAGGGATGGGACTAAAGTTTGGAGCCTAACAGAGAGACCAGGATCTAAGAAATATCCAGTCAAGAGAGGGAGATGATACCAGGTGCTCAAGTCAGATTAAGCAGTCGAAAAAAGAGACCCTTGAGGTGCAATTTCCCTGCAGGCACTGGCAGGCAGCACTCCCCACTCCCAGATGCCCCACACCAGGTCCAGTCTTCTCACCCTGGTAATCTACACAATCCTGAGAGCAGAGACACCAGCTTAAAACAGACAACCCCACCTATTGGATGAGAAGAGAAGCAGGAAAGAAACGGATCTCTAAAACTAGCAACCACACTGGTTTCTTCTTTTGAGTATTTTTTTTTCTTTCTCTTCTACCCCTCTATCCTCCGGCCCTCAACTCCCCAACATATGTGAAACCAAGAACTTTGCATGAAATAAGATTTTGAGGACTGAGTCATCTGAATAATATAATATAGAGGTATTGTATATGCCCTTTTTTCTCTTTTTTACTTCTTTCATTTTTCTTTCCCTCTCCAAATTTTACTGTTTATACATGCTGTATTTTTCTAGTGTTTGTTTTATGTACTCTACTGTCTTCCCACATACTTATCTACCCTAAATTAAGTCCTGTCTATTCCCCTACTACCAACCTTCTTCATTAGATTTTTCTTTCTTTTACATTTCCTAAGATATATTAACTCTGTACCCTCACATCTTTTCCCTTCAGCATATCGTCCTATGGCCGACTCCCAGTAAATTGTCCACCACCAGAAACTGTAAACCTTTTTATGAAACTACTGATTATATTTTAGATAATAATTGAATCCAACATTTCTATACATTGAGACTAAACTGTAAATGTCTTAGTAACAACAAATAGTTCATAGGTGATGTATTATTGATATTGGGATCTGTTAACATTGTCCTTCCCGACAAAGGAGGGATCTTGAAACCCTAAAACAGCACTACAAACCTATAGGGTAAAAACAACAGCACACAAGATCCACAGAGCTGGAAAGGAAGACACATGACCAATGTGAAAAGACAAGGGAAGAAAATACCACAAACAAATCAAGACACCACATCATGAGAATCAATGGCAGCTACAGCAGAAAAAATGAAAGAGAAAGATTCCATGATATACATGGTTAAAATGTTCAGTGAAATCAAGGAAGATACAAATCCAAGAAGCAAAAGATCATCTCAACAGGGAGATAGGGATTCTAAAAAAAAACACTAAACATAAATCCTTGAAATGAAAGAAATAATAAACCAAATTTTAAAATCTCAAATAAAAGCACCAACAACAGAGTAGACCACTTGGAAGATAGGAATCAGACAATGAAGATAAAATAAATCATCTTGAAAAGAATGTAGACCATTCAGTAAAAATGGAAAGAAACCATGAGCAGACCATTCAAGAAATATGGGATAGCATAAAAAGATCAAATTTAAGAGTTATTGGGCTAGAGGAAGCCATAGAGGTCCAAACCAAAGGAATGAATAATCTATTCAGTGAAATAATATCAGAAAACTTTCCAAACATGAAGAATGAATTGACAATCCAAATTCAAGAAGCCTATAGGACGCCGAATGTAAAAAATCACAACAGATCCACACCAAGACACATTATAATGAAAATTCCCAACATACAGAATAAGGAGACAATTTTAAAAGCCACAAGAGAAAGGAATCAGATTACATATAGGGGAAAACCATTTAGGATAACAGCAGATTTTTCAACATAGAACCTGAAAGCTAGGAGTTCCTGGAACAACACATCAAGCTCTGAAAGATGGGTGCCAACCAAGAATCTTGTATCCAGAAAAAGTAAGCTTTAGATTTGAAGATGAAAAAAAAAACCTTCAAAAATAAACAAAAGTTAAAAGAATTTATAGCTAGAAAACTGGCACAACAAAACATCCTTGGCAAAACATTCCATAAAGAGGAAACGAAAGACAACGATGACAATCAGCAGAGGGAGTTAGTACCCTAAAGGAAAAACTAATCAAGAAGAAAACCAAGTCAAGTTAAATAACAAAAATAAACAAATATGGCTGGACATACAAACCATGTCTCAATAATAGACCTGAATCTTAATGACTTAAACTCACCAATCAAAAGACATAGGCTAGCAAATTGGATTTTAAAAAAAGACTCAACAATATGCTGTCTCCAGGAGACTCATCTCATAGGAAAAGACATACACAGACTGAAAGTGAAAAGTTGGGAAAAATCATACCACTCACATGGACTGCGGAAGCAAGCAGGGGTCTCCATACTCATATCAAATAAAGTACACTTCAAGGCAAAGTTAATGAAAAGGGGTAAAGATGGACATTACATACTGCTCAAGGGAACCATACACCAACAAGACATAACAATCATAAATATATTTGCCACAAACAATGGTGCAGCTCTATTCATCAAACAAACTCTTCTAAAGTTCAAGAGTCAAATTGACCACAACACAATAATCTTGGGTGACTTTAACACACCTCTCTCACCACTGGATAGATCTTCCAAACAAAAGTTGAATAAAGAAACTATAGAACTCAATAATACAATCAATAACTTAGACTTAACTGACATATAATTCAACCTGCATCAGCACTTTCTTCTCAGGAGCACATGGATCCTTCTCTAAAATAGACCATATACTATGCCACAAAGCAACTCTTAGCAAATACAAAAAAAGTAGAGATACTACCATGCATTTTAACAGATCAAAATGAAATGAAATTGGAAATCAATGATAAAATTAAAAAATACAAATATCTCTATCACCTGGAGACTAAACAATATGCTACTGAATTAACAATGGATTGCAGAAGACATCAAGAGAAGATTAAAAAATTCTTAGAGGTAAATGGGAATGTAGACACAACATACGAAATCTCTAGAACACTATGAAAGCAGTACTAAGAAGAAAATTCATTGCATGGAGTTTATTCCTTAAACAAGAAAAAGTCAACAAACAAATGACCTCACACTACATCTCAAAGCCCTAGAAAAAGAAGAACAAGCCAGCAGCAAAAGCAGTAGAAGACAAAAAATAATTAAAATTAGAGCTGAAATCTATGAAATTGAAACAAAAGAAACAATTGAAAAAATTGACAAAACAAAAAGTTGATTCTTTGAAAAAATAATAAAATTGACAAACCCTTAGCTATGTTAATGAAGAGAAGGAGAGAGAGAACTCAAACTACCAGCATATGTGATGAAAAATGTAATATCACAACAGACATTACAGAAATACAGAAGATAATTAGAGATTATTTTGAAAACTTATATTCCAATAAACTTGAAGACATTGACAAATTTCTTAAGTTACACGATTTGCCCAGATTGAATCAGGAGGCTATACACATTTAAACAGACCAATATCAAGTGAGGAAATAGAAGATGCCATCAGAAGCTTACCAACCAAGAAAAGCCCAGCACTGGGTGGATACACAGCCAAGTTCTACAAGACCTTTAAAGAAGAATTAATACCAATACTCTTCAATTTATTTCAGGAAATAGAAAAATAGGTGGCACTTCCAAACTCATTCTATGAGGCCAATATCACCCTGATCCCCAAACCAGGCAAAGACACATCAAAGAAAGAAAATCTCAGACCAATATCTCTAATAAACATAGATGCAAAAATTCTCAATATGATTCTGGAAAATCAAATACAAAAATATATCCAAAAGATTGTATACCATGATCAAGTGGGAATCATCCCAGGGATGCAAGGTTGGTTCAACATACAGAAATCAATAAATGTAATACATCACATCAATAGATTCAAAGATAAAAGTCATATAATCATCTCAATAGATGCAGAAAAAGCATTTGACTAAATACAGCATATTTACATGTTCAAAACACTAAAAAAAGTAGAGCTCACAGGAAAATCTCTCAACATCGTAAAGGCTAATTACACTAAGCCTCAGGCCAACATCATTCTAAATGGAGAAAAAATGATGGCATTCCCTCTAAAAACTGGAACAAGACAGGGATGCCCTCTTTCCCCAATTCTATTCAATATAGTTCTTGAAACACTGGCCACAGCAATTAGATAGATGAAATAAATTAAAGGGATATGTATAGGAAAAGAAGAACTTAAATTAGCACTATTTATTGATGATATGTCTCTGTAACTAGAAGACACAAAAAGCTCCACTAGAAAACTTCTAGAACTAGTAAATGAATTCAGCAAAGTGGCAGGATATAAAATCAACATCCATAAATCAAAGGCATTTCTGTATACCAGTGACAAATCCTCTGAGAAGGAAATGAGGAAAACTACCCCATTTACAATAGCCATAAATAAATAAATAAAATACTTGGGAATCAATGAAAGAGGTGAAAGATCTATACAATGAAATCTACAGAATCCTAAAGAAAGAAATCAAAGAAGACCTTAGAAAACGGAAAGATCTACCTTGCTCTTGGATACCTTGCTCTTTGATAATTAATATTATCAAAATGACCATACTTCCAAGCACTATACAGATAGATTTAATGCAATTCTGATCAAAATCCCAATGGCAGTCCTCATAGAAATAGAAAAAGCAATAATGAAATTTATCTGTAAAAATAAGAGACCCAGAATAGTAAAGCAATCCTTAGCAGAAAGAGTAAAGCAAGTAGTATTGCTATATCAGACCTTAAACTATACTACAGAGCAATAGTAACAAAAACAGCAAGGTATTGGCACCAAAACAGACTGGTAAACCAATAATACAGAATAGAGGACACAGAGACTAACCCACAAAATTACAATTATCTTATATTAGACAAAAACATGCATTGGAGAAAACATAGCCTCTTCAACAAATGGTGCTGGGAAAACTGGAAATTCATATGCAACAAAATGAAATTAAACCCCTATCTCTCACCATGTACAAAACTCAACTCAAAATGCATCAAGGACCTAGGAATTAATCCAGAAATTCTACGTCTGATAGAAGAAAAAGTAGGCCCTAATCTTCATCATGTGGGATTAGGCCCCAACTTCCTTAACAAGATTCCTATAGCACAAGAATTAAAACCAAGAATTAATAAATGGGATAGAATCAAACTAAAAAGTTTCTTCTCAGCAAAAGAAACAATCTGTGAAGTGAACAGAAAGCCTACATCCTGGGAGCAAATTTTTACCCCTCACACATCAGATAGAGCACTAATTTCTAGGGTATATAAAGAACTCAAAAAGCTAAGCACCAAAAAAACAAATAACACAATCAATAAATGGACCAACGACCTGAATAGACACTTCTCAGAAGAGAATATACAATCAATCAACAAATATATGAAAAATGCTCTTCATTTCTAGCAATTAGAGAAATGCAAATCAAAATTACTCTAAGATATCATCTCACTTCAGTCAGAATGGCAGCTATTATGCATACAAACAACAATAAGTGTTGGTGAGGATGTGGGGAAAAAGGTACACTCATACAATGCTGGTGGGACTAAAAATTGGTGCAGCCAAAATAGAAAACATTATGGAAATTCCTTGGAAATCTGGGAATGGAACTATCATTTATCCCAGCTATCCTTTTCCTCGATCTACACACAAAGGACTTAAAAACAGCATACTACAGGGACACAGCCACATCAATGTTTATAGCAGCACAATTCACAATAGCTAAACTGTGGAGCCAACCTAGATGCCCTTCAGTGGATGAATGGATAAAAAAAAAATGTGGCATATATACACAATGGAATTTTACTCAGCAATAAAATAGAATAAAATCATGGCATTTGCAGGTAAATGGATAGTGTTGGAGAAGATAATGCTAAGTGAAGTTAACCAATCCCCCAAAAACAAATGCTGAATGTTTTCTCTGATACAAGGAGGCTGACTCATAGTGGGGCAGGGAGGGAGAGTATGGGTGGAATAGATAAATTCTAGATAGGGAATAGGGGTAGGAGGGAATTGGAGGGGGCAAGGGATTAGCAAGGATGGTGGTATGTGATAGACATTGTTATCCAAAGTACATGTATGAAGACATAAGTTAGGTGTCAACATACTCTATATAAAAACAGAGATATAAAAAATTGTACTGTATATGTATAATAAGAATTGTAATGCATTCTGCTGTCATTTTTTAAAAAATTCAATTAAAAAATAAAATTTTTAAAAAAGTTATGGCAGGAACCATAGGATTTTTAAAAAATATTTATGTTTTAGTTGTAGTTGGACACAATACCTTTATTTATTTATTTTTATGTGGTGCTGAGGATTGAACTCAAGGCCTTGCACTTGCTAAGCAAGTGCTTTACCACTGAGCTACAACCCCAGCCCATAAACAGGATTTTTAAAATGTTGCTTCTGTCTTCTGCTAGGTAAAGGGAAGCATGGAAACAAAGATTACTAATCATTGTGATAAACAGAACAGCAGAAAAATAACCATTAAGTTGAATAATAGAATTCCATGATGTAAGGTAAAAAGGGAGGAAGGAAGGAAGGAAGGAATTGTTTTTATAAAAAAAAAATCATTTATTGCCCTCACAGGCCCTTTATACCAATCTGGAGATTCATTTTTGTCTAGCCTTTCAAAATAAATGTTGGTGGTTAAAGGTTCCATATTTTACTTCAACATACATCCTCTTTTCTTCTTTCTTATTTTACTTGTTTACTTTTTGGGGGAAGGGGCGAACAGAGGGTTGAACCCAGAGCCTCACACATGATAAACAAGCACTGAGCTACATCCTCAACCCTTTATTTTAAGACAGGGACTTCCTAAGTTCCACAGGGTGGCCTTGAACTTGTGAACTTTGGATCCTCCTACTACCTTGGGCTCCCAAGTAGCTGGGATTACTTGTTGTGTGCCACCACACCTAGAATTTCTTTTAAGTCATTCACAATGTCAAAAATGATCTAGCTCAATGATTATTGATCAAAATACCAATTTCCTTTGAAGTTAAAATTTTACCTTCTTGCCAAATGGGTAGTACTCTCAGGCTGGAAGGGGAGTGAGGAGGTGAGGGGAGGAGGGCATAGTTTTGCTCTTCCCTGTTTCCCCACATCCATTTTCCTATCCACCCAACTCGCATTTCCACACACAAGGTGTTGAATCAAAGTGTGGAATCTGCTTCATCAGAGATGGAGTTAGGCAAAGAGAGGAGAAGGAAGCATTAGGAAATGGTGCAATTTGACTGTTGCTATTTGAATCTGGGAACAACAGAGTCTCTAAGAAAGAGTTTTAATTTATTTATTCCATAAAATATTAATGAAATACCAATATTACTGTTCTAAACACAAGGAACATATAAGGAATTCTTGATTTGTTCAAAGAAGAGCAAGAGGGCCTACTATGGCTAGAGTAGAAAAGCAAAGGAAATAATGTTGGAGATTAGGCTACAGAAGTGAAAAGATCATAAGGAAGAAATTCAGAGGATACTGGGCTTTTTTCTGAGTTAAAAGATTCTGGAAGTTTGGAACAGAGAAGTAACATGACATGATATATATTTTTAAAAGATAATACTGGCTTCAAAGTGGAGAACAGATTTAAAGGCAAACAATGGATGCTGGAAGACAACTGGGAGGCTATTTCAAGAAATCAGATGGGGACTGGGGTTGTGGCTTAGTGGTAGAGCAGTCACCTAGCATGTGTGCGGCCCTGGTTTTGATCCTCAGCACCACATAAATAAATAAAATAAAGGTGCTGTGTCAAGCTACAACTAAAAACTAAATATATATAATAAAAAAAGAAAGAAAGAAGATGGTTTGACCCAAATGATAGAGGAGGTAAAGATATAATTGCATAGACTCTGGATATACTATAAAGGATTTGATGATGAACCAATTATGGGGTAGGAGAATGAGAAAGAAGTCAAAGCGATTCTAAAGTTTTGGGCCTTGGAAACTTGTAGAAAGATATTGTCATTTATGGAAATAAGAAAAAAATGTGAGAGGATAAGGTTTGATTTAAAAATTAAATGAACAAAAACAGGGGTTTGGTTTTGTACATAGTAAGATTAAGCTTTCTATTTGACAGAAGTAACAATTTGATAAACAAAGTTGAAGTAAAGAGACATCCCAGCCTGGTCAGCATATGTACAGTATTTTAAAGACATGAAGAAGTAAATGTGTGGATAGAAAAGAGATCTCAGTTCAAAGACTGAAAAAGAACACCTGATACTGCTTTTAAAATATTTGTATTTAGGAAAAAAATATAATCAAAGAATCAAACATCACCTTTAAATAAAGATATTTTAATTTAAAACTACATCAGTGTGAGCCAGGCATAGTGGTTCATGCCTGTAATCTCTGCTACTTGGGAGGCTAAGACAAGAGGATTGAAAATTCTGGACAACTTAGCAAAGACTCTATCTCAAAGTAAAATAAAAAGAGCTGGAGACATAGTTTAGCAGTATAGTGCCCTGAGTTTAATACCCACTACCACCAAAAAATAATAATCTTTAAAATAAAAACATATCAAAAATAAAAAAATATAATTAAAATGGTTTAATTAAAAGTTAAATAATTATCAAAAATATTTCCAAATACAGAGATCATTTTCTAAATAATGCTTAAAGTCACAGAGAGTTACCTGAGGTTGAAGCTTACAATCAGTAACTGTTAAAGTCATTAATGATCATACAATTAGTTGTATTTCTTTTTGTGAAGCTATTTTCGTATTACAAAATTTATTTCCTTCATTTGAAGTGAAACAATATGATTATCTCCTGAGATATCAAATTAAGATTTTGCTTCTGTTGGCAGTCAAAATACAGTATAAATATCTACAAATGTGAAATTAAATATTTTACTCCTTTTGACATCTCCTAAGAGGATACATGCACATTCAACTGTCAGATAAAGCTCTATAATCCACTGCATTCATATTGCATGATTACTGTCATTGACATACTTTGAATGAGAAAGTAAGAATTAATATTGGTCTACCAAACAGCACAGCATTAGTCTTCCCTGTTTTAAGAAAAGAGTTACCTTTGATGAAAAGAGTCACATATGTGGAGAGGGAGAAAACAAATGAACCCTGTAGTATAGAGTATTTAATTGGAATTGAAAATAGGTGTAAACTCTGATTTTCAATGAATATAGAGAAATAAATATGAATACATTTTATATGTATTTAACAAGATTTGTCCACTAAGAAATCATGGTAGCAATGAAATACCAATAGCAATGAATATACTTATTCCCCAAATATTGTATTCTAACTATTATTCTCCAGCAAATAGAATTAAGGCTTCATAGAGAAACAGTTGATAGTAGGACTGGTGCAGGAAAAAATATAAGATGACCCTTATATGTGTTGTTGGATAAGAAAGTGTTCAAAGAATAATGAAGATACCTCAAAAGGACCAAGAAGTCAATTTGAAATGTCTCCAACTGTCCAAATCTCTGACAATATAAACATCAAAATGAATATTAAAAGAATGAAATATAATTAACTAAATAAAATAGAAAACCATTAGGCCAATTAAATATGAATAAATAAATAAATGAAAAGTTTGATGAAAAACAAAATAAGCACTAGTATCAAAGAATACAAAATAGCAGTTACAAACAAAAACACATAAATTTTTAGTAACAAGTCCAACAGACAGTACTTTAATCAAGTGATTCAGTTGAGCAACATTAGAAATGGGATTAATTTAAATCATGTAATACCAGACAGGATGAAATAAGAAGTCAGTCTCATGTGTGCTATTTCTATCAAAGACATACAACATGAAACTAAACATGAGAAATGTCACACAAACCTAAAATGAAAGACATAATTAAAATAACTGGCTTATAATATTTAACTCATTGTAAGTTAAGCATCCAGACTGAGAGGACTAATTTTCATTACAAAATTTTCCAATGATTTTCTAACGTGCATTTTTCACATAGATTATATACATTTTTCACATATATCAAACAACTTCTTCACTGAAATTTTTAAATAAAGAATACATGTTTTAAAAATTTTGAACAGTCTGATGTAGAAATTCCATTTCTAGGTATACAATCTAGAAAAGCACTTGAATGTACAATGAGGCATCTAGAAGGGTATTTATGGCAGCAATTTTATAGTGATAAAAACAGGAAATACATGTAAAATAATCTGAAAACATGCCATGAAATATCCATCTAAAGAAAAACTATGTAGCAGTTAAATACACACACACACACACACAGAGAGAGAGAGAGAGAGAGAGAGAGAGAGAGAGAGAGAGAGAGAGAGAACTTGATTGAAAAGATCTCTGTTGAACAAAGGAACTATGCTATAGAGCCACACACGATACCTTTTAGTGTAAAATAAATAAACTACCCATATTCTACGTCAAAACAGAATGCACATCAAACTGATGTAGTAATAGAGTGTCTACCTCCTAGGAAGGTGTGATCTTTAGTCTTATGAGACTTTTAATTTTTTAAATGAGGAAACATACTTGTTATTTTGGGTATCTTGTTTTGTTTTTCTTTTGGTAGAAAGATACACACCCCCACCCCCACCCCCCACACACACTGTTCATGGACTATTGTTACAATTGCTGAGCTATTCAAAGAAATCTACAGATTCAGTGCAATTTCCACCAAAATACCAATGATATGCTTCACAGAACTGGGGGTGGGGGAGATCTTAAAATTCATATGGAAGCACAAAAGACCACAAAGAGACAAATTGTGAGCAAAAGGAGCAATGCTGGAGGCATCACAATACCTGATTTCAAAATACACTATAGAGCCATAGTAAAAAAATAAAATTATATTGGCATAAACATAAATATATAAGCTAGTGGAGTAGAATAGAGAGTCCAAAAAATAAATTCACACATCAATAGTCAACTTACTCATCAGAGATAAGGCAAAAATACGTATTAAAGAAAAGACAGCCTCTTCAACAAAAAGTACTTGGAAAACCAGATATCCACATAAAGATTGAAACTAGATCCTTCTCTTTCACCCTGTACAAAAATAAACTCAAAATGGACCAAAAACCTTAATATAAGATCAAAGTTCTGAAACTACTAGAAGGAAACATAGGAGAAATGCATTAAGATATCAGCACAGGCAATGATTTCCTCAGGATTCTGATAGCTCAGGAAACAAAAGAATGGCTAGTATCATAAAACAAAAAATAAATGCTGGTGAGGATGTGGAGAAAAAAGGAATCCTTATATTCTATTGGTGGGACTGTAAATTAGTACAGCCACCATGGAAAACAATATGGAGGTGTCCTTAAAATACTAAAAATAGTACTACCATTTGATCCAGCTATAACGTTCTTGGGTATATACCTGAAGAAAATGAAGACAGTGTACAAAAGATACAGCTTATAATAACACAAAAATGTGTATGAATACTGTGTTTTTCCTTTTAAGGGCATATTTTTAAGCAATATAAAAGATAAACTCAGCAATATCTGAAAAGAAACATCAAAATATTAAGACTAATTGTTTTGAGGCTGGAAATCTGTGGGGTTCTTCCTTCTACTTTTTCATTTCTTTCAAATTTGCTACATATTACTCTCTAAAACAGAAAATTACTAAAAGGATTCCCTTCTATGTCTTCCAAATCTAAGCATGATTAGATTTGGAAGAGGTAGAATTACAAAACCACACAGTAGGAATTCAATAAATAAATGAATGTATCATTAAACAAAGAATTACCTAAAAAAAGTTTGCAGTCCTATCTACTGCCGAGCCTGGATCTTTAAGGGAGTGACAAACAATTCTGCTTCTACTCCTTAGGAGCATACCTCATTTCTGTCAGCCTTGGCACTAGGTCTTGATAGGCCTTTTCCAGGGTACCCACCAACCACTCCTTCTAGACTTACTGGAGTCCATGTGAGGCAGCAGATTGAAGCAATGTTGACTCCTATGAAAACAATGAGTTCTGAGCATCCATCTTCTAGTTTCTGGTCCTACAAAATTAGGGATGATGCTTTCTTAACGCAGCGTTTGGACTGGCACTTGGACCCTTACACAGTTCCTTCTATCCACTGCAGGCATTGCCAAGGCACTGGGCTCTCTGAGCCTGGCAAAGCCCATGAAGTAACTGCAGAAGGCCCTGGGCCCACTCCTTAACTTGGGTCCTACCTGAACAGAGCTCTTCATCTACTAGTTCATTCCACTTCTCACGCCCAGTTCTGTCATTAAGGATTAGTATCTCCCACGTCATATATGAGCTATGAGACTTAGGTTACTTACGTAAGGGCACGCAGCCTGTGCGAAGTGAAGCCTTAACAGCTGTCACTATTGTTCGCTAATTAGTATAATCTTCCTCCATGAGTGTTTCCCAGGCACAGCCCCACATATAGGCCTCTGAGCCATTTCTGAGTCGCTGGAGTGCAGCAGCTTTGCGGCCTGTAGGCTCCACCTCCGGGTCAGTCATGGAGGTGAAGGGAAAAAGAGCCTTCAGACAGAGCAGGAAGAAGGTCACTCAGGTGACAGAAACCCCTGGCAGAACCTCATCTGGAGACAAATAGCAACTCTTCAGGAAGTAAAGGAAAAGGGATCAAGAAGACAGAGCTGAGACCCAGTGCCGCAATTAAGAAGCCAAACAACGACTTCTCTGGCCCCGCCCGTGTGGCCCCGCTCATGTGGCCCCGCTCATGTGGCCCCGCCCACATGGCCCCGCCCACATGGCCCCGCCCCAGAATCGCCCTGCCCCCAGCAGAGGCCCTCCCCAGCATCACTCCAGCCCCCAGCATCGCCTCACCCCAGTGCATCTATGTGAAATCTTCCCCATTGCTTGTTCAGCCCTCCAGATGTTTCCGAGCCCCACTAGATTCTAATTACCAAATGCTGGATACAAAGCCATCAATAAGGTAGACATGGTCGCATCCTGGGAGGTAGAATTTAAACTTAATGTCCCAACACACTGCTGTGAATTGGAAAGCACGGACAGATTCCACCCTGGGAGAATCAAGGCAGGCGTCCAAGGAAATCTTTTTCAGAATAATAGGAAGGAAAGAGCAAAGGAGGTATGCAAGTTCAAGGTATTTGGAGTAACTTTTCAGTTTTTATTCTTCTATGGCGGTCCAAAACATATGCTTAATGGAGGAGACTAGAGAAGTTTAAGAAAGTGAAATAGTTTTGAGTAGACAAGCAAGGGAAATGACTAAGAAAGCAATCATATAAACTCCTAATAAGAGCTTTGTTTCCTCATTGGTGTGTCCCAAGTGCCTAGCACAAACCAATCACAGAAGGAATGAAAGGATTCTCTTCAGGTATATTGAAACTGACCATTTAATTGTAGATGATGACTTAATGGTGGCACCAATATACTTGTGTGTGTGTGTGTGTGTGTGTGTGTGTGTTTATTACCCCAGCCCCATTTTAGATGACAGATCCAAAAAAGGTAGAGTTGGATTTGCTGCACAGAAAAGATAATAGGAGATTAGGGAAGACCGTTTAAAGTGAAGCTATTCAGATTTGTGGTTAAGGGTAGGCTATGAAATTTTTCTTGGAAAGAGGGGAAATTTAGAGAAATATTGGTGGATGGATAGGATTGAAACATTGGCATATTGAGGTGCATAAGCCAGAAGGACAAAGTGTGTAATGTCAGACTGTATTTTTTTTCAGAGGTCACAGATATTCCTAGTTTTAAGTTCTACGGAGTGGCAATCACTGACCTGGAATGAGGGTAACTGGCTCTAAGAGGAGAAAGGGTGCATGAGAGGTCAGGTTATTGGATGGCCTATTCAACTGGATGTTGGGTCCTCCAACTGATTCCTCCCACTTAAAGCCCCTTGCTCTGAAAATCAATCCACCTCTTTCTTCTCCAAAAGTCTCCCCAGAATCAACATTCTTCCTGCAACTCTATGCTTACTCAATGACCTCACTTTGGAGAATAAAGCAGAAATGGAATGGTAAGAAAGAATGCTGTAGTAGACATCTTTTTGGGTTTTGTTTTTGTCACCTAGCATTCACTCACCTTATTGCCCTCTAGGGAACTAACTCCGTTCTCAGTTTCAGACCATGAGCAAGTGAAGTTGTCTTTCCTCTCTACTCTTATTTTAAGAATGATATATAACTCAGAAATGGTGAAAAGAACCATTCCATTTTTCGGATAGCAGTGATTTGTAAGGAAAGGGTGTGGGAACCAACTGGAGACAATAAAAATCAAAGGGATTTTTGAAAGGACCTAGTGAGAGACCCATTTCTCCTACCCTTGAAACTTAGAGGATGCAGCTATGAACTTACTAGACTCAAAGTCTTAAAATGAAGCAAGTCTAGAATTAAAGGCATGAATAGAAACAAATAAAAAAAATGATCCTGATGGCATCAATTGAGGCCCAGCATGAACCCTGCTGCCTGCAGCTTGCCTTCCTTCACAATTTTTTTCAGATATCTGAGTTGACAACTTCTCTTTTTTATTTAAGTCATTTGAATTGTATTTGTTGTGCTAGCCAGTTTTTTATTGCTATGTCCAAAATTCCTGACAAGAATAACTTAGAGAAGAAAACGTGTATTTTGGGCTTACAGTCTCCGAGATTTACTTCATGGTTAGCTGACTCCATTGCTTGGAGCCTGAAGTGATGCAGAACAACATGGTGGAAGAACATGGTGGAGGAAAGCTGCTCAGTTCATGGCAGCCAGGAAGCAGAAAGCACCCAAGCATCAAGGGATAAGATACATTCCCCTAGGACAGTCCCCAATGTCCCACATCCTCCAGCTACACCCTACCTGTCTATGTGGACCACTCAGTAGTCCATTCAAATTATGATTCCATCAAATGGATTGCTCCACTGATGATGCTACAACTCTCATAATCTAATCATTTACCTCTGAACATTTCTGCATTAGCTAATATGTTGTGGGGAGTGCATTTCCAAATCCAAACCATAATGTTCAAGGTGATTTATATATGAATAATTCCTCACAATAAAGGAGTAAGGAGTGTCCATTCCTGGCTTCCTTCTCCATGCTAGCCCAATAAATATACTAGTTTCTATATCCCTCGGGTTACCCTTTTGTAAAAAGAGGAAAAGTTACCTGCTTCAAAGCCTTACAAAGATTAAATGTTATAATATACATAAAGGCACAATTTGGGGGTAGGGGAATGGCTCGGTGGCAAAACACTAGCCTAACATACATGAGACCCTGGGCTCAATCCCCAGCACTACAAAATAAAAGTGAGGAACAGGAGAAAATGTTTTCCAAAATTCTTAAGTACAAGCAGTATGTGATTTTTCTAAATTAAATTTGGTGAAAAAAACCCACTTTGCAAAGTAGGAAGATATCCAATATTAGTCATTCGTGGGGACCTTTTGCCTGTTTATTTAGTATAAAGCAATATGCCAACGTTGGACAATGCAATGTTTTGTCACAGTTCCTAAGCTAATGGGCCTTGACTACTAGTCTTATCAGCAAACATCATTTCATCCCTTAAAAAATCCTTCTACCTCCTAGAGGACTTCAACATAGAACCCATCCACTTAAGAAACCCATCTTTACATTTTTTTTTCTGAAGTCACTGGAGCTGCTGCTACCATTAAACAGCTCTCCCTCTTTAAACCTAGGAACTGTTTCAACTTTGCCCTCCTCCTCCTTCCCTTATCAGAACACTAATTAAATGTCTTTCCCACATGCAAATCTGGGTGGCACTATCCAACACACTATCTAACATTTGTCTCAAAACTTCTGTTTTAAGTTAAGAAACATGAACAATATTAATAACGTTTGGATCCAAGAGCCCAGAAATTTCTGGAAGACAAAGATGGAAACAATTTTGATTCATTCCTGTGGGTGTTCCCTCTGGTAGGGAGTAGAAACATCAGAATATAACTTGGTCAAGGACCATGCCACAAATGAAGATGACCTCAATAAAGTTGTATAAGTAGGTAGAGCAAGAATCCCTACAGAGGAAATCACCCATTCTTGTTGCCAGCATAACCTCTCTCCCACAGTAAGGCATTGGTAAACTTACATAATCATCATGTGGGCTCACCCTTGCTCACCTCAATTTGGAGAGATTACTTCCTAGATGCTCTGTGAATGCAAACCCTAACTGCCTCATCCAACGTTTCTCTGAATAGAAACGAATATCTGGGTACCAGGTATGACTTCTTATGTGACCTCAAGCCAATCACTCAAACTCTTTCATCCTCCACATCTCTTGATTAGAGTCCTCAGGTCTAGGGTACATGGAAATCATTCCAGAATGAGAGTCACATGCTCTGAATTTCCTCGTACTGGCTTTTCTGCTAGCTGGCTGACTCTTTCCCTCTAATGTTCAGGCTGAGTCAAATTTGAGATGATAGGTATACTACATTGAATGTATTAATAATAACAGAAATTAAACATTGAAGCCCATATCATTTGCTTCCTCAATAAGTGCTTTAATCAGCTTTTCTGCTGCTGTGACTTAAAGACCCAACCAACACAACTGTAGACGAGGAAAAGTTTATTTGGGAGCTTTCAGTTTTAGGTCTCAATCCATAGACAGCAGACTGCATTCCTGGGGGCTCAAGGTGTGGCAGAACATCATGGTGGAAGAGTATGGCAGAGGAAACAGCTCACATGAGGATGAGGAAGCAGAGAAAGACTCCGCTCACCAGATACAAAATATAGACCCCAAAGTCACACCCCCAATTCCCACCTTCTCCAGCCACACCCTACCACTTCAGTTATCAGTCAGTTAATCCCTATGAGGGGATTGATTAGAGTCCTCAGATCTAGGGTACATGGAAATCATTCCAGAATGAGAGTCACATGCTCTGAATTTCCTCGTACTGGCTTTTCTGCTAGCTGGCTGACTCTTTCCCTCTAAGGATTGTGTTAAAACTCTTACAACCCAATCATTTCTCCTCTGAACCTTCTTGCATTGTCTCACATGTGAGCTTTTGGGGGACACCTCACACCCAAACCATAACAATAAGCCTCATTGTCTCATAGAACCTAAATGTTGTTTTTACAGGCATGTAGTCAGGGAGCCAGGACAAAGGGGAGAAACTGTGGTGGAGCCAGGATGAGCCCTATTGCACCTAATTCTCCCCTACACCTGGCAAGCCTGAATACTGGTAATAGTATGTCAGGTTCTTTTCACTTTCAATTCATGATGATTTCATGACATCTTTACTTCTATACCACATTTCTTTCCTCCATTGGTGCTCCAAATTCTTTGATGCTTTTCTTACCAGCTATCACTGCATTCAGCTATCAAACAGCTGTGAACTTGATGATAGATGGGGATCTATTTGACATTATTTGGCCACTGTGGCTTCAAACAATTGAGTGATGATTACTAGAAGAGACTCTTGTATTATGGCTGGGGACATATATTGGTTGAGGGATGGGTGTGGGACTAAGGAAGTGGAGGAGATATTTGATCCCATATTTGGACTGCAGGAGCATTACAAATGCTTTTTAATAATACAGAATAAGACTCTAGAGAGTAATTGATCCTAGAAACAGGAGAGCAGCCACTAGAGACTCTACACAAAGAGGGAAGAGCTGACTATATTTCTGTTGCAAAAAATAATCTGTGAGCGCTAGGGTTGTAGGTCAGTGGCAGAGCACATGTGAGGAACTGGATTCCATCCTCAGCACCATATAAAAATAAACAAAATAAAGGCATGCTGTCCATCTACAACCACAAAAAAAATTTTTTTACAAAGAAATAATCTGTGAATGTTCCATATCAGCTTGAGAAAAATGTATATTATGCGATTCTTGGATGAAATATTTTAGCCTTAAATGGGCTCATCACTAGACTACATATGGCCAAAGAAAGAATAAGTGTGCTTGAATAAATCTCAATAGAATCTTCCCAAACTGAAATTAAACAGGGAAAACAATTTTGTAATCCAAATTATCTTTGAACAAGCTTCAAAGTATGTAACATACAAGTAATTTGAACACCAGCAGGAGAAGATTCAAGCAAAAGAAATATTTGAAGGAATAATGGCTGAGAATTTTCTAAAATAATTTAAAATATTAGCCACAGATCATGGAAGTTCAGATAAAACAAAACAGGAAATATACTAAGATATATAAACAAATCAATAAAAAAAAAGAAAAGAAAGAAAACCACATCCAAGCATATCAAATTCAAATGGCAAGAACCAAAAGAAAAAAAACAATATCCAAAAAGAAACAAGAGAGAAACAAAGATAAGAATTGTGGACAAATTCAACACAAACCATGCAAACATAAAGAAACAGTGGAGTGAAATATTTAAAGGGCTGAAATAAAAAGAAGCGTCAAATTCGAATTCTATATCCAGAGAAATTATATTTCAAAATTGAAAAATAAATGAAATCTTTCTCTAACAAAGAGAGAAAGAGAGAGAAGGAATCATTATTAGCAGAATCATCCTGCAAGAAAAGACAAAAAATGTGGGGCCAGTAGGGTGGTTCTGTCCTATAACCCTAGCTAATCAGAAGGTAGAGTCAAGAGAATGCAATGTTATAGGACAGCCACAGCAACTTAGCCACTTGCTGTCTAAAATTTAAAAAATAAAAAAGTCTGAGGATTTGGCTCAATTGCAGAGTGCACCTGGATTCAATGCCAAATGTAGAGGGGAAAAAAAAGTTAAATTAAACTCTTTGGGAAGAAGAAAAATAATGTATCCGATCCATATAAAAGATAAGAAAATGACTAGTGAGAGAATAAATGAAAATAAACTAAAATTTTTATTTTCTTATTTTTTTCTGCCCACCCACCAATGTTGGTTCTATTTGTTTCCATATTGTTATGTGAATTTAGTGTTGTACATAATGAGGGAATTGGTTGTTGCATATTTGTACATGCTCACAACATAACAATATAATTTTGCCCATATTCTTTTCCATGATTTCCTCTTTTTCTCACTTCCTCTCTCCTCCTATCCCCTTTTCTCTACTCTGCTGATTTGCCTTAAATTTTTGTGAGACAATACACCCCTTTTTCCTTTTTCCTCCCTCGCTTCCATATATAAGAGAAAACATACAACCCTTAATTTTCTGAGTTTGACTTATTTTGTTTAATATAATTGTCTCAAGTTCCATCTACTTTCCTGCAAATGACATAATTTCATTTTTCTTTATGGCTGAGAAAAACTCCATTGTGTATGGATACTACATTTTCTTTATCTGTTCATTGGTTGATGGACACCTAGATTTTTTTTGTGTGTGTGTTGTTATTCTTTTTTTTTTATTATTGTTGGTCATTCAAAACATTACATCTAATTTGATATATTTCACAGTTTGATTCAAAAGGGTTATGAACTCCCATTTTTACCCCGTATACAGATTGCTGAATCACATCAGTTACATCAATTACATTTCCATTGTAGATTTTTTATTCAATATTTTTATTATTGTGAGTTGGGCTGCCATGAACATGTGTATGAACTTAATGCTGTACTACGATGACTTAAATTCTTTAGGATAAATACCAGGGAGTAATATAGCTGGGTCACATGGTGGTTCCCTTCCTAGTCTTTTGAGAAAACTTCATACTAACTTCCAGAGTCATTGTGTTAATTTACAATCCCACCAACAGTGTGAAAATGTTTCATTTTCTTCATATTCTCTCTAGCATTTATTATTTTTTGTATTCTTGATGGTTGCCATTCTCTTGGAGTGAGATGAAATCTCAGTGTAATTTTTATTTGCACTTCCCTAATTGCTAATAATGTTAAACATTTGTTTGTATATTTTTGTCTATTTGTATTTCTTCTTTTGAGAAACGAACATTTAGTTCATTTCCCCATTTATTAATTGGATTATTTGCTTTTGCAGGGCAAACATTTTTAGTTCTTTAGTTATCTTAGAACAAGTTTCAAAGTATGTAACATATTTTGTAATTTGTACACCAGAAGGAGAAGAAAGTTTCAAGCTAAAGAAATATTTGAAGGAATAATTGATAAAATTCTAGATATAATCCTCTGGATATAATTCTCTATATGAAGAGTAGCTAGCAACAATTGTCTTCCGTTCTCTATATTCTATCTTCACATTCTTAATTGTTTTCTTTGCTGTGAAGAAACTTTTTAATTTGATTCCATTTGGTTTATTAAATTCTAGCCTTATTTCCTGAGCCTTTAGGGATACTATTGAGAAAATCATTGCCTGTAAGTTGCATAGTTGAACCTATATTTTCTTCAAGGAGTTGCATAGTTTCTGGTCTAGTTGTGAGATCTTTCATCTATTTTGAGTTGACTTCTGTGCAGGGCAAGAGATAAGGATCTAATCTCATTCATCCATATGTAGATAACCAGTTATCCCAGCACTATTTGTTTAAAAATCTGTCTTTCCTTCAATGAATGTTTTTGGCACCATTGTCAAGGATCAGATGACTGTAGATTGTGGATTTGTCTCTGTGTCTTCTATTCTGTCCCATTGGCTTGTGTATCTATTTTTATGCCAGTACCATGAAGTTTTGGTTACTATAACTCTGTAGTATAATTTGAAATCAGGCATTGTAATGCATTCAGCATTGCTTTTTCTGGCTTAGAGTGGCTTTGGCTATTCTGGGTCTTTTATTCTTCCACATGAATTTTAGGACTACTTTTCCTAGTTCTGTGAAGAATGTCATTCATATTTTGATGGGGATTGTATTAAACCTGGATATTTATTTGGGTTGCATGCCCATGTTAACAGTACTAATTCTGCCTATCCACTAATGTGGGAGATCTTTCTATCTTCTGTGTCTTCTTCAATTTCTTTTTTCAATGTTTTATAGTTTGCATTATAGAGATCTGTCACCTCCTTGGTTATATTAATTCCTGGGACTTTGTGTGAGGAGGTATGGGGGTTATTTTTGATAGGACTAGTTTCATAATTTCTTTCTTTTTTTTTATTGATTGTTCAAAACATTACAGAGCTCAAGACATATCATCTTTCATACATTCGACTCAATTGGGTTTTGAACTCCCCAAATACATAATACAGACTCACTTCTGTTACATACTCACATTTTTACATAATGGCATATTAGTGACTGTTGTATTCTGCTACCTTTCCTATCCCCTACTATCCCCCTTCCCCTTCCCTCCCCTCCCATCTTCCCTCTCTACCTCCTCTGCTGTTGTTCAATTCTCTCCCCTTTTTTTCCCCCCACCCCCTTGCCCCTCACAACCTCTTATAATTTTGTGTATCACTGAAGGTCTCCTACCATTTCCATATGTTTTCCCTTCTCTCTTCCTTTCTCTCCCCCCATTCGTCTTAGTTTACTGTTAGTCTTTTCCTCATGCTCTTCCTTCCTGTTCTATTCTTAGTGGCTCTCTTTATATCAAAGAAGACATTTGACATTTGTTTTTTAGGGCTTGGCTAGCTTCACTTAGCATAATCTGCTCTAATGCCATCCATTTCCCTGCAAATTCTATGATTTTGTCGTTTCTTAGTGCTGCATAATACTCCATTGTGTATAGCTGCCACAATTTTTTTATCCACTCATCTATTGAAGGGCATCTAGGTTGGTTCCACAGTCTAGCTATTGTGAATTGTGCTGCTATAATCATTGATGTGGCCGTATCCGTATAGTGTGCTCTTTTAAGGGCCTCAGGGAATAGTCCAAGAAGGGCAATAGCTGGGTCAAATGGTGGATCCATTCCCAGCTTTCCCAGGAATCTCCATACTGCTTTCCAAATTGGCCTCACCATTTTGCAGTCCCACCAGCAGTGAACAAGTGTGCCCTTTTCCCCACATCCTCGCCAACACTTATTGTTGTTTGACTTCATAATGGCTGCCAATCTTACAGGAGTGAAATGGTATCTTAGGGTGGTTTTGATTTGCATTTCTCTCATTGCTAGAGATGGTGAGCATTTTCTCATGTGCTTGTGGATTGATTGTATGTCCTCCTCTGAGAAGTGTCTGTTCAGGTCCTTGGCCCATTTGTTGATTGGATTATTTGTTATCTTATTGTTTAATTTTTTGAGTTCTTTGTACATTCTGGATATTAGGGCTCTATCTGAGGTGTGAGGGGTAAAAATTTGTTCCCAGGATGTAGGCTCTCTATTTACCTCTTTTACTGTTTCTCTTGCTGAG
Source organism: Ictidomys tridecemlineatus (assembly GCF_052094955.1). Classification (NCBI taxonomy): domain Eukaryota; kingdom Metazoa; phylum Chordata; class Mammalia; order Rodentia; family Sciuridae; genus Ictidomys; species Ictidomys tridecemlineatus. The sequence continues at coordinate 131,098,979 of NC_135480.1, forward strand.
AAAAAACTTTTTAGTTTAAGTAGGTCCCATTTGTTTATTCTTGTCATTAATTCTTGGGCTACGGGCGTTCTATTAAGGAATTTGGAGCCCGACCCCACAATATGTAGATCGTAGCCAACTTTTCCTTCTATCAGACGCAGTGTCTCTGTTTTTATATCTAGCTCCTTGATCCATTTTGAGTTAACTTTTGTGGCTGGCGAGAGAAAGGGATTCAATTTCATTTTGTTGCATATGGATTTCCAATTTTCCCAGCACCATTTGTTGAAGATGCTATCCTTCCTCCATTGCATGTTTTTAGCCCCTTTATCAAATATAAGATCTCAACAGGTTTTTTTTGGAGGGGGGGCAGGTAGGGGAGGTAACAGGGATTGAACTCAGGGGCACTTAACCACTGATCCACATCCCCAGCACCTTTTTTATTTTTATTCTTTTGTATCTGTATTTTAGAGACAGATTCTCACTGAATTGCTTAGGGCGTCACTAAGTTGCTGAGGCTGGGTTTGAATTTGCAATCCTCCTGCCTGAGTATTTGAGCATCCTGACCTTCTGGGATTACAGGCATGAACCACTGCATCTAGCTAGCAGATTCATTATTGGTGTATAAGAAGGCTATTAACTTTTGTATATTGATTTTGGAGCCTGTTGCTTTGTGAAATTTGTTTATTAGCTCTAAAAGTCTTCTGTTGGAGCTTTATAGATCTTGTAAGTATAGGATCATATCTTCAAACAGTGATAATTTGAGTTCTTCCTTTCCTATTTTTAGCCCTCTTATTTCCTTCCCTTGTCTAATTGCTCTGAACAGAACCTAGCACTATAATGAAAAGGATAGTGAGATATCTTTAAGGAAATCCTTTCAGTTTTACCCCATTCACTATGACATTGGCTTTGATTTTTCATATATAGCCTTTATAATGTTGAGGTGAGTTCCTTCCAGCTTCATTTCTTCAGTGTTTTTATCATGAATGGGTGCTGAATTTTGTCAAAAGCTCTCTCTGTGTTGACATCTTACTTAGCTACTCTCAATAACTAGAGCTATTGAGATGACTTTTGCCTTAATTCTATTTATGTGAGGAATTACATTGATCAATTTGCATATGTTAAGCCATCCTTGCAACCCTGAAATAAAACTAAGTTTGTCATTATGTACAATCTTTCTGATATGTTCTTGAATGCTATTTAAAATATATAACTATATAATAAAATATATACAATATATAAAATACATAACTATATAAAATATTTGCTAATATTTCATTGAGGATTTTTGCATATAATATCGTCAGTGATATTAGTCTGTGGTTTTCTTTACTTGATGCATCTGCCTCTGGTTTCGGTATAAGTGTGATACTGGCTTTTTAGAATAAATTTGAAAGTATTTCATCATTTCCTATTTCATGGAATAATTTCAGGACCATGGACACTAGTTTTTCTTTAAAAGTCTGGTAAAATTCAGTTAAGAATCCATCTGGTCCTGGACTTTCTTTATTGGAAGGTTTTTATTAATGCTTCTATCTCATTGCTAGTTGTAGGTTGGAATAGGTTTTCTATGTCCTCTTGATTCAATTCTGGCAGGTCATATGTATCTAGAAATGTATCCATTTCTTACAGGTTTTTCAATTTATTGAAATAAAAGTTTTCAAAGTAGTCCCTAATAATCCTCTGAATTTCTGTAATGTCTGTAGTGATTTCTCCTTTTTCATCTCTCATTTGTATTCTTTTGGATCTTCTGTTTTTTTCTTTTGGTTAGTTTGGCTAAGGGATTATCAATGTTGCTTATCTTTTTTTAAGAGAGAGAGAGAGAAAGAGAGAGAGAAGAAAGAGAGAATTTTTAATATTTATTTTTCAGTTTTTGGTGGACACAGCATCTCTATTTTATTTTATGTGGTGCTGAGGATCAAACCCAGCGCCCTGCACATGTCAGGCAAGCGCATTACTGCTTGAGCCACATCCCCAGCCCAATGTTGCTTATTTTCACAGAGCAAGCTCTTCATTTCATTGATCCTTTATATTTTTTTAATTCTCAATTTCATTGATTTTTGGCTCTGATTTTAATTATTTACTTTCTTCTACTGGTTTTAGAATTTGTTTTCGTCAGCGTTATTTTTGTTTAGTCACCACTGTGACCAAAAGACCTGTAAAGAACAATTTTAGAACTTCAGAAAAAGTTTATTTGGCATCCATGATTTCAAGGTCTCAGTCCATAGATGGTCAACTCCATAATTCTAGACCCAAGGTGAGGCAGAAACTTATGATTGTGGCAGAGGAAAGCAGCTTATACAGGGCACCAGGAAATAGAGAGAGCTTCACTAACCAGGAACAAAATATATACCCCAAAGGCATGACCCAAGGACCTACCTACTCCAATTACACTTTACCTGCCAAAATTTACCACCCAGTCAATCCATCCAAGAGGATTAATGCACTGATTAGATTAAGACTCTCATAACCCATTTCAGCTCTAAAATTTCTTGCATTGTCTCACACGTGAGCTTTTGGGGTACCTTCTCATAGTAGAATTTGGTTTTTCTACATTTTTCAAGCGTTTTGTGATGCATCATTAGTCATACATTTAGGGTCTTCCTGATTTTCTTATGTAGGCACTCATAGTTATAAACTCTCTTTTTAGAACCGCCTTCATGGTGCCCCAAGCATTCTTGTATTTTTTATAATTATTCTCATTTGAACTTAAGAATTTTTAAATTTCTCCCCTGAATTCTTCTTTCACCCATTCATCATTCAAAAGTGTGTCATTCAATCTCCATGAGTTTATATAGTTTCTGTAATTTTTTTGGTGTTGATTTCTAATTTAATTCCATTATGATCTAAACAGGTGCAAGGAATTATAACAATTATTTTTGTATTCACTTAGAGTTGTTTTGCAGCCTAAAATATGGTCTTTTGGAGAAGGTTTCATGAGCCATTGAGAAAAAACTATATTCAAGTGATGTTGGATGAAATATTCTAAAGATGTATGTTGATTCCATTTGATTTATAATATTTTAGGTCTAAAATGTCTTTACTGAGTTTATATCTGGATGAACTATCTATTGATGAGAGTGGAATATAGAAATCACCCAGCATTTTTGTATTGGGAGCTGAGTCTTTAATTTAAATAGTGTTAATTTTATATAATTAGATGCACCCACATTGGGAGTATAACTGTTTACTATCATTATATATTCTTGTTGAATAGTTCCCTTTATCACTAGGACATGATCTTTCCTCTTTTTATTAATTTTGTTTTGAATTCTGCTTTGTTAGAATATGAGAGTAGCTACTCCTGCTTGTTTTCAGGCTGCATTGGCATGGTATATCAATTTTATTCTTTCACTGTGGTTGCCTTTTCCTGTAAGGTGAGTCTCTTGCAAGAAACATGAAGTTGGGTCTTGTTTTGTTTTTTGTTTTTTTCATTCTGCCAGCCTGTCTTTTAATTAGAGAGTTAAGATCATTCACATTAACTGTTGTTTTAGAGAGAGAGATGTTTATTAAATCTTACCATTTTGATTTACAATATGTAATTTAGTTCTCATTCTCATTTACTTAGCTGCTCTTCAAATGGGATTTGTTCACTTTTTATTTCATCTGTAGGCAGTATTTCTTTAAATAAGTTCTGTAGTGTCAGCTTTGTAGTCATGAATTAATTTAGCTTCTGCTTACCTTGAAAGGTTTTTATTTCTTTTTCAATTTTGAAGGATGATTTGTTAGATATAGCAATACTGGTTGATGTGGACAGTGATGACTCAGATTGGGGGTCCATGGTTGATTCATGGCTGTGGTGTGCCTGCTATCTGGGAATGTTTCTGTGCAAGGGATGCCAACTTGCTATGGTGATGGCCAGCCTGAAGAGGCTCTGTGAAAGAGTCTTATCAGTTTTGTCCTTGATCTCAGACACAAAGCTCCAGAAAATAGAGGATTGCCGAGTATGTCAAGAAAACCACAATGTTTCACCAGTGCTGCTACTTCCAAACCTGCCTGCTTAACATTAACTTTAGACAATGGGCTTCCTAAGTGCTGCAGGAAGCTCCAAGCATTGTAACAGTGAAATAGCTCCAAGAATGTTTGTAGCCCGGTAACTTTCTAGTGCACAAAAAACAATGTCTCAATAGTCTTTAACTTCTTGATGATGAGAACCTATAAAATAAACAAATTTGCTGGGCCAGCTCTTCAGTCACTCTTTCTCCATCAGACAGCAGTGTTCTATCTGATCCCAGCTTTCTCTCAATATCTGTGTGTTTTTCTTAATTCCCTATCACCCCTTTTTGGTTTCTAAAGGTTCAGCCATGCAAGTCACAGCAAGTTGACATTATTTTCTTTCAGGACTTGGAACACATCATTCCAAAACCTTTCAGAATTTTTGCTGAGAAATCAGAAGTAATTCTGGTTAGCTTGCCTCTTCATGTGACCTGATGTTTTTTCCTTTGAAGCTTTTAAAATTCTATCCTTGTTCTGTATGTTAAACATTTTAATTATGATGTATTGTTGAGAAGTTCTTTTTTTTTCCTTGTCTATTTAAGGTTCTAAATGCCTCCTTGTATCTGAATGTCCATTCATTCTCAAAGCTTGGAAATTTTTCTGTTACTTCTCTAAAGAGGTTATCCATGACATGAGTCTTCATCTCACACCCCCTTCAATTCCTCTGATTCTTAAATTTAGTGTCAATGTTGTTCCAGAGTTCTTGTACATTATGGTTAGGGATACTTATTTTCTTTAATACTCTCTAAATGTTCAAGGCCAGTCACTTTGTCTTCCATCTCTGAGATTCTGTCTTCAGCATGGTCTACTCTATTAAAGAGACTTTTAACTGAATATTGTACTTGATTTATTCTGTCATTCATTTCCAAGATTTCTAATTGGTTGGTTCATTTTTTCTTTAATATTTATTTAATTGTAGATGAACACAGAGTATCTTTATTTATTTTTATGTGGTGCTGAGGATCAAATAAAGTGCCTTACATATGCAAGGCAAGTGCTTTACCACTGAGCTACAGCCCCATCCCTGTCTAATTGGTTCTTTTTAAAATCTCTTTCTCCTTACTGAATTTCTCATTCATATTGACTTCCTTAAATCATTCAGTCATTTTTCTGTGTTCTTTTGGAATTCTTTATTTTTATAATCATTCTTTTGACATCTTAATCTGATATTTCATCCATTTCAATATCTTTGGGGTAAGTTGCCAGTTAACTATCCCTTGTTTTTTCACATTTCTTGTATTCCTGTGTTGGAGTTTATGCATTTGTTGGGATGTATATATCTTTCATGCTTATGAATGGGCCACAGCTTTCCCTTGCCAAATTGTGCTAGAGTAATCTAGATTGAGTCCCCCCCCCTCACAGGTGTGGTATTCTCAGGCTTTGTGGTAATTCTGTGTCATTGTTGTTGTTATTTGTTGTAGAAGTGGATGACCATAGTAATACTGAAAACCCACCCTTAGAGATTTCTATTTGGAGCTTTGGGTTTTAGTCTCTTCTCTTCTTCATAGAAAAGTATAGCTGTAGTTTGAGTTTGGTTAATTTATGTGTGGAGCAAGGTGTGTTTTCTTTTGGCTGAGTGTAATTCAGTATCAAAATCTCTTCCATGTGAACTTTCAGTGTCCCTGTGTATTACCTGAACCTCACAGAAAAAAAAGGGAAACAAGTAATATAGCACACAGAGAAGCAAACAATATACAGCATTAAAAATAAATGCCTTGTGAGGAGCTGAGGTTGTGGCTCAGTGGTAGAGCACTTGCCTTGCATGTGAAGCACTAGGTTCCATCCTCAACACCACATAAATAAATAAATAGATAAATAAATAGATAAAGGTGTTGTGTACAACTAAAGAAAAATTTTTAAAAAAGAAACTGAAATCTGAAAAAATAAATAAATACCTGGTGCCTACTATGATATCTACAACAGTACCACAGAAACAAGAATGATGGGTTCAACAATTGTCAACAGCCAAAACAGTAAATAACCATGAACTATATCTGGAATTAATATAAACAGCAGGTGTCAACTCTGTCATCCATAGTAGAAAGAATCTCAACAACATAAATATTGGGGGCAGGAGTTATACAAACCATATAGTTCTAAAAGATGTTAAAAATACAGTTTGTTAAGAGAAAAGAAAATATGATAGAAATAAGAGAGTTTAGAATGTTCAAATTGTGAACAGAGAATGCAGATAAGATGTATCCAGTGATGGTTATAAGGAAGGAGGAGAAGAAAAAGTAGAGACAGAACAAAAAAATTTTGTTGTTAGCAGGGCAAGAATGGAGAGAAAAAGAAACAAGAGAAACAAAAACAAAACAAAAAATAGACAGATAGATAGATCAAAAGCCCTAACCCTCAAAAAAGAAAAACCACTACATCTTAAAAATTCTAAATATAAGAAATGAGAAATATATATGTGTGTGTGAATGTATATATATGTGTGTGTGTATATTACATACATATATGTAATATATACATACACATATATAGATATCTACAAGCCAATCAACACAGCAAGAACAAAAAATGGAAAAGGTTCATAATGAAAAATGAAAAGATTTTCTCCATTAAGATGAATAAAACAGTTAAAGAGAATGAGTGGAGGGTCACTACCTATGCTCAACTATCCTTGCTTCTGTTTCTTCTTGGGCTGTGTACTAACAGAGAGAGAGAATAGCAGGCAGAGCAAGGGCTGGGGTTGTTAACCTCTTATCCTTTTTGTGTTGCTCACCAATCTGCTAGTTGGAGTGGCCTAAATCTGACTTTCAACATTCCCTTCTCACCTATATAAGGTAGGATTTAATAGGAAGTACTCTTTGAAATTTTGCCTGGACAGCCCAGATGGATGCACTCCCAGGACAGGGCTACTGAAGAGTTCTGTGTGCAGAGTTCCAATGACTGGATCCTAGGTCTTATGGGTTTTTACAGGCTTCATTAGGTGGTATCTGCTTTGGAGGGATTAGATCAACATGCCTCTAGGTTCTGGCAGATGCCAATCTTGATTGAGAGTCTGGATCCCAGGAGCGTCCCAAGAATTCTACTTACAGAGCATGGGAACCAATCCTCCACACACTCTGCTACTCATAATCTCAACGCTCCCACATTTAGTCACTGAGTGTGTTCGCGCCACTCTGTTCAGCTTTCTGGCCCTCTTCAGCTGGTTGTATGAGCTGCCAGACCCCAAAGAAAAACAAGTTGGCTCCCCTTTATTTTTTCTGACTTGAATCTCCCTGACTACAGTCTTTTTTGTGCCTTTTTCAAATATATTGTGCTAGGAACACCATAGGCCACATGTTATGTGCTTGCCAGGGCAGTATAGCAATGTTTGCTATGAGTTCCAACAGCAGCAAAATGAAGTGTAACCTCCTCGAGATGGTTCTCTATTTTCCAGTTGAGAAATACAAAACACTTTTTAAACACAGTTCACTGTGCAGCCTCTGCATCAGTTAAGTTCTATTTGCTTTTCTGATGTACAGGTTTTTCTTTGCCAAATCTGTCAGTTGTGTTTCTCTGTTTGTATTACCCTCCCCTCTCTGAGGTAAACCAGCACTGCTGCTGCTATGGGTTTGGCTCTAACATACTCTTTCTTATTCCTTGTCCAATGCACCCAAATTTCTGAGTTTCTAAGAAACTCTGACTGCCTGATCCTGAATTTCAGTGAATTCCCCCTTTCACCCACCTCACTGAGAAACTATTCCCATTGCCGTGGAGCAATTGGAAATGGAACATCCCTCTATCTGCCATTCTAATGTTTGTTTTTAAAATGGGTAAATGGGGGCAGGGGATATTGCTCTATAGTAGTACTTGCCTGTCACAAGGAAGGCTGTGGGTTCCTGCAATCCCCAGGACAACCTAATTAATTAATTAAGGTATAAGGGGCTTCAAACAAAGTCTTTAGAAACTGGGTAAAGTTAGGCAATGTATTCCTAGAATATCCAGAAACAAATGTGGCTATTCTTTTATTTGTAATTGGCATAAAAATAACAATAACACCCCCACCACACTGAGTAATTATGATTTATGGAATAGTGAAAAGATGAATGACAGAAATGTTATAGTCAAAAGAGGAAGGAAATGGGTAGTCTTTAGTGTTGGGTACCTATACTACTTATGAAGCAATAGAGCATTATGTGAAAGTAGCATAAACTTGTTGTAAATGTACATTACAAACTCTTGGGTGACTACTAATTTTTTAAAAGAAATAAACTAAGAGATAGCTGAGTCAGATAAAATGTTTGTTTAAAAAAATTGTCAGGCCATAAGAACAGGATCAAAAGAACTACAAAACAAAAAACAAAATGGCAATAGTAAGTCCTTACATATCAATAATTATTTTAAATATAAATAGATTAAATTTGTCCATAGTGAGATGTAGAGTAGCTGAATTAATTTTAAAAATTAAGATCCATCTGATGCTATATAAAAGAAGCTCATTTAGCCTTAAGGACACACATAAGCTGAAAATGAAGAGCTTGAAAGATATTCCATGCAGTGGAAACCAATAGGGAGAAATGGTGGCGAAACTTATGTCAAACAAAATGGACTTTATGTTTATCTGGTAGAGATATTTGTGAAACCATGTTTACTGCAGCATTATTCACAAGAGTTAAGATATGGAAATAACATAAACAGCCCTAAGAGATGAATATTGTGATGCACACATACATTAGGCATGCTTTAAAAAGGAAGATTTTGTTGTTTTTTAAATGACACAAATGAAACTGGAGGATATTATGCTAAAACAAGTGAAACAAGTCAAACACAGAAAGAAAAATACTGTGTGATCTCATATGTAAAATCTGGAGGAAATAATTGTGTACATTGAAACAAAGAGTAAAATGAATGTTGGTAGAATGGTAAGAGGTAGGTCAAAGGATACAAAGCTGGATTTACATGAAATGAATAAGTCTAGAGATCTAATGTACATCATGGGTAATATAGTTAATAATATTGGGTTTATGTTGACAACTTGCTAAGAAAGTATATTTTAGGTGCTCTTACCACACATACCCACACACAAAGGTAACTGTATGAGATGATGGCTGTTAATTAGCTTGACTATAGAAACCATTTCACTAGGTATATAAAAACCTCATGCTATAATTGTAAATATACATGGAACTGAAAATGAAATAGAATGTCAAAATAAAAAAATAAATATATTTTTTCAAAAGTCTTGTTTAAAATCAATTCAAAAAATGGGAAGAAAAATAAAGACTAGATACAATGAATAATAAACTGTTGAAGATATAATGGCTATAATCCAAATATATAACTTTATTTTAAAAATCACTTTTAAAGTGATTTAAATAAATTCACTAATTAAAAGACAGACTATGAGAAGGGATCAAATAAAATAAAAAACAAGACTGCTAGCTGGATATGATGACATACACCTTCAGTCCAAACTACTCAAGAGATGGAGGCAGGAAGATCACTTAAGTCCAGGAGTTGGAGGTCAGCCTGAGCAACATAGTAAGACCCCATTTCAAAAAAGTTTAAAAATTTCTTTAAATGTCACCTACAAGATACATTAAATATAATGATACAAATAAACTAAAAAATAAAGGGATGTATAAAATGTATTATTCTAACACTAATCAAAGGAAAACAGAAAACAGACGTAGTTTTATTAGTTTCAGACAAATCAGCCTTCAGAATAAGAAAAAATATCAGGGATTAAAAAGGGAATTCCATGATAACAAAGGGAAGGGTCAATTCTCCCAGAAGACACAATAATCTTTAAGATGTATATATTTTAAAAGAGTATCAAAATATATAAGACAAAAACTGCAATGAGAAACAGCTGAATTCACTAGTAACGTTGAAGACTTCAACACCTCCCTTTCATTAATTGACAGATTTAGCAGGTAGGAAAATCATCAAGAATATCTTTGACTTGAGCAACACCATCATTTAACTTGATCCAACTAACATTGAAATAATTTACCCAGCAATGGAATGAATGAACATTTCTCTCAAAGTTCCCATGGAATATTTAGCAAGATAGATCATATTCTGATCCATAAAACACACCTTAACAACTATAAAATAATAGAAATTCCCCATAACTGAAAAAAATAGAAACAATACAATGTCTGCTCTCAGACCTCAATGGAATAAAAACAAAAATCAAAAACAGAAAAAAAGCTGTGAAATCCCAAAATATTTGGAGACTAAACAACATACTTTTAGCGCATGGATCAAAAAAGAATTATCAAGTGAGGGGAAAAAAAAAAGAAGTGGGTCACATTAGATTGGGTAGAGAGAAGTGATGGCGGGGAGGGGAAGGGGAAAAGGAATGACAGTAGAATGAAATAGACATTATTATTGCTGTGGGTATATACGTGACTGCTTGATCAATGTGATTCTGCAACCTGTACACTCAGAAAAATAAGAAATTATATCCCATCTGATTCAAATGTATGATATGTCAAGATCATTGTACTGTCATGTGTAACTAATTAAAACAAATAAAAAAATGTTTAAAAAAGAATTATCAAGATAAATATTTTAAATAAAATAAAATAAAAATACAGCATTAGGGGCTGAGGCTGTGGCTCAGTGGTAGAGCGCTCGCCTAGCACATGTGAGGCGCTGGGTTCCATGCTCCGTACCATATAAAAATAAAAACAAATAAAAATAAAGGTATTGTGTTCAATTACAATTAAAAAATTTTAATACAGCATTTATATGTGGCATGCTGAAAATGCAGTGTTTAAAGGGAAACTTATAGCATTAAATGTACATATTAAAAAGAAAAAAAGACGGTGGAATGAGATGGACATCATTGCCCCCAAGTACATGTATGGTGTGACTCTACTTTGTGTACAACCAGAGATATGAAAAATTGTGCTCTATATGTGAAATATGAATTTGTAATGCATTCTGCTGTCATATATAACAAATTAGAATAAACTTTTTAAAAGTTAAAAAAAAGAAAAAAAACATCTAAAATCTCTGTGCAGTTGTACTTTGCTTACCTTATTAATATCTGTTTCCAAAACATGGAGAAACATAGATTCTTCCACAGGTAGCATAAGGACAGAAGGATGAAAGCCAGCCAACACAAGAATAGGAATATTCAGAAAGTAAACTAGCCCCTAGGCTTGATACCCAGCACCAAAAAGAGAAAAGAAAGGAAAATAAAAGGACAAGCTAGAGCTTAGCAAGTCTCCCTGGACAAAGAAGTAGTCCGCCACCAGAAACTGGGGACTGAGAGTATGTGCCCTTTCTACACCCCAGGTCCAGGCCTACATCCCAGAACTTCAACACAACACTAGAGGCTTTGGGGAGAGGTGGCCAAAACCTATGGGAGAAGAGCCCATATTCCTTGACCACCCCATCACCAAGCACAATTGATCTGTCTACCCTCAGGTGCCCTTTGGATCCCTCTGCCCGTACTTTCCAACCACATCTTTCACTATACCATATATTTACCTCAACAACATTTTATATTTATTGCACCTGCTACCTAGATATTACAAGAGACCCTTTTTCTGTTTGATGATCTCTCTCTGGACCACAAATAACCTTTGAAAACCTCACATGCCCACAAAATCTACTGTGTCTTCAACTATAGTTTCCTCCAAAACACAATGCTTTTTTCCCCCTTTTTTGAAATGTATGAAGCTAAACATATACTCAGCAGCATATATAGTCTAAGAGATCCATGTTTACCAAACCAAAAAAAAAAAAAAAAAAAGTGTTTTAGTCCACAGTCACCTGAACTAAGAAATAGAAAGCAAGATAGGAGGAAGAAACAGGTATGGCACACCCATAGCAAACAACTTGAACACTGTTTAGTAATTCTTTCTGCCCAAATCCCTAGTAAGCTATTCTGCTTTTAAAAGCTCTCACGACAGCTCCTTCTATCCATACAATGTCCACCCTGCTACTCCTTCACTGTTGTACCAAATCCCCTCTGTCCTTTCCTCAACATTTTAAAATCTGCCTCAATTTCACAGAACAAGTGTGCTGGACAACAACCTGCACACCAAACCCATCCTGATTTAGGAAGTACGCTTCTTTTTATCATTATATGACCTCTTGTGAGCATAACTGAAATTATACTTAGCAAAGTCTTTGTTTTGAAGCACGCCTATAGTTACTTCCTCCATAAAAGGCTTTATGATAAGTTTTTCCATCCATTTTCTTCTCACTAACAGGCCTACTGGTTCTTTTATATATATATATTTTGTTGTTTTGGGGTTCGGTTTTTTATTTTGTTTTGTGCTGGGGATCAAATCCAGGACCTCATACATGCTAGGCAAGTGCTCTATCACTGAGCAATGCCCCCAGACCTCTTCTATATTTTTAAAACAAGATGTCGCTTATGCTGATGTTGTTTATATGTTTGTGTTATCTTCCTGTGTTAGATGTTTAACATTTATAACCCCCAAAGCTCTGTTCTTTAGATTATAAACAGCTGAGAATAAGCCAAGTGTCACTTCCTTCCATTTCTTGCCTGTTTCCCCACTGAGTCTGATATATCTGCCTTGGTCCCATGACACCCTCGCCTTTCCTTTCCTGTTTGATGAGAGTTTTCCAGTAATGACAGCCCCTTTCTCTGCTTGTCTTCTGTATCCACAGCTTCTCCATTGTCTCTGCTTCAAGACTGCCTCCTCTTATCTACCCTCCCTTGACCACAGGAGATCTGTGCTCTTCAGGAAAATGCCTTGACAGAGCCTTTGGGATTGTTGTTGGTTGTTGTTTGTCTATACAAATCTAGCGCTGACGCCCTGAGGTCCCAGGACTGAGAAATGTAAAAACATCCTTTAATATCTGAGCAAGATAACCTTCACCAAATATTTCCAGATGTGAAGGGGTTATTAAAAAAAATGGCACATAGAATGTATTCTTCAGAAATGGTGTATAAAAATAAAGGCTAAAAAGTTTTCCAGATTAAAGGAGACTAAAGACACACAGCAACTAAATGCAATGCATGCTTATACACATGATTTTGTAATGTAGATTTAAAATAAAAATAAAGCTAGATACTAATGGATAAACTGACACAAACAAATGAAACATGGATGAGAAATCAGCTTAAAATTTTCTGCCAGTTAAATTTACCAAAGGGGATAATTCTTAATATGTGATGAAATATTTTTAAAAAAACTACACAATATATGACCTATGTGCTCAAATATTCTGGAATAAATGTGTATCTTTTGTGGATATATGTCATACATAAAATGAGAGATTGCTAATAGATCAAAATATTAACAATAGGTAAATCTGTATAACACGTACACTATTTTTCCCATTTGTGCAACTTTTCTGCAAGTTTAATTACTTTCATAGAGATATTTTTCAAATGGACTACCAACTATGTTGTTCTCATATTTAACCTTTGAGATTTTAAATTCCCTCAACTGTTCCCTCTGCACATGACCCTCAGTAATGCTCAGTACCCACTTTAAAATACTTGTATCAGGTTCTACCAGGGACCTAGGATTCTTTCTCTCATGTAAAGCAACTAATATTTCAGTAGAGTTTTACAAAATACTAGGGAAGAGAACAAAACATATATATTTTTTAATGATACACAACGTAAAACCAAAGAGCCAAAATTTTAAGAAACTATGTTTACAGCATATAACTCCTATTTTCTTTCCAATTTGGTGCCACCTGGTCACATGTCTTCTGGGTTTTTGTGGTAATTGGTTTTCAGATGTTTTTTTCTGCTTACTAAGTCACTTACCTCTTCTTCAAAAGATTCTCATTTTCAAAAAATGCATTGACTCCCTTTGTAACATCCTTTCCTTATTATACTCAAGCAATTTTTCTTTTTAAATACTTTACTTTTTAAACAGTTTTTAAAAAGATATATTATGTTATATTATGGATCTATAATGTCACCCTAAGCCAGCAACAATCAGAGGTAGAAATTTTGGGAAGTATTTAGGTCATAAGGGCTCTGGCCTCATCAGTCGATAAATCCACTGATGGGTTCATAACTGAATACACCATTGGGAGGTGTTGGAAATTGTAGAAGGTCGGGCATAGTGGGAGGAAGGAAAGCAATGGAGGCATGCGCTGGCAAGGTGTATCTTGTCCCTGACCCCTTCCCTCATCTCTCTACTTTCTGGCCGCTATGAGGCAAGCAGCTCTGCTGTGCCACATGCTCCGCATCATGATGTTCTGCCTTACCAAAGGCCCATAGAAATGGGGCCAAGTGACCATGGACTAAAACATCTAAAACCATAGCCAAAGTAAGTCTTTTTTCCTTTATGCTTATTTTCTCAGGTTTTTTGTCATAGTAATGGAAAGCTAATCAACACATTCACATACATAAAATTCAAATGTATAATCAATGATTTTAATGTATTTACAAAGTTGTGCATCTATCAGGAGTGAATTTTAAAATATTTTTGTGCTTTCCTGCCGCAGTCTGGCTGGCACAAAATAACCGAGCCACCACACACCTTGTAGATTCAAACAGCAACTCTTTATTTCTGAACTCTCACCAACACTCTGCCCACACTTCCCGTGAACACACTGCCTCTACCCGGCTCCGCGCACCAATTCTCTCAGAACCCCGAAAGAACTCAACAGGAACTCCAAAGAGCGGCCCCTGAGGCAGCAGGATACGCCCTAATCCTGGAGCCGCCCTATTCCCAGCAGGATCCACCCTAAACCCGGAGCCACCCTAATCCCTGAGCAGGGTCACCTTTCAACCCAAAATGCCATGCGTCATTCCTACTTGGCTATGGCTCTCAGCATTTCCTCCCTTCTGTTTAATTAAATAACAAGCAATGTGGCTTAGGGACCGTGCCTGTTAGGTTGTCCAATAAAACATATGGTCCTTACCCGTCATCGGATGAGCTGCCCTCTAGGCGTCAGCCTCCTGTCTTAGGTTGGTACCACTGCAATTGGATCATACCCATCACTGACTACCGATCCAGCATACAGCCATATTTGTGGATAGGCCTTTGCACCAGTGTGTGGGGGGGTGAGGTTCTTTGCCTCACCTCTGTTGGCCCCCAAATTTGGCCTTGGTGCCAGTGGGGGGGTGAGGTTCTCTGCCTCACCTCTGTTGGCCCCCAAATTTTAGACCATCACTAGCAGAAGGGAGGAGAATACAGAAATGCCACGACACCAAGCCAATTGACGGCACCATCAGCAAAGATATGCCAGCACTACCAAAATTCGCTGCACCAACAGATAGTTCACAATTCATACAAGTGATACATAGTCCAGGCAAGTTCTGCAAGCAGTTCAAAGCAGAGCAATCTATCAATATGTCCATTTCCTCCCAAAGTAAATTGACTCATTGATTGAACATTACTTGTTGAGTTATTATTCATTGATGCATCCGTTTATACAGTTTATTGTGATAGCTATCATAGAAGCTGTAGTTTGGATTTATCTTTGTCTTCACTGGCACTGGGGTGAAAATAAGAATTCTGACAATGATTCTAAAAAAAATTATATAACATTCCAACAGGTACTAAGAAAAAAATTTATTGAACAATTTACATTATCCTGAACAGAATTATTAAATATAATGAAAAGGAAAGGTGAATGTAAACAAATAGATCTGTTAACCTCCTTATTTATACACATATTAAAACAATCCTCAACAGCTGTTTACCCAATTTAAATTAAACCATTAAAATCACGTGAATAAATAAAAAAAAATTTGGATCCATTTTTTTTCATGAGCGCTCCTCATATATGATATATGGACATATGCACACACAGACATACAACACAAAACACAAGTGTGCACACAAACGTACAACACATAAGACAATAGTAAAGGCCTTGTAGCTTTACATAGGTGAAATCTCCATTGCATTGTTTAAAAAATCCACAGTCAAAAAATAAAACTGATCAGAAAAACATTAACCTAGGTTTTTATGAGCTCAAAAAAATAAAATAGAACTTTATGATGTGGGAAAAGGCAATAATAAAATGAATATTCAAAAAAGCATCCTGGTTAATCACTGTCACAGATGTAAGAATAGCCAAGCTGGAGCTCTGGATATCAGCTGTTATGGATTTGAGTCAAATCATCTTCTTTTTGGTCTGTAGAAATTGCTTTGGTTAGTCCCTCTGGAATCCAAATTGGCTGCTATTCTCCCTGTGGAAACACACAAACAGAACCCCGACTCCAGACAATCACTGGGTCAGGACCTTTCCATTGTCCTGTTAGAATATCTTTCCAAAGTACCTTAGGCTTGAGTACATTTTTTGGACACATATGCCTTTCCGCAGCACTAAGCCCTGATGAATCCAAATTTTAAAAGTTTAGAGTAAAAAGCGTTATTTTAAGTTTATTTGGGGGGGGATATATACCCCTTTCTAATTCCCTCTTTTTGCTTTAATGAGTACATTTTAATAGTTTGATGAGCTCTTTCAACTATGCCTTGTCCCTGTGGATTGTATGGGATTCCTGTTATATGAGTAATGCCAAATAATGAGCAAAATTGTTTAAAAGAGGTAGAGGTATAGCCAGGACCATTATCTGCTTTTAACTGTTTTGGAACGCCCACAGTGGCAAAATTTTGTAAGCAATGAGCTATAACATCTTTAGTTTTTTCTCCGGCATGAAGGGAGCCCATCAAAAATCCGAAGAAGTATCAACTGTAATATGCAAATATTTTAATTTTCCAAATTCTGGCAAGTGTGTGACATCCATCTGCCAAATATGGTTAGGTATCAGTCCTCTAGGATTGACTCCAAGATTAACTTGTGGTAAAAAGGTCACACAATTTTGACATTGTTTTATTATATGTTGAGCTTGTTCCTCAGTTATTTTAAAACGCTTTTGTAAAGTATTAGCATTGACATGGAACCTTTTATAAAAATTTGTAGCTTCTTCTAGTGTAGAGAAAATATGTATGTCATGTGTAGTTTTATCTGCTAAATCATTGCCCAAACTAAGGGCTCCAGGCCATCCTGTATGTGCCCTGATATGTCCTATAAAAAATGGATCTTTTCTGTCCCAGATTAGACTTTGTATAGTGGAAAACAAAGAGAAAATAGTAGAGGAAGGAGAAATCCTACCAGCATCTACTATAGCATTAACTATATACTGACTATCAGAAAATAAATTAAATGCAGAATCCTTAAACATCACAAAAGCTTGTAAAACTGCACTAAGCTCTAACTTTTGAGCTGATTGTTTGGGTACTAAAAATGTAAAAGTTTGATCAGGGGTAACTACTGCTGCTGTACCATTATTTGACACGTCAGTGAATATATTTGGAGCATTCATGATAAGGGTTTTTCTTCTCATTTTCGGAAAAACTACAGGATGCTTAGACCAAAAAGACAACAAAGGATTAGATGGTCAGTGATTATCAAATGAAACATTAGATTTACACATGATTATTGCCCAAGTATTTAACTCATTAGCTAACTCATCAATTTGCTCCATAGTATATGGAGTAATAATTTTATTGGGAGAAATTCCAAACACTCCCTTCGCTGCTTTTATTCCTTTGAGTATTAATTGTCCTACAGCCTCAGGATATCTAGTAAGAATAGTGTTAGGAGAATAAGATAAATGTATCCACAATAATGGACCTTCTTGCCAAAATACTCCTGTAGGAATATTTTTTGTTGATAGTACAATAAATAATAAAGGCAAACTTATATCAATTGTATCCAAATGCATATTTTCCATATATGTTTCAATGATTTTTAATGCCTTTCTTGCTTCAGGCGTTAACATGCGGGGTGAATTTGGATCTAATGGACCTTTTAGAATATCAAATAAAGGTCCCAACTCTCCTGTTGGTATGCCTAGATAAAGCCTTATCCAATTTATGTCTCCCAATAACTTTTGAAAGTCATTAAATGATTTGAGCTGATCTACTCATATTTGAATTTTTGGTGGACGGACCATGGTTGAGGATAATAGAACTCCTAAATAATTAATTGGAAATTTTAATTGTACTTTATCTATTGCTATCTCTAGATTATAATTTTTTAATAAATTTATAAGTGTGGCATAACATTCTAACAATGTGTTTTTATCTTTATGTGCTACTAACACATCATCCATATAGTGAAATATTTGTAGTTCAGGATTTTGATTTCTAAGTGGCTGGATTGCTTTGTTAACATAAATTTGACACATAGTTGGGCTGTTAGCCATCCCTTGATGGAGTACTTTCCATTCATATCTCTGATCAGACCTTCATGATTCAGTGCAGGGATAGTGGACTATCCTCAGGATGAATTGGAATTGAAAAAAAAAACAATCTTTAATATCTATAACTAAAACATACCAGGTTTTTAGCAAAGCAGACAATTGAGGAATCCCTGATTGAGCAGGTCCCATAATAACCATCTCATTATTAATGGCTCTTAAATCTTGCAATAATCTCCATTTACCAGATTTCTTTTTGATGACAAAAATGGGAGTATTATGGGGAGATATGGAAGGTTGTATATGTCCCTCTGCTAATTGTTGTTTTACCAGGTCATGGGTTACTTGTATCTTTTCTTTAGTCAGGGGCCACTGAGGAACCCATACTGGTCTTTCTGATTTCCAAGTAATTTTGATTGTCTCAGTGGCCCCTTCTGAAAACCCAATCCATGTCTATTTATTCCTTGGTCTATTTGAATTGGTGCTGCTATACCTTATTCTTGTTTTTCTAATATTTTTCCTTTCCTAAAACCTTGTCTAGTCATAATAGTGGATGCATTTTGGTTGATGTTATTTGTTAATGTCAAACCTAATTGATCTAGGACATCTTGTCCCCATAAATTTATAGGAAGATGATCCAATACATATGGCTGTATAGTTCCTTCACATCCTTCAGGATCCTTCCAATCTAATACCATTGCACTTCTATGGGGATTAGTCGCCACTCCTAGGCCTCAAAGCGTTTGAGTGGCTTGTTGTAATGGCCAATGTTTTGGCCATTCTTGATGAGATATGATGCTAAGGTCAGCACCTGTGTCCAGTAACCCATTAAACTCATGTCCTTGAATATTTTGTTTTAGCATTGGGCGAGAAGCTAAATTTAAAGACAGCATAGCCCAATCTATACCTGTGGAGCCTAATCCCCTGGAATCTCTTTCTACAGTACGACTGGAAAATTTATCATGCAGGCTGGGTATTATTAATAACTGTGCTATTCTATCTCCTGATGAAATTACTGATATACCTCTTGGAGAACTAGCTGTAATTTTATTTCACCTACATAATCGGGATCAATTACCCCAGGACTTACCATAAGTCCTTTTAGTGTAGAAGAACTGCGTCCCAATAATAAGCCTACTATTCCTTGGGGAAGAGGTCCTTTTACTCCTGTGGGAATGATTTGAACTCCCATCTCTGGAGTTAGTACTGCTCTGGCAGAGGCGCAGATGTCCAACCCTGTGCTCCCTCTGGTTTGTCTGATGAGGGATTTAATGGACAATGTGTCCTGGGCACCACCCTTATGGTGTTGCTGGGTTCCTCCACTGCCCCATATATTTGTGGTTGTGGGCCCCGGAGCATTGGGCCCCCCAGTCCGTTTTTTGGCAATGGAGCCTGATGCCTTTCTCCACGATATCGTGGGTAAATACCTTGTCCTTGTCTGTTTTTTGATAAGAGAGTACCCTCTATGGTGGTTTGAGAATGGCATTCATTAGCCCAATGTCTCCCTCTATGGCATTGTGGGAAAATACCCAGTATTCTTTTCCTTTGATACCTAGTTTTGTTAAACCGTTTTCCTTTGGGGCAATTCCTTTTAAAATGTCCTGTTTGTTCACAATTTTAGCATGTTTTTGGCCTGGCATCTAAAGCCTGTTATACTGCAGCTGCCAAGACTTGCCCTTTTTCATTACTGTCTCTACATAATTTAATATATGTGTTTAAATCTTCATGTCTCCATGGTCTAATAACCTCTCTGCAGTAACGATTTGCTTGGTCATAAGCCAGTTGTTTTATTAATGGCATTGCTTGTTCTGTATCTCCCAAAACTCTGGTAGCTGTTTGAATAAGCCTACTACAAATTCAGTGTAAGGTTCATTAGCTCCCTGTATTACCTTAGTTAATTGACTTTGTAAATCTCCATGTCCTTGTAAAGTCTTCTATTCCCTAACTGCGTCTGCAGCAATTTGTGCATACATAGCAGGATCATATTCAATTTGTTGCCGTTGACCCTCATAAGGTCCTTTTCCTAACAACATATCTAGATTTCTTTGAGGGTAACCAGCTGCTGCATTTCGCTTAGCGGTCTCCATGCAAAATTCCTCATTGGCAACCTTCCGTAACAAATATTGTCCTCCATTTAGCACAGATTTACACATGTTAGCCCAATCTGCTGGCGTCATGTCCAAGTTGGTAATGGATTTGACCATGGTTACAGTGAAGGATGCTTGTGGACCATAGGTTGTTACAGCCTCCTTTAATTGCTTCACTGTTTTGAAATCTGAAGCACTGTGAATTCGTTGCCCTCCTGCCTGCTCAAGTACAGGGCATGCTAATCTTTGAGGTTCTGCCTCAGGATTCCATCTATCAATTACGGAGGTTGAGGGCCACTCAGCTGTCTCCATAGGTGGAGCTGTTGGTTGAATTACGCCCTCTGGTGATAGAACAGAGTTAGTAGCAGCCTCCTGTTGTAGTTTCCCCCCTGATAGCTGTTTCTCCTCTAAGCTTTTTTCCTTTAAATTTTCTTCCTCTGACTAGCTGCAGAGACCTTCTCTTTTGCTTGATCTAATATGTTTTCTACCATAGTCTGGACCTCTAACAATTTACTTAACACTCTTTCAGTTTGTTTTTTACTAATTTCTAATCTACTATAAAGATAACGCAACCCTAAAAGATAACACAAAACAAAACCGAAACAGAATGAAACAAAAATGGAATAAAAAATCGTTGTATCAATTTTCTCTTCTTCAGGGCTGAACAACTTCAAACCTTGGGCCAACCATTTTTCCCAGTTTGCCTAAGAAAATTCTAGAGATAGGCAGCTTGAAACAAAAACAAAATAAATCAAAACAAGAACACATTGTTTTTTGAAAATGGTCACCCATTCTCTCGCCTTCCCTCAAAGGCGAGCAATTTCACTTACCTCCAAGCTTCAGATGTTCCCCATCTGGGCCATCAAATGCCACAGTCTGGCTGGGCACAAAATAACCGAGACACTACACACCTTGTAGATTCAAACAGCAACTCTTTATTCCCGAACTCTCACCGATACTCTGCCCACACTTCCCGTGAACACACTGCCTCTACCCGGCTCTGCGCACCAGTTCTCTCAGAACCCCGCAAGAACTCAACGGGAACTCCAAAGAGTGGGCGCCTGAGGCAGCAGGATACGCCCTAATCCTGGAGCCTCCCTATTCATAGCAGGATCCACCCTAAACCTGGAGCCACCCTATTTGGTTTCACATTTTGAATATTATGAATAATACTGCTATGAGCATTAGTGTACAAGTTTCTGGATGGATTTGTAAGAGTATTCTAAGAGTAGAATTGATGGGGCATATGACGATTCTGTTTAAATTTTGAGGAAATGGAAAATAGCCACACAATTTTATAGTCCCATAGGAGTGTATGAGTCTTCCAATTTCTCCATATTCTCTTAAACACTTATTATCTGATTTTTTTATTCTAGCCATCCTAGTGTGTAAAGTAATATCTTGGTGGTTTTGAATTATAGTTCCCCAAAGATTAATGAGTACAACTATTTTTTTTCATAAAATCCTTTATTTCTAATGGCAGTTAGGGAAGGATGGGGGAAAACAACTGTTTAACATAGTTAACTAGAAACAATTCATTTTTAATTATGTGAAAGGAAAAATTTATTTTCTTCTAAATACTTGTAAGCAATTTATATGTTTACAATCTCAGGTTTTTATCTACACTGTCATGGTTTAGATATTATTTGTCCCCAAAAAGTTCCTATGTTAATGAAGGAATATTCAGAAGTGAAATGATTAGATTATGATAGCTGTAACCTAATTGGAACATTTTAGTTTGAATGGACTGAGTGGTAACTATAGGCAGGAGAGGCACGACTGAAGGAAGCTGGTACTGGAGATGTGCCCCACAAGGATTTGTCTTTGCTGCAGCAGCCCACCCTCCTTCTCTGCTCCCCTGCTTTCCCCCTCCCTCCCTACTTCCTTCCTTCCTGACTGCCATGAATGGGTGAATGGATCAATGAATCAGTGCTCCTCCACCTCCTCCACCATATCCTTCTGCCATGATGTTCTGCTTCACCTTATACCCAGAGTCATGAACTTAGCTGACCATGTACTAAACCTCTTGAACTATGGCCAAAATAAGTTTTTTATCCTCTAAATTTTTTCTGTTAGGTATTTGCAAAATACCAAACACACACATGTACAGTTTACTACTTCTATTCTTTTTTTATTTGTATTTTCTATATAGTTACAAGAAGACAATGCTGTGCACTGAATTTTGTAAGGTTACTTCTTGAATGAAGTTGGAGAAGGAATTGAATGACTCCTCAGTGTTGAAAGGCAGAGCAGAACAGATTGTCAAATTATGCTCACTGTTTCTAATTGCCAGTGCTATATACCTGTGTTCTGCATGTGTTTCTTGTATGATAAATATCATGGGAATATGATTGACACAGCCTACATAGCATATCACCTGAGAGATGGACTTTTAATCATAATATAAAAGATAGGGGACACCACACATATGTCAAATGATAATTATGAAAGTTGAGTATAGGGTGCATGGGGAGTTTTATTGTTCAATCCATCCCTATTTGTCTAAACATTTTTGTAATAATCTTTTTAAAAAAGAAAATGTTGACTGCCTCATAAGGAGAGGGAAAGACCAAAAAGAATGGTTGACAAGGTTGGGACAATCTGTCAAAACTAGATTTGAGCTCTCAGTAAAGACACTTTGGGAGTGTAATTCCTTTGAGGTTGGAACCTTGGAAGGAAAACATTCTATATAACAGGAAAAAAGGAGGAAAAGAGGAATTGATAGTGAAGTGTTTTTCATGCCAAGTTCCCATATGAATGGCTTCAGTTCCTTTGTGATTTATGAGTCCAATACATCTGCTAAGTGGAGATGGCCTCATTTTGAAGAAAGTGCAGAAGGTTTGAAAAAAATGTGAGTAGTATAGAAGAGTGGATAAGGAATCAGTGACCTAAGCTCCATAAGGCTTGTTAACTGAAAGTAAGCATAGAATAATAACTTAGGGGAATGAATGAGTGAATTATTTCTATTTAGTGCTAGTGCGTATCATGAAGTTAGGGTGGTTCTAGTAGATTTATAAGATTTAAATCCAATAGCAATCAGTCACTTATAGGAAGACATTCCTGGAAAAGGTAGAGAGAAGGGGTTTGGCCAGAGAGTAAGGATTAAATGGGATTGAATTAGGCCCATTTGGAGCAGTGCTAAATGTAGGCTGCCTGAGAGATCTTGAGGCCTACCTTGAAGAGGGAAGAAATAAATCAGTAGATGAATAAGTGCAAAAAATAAAGACTGGGAGTTGGAAAGCTGACAAATTGAGGGCCTATACTGGAAGGATAGAGGGTGAGGTCAGAGGGTAGAAAGTCAGGCTATATTACTCCAGTGGCAGAGGTGTTCCTGGACATGGCTGTAAGTGAACTGGAATAGAAGGATCCTAAGATGGGTTAAAAGGAACTAAGAGGTAAGTTATTGGCAGGTCTCTCCAGATGGATGTTGGTGACTGATTCCTTACCCCTGCAAATCCCTTGCCCATGGAACCCCTGCCACTTTTTGTTCTTCCCAGAGCCTCTACAGAGTCTACTGTCTGAAACACTAAGCTTTAGATACTGCAAATCAATGGCATAACTCTGGAGTAAAAGAAATATAGTAGAATGCAGGGGCTTTGGTACATATATCTTTTTCATTTCTATTTTTACATCCAGTAGTCATAAATGTCTCTGGGAAAAAAAAACAATTCAAGAGTACTCTGAGACAATGAAACCCATTATTTTGTATAATTAAAATGCACTAATTTTGAAAAAAAAAAAAAAAGCCTCTGGGAAACTCAACCCATTTTTAAGTCTCAATCTGTGCAAGTGCAGTTGCCTTCCCAACAGACCCCTATTTTAACAATGTGTGCTGAATCTTGGTTAAAAGGAGCATTTTGTGCAGGTCTGTGATAAACCCTCAAATATCTGTGACTCTGGTACATGGTCCAGGACTCAATTCTGGACTGTGAGCTGCAGGTGATGGAGGGAGATCTACCATGTCTCCAAGAAGTCCATGAAAGTCAAAAATGACGCCTCCATCCTGGAAATTGAACTGTACACACTAAGTCGAGATCTTGCATGTTGACACCAAGGTTACCCCCTTAACCCCACCCAAAAAGAGGTATGCCATGTTTAACAGCCACACAAACTCATGTACACTTCTGCCAGTATGACTTCAGTAACCACTGTAGCACCTGAAGAGCCTCAGGGACGTGCTGACAGGATCATACTGGGAAAGAGTAGTTGTTCACATGTGGAGGTGATGAGGCATAATCCTTTCTTCCACCAGAAAGGTCATTTTTCCCCTCATTTTTTGTTTTGTTTTGTGTTTCTTTTTTAAATTTTTTTAGTTGTTGATGGTGTTGAGATTTAAACCCAGTGCCTCACACATGAGAGGCAAGCACTTTGTCACTGAACCACAACCCCAGCCTCCTTTCTCTTTTTCTTTAAAGCATCTTTTACTTTATCTCAGCTTTATCTTACCTGAGAGTAAGGTAACTGCCTGGTTAAAATTCCTAACATCAACAGCTGGCTAACCTTTTGCTTTGCAAAAATACCAAGTCCAGGCAGCATGAAAAAGTAACCAGCAAGGGGAAACTCTTCCCTTAAGTGATTTTCCAGTAAGGAGCCCCAATGGCAAGTTCAAAGTATGGTTCTTTATAAAATATGCCTTATTAAAAACTTCTTAAGCAGCATCTACCCTGCTCCTAACACCTACCCCAATCACCCAGAATCCACTGCAGCAGTACCCCCAAACATTCTCAAGTTTCACCCTTCTGTATGAACTTCTGATAACTGACATGTTTGTAAAAAATGACTAAGCCACTCTATTAACCATTCTCAAAATTGTTCCTGTCCTTGATTCTCTCCCCCCGCCTCTCCCTCTCATTGTAATTGGACACAATACCTTTATTTTTATGTGGTGCTGAGGATCAAACCCAGCGCCTAGAGGTGAGCGCTTTACCGCTGAGCCAAAACCTAGCCCTTTGACTCTCTTTAGGTATAGAAGACCTATCTTCCTCACTGCAGGGGGAAGGTGTGGGATGCCATATATAATGCCATTAAGGTTAAGCTAAGGGGTAGGAAGCAGTGCCACCTCCTCAGGTTTCAGCAGAAAGAGGAAAGGTGTTTTTTGAAAACATGATATCCCTTAATGAGAGGTCCAGGAGATTTGGTCACCTTTTTAGAAGTCCAGAGGGGCAATCAATAAAAGCTAAACTACTTTCTCCCCCTTCCCTAAACACAAGGAGTAGGTTGCCCAAAACCCAAACCCCCAACACAAGAAAAGACACCATATATTGTTTAGAAAATTTATTGGGGAAAATCAGTATTCTCAAAAAGGGATTATTTGGGGGGAAGAAAATTTTCTTTCTGAAAATTCTGGAGAAGCATTTTCTGCTTGAACAACATGGACAACTCTCCCAGCACAGTGCCTTTAGCAAAAGGAGCAGCAGCTGGAGCCACCTGACCAACTCTAGGTTTGCATGTAGTATTCAGATGGAGCAAGGGTTCCTTGTGCGGCATGGATGGATGATGCTTCTGACATATCATCTTTTCCTGTACTGTCACACTTTTCTGGGGCTGTCTGCCCCTGTCCATGACCCATCTATTATTCCCTGTAGGATACCTCTGACCGGCAAAACCAACTTCTTGGCTGCAAGATTTGGCACTTGGCACCTTAGCACAGGGAGTCTTGACATTGAAGGCATGTTTCTGGACGGGTTCTGCCTGAACCGGCAGTCCAGTCTTGTGCTCAATTTTCCCAGGCCTCATGGGGCTGGAAAGAGGCTTTTGCGGGGCGGTGGCCTCTACTCCATGCCGACCTGCTAGTTTCTCCTCTAGGATCTTCCCAATGTCTGTCATGATTTTCTGAGCTTCAGTATTTCCAGTAAAGGCAGCTCTCTTAGCTGGGTTTCTGCCTTGCACAGATGATGAAGAGCTGCCCTTTTTCAGAGAACCTTCTTGCCCTTTTCCTTTTATACCAAGATAAAGCCTTTGAAAAAAGTGCTTGAACTGGCTTTTAAAATTGTTTTCAGGAGAAGGTTGTCCCTTCAGTGATGGGGCTGAGGAGGACTTGGTCCCAAGTGCCTCCTTTAATGTTCTGTCTTGAGGGTGGGGGAGCTTCTCTCTAGGTTGGCGTGTCACCAACCCTGCATCCCCTCCACCAAACTCGCCTGTTTGGGGTACCAGAGGGCACACCCTTTTTGATGCTAATGGTACATTCTTATCCTGACACTTACATAAGACATGTGTCGGGATCCAGGGCTCTTGCCCCTGCTCTATGTTGATCCCTCTGTTGTCACAGTGGGCTTGTAGCACCTGAGGAGCTGCCGTGTCCCCACTAGAGGCACTATGAAAATGAGTGAAAGTCTTAGAAGTCAAGGTCTTAGAAGTCAAGGTCTTTGAAGTCAAGGTCTTGCACGTCAAGGTCTTGGAAGCTAAGGTCTTAGATGCCAAGGTCTTGGAAGTCAACTTATCTAAGGCCAGAGTCAACTCAGTAGAAAAGCCTGGAACCAGGCCCTGCTCCCTGCTCCCCATTTTCATCTTCAACTCATTAAGCAACTGATTTTTAAGATTTAATGATTCGGAATCTTTGAGAACTGATATTCCTTCTGGGGGCCTTTCAATGGTCAGGGTTGATTCAACTTTACTCATATTCATATCTGTCGCGGAGGAGCTTTCGAAAGACTCTGTGGTCGTCAGGCTATTCGTAGACTGTGATCGAATAGCACAGAGCTCCTTTGCCTTGAATATCTCCCTTGATTTGTTAGACATGGGAAAATATTCTAAATTCTTAATCATTTTTCTCTGAATCTTTTCTATACTATTGCTGGGACTCACTCCCTTATTCCATGATTTGGGTCTGGCCCCAACCTGCTTTGTGGGCAACTTTGGGCTGCATTTATTGGCTATTACAGTCTGTTTCTGACTGTCTTTATCTTTGTCACTGTGGGGGAAGGGCAACGAAGCCCGTCTGTCACCCTCAATTGCCTTGACATTCTCTGTAAGCTCAGGGTTGGTGTGAGAGGGTGAATGTGTTAGGGCCCTCTTATTTTCCTTGCTCACAGGTGAAGTGACAGGAAGAGGATGATCTAGAGTAGGGCCTGAAATCATTGTTCCCACCTTGACTACATGAAAAGTACTAATGCTTTCTTTAATGGGCTTGGAGACCCCAATTTTAGAATCCTTGCCAGAAGTAAGACTGGATGAGGAGGAAATGTTGGAGCGAACTGAGGACCAGGATGGGGTTCCTTTCATTTTGAAGATGTCTATGGATTCCTGGACTTTTTGGGGAAGCCCACACATCATCCTCTTATGAAATAGTTTGATATGGTCTTCCAACATCTTTTGTTTGTTGGAACCAAGGAAGGAAATATCCTGGGCGGTATTGAGGCCCTTCTTGTCCTCACACACCAGTGGTGCCAAATCACTGTGTTTTGTTTGGCTAGGGGATTTCTCAGGACTAGTCAATACCGGCTCCATAGAATGCAATGATCTATTCACAGTGCCAGGCATCTGACACACATTGATTTCCTCAAATTTCTTGCTCAAGTGTGATTCCAGGGCTTCTGTCAGTTGTTTCTGAACTGAGCTCTCCTCTGAGATCTTTGATTTTTTTCCAAAAAGACTATTCAATTCATTTTTTAGGTTTGTCTGAAAGTCAGAGTCCAGATCATTATCTGGAGCCCCCTCTGAGTCACTCAATGGGTCATCTTTTGTGCCAATCTCGGGACTATTTACTTTCTTCACCCTGTCCCCTGGTGGAAGTAATTCTGAGCTCTTCTCATGGGAACTTCTGGGATGGCTCAATTGTAAATCTTTGCTACTTTGACCCTTAAACAAAGAGATCCACGAAAGTCCGTAAGTGGACTTTGACTCAGATATCTCGGAAATTTCTGTTTCAGGACTCATCCTTGACAGAGACTCATGGACTCTGCGGGGCAGACCCCACCGGTGTTGAATAAGCCTTTTCCGAAGGTGGTGCTCTAGCTTCTTCCGAAGCTCTTTTTTGAGGGGAAAATCTCCCGGAATGATGGTTGTTGGAGCATAAGCCTTGGAGGAACGTCTATCAGATAAAACAGTGGGAGCTGGAGGACAAAACTCTTCCTTGGATTTTTGGACTACAAAGGGTAGACCCCACACACTTTCCTGTCCTTTCTGTAATACATTATATTCCAAGTCATGAATTTTAGATGGCATGAGAGGCTGTACCTCATCCTGGGATCTATGAATCCTCACTCCACCATCACTAACCTGAGATGGAATAGGTGGTGACAAGCTAGGGACCGAGAATTGAAGCTGGTCCTGGGGTGGAACAGGAGATTGGCCCTGAAGCTGGTCCTGGGGTGGGACAGGAGATTGGCCCAGTGCTTGGGTCAAGGGTTGAGATTGGATCTCAGCCAAGGACAGAGTTGGCGGAGGGGTTAGAACTAGAGATTCAGGGGCTTCAATGGAAGTGGGTATTGAATTGAAGAAGACATCGGTTGAACAGTCACCTGAGACAGGTACTATAGATTTCAAGGACTCACTGTGCAAAGATGGGAGACCCCAGAAGAATTGGGTACATTTTTTAGGTAAGTTATCCTCAAAGGTCTTAGGATCTGAGGACTGGTGGTCTACCTGCAATTCCTCTGATTTGCCTTTACTGCTCTGTGAAGGAAGGGAGACAGGTGAGTCCTGTTGCTCAGCAACTGACTCTAACTTTTTCCCTGAAGAATTCAATTGGCCGTCTGGCTTAAGTTCTTTTGGAAATGATTTTGTTGCCTTTTCCTTTTTGTTCTGCATCAGGAAATCACCCTTCTTTTTTATATGTCTCTCCAGAAGGGCCAAGACATCAGGGCATAGAAATGAGAGGTTTCCGGTCTCTGCAAGGATGGCTGCAGTAGCACTCTCAAAAGAGGCCTCAGGAGGATGGAGGTCAGTGAGGTTTTTGTCATCATCAGAGGGCTCCAATTTAGATGGAGACAAGTGTTCAGCATGAGACTGGCTTCCAGAGAACTCTGCCACTGGAAGGCTTGCACTGTCAGTGCATGAGGTTGTTGGGACATTAGGAGATAACCCATCAGGGCTATCCACCAGAGACAAAATAGCTTCAGATTGGAGAACAGGTTTTGCTTCTTGACTGTCAGTTGGTGGGGGAAGGGTTGGAACAGGTGGGGGAGGGGTTGGAACAGGTGAGGGAGGGGTTGGAACAGGTGGGGGAGGGGTTGGAACAGCTGGGGGAGGGGTTGGAACAGCTGGGGGAGGGGTTGGAACAGCTGGTTGAAGTGGGATATGATCCACTGGCAATTTTAAACTCATGGGAGAAGACTCTGGTGGCAGAGAGTCATCCCGTAATGAGGGTCCAGGTAGGTCAATTAAAGGGTTAATTTGGTCAGGTGAACGAATAGAGGAAGGAAATAGAGTTGGCTCAGTTAAAGGTGTTGAAACTGAAGCTCCCGGAGGGATTGCAGAAACAACAGCGGACAGAAAAACTGATGACTCTCTCAAGGACGTCACGGAAGACACACGGGACACAGAATTAACAGCATCTTCCAAGGACGCCTTATAGATCAGTTGACTGACCTTAGCTGTTGTTCTATTACACACCCCACAGAGCGGGTCTGGACATAACAGTTGCCGAAAGTGGAGGAAATCATTATTCTGGCTCATGGGACTGCAAGAGACAGAAAGCCAAAGCTGTAACCAGAACCACTACAAGGGAAGCAAGATCTGCAGTTCTATGGGTGGTGGGGAGCCCGCTACCTTCTCTACATTCCACACATCTGTGACCTCACAATACCCTCCCCTCCCAAGTTCTTTATTCACGTATCCATGGCTATGGCTATCCCTCCTGTGATTAGGGCATATTGCAAAGAATTCCTGGGGGACTGAGTACAACATGCCAGGAAAGGAATCAGTAAAGAAGGGAAATGACTAATCACCTTCTCAGAATAGAAAGCAGCTTCCTCCCCTCCTCTGCTTCTCTCCGGCAAGTTCTCCGACCTGGAAAACCAGGACAGTTGGTTATATATAGTAAAGGTAAAAACACAGGTTATCATTCAGGAGTTTTTACAGGAAACAGGATATTAAAGTCAGAAAGCCCTAAAAACCTGCAGATAAGGTCATAAGTGTCAGGGATAATAGTAAGAAGGTTCACAGGTATATGTGGTTCCATTTAGAAAGTACTTTCACCTCTACCATCCTACATGCTGCTCAAAACCACCACCTGAAGCACAAGAGTCAGTAGCTAACTCAGAGATGAATCTAATCAGCCAAGAATTAAAGTAGTTTACACCATGTCACCAGACAGAAATTCTGACTCCAAGGCAATCAGGGGTCTTTGGACCTCTCACAGGGCCACCTACTTGGCAGTAAATGTCCAAGGCCCAGGTCCATCACTACTTCATTCACACCCAAGGAAGGGTGGGCAGGGCAGGGACTCTGAGGAATCTCTCAGGTCTCACTGCCTTCTCCTGAGCCTCTCCTCTGAGACCCTGTTTCCTGAGAGAGACTGCACCTAGAAACTGACATCCTCCAAGATCATGGAGCTGTAGAGAGACAGGAAAGTTCACCCTTATAGAGCTCAGGTTGAACAGGCAGAACCTTACCTTTAAATGCTCCATTTTTCCTTCTTTTTGTTCCCCGACGCTGAAAACAAAAAGAAAAGAATGAGGGGCTGGGGCTCATTTCTTTTACTCCTTTCGTTAACAAGCCTAGACATTCATTAGGCAAGAATTGGACAACTCTTCATTTTTAATTAGTAGAAACTGTATTCCTTCCTTTTATTAATCTTGAAGGGCAATGAAATATTTTCAATTTTTTACTTCTCTGATAATTTCAAAGGACATTTTTGTCTGTTGAGATTCCACATTTGATGGTCTTAAACCCTCTGCTGAAGATTCTGCTGTTGGCATAGAATCTGATGCTAACAGTCTCCTCTGTGCTCCCCGAGAGAACCCTGTGTCCTGGGGCAGAGCTCAGGCTACAGGCTCTACTCAGAGATCAGCCCCATATGAAGGCTGGGTGAAGAACATCTGACACGGGAATGAGACTCAGAATCTAGTCACAAGAGACCCGTCTCCTTCACTCTCTATCCAGACCAATCTGGAACCCTCCACCACACCCCAAAAGATGGTCTGTGAGCTTCAGATGGAAACCTTAGTCCTTCCTCAACCTCTGACTTCTTTCCCTAAAGAGTGAAGCTCTATCTTGTCCTCAAGACTTCCCAAGTTACATCTTTTTTTGAGCCAACCAAAACATTTAGTAATGTGAGCATGGAAATAACAAATCCCCTTTGACATTTCACAAAACATTTCACATTTGACAAAAACCAAGAAACTCCCTTGGGAGTTCTCTCTGCTTCCTTACCTTCTGGATGGCTTTATCTTTCTTGAGTGTTGGTGAAAATAGTTTCAATACCTGAAAGGACAGGTATAGAAAAAGCAATACCAACCCACTCAAAATGGCACTTTTGGGATCAATATCCCAAAGAATTGAACCAAGATCAACCATGGTTCAGTAAGGCTATTCAGCAAAGAGAGAACATTCTTCATTGTCTGAATCGCTCGATTGCCTAAGGCAAATGACTTCTGAGGCTGCCTGGGCCTCCTTATATCTCCGGGCTTGCATCACACACCATTGAGGAGTCACAAAGGGAAAGGGTTCTGAGGGCGGGGAGAGAAGACTGGAGGAGGTTGTGCCCCTCCTCCACCTGCCCACCAGCCAGCAGATCCCCCTGGCTCAGGTCTGTTGTTCCATTTCCCAGTCCACTCTTCCCTCATGTCAAGCCTTCATTACCTCAGGGAGCATTCCTGTTTGTTTCATGTGTGTAACCAAGATGTTTGACATGAGTCCCCTTTTTACTGTTTGGATCCCTTGACTTACACCCCCACCAAGTCCACTGCCTTGAAAATCTGACATACACTGCCTGGAATTTTTGCTTGTACCAAGACATTTACACTCTTGGGTCACCTACATCCTTAAATCTATCATCTACAGAAAGCTTCTGCTTTACTCTAACTCACATGTAAAACTTAATGTTCTTTCCATACTTAGGTAGTTTTATAAGTTTCAATAGCAGATTTTTGTTTCAATCAGCCTGTAGTGTCTTCGATCACAGTGGCTGACTCTCGTTAAAACTAATCATTTGTTAGTCAACACTCTTGAAACAAAAATAAACATAAAAAGAATCTAAATAAAATTGAAACTTCAAGTGATCTTGGAGATAAGTTTATAACGCTTGTTTTTTTTCTGAAGTAGTGAAGATTAAACATAACAGACTATTGGATGTGCTCTATTTCCCGCCCCCTGACAAATTGATCCAGTGTTTTCAAATCTGATAATCGACCATCTCATTTTTTTTTTCAATTCTTCATTCATGATTTTGATCTAACTTGCTTCTAGCTACCTAAAATTCAAATGGTCCCTGCCTCCATATCAATTTCATAATGCTTATATGACTTTCTCAAACCAGGAAGAGGTTATGGTGTGCTAAGGAATTGAACCCTCAGTCCTTGGTGGCAGGAAGCCACCTAAAATCAGAACCTTAGGGCAGATTCTAGTCTTGAAGAGCATTACCCTTGTGGGACACATAATTTTGATATTTTCCTAAGAAAATAAGAGTGTCTTGCCACGAAAAAAGCTATTAAGATCTGTGCTATATAAACACCCTACTACTAATGGAAAATCAACTGCCTATCATACATGATTCAAGCAAAACTTTTGATATTTAAATAGCCCCAATATTGCCCCAGCCTCCTTCTTACACCTGCTTTTTAAAACCCTTTATCATCATGTCAGTTATCCTCCTAACTGTCCCCTAACTTGTCATGACTTTTTTAAACCCTGAAACCTCTTATCTGATGCCCATAACCCAGCAGCATTATTGATCTCTTTGACAGGATAAGGCAGCCTCCAAGCCAAGCAGTCTCTATTCAGTTAGGCAGGAGCAGGTACCCTGCCTTGAAGATCCCCCATCCTTTTGATATGCAGCCTCAGTCAGGTTTCCATTTAACAAATATTTACTAGTGAAGACTAGGAGACATGGACAGCTATAAGTCACAGGCTCTGCCCTTATCCTTAAGGAGCTCCTGTTGAGACTGTAGAGATAAGTCCTACACAGTGGAAAAGCTGTACAAAGGCAGGGGAAAGGTCCAGAACCCCTTAGCATTTGTTAATTCCCAAGAGATTTGTGGAGTAGATCAGAGACTGTGGGTGTTAACAGCTAGAACACATCATGCTCTGTACCAAGGCTTCCCTGCCTGTCTCCCCAGTTTTCTGAAACAAAATCACAATCCTTTGGCAAGATAAAGAAAATCTTTCCTCCCTCTCTCTCTCTCTCTCTCTCTCTCTCTCTCTCTCTCTCTCTCTCTCTCGCAGGGGGTGGGTACTGGGGATTGAACTCAGGGGCACTCGACCACTAAGCCCCATCCCCAGCCTTATTTTGTATTTGAGATAGGATCTCATTGAGTTTCTTAGCACCTCCCCATTGCTGAGGCTGACTTAGAACTCATGATCCTCCTGTCTCAGCCTCCCAAGCTGCTGGGGATCACAAGCATGTGCCATAGTGCCCAGCACCTGTTCTCTTTAAAATGGCATTGTTGGCTATGTATTCTTTTTTTTTTTTCAGAAGAAGATATATTTAATTTTATTTTTTCATATTTTATTGTTACATTATAGTTATACATAATGGTAGGATTCATTGTTACATATCCATACATGCACACAATATAACAATATAACTTGGCCAATATCATTCCCCAAGATTTCCCCTTTTCCTCACTTTCTCCCTTCCACTGGTCCCTTTCCTCTACTCTTCTGATCTTCCTTCGATTTTTCATGAGATTCTCCTCAATCATTCTTTTCCTCTTTCCTCTATAGTTTCTACATGAGAGAAAAAAAGCACACAACCCTTGACTTTCTGAGTTTGGCTTATTTTAGTTAACATAATATTCTCAAGTTCCATCCATTTTCCTGAAAATGACATAATTTAAAACTCCTCCGTGTATGTACGCCAGAGATTCCTTTCACAGATTCACAGATCCATTCATCCATGTTGAACACCTAGGCTGGGTCAATAGTTTGACTATTGTGAATTGTGCTGCTATAGTATATTTCTTAGGATAAATGCCAAGGAGTGGTATAGCTGGATCATAAGGTGTTCACATGCCTAGTCTTTAGAGGAACCTCCATACTGATTTTCATAAAGGTTGTACTAATTTACAAGCCTACCAGAAGGATAAAAGTATTTCTTTTAAAAAATAAATGTTGGCAAGGATGTGAGAGAAAAATATATAATCATCCATTGTTGGCGGAACCAACCTAGGTGTACTTCAACAAATGAATGGATAAAGAAAATGTGGTATATATACACAATGTAATTTTACTCAGCCATAAAGAAGAATTATGGCATTGTAGAGGTCTTTCACCTCCTTGGTTAGATTTATTCCTAAGGTCATTGGGTTTTGAGATTTTTTGGTTTATTTTTTGTTTGTTTGGGGGGGGGTTAGCTATATTGGATAAGATTTCTCAGCAGATTCATTATTGATATAGAAGAAAATTATTGACTTTTGTATGTTGATTTTTTTAACCTGTTACTTAGTTGAATTTATTAATTCTAGCCATCTTCTGGTAAATATTTGTGGATCTTGTAAGTATAGGTTCATATCTGCAAACATATAAAATATCTGATAATTTGACTTCTTCCTCTCTTATTTTTATCCCTTTTTTTTCCTTCTCTTGCCTAATTGCTCTGACTATAATTCCTAGCACTACATTTGATTAAAGTGGTAAGAGCAGTCACCCTTGTCCCAAATCTTAAAGGAAATACTTTCAATTTTCCTCTGTTCACAAAGATATTGGTTTTAGATTTGTCTTGCATAGCCTTTATGATGTCAACATAAGATCATTCTATCCTAGGCTAAAGAAAAATTAAAGGGACATGAATAGGAAAAGAAGAGTTCAAACTATCCCTATTTGCCAATGACATGACTCATGATTCTCTATTTAGGAAAAAAAAAACTCTACCAAAAACTTTTTAGAACTCATAAACAAATTCAACAAAATAGCAGGATATAAAATTAACACCCATAAATAAATTGTGTTCCTATACACCAATGATAAATTAGTTAAATAATTAGGAAAGCTATCCCATTCATAATAGCCTCAAAAAAAGAGAAGTACTTGGAAATCAATCTAACAGTAGAGGTGCTAATTAATTTTGCTTATCCCCCATGTTCGTGGATAAGCAAAATTAATATTATCAAAATGGTCATGCTCCCAGAAGCACTATACAGATTTAATATAATTCCAATGATGTTCTTCATAGAAATGGAAAAAGCAGTTATGAAATTTATTTGGACAAACAAGAAGCCCAGAATAGCCAAAGCAATCCTTAGTGAGAAAAGTGATGCAGGAGGCATCACAACACCAGATTTTACATTATACTGCAGAGCCATAGTAACAAAAATGGCATGGTACTGGCACCAAAACAGACATGAAGACCAATGGTACAGAATAGAAGACACAGAGACAAACCCACATAAAAACAGTCTCCTCACACTAGACAAAGGCACTATAAGCATACATTGGAGAAAAGATAGCCTCTCCAACAAATGGTGCTGGGAAAACTGAAAGTCTGTGCATATCAAAATGAAATTAAACCCCTATCTCTCACCCTGCACAAAACTTAACCTGAAGTGGATCAAGAACCTAGGCATTAGACCTGAGACCCTGAACCTACTAGAAGAAAAAGCAGGTCCAAATCTCCATCATTCAGCTTAGGAACCAACTTCCTCAATAAGACTCCTAAGACACAAGAAGTAAAATTAAGAATCAATAAATAGGATGGTATCAAATTAAAAACTTTTTCACAGCAAAGGAAATAAGAATGTGAAGAGAGAGCCTATGGAATGAGAGAAAAATCTTTGCCACCTGCAACATACAGACACACACACACACACACACACACACACTAATCTCCAGGATATATAAAGAACTCAAAAACTTAACACCAAAACCACAAATAACCCATCAATAAATGGGCAAAGGACTTGAGCAGACACTTCACAGAAGAAGAATTATGACCAGTCAACAAATATATGAAAAAATTTTCAACATCTCTAGCATTTAAAGAAATGCAAATTAAGACTACATTAAGATTTTCATCTCACTCCAGTCAGATGGCAATTATCAAGGGTGAGGATGTGGCTGAGTGGCAGAGCACTTGCTTTGCATGTGTGAAGCACTAGGTTCGATCCTTAGCACCACATAAAAGCTAAATAAATAAATGAAGGAATGCTGTCCATGTACAACTATAAAAAAGAAAAGAAAAATGTGGAATATATACACAATGGAATATTACTCGGTCATGAAGAAAACTAATGGCATTTTCCAGCAAATGGATGGAACTGGAAACTATCATGCTAAGTGAAATAAGCCAATTCCACAAATACAAAAGCTGAATGTTCTCTCTGATATGTGGATGCCACACACAATAAGGGGTGCAGGGTTGGTAGGAAGAATAGAAGTTCATTGGATTAAACAAAGAAGAATGAAGGGAAGGGAGGGGGAATGGGAATAGGAAAGACCATAGAATGAATCAGACATAACTTTTCTATATTCACATATGAATACACAACCAATGTAATTCCACATTGTGTATAACTACAAGAATAGGAAGTCATACCCCATGTATGTATAATAGATAGATAGATAGATAGATAGATAGATAGATAGATGCACACACACACACATATATATACATATGACAATACAACAAGTACACAGACACCACACACACATACGCGTGCACACACACACACATACACACATGTACACACATGGGAGGAAAACAGATTCATAATGAAAAATGAAAGAATTATCTTCACTGAGGTGGTCAAAACTGTTGATGGGCATGAATGGTCACTGCCTGTGCCGGACTGTCCTCGTTTCCATTTTTCTTGAGCTGTGTGCCAAGAGAAAGAGAAAGAGCAAGGGTTGGATGTTTCTGACCCCTTTCTTTTTCTGTGTTGCTCACTAAGCTTCCAATTGGAAGCCTTAAACCGAAACTGGTTGGAATAGCTCTCGCCTTCCCTCCTCAGCAGTATAAGGCAGGATGGCATAGGGGGCTACTGTCGATTGAAGTTCAGTCTGAACAGACCAGAAGGATGCACTGCCAGGGAAGGGCTGCAGCAAAGTTTTAAAAGGGAAATTACAGCGGCTGGGGTTTAGCTCTACTCAGGCCTGAAGGATTTTGTTGGTGGATACCTGTTCTGGAAAGATTAGACCAACTCATTCCTTAGGCCAGGCAGATGCTGGTCTCTGCTGGGAGTCTGGATCTCAGGAGCCTCCCAAGATTTCTATCACAGGGCAGGGGAGCCAACCCTGCGCTGGTCTTACACATTCCTCTGCACACTAATACAGCCTTCCAGGCTCAGTCCCAGCCTGCTCAGCACCACCAGCTGCGTCATGGCCTCCTCAAGGTGGCTCTCCCCTCAGCCCTGCGCTGGCCAGTTGAGAATCACAGAGCGCTTTTCAAACACTGCTTCATGGTGCAGCCTTGGGATCTGCGTATCTTTATTTTATTTTTATGTGGTACTGAGGATCGAACCCAGTGCCGCACACATGCCAGGCGAGCTCCCTACCGCTGAAGCCAAAACCCAGTCCCTGATCTGCACGTTTTCTGGCGAAATTTGTTCATTGTGTTCCTTTCTCCGTCTCTGTGAACCCTCTTCTCTGAGGTGAACCAGTACCCCTAATGCTAACACCAAGGTCCTCTTTCTTGTTCTTAATTCAATGCACCCAAATCTCTGAGACTCTAAGAGATTCTGTCTCATCTTGAACTCCAGTGAATTCTGTCTTTTACTGAGTTCACGGAGAAGCAGTTCTGCTGCTGCTTAAATCCTGAGCCATAAAGCAACTGGAAATGCAGGCTTCCTCTAATCTGCCATCTTGAACCCTATGGCCAGTATGGCTAGATATTCTTAAACACACATATGTGCCGAGAGTTAAAACCTGCAAGAAGTTTTTATAATAATGCTTTTCCCAAATGCTAATAAGATTCTTTCCAGAATATGATAGAAGGTCCTTCACAACTTAAAAGAGTCAGAGACTAAATGCATCGATTGTTTGGTGCCACCAATAAACTCCATTGATATTAAGCAATGGAGCTTCTTAACACTTACCCTTCCTATACTAACATGGACTGTACATGATCATTTGTTTGTCCAATTCACATAACCTTTACTTCCAGCAATCTCAGTGGATTTTTCACAACGACTCTGCAAGGTAAGCAGGACAGGTATTGGTGAGCCCATTTTCTCAGTGAATAAAACCAAGATCAAAGAGGGTAAGACACTGAGAGTGGTGACTTCTATACATTACACAGCAAAGGAGGTGCAGAGCCCTGACTAATAAATCCCCTGCAGTCTCAATGCTTCTATTTAAAACAATATTAATAAGTGATTTCTTAGAAAAAGACATAGGCCCTAGTCCCAAAATTAAAGAAGTTGTGTGGCTAAAAATGTGCATCTGTCCATTGAATGCTGGCAAATTTGGGAAGTTAAGAAAGCTATTTTGGGTGCCCTGTCACCTCTCAGGTAACTTCCTTTCTGCCCTTAGCAGTGTCTCTAGTTTGTTTTCTCAATTATCTTCTTAAAGTCTAAGGTTTTTTATTAAATCAAATTATGTAAAAAACCATGTGTCTATGGGTGCATTATGGTTGTACATAATGATGGGATTTGTTGTTACATATTCATACATACACAAGATGTAACAATAGAACTAGGCCAGTATCACTCCCCAACACTTTCTCCCTTCCTCCCCACCTCCCATTCTTTGGTCTCTTTCCTCTACTGATCTCCCTTTGCTTTTTATGATGTCGTCCCCCATCTTTCTTTTTCCTTTTTCCCCTGTAACTTCTGCATCTAAGAGAGAACATATGAACCCTGACATTCTGAGTTTGGCTTATTTCACTTAACATAATAGTCTCTGGTTCCATCCATTTTCCTGAAAATTACATAATTTCATTTTTCTTTATGTAAAGTCTGTTTTTAAGAAATATTAACAACATACCATGATCCCCACTGAGCTAAAAATGAATAACAGTAAAGTTTCATCCCTCCTGGGGATATATTCTCAGGAAAAACACTTCACACATTTACATTTATCTAAACTGTAAGACTTCTATATGCTCCCACCAGAGCACTTCAGGGAGACATTGGGTGGTGGCTGAGATAGCTTCCTCCACAATGAAGTCGTCCCTTTGTTGTCCCCTAACATCTCCCCATTTACCTACAAAGGTACATAAGAATCAGAAAGGTACAAAGATACAGAAGTCTTATCCCAAATTTCTCAATTGCTTATATTGTCTCCAAGGAGGAGTACTTTCCCAAAGCTCTACTAGAGTAATATGCTACTATGTGAGGATTCTTAGTATGGATAAGTTCTTAGTTTAGGACTTTTCTATATTCTCAATTTCCTAGGAACTTTCCCCAATTCTCTCCTATTGTCGTCCTGACCACTGTCCCTGGGAGAAACCTCTTAAAGGCGCCTGTTTTCAGGATACCCCAAAACCTGAAGAGAATCATTTGTTGCAGTTTATTTTAAAACTGCATTGAAAAAAGAGTCATTATAGGAGGTTCTTCATACATTCACACAACGTACATCTATCTCTACTATGTGATGCTTCCAGTACTGTATAAATGTCAACAAAATATGACATTGCCTCTGCCCTCAAGTAGATTGTAGTTCAAGAAGTGAGATCCCAAAACAACTATGAAACAATGTGATGCAAACTATAAAAGAAGTAGGAACAATACACAGTGGGAACTTATATAAAGGAACAAGTAGTTTTTCTGCCAGGACTGAGTGGGGAGAGATGGGTCAGGGAATCAGGGAATACTCCCTCAAGTTGGGCCTTATGAGATAGTCATGCTTCCTCCCTCCTCCTTGTCTTCTTCTTCCTCCTCCTCCTCCTCTTTCTTCTATACTTGAGATTGAATCCAGGGCCTTGAATGTGCTAAGAAAGTTCTCTTTGAGACAGGATCTCAGTAAGTTGTCCATGAACTTGTGATCCTCCTGCTTCGCCCTCCTGAAGAGTCAGAATTACAAGAATGTACCACCATGCTTGTTTTCTTCTTTTTTTAATAGACTCTATTTTTAGAGCAGTTTTAGATTCCTTGAAAAATTAAGTGGAAAGTACAGATGATTCTCATAGCCCTCTATACCCATGCAGTCACAGCCTCCCCAACTACCAGCATCCCAAATTAGAGTGTACATTTGTTGCAAATTGATGCACCTACACTGACACATTATAATCACCTCGAGCCATAGTTCACATTAAGCCTCAATTTTTATGTTGTACAACCTATAGGTTTTGACAAATGTATAATGATATGTATCCACTACTCTATTTTCATAAAATATGGTTTAACTGCCCTAAAAATTCTGTGCCCCACCTATTCATCCCTCTCTCCCTTCCCACTAGTCCTGAAAGCCACTGATGTTTTTACTGTCTCCACAGTTTTGCCTTTTCTAGAATGCCACATAGTTGGAATTTTGTGTTCTATAGCCTTTTCAGATTGCAATATTTCACTTGGTAATGATCATTAAGTTTCCTACATATTTTTTTCATGGTTTAATAGCTCATTTCTTCTTAGTATTAAATAATAACCATACAATTTACACATTAAAATTATACAATTTAATAACATTTATCCACAACCACAGTCAATTTTAAAACATTTCATCACTTCTACTTAATTTTCTTTTTTTTTATTAGTTTCTCAAGACAATACAATAATCTTGACATATCATACATTTGATTCAAATATAGGGTATGAATTCTCATTTTTCCACGTGTACAGATTGCAGGATCACATTGGTTATACAGCCATGTATACACATACTGCCATACTAGAGTCAGAATACAACTGAATCTACTTACTTTTCACTCTTCAATATTTGCACTCTAACCCTTAGCCCTTATCAACTTTCTTACTCTACATATTCTTGCTTTGAATATCACTGTTTTTTTAAGAGAGAGAGAGAGAGAGAGGGAGAGAGAGAAAATTTTTTTAATATTTATTTTTTAGTTTTCAGTGGACACAACATCTCTATTTTTTTATTTTTATGTGGTGCTGAGGATCAAACCCAGCGCCCTGTGCATGCCAGGCAAGCGTGCTACCACTTGAGCCACATCCCCAGCCCCAATATTTTAATAGGCTAAACATTACATGGGCATTCACTCCAGACATTTCACATACATGGAATCATACAGTATATGCCCTTTGTGTCTGGCTTCTTTTACTTCGTAGGTTCTTATGTTTAAATAATGTTTCATTGGGTGGATGTACCACATTTGTAGTTCATTTTGGTTGTATTTCACACAAGCGTCAGTACCCAGTGGTTGGGGAGGAGGCGACTTTTGTTCACCACAGATAGTTTGAGAAACTGTAGTTAAACAAACATGCTCTGAGAAGCCTGGGTATGAGGGTTAATTTTATGTGTAAACTTGACTGGACCATGGAGCATCCAGATATGTTTCAAACATTACTTCTAGTTGTGTGTGTGCATGTGTTTCTAAATGAGGTAAGCATTTGAATTATTTGGCTCAGGAAAGCAGATGGCCTTTCCCAATACTGATGGGCTGACTAGAACAAGAAAATGAGGAAGGGAGACTTTGTCCCTTTTTTCTACCTGCCTGCATGAGCAGTCTGAGTCTGCCATCAGACTGAGACTTACACCAGTGGCTTCCCTTTTTCTCAGGCCTCTGGACTTGGATTGAATGACACCACCAGCTTTCTGGGTCTCCAGGTTGCAGTCCACAGGACTTCCATATCTCCATAATTGGGTGAGCCAATTCTTCTTAATGAATCTCTTCATATATAATGTGTGTGTGTGTGTGTGTGTGTGTGTGTGTGTGTGTGTGTGTCCTATTGGTTCTGTTTCTCTAGGGAAGCCTAACTAATATGCTTGGGATGAAATCAGCAGATTACTGGGGAGAATCTTCCCTCTTCCAATAAGAAGGGAGAAAAATAAATTCCCTTATATTGTGGGCCCTATTTTGAAGAAGGAAAAGACTCTCCCGATTGACTTTGACTTTCTCATTGTTTTTCTTGCTTTCCTTACAATTGACCTGTCCTTATTCATAGTCCCTGGTAAGAATTTTATCTGCAAAAGCTTTGAATATCACTGTTTTAATAGGCTAAACATTACATGGGCATTCACCTACTTTCCCCATTAGAACTTTTATTACAAGAATCAAAGTATTCAAATGGCTCTCCTAAGCCATTAAGAGCAAAACAACTTTGAGCTAGAGTAACACAAGTAATTACTAAACTGAGCTGGATTCCTTTGCTATGCTCTTGGCACTAAGGTATGGAAACTCTAGAGTCCTATAAGAGGTTTGAAGAAAAAAAAATGTTTAAGACAAATTTCAGGGATCAAATT
Source organism: Ictidomys tridecemlineatus (assembly GCF_052094955.1). Taxonomy (NCBI): domain Eukaryota; kingdom Metazoa; phylum Chordata; class Mammalia; order Rodentia; family Sciuridae; genus Ictidomys; species Ictidomys tridecemlineatus. The sequence continues at coordinate 131,141,540 of NC_135480.1, forward strand.
TTCTCATTAAAAATACATTTTAGAAAATCATTTTAGGTTAACTTGCTAGGGCAACTACCCAGCAAGGAAACATGTACAGTAATTTGGCAAATTGAAGTTTTCGTTTCTCTTTTAAAAGAAAATGGAGACAAAACACAATTAAAAATACAATTTAAAAAAACATAACCTAAGTGTGTATTTTGATTCTTTTTGTAATTAAAGCTTTGCAATTAAAGTTTTGCTGGGGAGCAACCTGTGTTTCTAATCTTATTCTCTATGAAGGGCTAGTGCAGGTACTAGGAGATGAGACTTCCACTACACTCAGAGCTAGAAGTAGCCTTGGAAAACCTTCCAGACTGAGAAAGCTAGCCTGACTTTCTCTTTTCCCAATTTGGAAATTGAGGCCCAGGCAGGTTATTTCTTTTCTCCTTAATCCTTTGGTGTATGTGCATGTATTCGTGTGCACGCTTTGTTTTATCTCAGGGAGCTGGGAAACTGGATGTTTGCAAAATTTTAACATAAATTACACAAACAATATAAGACTTCCTTTCCAAAATCCTAAATCACCTTCTGGTACTAAGGCAGAGGCTCAATGAGTGCCAAATTTCATCTAGTGTTGCCTTGAAATGTTTAGTTTTTACCTAAATGAATGAATTTCACAAACAATTGAGAAAATAATGCTTTTTTTGTGAAAATCTAACTGAAATATAGTATGTGCCTGAAATAAAATAAGATGAATGTAACTTCAACATTCCTTGAGAACCCAAGTTTTTGTAACATGCAAGAGTGGTGTTCCAGAGGGGCAAGGGCAGATAGTCTGGGACAAAGAAACAAATGTGCATGGACTCCAGTAATGACCCCTAAAATCTGCCATTGTTGTTAAAAAAAAATCTGTCACTTGTGGTTTGATAATTTATCTCTTCTTCATATAGACACAGTGAATGTTGATCAAATATACTCATGCACAAAGTCCATTGACCTGTGACAAAACTGCCTTTAGTAGGTCACAGGACTAGTTTTAGGAAATAAAAGGCTTTAGATAACTATATGTCCCCTCAAGATAAAAGGAACTGTAGGGAGGATATGAAGTAGAACTACTATTTGGTGTGTACTTCATATAGCCCTAAACCTTCATGCACATAATGTCTTAACTATATTGAGAGAGGAGAAATATTTGTCTCATTTTAAAACTAAAAAGAAAGACTGAAACTCAGAAATAGCAAATAACGCCATAGAGATAAAAATTGACAAAGTGAGGATATGACCCAATTTTGCTGTGGTCTCAAGCCTTCTTCTCCACTTAACACCACAATATGCCAGAGAAGAAAGAGACATCCTTGACTTGTCAATTATCATACCAACCGTTATCTTTTGCTATATTACAAACTACCTCCACTACTTAGTGGCTTAACACAATGACCACATCATTTGCTTACAGCTATCATTTGGTTGGGGCTTAGCTGGGTAATTCCTCTGTTGATTTGCCAATGGTCATTCATGTGAATTCATCCATTTGAGAGGTCCCCAAGGTCCTAGACTTGACTAGGACATTGAGATGGTCTGGTTCTCTTCTCTTTCTGTCACCTCAGGGGCTCTTCTCCTTATGTTGCTTCACCAATGGCCTCTCCATAAAGCCCCTCCTGCAAGAAAACAAAGTTCTTATATGGACCACTGGGGCCACAATGCAACAACTGCTACAATAATTTTCTTCCACATTAGCACCACCAACTCCTGCTATTTCTTCTACTGCCTATGCTTACGTCCAGCTCTTCTCTACTAATCATTACTCTACCTTCTCCTACCATGTCTCAGCTTCTCTGAATCATAACTGGTCTTCCATAGCCAGACATAAACATTGGACTCCCTTTTTTCAGACTAATCACATTATATTAATTTTATTCTTTAGGTTGTCGATCTTTATAGTTATGACATTTTATTTATAGAAATTCCTTTATTTTGGTTGTTATTTTTTCCTTCATTTAAATCCAGGAGTCTGATTGAAAGGAAAACAAGACAGTACTGCATCAAAGAGCAACTCATATGAATACACTCAAATGCCTTGTCCCTATAAATAAAACCTAAAATCTATTATTTCCCTCCTTTAATTTTAAATGCAATAAAATAAGATACCCAGTTCAGGAACTGAAGTAACAAATCTACATTTACCATGTTGTACATGCTTTAAATTCCCATAGAAGTCATTCACCAGGCAGAGAAATGGGAGAAATCTGCAGGGATCAGGTAATACCTGGCATTACAATTCCAAGCCACATCAGGTTTCTTCTTGCACAAGGCCAAATAAAATAAGACCAGATTAAATTGCCATTGAATCATTCAACCTCCTCATCACTGTTTTCTGCTGTCAGAAGAGATTCGATAGTGCCAAGAATTATCCAGGTCCAGGAGAACGAGGAGTACAGATACCTCCATCAGGAAAGGAGGGGAAAAAAAGAAATTATGAAAGTCCTGGTAAAGATCCTTGCAGAAAGGTATCATGGTCTTCCATTTTGAATACTACAGAATTAAAATGAAAGTTAAAAATTGAATGCCACTTACCCTTCAAGAGTTTCTAAGTCTATTCACTGGTTATGGATGTCATTGTGTCTTTTATTCTGTTCCCTGAGGCCAATCATTGGATCCTAGATTAGTGAATTACATCTTTACCAGACATTTAGGTGATAAATGGAAAAGAATTATAATCAGCTTGACTGTTTATACATCTAAATTGCTTAAGTGAAAGGCACCTAAGAATGTTTCTATTATTATTTAGATGAATTAATTGACTTTGCTGCTGTCTCTGTGCTACAGTCAGAAAATTTGCCGAATGCACAGTGTATATGTAAATTCAATCTTGTGATGGTTAATTTTACGGTTAGCTGGACAACAGCGTGCCCAGATATCTGGTTAAACCTATATCTGGGTGTGTCTGTGAGCTCATTCCTGGAAGAGATTAACATTTTAATTGGTGGGTTACTTAAAGCAGAAGATCTCTGTTGAGGGTGGACATTATCCAATCCATTAAGGATCTGAATAGAACAAAAAGGTAGAGGAAGCTTAAATGAGCTCTACCTGACTGCTGGAACTGAGACACTGGTCTTCTGCTCTTAGCACTCCTGGTTGTTGGATCTTCAGACAGACTCAAAGGAGAATCTATACCATGGTCCCTCTAGCTCTCAACCCTTCGAACTACACCACTGGCTTCCCTGGGTCTCCAGTACAGACATGGATTCTAGAGCTTTTCAGCCCCTATCACTTGTGAGCCAATGTCTGATAATAGCTCTCTCTCTCTCACACACACACAGGTGCTAGAAATATATAAATATGTATAGCATATGTGTGTGTGTAAAGATTTTAAATGTCCTTTCTAAAGATTTTAAATGTCCTTTCTAAATCCTCACTCAAACAAGACATTTCCTATTTGAATTAAAAAACAAGATGAGTTTCTGAGCTTAAAATCTATCTAAAACATCATATAGCAAAGGACTAATTGCTCAAAGAACATAAAATTTAAATATTTCTATTTTTTAAATAACATACACAATATTTTTGAAAAAAAAAGGAAAAGTGGATTGCAAAAATGATAGTCAGAAAATATGATAAAAGGGCTGGGATGTAGCTCAGTGGCAAAGCAGCTGCCTTGCATTCTCAAAGCCTTAGGTTCAACCCCAGTTCAAAAAAAAAAAAAAACACCAAAAAAAAAAATTAAGATTAAAAAGAAAATACAGTAAAAGGTTAATATCTTTATAAAATGCATACTTTATAATTATAGCAATACCAAATTCATTTCCTGTGACTTTCCAAGCCTGCTCTAAACTATTCAGTTCTACATCTTTGTCTGTGCTCTGCATTCTCCTGAGATAGCCTTGGTCTGTCTGACTTCCCCGGTTCCTGCCTTAGAGGTCTAGATCACTCATCATAGGAGGAGAAAAGGAAAAAAATAAAAGATGGAATAAGAGTCTCACAATTAGATATATGCAAAGCTCTTCCAGCTTTGGAAGATATTATGGCATCTCATGTGCCAATTAGTCAGCTAATTGGGAATGGCTACCCAAAATATTTTAAGGATTCTGAGGTTATGACTGAAAGAATTAAAGAATATATTAGTGGTGTCTGACAGAAGAGGGGAGGTAGAGTGATAATAAACTTGCTATATATTTGTTACCTCTGGCTTGGGTACTTAGGAAATAAGCCAAGATTGTGTTTTCTGAGCCTTTTCCAATAGCAACTCAAACAAGGTGTATGGATATATGTATGTATGTATAAAAAACAAGTGTATACGTGTGTGTATAAAACAAATATGCACAAAAATAAATTTACATTTTAGTCATTTCACAGATTATGTAGTTCCCTATATAATCTCAACCAAAAGCATGCAAATGAGGGTAGAAAGAGCACAGAATACAGGCTACAGGCTACATTTGCTTCCCAAATGCTTCCCTTTTTCATGTAATATCAAATTGCAAAACAAAATTTGCCTGCTGGGATGAGTGAGTAAAGTATGAGAACATCCCCAGCATGCTGGCTTAGCCATTTATTGGCTGTGCCTCCCAGCTCCTGACAATAGGCAGCTACAGATAGCACTTAAATGGCCTGGTAAAGCTCCAATAAAAACCTGTTTACAGAAAGGCTTGCTGGACAGATTTGGCCTATAGTTTGCCGACCTCTGACATAGACTCTGTGAGACAGATCATAGGACATGAGATAAGCATCTCTGAGAAAGGGGTAAATCGTGAGCAGTCAGTCTTTGGTTTGTGTCATGACTTGAATAATCAATCAGGTCCTTATCATCCAGGTGCGATTTTTTAATTTGTTGAAATTCTGAAGAAAAGCTATGATATCACTTTGAAGATATAAGGAAATAAAGCATTTTCAATTACCAACAGAATGGTTTTATTTCTTTTAAAAAAAATTGTAATACGAAATTCACCACAATCACCAATTCATTCAGTAAGAAAATTGCTACATCTGAAAATGATGTTGTAGAAATCCACAGGACAGAGTGGAGAAATCTCTAGAAGTAACTATAAAGTCTTAGAAAACATGCTGTGGAAATGTGCCCTTGTTATACATAGAGTTCATACTGTTTCACATCATCATGGAATACTCTAGAAAAACCACTATCACAACAAAACCTCAACCAGGACTCTACTTCCTGTTCATCTGCCCTCCAACAATCAGCAATTTTTTAGGCAGCAGGACAAATAAAGAATTCTGGAAATTCTGATGGCATTTCCTGTAGAGGACTTTATTTTTCTATTTTTGTATAGACTAGTTATTAAATTAGAAGTTTGGAATATTTGCTTTTGTTTTTGTTTTTGTGCTGGAGATTAAACTCATGCATGCTAGACATATGCTCTATCACTTAGCTACAGCCCTAGCCCCAGAAAGCACAATTTTAATATCAGCTCTACTGGTGTTCTAATGAAATCAGGGTCTTTCAAAACAGAATTCGTTTCTGAGAAGTTGATTTGAGAAATCCAATGAAATCCAAATGCTTTGGCCAGGCACAGTGGCGCATGCCTATAATCCCAGCACTCGGGAGGCTGAGGCAGGAGGATCACAAGTTTAAAGCCAGCCTGGGCAACTTAGTGAGACCCTGTCTCAAAATTAAAATTTTAGAAAAGGCTGGGGAGGTAGTTGAGTGATGGAGTGCTCTGGGTTCAATCTCCTGTAATGGTGAGGGGGTACATAATCTTGAAGGCTTTGGTGGACAGTACCCACAGCTTGATTTACAGGACAGAGCAACTCGTCTCCCAAAGTTCACTGCACTTTTCCCATATCACTAATTTCATAGTGTCCTAGAGGTTAGGGTTTATTGTGAAACCAAAGTCCACACGGATGCAGTGTGAGCCGATGGCACAGTCATTGCCAATACTCACAAAGTGATGCTCATTGCTGAGAGAGCACAGGGGGAAAACTGAGAGACTGGCCCCTGAAACTTGCTTCCATATCACAAATGCAGAGGCTCTGACTCAAGTGTATGAATTTTCTAATAGTTGGAGCCCATCAATATATCCCAAAAGTGTCAGTGGACAAATTTAATATATCTTTTAACCTCTATTAGATATTGATATTTTCAAAGAGGACTTTTAGAGACTAAAGAGTCCTTGAAGGCCTAAGTAATGATTCTGTAAAACTTCAAACATCATGAGTAATGAAACAACTTTATTACACGAAGAAGCAGGCTTTTCGAAACTAACTCTGACAACTAACTTCCCACCGTCTTTTTCAATTCAGACAGTGTGGATAATCAGCTGCCCATTCACCTTGTATATTTCTCATAATTTTTTAATACAAATCATGAATCAATGTAAGCTCTCCCAAATATTTGGTTAACTCAGTTTCTGTGTAAATGTCCTTACATAAAGCCTCAACCTCAAGAATCTGAAATGATAGAAGCACCACATCTCTGGGTCACCCACTCTATTTATTTTCTAGGGCTAGATGCTGAGAACTCTAAGAAATATAAGACATGCTTCCTGTCCTGAAGGTACTTGCATGATCTAAACAAAAATAAACAGCAAAGCAGATTATCATTTGGCCAGTATAAATCCCCACAAAAACATAATAGCCCAACCACCAAAATCAACATTTCACCGATTTCCCATTGCATTTAGGACAAAGACAAACTTCCTAAAAGAGCCTGTGAGACTTTGTGTGCTTTGGAACACAGCCTTTTATCTGGCCCTAATTCATTTTGTTCTCCCTACACTGTCTTTCAGATCTTTATCTGACTCTTTCCCTCCCACCCCAGGGCCTTTGAACAGTCTCTTTCCTGGGCCTTGAAGACTAGCCATCTCCGGGCTTCTTGCCCTAGATAATTCCTTTTCATCAGCAGCATCAATTGTCACCACCACCTTTATGCTTTCACTGCCCCCGTATGCCTGTCATTCTTGATACTTTTCACAGTAGCAAATCTCTTATTGATTATATAATTATTTCATAAATGTTTCTATCCACTTATATGCTTAGTCTTTATGAAAGAAGTTCAATAGATATTTGTCTAAGTAAGTATATCAATGAATGAATGAATAAATAAATACATGGAGCTACATAAATAAACAAACCCATACCTTCATTTTGATAATTGTAATTTAATAAAATTATTAAAAGTCTGAAGCTGTCTGTGCAAATGTGTCTACAATTCCTACTATATTCACTGCTCGACACTTCAAAATAGAGTGAAGACACCGTCTCTACTATGTTGCCTACCGAGAGAGAGAGACAAGTTAACAAGTAATTACAACATGACGTGCATTCTAGATAAGATAAATCCAACGTGCTACAGGAGAAGAAGGAAAGGTGTCTGGGGGAGCTGAAGCCAACTTCTGAAGGAAATGACGTGAACTCTTGAAGAAGAAGAACTGGAAGTGCAATAGGCAAAATATTGAAAGAAAGTAGAATGTGAAAAAGTAAAAAAGCTCTGAAGATCTTGGTAGAGCCTGCAATAGCAGATTGTCTACCACTGTGGCTCACGGTGTGTGGAACGGGAGTGACTTGAAATAGAATGGAAATTGTAGGCTGAAGTGAAATGACAAGGAGGTGATGAATTTGAGGTAAGAACTGGGACTGAATGCAGAAAAGAGATGTGGAAGAAGTGAGAAGAAAGTAGGAAATACCCTCCAGGCAATGATGGGGGTTGTTTAGGCATCGGGGACCACCATCAAAGTCACCTTTCACAGGGTAGTGTTTCCCTCACTTCCACATGACACCAAACACATGGCTGTCAAAAATACATATTTCAGGGACATGGTTTAACCCCACTGAATTGGTAATCCCAAAAGACGTGCCTGGATCTGTGTGTTTCACCAACACCCTGAATAAATCATATATCAGAGAAATTTGAAAAATCTTCCCAAAAGGAACTCCCACTCCACCTTCAGATAAGACACATCATCCTTCTCCGCAGCACTGAACATTCAACCACAAAGATGACAGTTGCCCAAGAAAACATCAGCTTCAAATCAATAGTTTACATGATGACCTTTATTTCCAATATAACAATAAAATGTGACTGGGTTAGCCCAGAGAAAGTACCAGTGTAGTCAGCAGATCACTGGCAGAACTATGTACACTACCAAAGGAAAACCCCAGCTAATTATGCTCAAAAGGTAGGGAAACTGGACTGTCTATACAGAAGGAAGAATGTCTGTATACTTCTTCCATTAGCACAGTGGCTACAGGTGATTCCTTATGTCTCTAAACTCATTGGCTTCTCCCAATTGACTATCAATCAAATTATTAGTTGAGGTCCCAAGAGCCATATAACCAACTTGTAGAACATCTAAAATTCTTTCAACACTTACTTTTGGGACTTTTGGCAGATGAAGATTAAAAAAAAAAAAAGGATAAAAGATACATAACACAATCCCCTCTGAGTCCATCACATCCTTGTACTGGAAAACAAAAACAATAACCCTTTCTGTGCTATTGAGTTTTCTGTGTCTGACATAGCCATACTGTGACATTTGCATAGCAACACTTCATTCAGCCCACACGCTTTTCTGGAGACTATCTGGGTCAGCATATCACTATGCATGAATGCAGATATAAATTAAAATGTGGATATTGCAAGCCTGAACCATTTCTATTCGATTTTAATCTTCCTGGGAATCCAGTCCAGTAATAGTCTCCAACTGCAGAATTCAGTGAAAAAGCAATGCAATGGAATCTCCAGTTATTTATACAATTTCCTTCATAATTAGAGACAGTTTCACTTCTCTGTGCCTCAGGTTCCTCACCTGCAATTTACTACAAGTATTTTTTTAACCTGTTTCATATAATACAATAAAAAGAAATTTGTAAGAGCTTGCATAACAGGATATCAAATTTCTTTGTTGGTATCAAACCATATTTAAATGGAAGGCTCTTATTCCAGTAGGAAAATAGGTATAATCTGGGATCCCCCCCCCATTTTAAAATCAGATGAACTCAGGCTAAATTTACAACAGGCACACAATTGAGGCAGGAGCAAATTGCTGGGAGGAGAAAGCTCCATCTGAAGTAGAACACTGGAGAGGTAAATACTACCTTGTCTGTATTTCATCTTTCTTTTCTAAAGATATTTGAATGTCAGAAAAGATGCTCTTAATAAAATATGACTTGTTTGCAAAAATGTTTGACTGATTTGGCAAAAGAGGTTTGGAAAAAGAAAAGCAGTGAAAATAGAAAGAGAAAAAGGAATGATAACTGGCTGTTACTGAACTGCACAGAGATTTCTAAAAACACCAGATATTGTAATTATTGGGCCACAGAGATTAATTTAAGTGAGGATTTCAGGAAATGCTGAGAACTGCTTTTTAAATGTCTGTTCTTACATTTGGCTGATGGTATAGCCACTCATGATTCCTGGGGTTTTCCAAGGTTTTTGTCCTTTGGTCCACAACATAATTTCTCAAAGTGTGTTTACAACAGATGATGATAGGAATTATATGGAGAAGATAAAACCAGAGGGTTATGTCCAGAGCCCATGTACATATGAACACTCAATTTATTATAAAAATATGAAACTACAGACAGTAGGGAAAGAATGGTCATTCTAATAAATGATACTGGAACAGCTGGATATCCACAAGGGAGAAAAGAATATCAAATGGAAAAAAACATGCAAAATAATTCACACTATGTGTATGGCATTTGAACATAAAGAAGTGTTTCTTAAAATGTAGGTCATGGACCACTTGCATCCAAATTGCCTGTGTGATACTTAAAGATATAGATTCCTGAACCTACCTTAGTTTCATTAATTCTCTGTAAATGAAGAATACAAATCCATGTTTTATCAATTCCCTTAGATGTTTTTCAGTTCACTAAAACTTAAATTTCATCTGTGTAGTATTTGGCAATTAGGAAAACAACTATCTGAATTCCAGTTTTGCCACTTATGGGCAAATTAGGTAATCCACCTTTATTTTGTCTTTTCGAGAGTAAAATGGTGATGATAATAATCTCATGGATTATTTTTGATGGCTAAATGAGATATTGTATGTACAGTGCTTGGTATAATTTTGGCTCATATTAGGCACTCAGTAAATATTAAAATTATCCATCATATCCAAATAAAATTACTGTAAATTATTTTTAATCACTTATAAAAATTTTTCAATTGTCAAAATATTAACTCTGTAAAGGTATTGCAATATTATTACTGTATCTAAAGGGTAGCACCTATATAAAATACATGGACAGAGAAGCACAGAGTATTTGTTTGGAGATAATAACTATTCATTTGTACATCCTATTCAAGCCAGTCACATTCAAAGGTACAGCTTTAGGGTCTATGTGTGTGATACAGTAAGAAACATCTGCCCAATGGCATGCATAAGCTAAAAAAAAAACTTGGTAATCAGTGCAACAGCAGATTCAATAATCAGCAAACATTTCCTGGAAGACAGCAAAGTTCCAGAGAGTGTACTGGATGCTGAGCTTTGAGAAGAAAAAGATACTGCCCTTCTCTACAAGGAGCATTTGGTCTATGGGATATCGCGGCATGTCATCCTCATATCTGCATATATTATACAGCATTCCTCAACTGATTTTTTTTATTGTTGTTGTTGCTAAAAAGCTGGAAAACTGGAAAAGCCAGTACAGGATATTTATTTATGGCTATTCTTTCCGAATCAGAGATAAAAGAAAGGTATGAAACAGTACGTGCACTTGACTTCCTTTCCCTTCCTGTTCTGAAAAGCCAACACTTTGGAAGTTTGCAGATATTGCTACATTGTTCCCTGGCATCCAGCACTGCTGATAATAACTGTGATACAATGAATGGAAAAATAAAAGCACTCTGGTAGGGCCCAAGCTACCTTAGTAACTTCTCTGGTCTGAACAATGCTTGCTTTTTAGTACTAAGGAACTAAATATCTACTCTGGGAAGTGAACAGCAAACTTCAGAAAGTAATGGGCAAAGGATTTAGTGCCCAACTGTGCCAAAATAGCCAAATCCAGGAGCCCTGAGATTCAAAAGTATTTTGCATACTGTCTATATTTGTTTCTAGGGCCGCCATAACCAAGTTCCACAAATAAGGTGGCTTAACATCACAAAAATTTACTCCCTCACAGTTCTGGAGGCTAGCTACAGTGGTGAACACCTGTTATCCCAGTGGCCTGGGAGGTTGAGGCAGGAAGATCACAAGTTCAAAGCCAGCCTCAGCAATTTAGCAAGATTCTGTCTCAAAATAAAATATAAAAAGGGCCGGGGATGCAGCTCAGTGGTTGAGCTCCCCTGGGTTCAATCCCTGATACTGAACCAAAAAAAAAAAAAAAAGAAAGAAAGAAAAATAAAGAAAAAATCTAATGTCAAAGGTGTCAACAGGCCCATGCTCCATCTGAAGGTTCTAGGGAAGAACCTGTCTGTGTGTCTCTCCTGGCAAACCTTGACATTCCTTGGCTAGTGGCTTCATCACTCTAATCTCTGCTTCCATAGTCACATGGATGTGACTATGTTCCATGCTCTATCCTCTTCTAAGGGCACCAGTTATTGGATTTCAGGTCCATCCTAATCCAGGATGATTACCTTAACCAAGTACATCAGCAAAGATTCTATTTCTAAATAAGATCACTCAATGAGGATTCTGGCAGACATAAAATTTTGCGGGCAGATCCAGCACAGTCTCAGAAGAGCACAGTCTTAGGAGGAGATGGTTAGTTACAAAATCCAGGTAGGCAGGGAAGTAGCAAAGGGGAAGCAATTCACAGGGTTGCCTTCCCACCTGATCCTACCTTCACTAACAGGGCCAATTTCTCCACTTAGCATGGAGAAAAAAATAGGGATGTACATTCTAGAAGAGAGGCACAACACAGGGGGATTGCTCATGAAAATGAAGGATGAGCCGAACAATTAGACCTGAGAAAAGATGCCTACTGTGTGCCCAGCACTGTGTAAGTCACTTTCATAGGCACCAACAAGCTAAGTTGATATTAAGCCCTCACAACTGGGAACAGGTTTCCTTCAATTCTCTCCGACTTGACTGGCCACAGAGCTCAGGTCCAGATGACTTTGAAAGCTTGAATTACAAGTTTGGTTCAAAGGAATTTTGGTGAAAAATCATCTACTGATGGAAAGGCTGCCTTTGAAGACCTGACACCTTATGACAGTACCCTGGAGATCTAAAGAATACGGTCCTCTGAAGGCAGCGTTCAACAAGCTGTAAAAATTAGAGAAGATTTCATGCCATGGAATTTCTATCACAGATATGGTTCTTTGCAATTTTAGCAGTTCCTCTCAACCTTTGCAGCAGTTTGGGAGCTGAGCAGATGGCAGGCGAGGGATGAACCAAGTGGTGAAGTTTCAGCTGTAAAAGGCACTTCCTAGAATGACAATTCAGAAACTTATTTTCCCAACACGTATCGTATTGGCAGAGAGTTAGCAAATCCTTTCAGGAAAAGAAGGAGGCAGTGAGTCGGAATGAGGAATTCAGTTTGCTTAGGGTAGGTAAAGGCAAACACTACTGAGTCCAATTTTTTCCTTGTGTTTGGTAGTACCAAGACAAAGAGGCATGGTTTTGGGATATTAAATAAAAATTCTTAAAAATCTTAAGAATAGGGTCTGCAATAAAAGGAACTTCCAGCACATGAAGCAGCTGCCCTAATGTATTCTGAAACCAGTGAATAGTAGTGTCCACTAAGCTGCTCCAACTCTGGTTGGCATTTAAGACCCCTCTAGTTCCCAGCAATATATCATAAAGACAGAGCAAGGTTGTAGAAAGGACATAATCGGGGCTCAAATCTTGCTTCTGGTACTAAATACTATTTGATCTGGAACAAATGATTTTTTTCCTCTCTGAGCCTCTGAAGTGAGGATGGCAGGGGGGCAGGGCATAATAGCCATCTCAAAGGATATTGTAAGGATTTCGTGTGATCATGTACATGAAAGTAACTGGCAACTAGCAGATAAACTGGTATCAGTTTTTCTTCACTTCTATCCTGACTAGCTTGATAGAAGTTCATCAAAATAACTGTCAGCTATTTCAAACTGCTCTACCTTTGGTTCATCCATAAATTTTCCTTTATCTTCAACTTCAATCATAAAGGTTTATTTTCCTTGAAATTCCATAGGCTTTTTTCTGTGTGAATAAGGCAGTCAGGCTTGGCTTTTTGAGATTTTTAGATCATATATGTATACACACACACACACACACACACACACACACACACACACACAATTAGAAACTATAAAGGTAGAGGTATACCCTGACTTACCTACTTACTTACTTAATCTCCTTGGAGTTATATCCTGATAAATCCATCATAAATTGAAAGTACCATAAATAAAAAATGCATTTTATATACCTAACCTACCAAACACCAGAGCTTAGCCTAGTCTACCTCAAATGTGCTCAGAACACTTTCCTTAGCCTACTTTCAACACAAAGCCTATTTCATAATAAAATATTGAGTGTCTCGTGTAATTTATTGAATGTTATACTGAAAGTGAAAAGAGAATGGTTATATGGGTATGCTTTCAAACCATTGTAAAGTCAAAAATTATAAACCAAGCCATCCTAAGCCAAGTACCATCTGTATTTGATATTCTGAAGTTACAAGTATATCATCACTTAATAAGGCCTGTTTGTTTTAACTAAATCTAAATCACTCAGGGACAATGAAGGTGTTATTGGTTGTGATTATTTCTGTAGCAAATAATAGAAGAGCTACCCAACCAGCCTAAACAATTAAGGGAATTTATAGGTTCCTGTAACTGAAAAGTCTATTAGACTTTTTATAATTGATCCAAGTATAGTTTTGTCCAGGTTCTGGCTAAATATGTCCTGCAGTTCTCTCAGTTCTGTCTGCTTCTACACATTGGGTTTGTTTTGGGGCTAGGCTCATAAAGTAAGTGCTAGCAACGTGATAGTAGTTTCTCATTCACATCAAATGGCACATTAAACATCAAGAACCACTGTTCCAAGCTTCACTCTGATTGGGCCATCCTGGATCCAATTTCTGTAGCTGGGGAAATGCCATTCTCTGACTGACTTAAATTTATATCAATCTTATAACAAGGAAATAGAATTATTTTATGTGGTTTAGAGCAATCAGGACCCTCCTCTGGTTCTGAAGAAAAGTTCCATCCATCCCAAATATCATGGTTCACTCTTTTTTTTTTTAAAGAGAGAGAGAGAGAAAGAGAGAGAGAGAGAGAATTTTTTAATATTTATTTTTTAGTTTTCAGCGGACACAACATCTTTGTATGTGGTGCTGAGGATCGAACCTGGGCCTCATGCATGCCAGGTGAGCGCGCTACCGCTTGAGCCACATCCCCAGGCCCTCATGGTTCACTCTTAATGAACCTGAAGTGGATGTGAAAGACACAATTTGAATGTCTACAAAATTTTGAAAAAATAATTTTAGCAAGTTAGTGCAGTTTCTTAAATGCTTCTTTTTATTTTTAAATTATCACTTATTTTGCTACATTAGATTCTTTCCAAATAAAATAACACACACTCACACTTCATCATCCAAGGGCAACAACAGACTGAGAGTCAACTAATATAAGGCAGGACAAGAGCAAGAATTTCAGAACATCTAGGTTAAGGGTCTTGTTCCCCTCCCCCTCTCCCCCCACCCCAGTTCCTCTCATTTTTTTCTTGCTCAATTTTCCCAATAAACTTTTCTTTTTTCTCACTTTCTTATTCCCATATATAGCCCTGTTTTTCTTTTCTCAGTATAGTTTTTAATGCATGCAAACATAAAGGATGTTAGGTTACACACTTCTGACATCTCCCAATTTTAGCTAAAGCCTCAAAACTGTTGGCACAGGTGATAGTTCTCTCCTATGATGGCAGAAATTTATCCTCTCAGGAAGGATATTAAGAGGTAGCCAGCGCTCATCCATTGCTCATTTCCCTAGTAGACAATAAAGCTGCAATTCCAGGTACCTGTGAAGCTGAGGCAGGAGGATCATAAGTTCAAGGCCAGCCTTGGCAACTTCTCAAGACCTTCCTAAAATCGAAAAGGCTGGGAATGTAGTTTAGTGGATAGAGTACTCCTAGATTCAGTTCCTAGTACTAACAAAAAAAAAAAAAAAAAAAGGAAACAAGACATTTGTTGAACAGAAAGTTCTCCAATGGTGAATTTACGTGTAGAGATGACAGCAATGTTCCCACCCACTCAGAGTCACTGGGGAAGGCTTCCAAATGACTGACTCAGAAATCCACTTGGCAGAGGGGAAGCTGGTATCTTATTTCCATGCTGAATAGTTACCAAGGTCCACAACCTTGGAGCTTGGGAAGTACATGGAGGAAAGGAAAGAGTGAACAAATAAATATTGCCTAACTTTGCACTGATGAACCCAAATTTGAGGTCAGAATCAAGCTGTCCATTAGGGAGGGATTATAGAGTAAACTTTTAATGTGTAAACAGCATGAAAAGATTTTTAGATTGAACTGTGCCTCCTAATACCTGGAAACAATTTTTAGTACTATCCAAAAATGAACACTTGTGCAAGCCATTTTCAAGAAGTGAAGAACAAATCATCAGTGCAGAAAGAAAAAAAAAATATCATCATTTGAAATTAGTCATGGAATCATTTTTTGAAAGCTTTACATTTTTAATGTGAATTTAAGAAGCAATTTCCTAATTATAGGCTATTTCATTGTTTCATAAATTCAGTGTGCAAATGTAAACAATCATATGTATCATATATGTAACATGCTTTCTGTGAACATGCCTACGTATGCCTCAGTTGGGTCTACAATAATCTCAGTGCTCCTAGGGAACAGTTGAGAGCTAAATGAAGAGACTGTCTACAAAGATGTGGACAGGGCTAAGGGATATTCATACAACCAGAGATGGCTGAACTAGCAACACCTGGGACCCCTCAGCATGCTGTTTAAGTCAACTTTTTTGTGGCTGTGACCAAAAGGTCTGACAAGAGCAATTAGAGGAGGAAAAGTTTACTTGGTACATGGTTTCAGAAGTTTCAGTCCGTAGATGGCCAACTCCATAGCTCTGGACCCAAGGTGAAGCAGAACATTATGGCAGAAGCATGGGGAGGAGAAAAGAAATTCAAGATACGGTGATATAGGAAGTAGAGAGAGAGCTCTGCTCACCAGAGACAAAATGTAAACCCCAAAGGCACACTCCCAGTGACCTACCTCCTCCAACCACACCCTACCTGCCTACTACTGGTTACCACCCAGTTAATCCCTATCAGTGATTAGGTTACAACTCTCATAATCTAATCATTTCACCTCTGAACAGTCTTTCATTGACTTACAAATGAGCCTTCTGGGGACACCACATATTCACTGTGACATTCCTTAGGCCTTTAGAGGGAAAGGGAGGGAGCAGTTGCAAACCACCTAGAAAGGACAGACGTGAATTTCTCTTGTGTGTGCTTTATACACTGGCAGACAGGGAGCCCAGGCAGTGCTGAGCACAGAGCAGGACAGAGACCCAAGAAGCTCCAACTGGAGTTGGCAAATGGCAAATATTCAGAAAGTACAACATATTCCAAAGTTCTGAATTCTGGCAAATGTAATTACAATTGGGACATATGATACCCAAATCACTTAAATCGGGTAGAATTTTGTAAAATAAAGCAGAATTTTCCCATTGAGTCTCTTGACAAACCTGGAATTCTGTTCCTAAAAGAAAAAAAAAAAACTCAGGTCAATGAAATAAACCTTAAGAGTGTAGAAAATGTATTTTAACACAACCATTATTCATCTAAAATGACTATGTCTGAACATGTGCTAGAAAAGAATCACTAAAACAAATCTCAAAACAAAAATGCCGAAAATGGGAACTGAAAAATAGCAATCCTGTGTAAGACCACAAAAGGAGGCCACAAGCCCCAGGCCCATTTCATCTACATCAACATGTCAGTGTCTCCCATTAAAGTCCCACTTTTTTCAACATTTTTGCAATGACAGGCCCTCATTCATATATTTTCTGACACCTGCAGGCTAAAATCATTCATACTCCCAGGAAACATGAAGTTTTGTCCTTCTTTGTACCCCCCAGAATCATTTTCTCCCTTTGCGTACTTTTCAATTACTCTCTGCACTCTTATCTTTGCTAACTTTTAACAGATCATCAAAATTTTCTGCATCTCTGTTTCCTCTCTCTGATGAAATGGGGAAGTGAGTTCTGTACAATGGAACTGTCTTTCTACTCTCCCATTTGGTTCCCACATCTAAACATGCAAGACTTTTTCTCTTTCTACACTCAACTAAGCTCAGATTTCTGTGTTCTATTGCTCTAGAAAACTTTCTGCCCTGACTATACCACCCCCTTACTTTCCGAGGAAATCCTTCAAGATTCTATTTTAATGTCTTCTCTCAAACCCTCACTAATCTCACCCCATTCTGTCCTCTACATCCAGCCTGGTCAACAGAATTAAACATCCCATCTCCTCTGCTCACCTGGTCCTTAGTCCACAAACTTTAGAACAGTCCTTGTCATCTGTCTTACAGTTGGCTGTTTGTGTGACTATCTTCCCCAATAGACTTTTAGTTCTGGAGACAGAAACTGTGCCATTTGTCTTTAAATCTGCAGAGCCAGAAGGCTCATAATTTATGCAGAAAGAAAGAAAAGACCATCTGAAAAGGCTTTTGCAATATCTTCAAGGTTTTGTTAGCAACACGGTAACCCTTGAGTCCTCCCCTTTGCTCCACTGGTACCTCAGAGCCAGGGCTACAAGGCACTGGCAGACTTCTGGACTTTCCACTGTGACACTGGCAAAGATCCAGAAATCAGGTCAGGACCGCCTCAGAATCACTTTAAAACATTTACATGGTACAACATGTAATAGATTAAAAGGTCCTTTTACAACTTAATTTGTAACTAAACTCTGTATGCCAAGTTGTCTTAAAATGAGAGGTGGTTGTTTATTAATAATCTTCCTGTTTATTAATGAGCAATGAGGTGGCTGTGTTTACGAACTAGGTTGTTGCTACAACACATTTACAGTTATAAATAAAACAAACTGCAAAGAGATTAGCAGTGGAAGATCTGAGGTTTTATTTGCTTTCACGAGGACTCTCCCAGTTGCTTCCCGCTGTACCCTAAGGTCTGTTTAGCCTAGACTAAGCAGCCCTCTCCAGTCCCATAAACACTTCAGCAAGCTCAGTAGCATGGTTTGCAGACCAGGGAGGCGACTGGTGTCATCTTGCTTTTAATAAACCCAGTTCTGAAGTCTTTTGAGTTTCCTTTGCAGTCAAATAAAAACAGAACCAAAGTGTAAGAGGAGATGTTGCTACCTATCAGCTTTCAAGAATTCCCTTCTGGCCCCACCCCTCCCCTTGAGTCATGTTTACTAGACACATTACACAGGTCACCCAGCATACAGTAAGTTACTTTTCTGTGCAGCCCATTCTTCTCTCAAACTTCTTTGTCAAGTATAAAGGGCTTTTGAAAAAAATCCTCTTGTTCTCCTGCCTGAGATAGGGACACCACTCCTCCATCAGCAATTGTTGACACACTTATACAACTACCCACCATCAAGAAAGAATTTTCCTTGATTTCTAAAGTAACATTAAAGTAAAAAGAGCATTCTATTTAAAGGACCAAAGGCTTAGATCACAAACTTGGCTACCATACCAGAGCTGGGACTAGGTAAGATAATGGAGGAGTCTAGAGTGCAAACATTAGGCAACCCTCATTTCCAGGGTCTCCACAATCCTGCTCAAGCCATTACAATACATATGGCTTTTTCTCTTTTTCATTGAAATGAAATTTATATAACATAAAATAAACTATATCGAAGTATACAACTCAGGGTAACTTAGCACAATCATATTGTTGTACGACCATCATATCTAGCTCCAAAAAGATTTCCATCACCCCAACAGAAAACTTCATACTTGTTAAGCAGGTACTTCCTGTTATGACACCTCTCTAGCCCTGGCAACTTCATCCTTTCTGTCTCAATGGATTTGCCCATAACTTGTTTGCTCTGAATAGTAGTAATAATAGCTAATGCACCTGTGCCAAGACACCATTTGAAAAGTTTTATGTGTATTAATTCAATTAATCCTCACAAAAACTCAAAGAGTTGACCACTAATATTCACAGGTGTCTTATTTTAATATAATATTATTGTCTAATCATTATTTCTTCATCTGCAAAATGGAGAAAACAGCAACACACTAACAATTTGCCAACTACATTTGTGTTAGAGGCATTGTTTTTGGCCAGGAATGGTAGATAGGATTTCCCTCTAACCAACAGGGAGTGACTTCCTGTACCACAGGGGAGATGGATTCTTGGATAGATCCCTGGAACAGAGTATAACTGTTAACTACTGACGTCTGCAGTATGCAGAGGAATGGCTAAAGTGGCATAAATAACATTTATTTTCCTTCCTTCCTATATAATTGAGCAAAGAAAAAAAATAAATATAGACCCTGCCTCAGTCCAGTAAAAGAGGAAAACAGTGTGTAGAGTGTTAGGAACAGAGGCATTGTAGTCAAAAACAAAACAAAACATGTTCAGATCTCAACATTGCAACTCATGGATGTGCCTCGAGAAAGTTCTTTAACCTTTCTTGTTCTCATTCCCTCTTTTGTAAAATAGATAAGAAATATAAGACATAAAGTTTTAGTGGGAATTGCATGAGATAATGTAAATAAACTGCTAAACACAGTATCTGATACACAGGAAGAACTTAATAAGAGATAAGGAAATAAAATTGTAAATATAATCTACTTAATATGCTTATAATATGTTATCTTATACCTTATGTATTATACATCTTATCATATATATTAATATATCTTATATAATATATGGCATCTTATATTTTATACACTATCATATATACATAAATAAATATATGTATATACTGTATAAAATATTTTATACGTTAACATATCACCTCTCTTATTATCTATACACATGTGTGTATATACACACACACATCTTTATAGAGAAATATAGATTCCTTTCCTCCTGTTTAGATGACACAAAATGCACACAAAAGAATCAAGTTTACTTGTCAGAGAGAGTTGGTAAGAAAAGTCCTCACAGAAACAGCCCTTGGGTTGAATCTTAAAAGAATAATCCCACATGAGAATAAGCCCACATGCCTACCCTGTTTTGAGAATTTGGTGCCATCCCTTATTTAAAGCATTTAGCACAATATCTATAATCCAAGACTTTCAGGTAATATTTAGGAATTTCATGCCAAACATCTACTAAATAGTAAGTAATTGATAAATAACTATGAATGAAATAGTTGCTAATGTGTGATTAATGTAAATCAAAAATGAGTTTTTGAAAAAAAAACTTTTTAATGTCTAAAATGTTGATTTCCCAGTTTGAATTCACATAGATACCAGTTTTGGAATGTGGGGCTTGATTTTGTTCTCTTTAACCTTACTAAGGAATTCAAGAGATGTTCTTCTAATTGAGTGTGCATATCTAGGAGTTCAAGGGAAATGTGGGCTTATGGATTGGTAACAAAAGCTGTTTATTAAGTGTCAGTTAATAATAGATCTGCAAGGGATAATTTAGATGCTCCAAAAATATCTACTCCTTGATTTCCAGGAACTACAGAGACTTGTAGACAGAAGATAGGAGTCAGAAAAGAAAAAAATTATTTCAACAGAAAAAGTGGTCCTTGCCCATCAGCACTTGAACATGCCAATTCTCTCCTATATACATACAACCAGTCCTCTCTGTCTTCTCCTGCAGGTCCTAACTTACTCTCCCCTTCCCCTGACTGTCCCACACTTTTTGATTGTTATTTATATTCACTTTTCTACTTCCTGAGCTCTGCTCATTTCTTGGTTCACTGCAGTCTGGCTTCTAGCTCCACCACTCCATTAAAACGTCGTTTGCCAAGTTACCAAGCTTCCTTATAGCCAAACCTAACGGACACTTTTCCATCTTTATCTTACTTGGCTTCGCACAGGCTATAGATGATAATTACTTCCCCTTGGAAATACTCTTTACTAAGCTGTCATGACTTAGTACTCCTGTGGTTTTCCTCCTATGTGTATTCAGCTGTAACACATCGTCTTGGATTTCCAAAGGCATGCACACGCAATATTCCCAGGGTAATCTCACAAGCTTTTTCCACTTTTCCTCCAGTGTCCTCTTCCAAAATGAATACCTTTCACTTGCATACAAGAAAAGCGTGCACGCGCGCACACACACACACACACACACACACACACACACACACACACACAAAAGCTGAAGGTCCACACAGCATCTTTGTTCTTCCCTCTTCCTCAGTACCCAACCCCTAGGCTCATCACCAACCAATCAGCATGGACTATTATGGTTACTAAATATCTGAGACTTCTATTTTCCTGCATTTCTTCTGAAACCACTGTCGTTCAAATAGCCTACTAAGTAATTGGATAATCTTAATGACCCCCTGTCTCTGAGATGCAATTTTCAGATATATAAAATGAAAGAGGCAGAATTAACACAAAATTCCCTCCTTGTCTATATCCTGTAATATGGTTTTACAACCCAAGAAGTGCTTAGGACAAAATCAGTTTGAGTGTGTTAGGTAACCATTTCACTTCTCCCATTTAAATTAAATTCTGGGTGATCAAAATTGTGCCGCATATACTATCACACTGTTCTTAAGAAAAATCAAAGATTATTCAAGACAATTTTAGACAATTATCTAAAATTCTTCTTATTTGTAATAAGAGCTTTCCTCTTAAAAAGGGATTTTCTGGGGCTGGGTTATGGCTCAGTGGTAGACTGCTAGCCTCGTGCGTGCCTGGGTTCAATACTCAGCACCACATATAAATAAATAAAACAAAGTTATTGTGTCCAACTACAACTACAAAAAATAAATATTTGGAAAAAAAGAGATTTGCCTTATGCAATGATTAAAGCTACCGAAAATATCTGAGAATGAGCTGGGTATAGTGCTCACTCCTGTAATTCCAGCTACTTGGGAGGTTAAGGCAGCAGGATTCTCAAACTCAAGGCCATCCAGGGAAACTTAAAATTTTTAAAAAAGATTGGGTGTGTAGATCAGTGGTAGAACATCCCTTGGTTCAATCCTCAGTACCACAAAATAATTTTTTTTGAGAATAAAATTCTACTATCATTAATAAATTTACCTGTTTTGTTTCCTTAATTTGCCTCAAAGTTCCTTATGAAAAGAGGTTATAGCTACCCTTGAAAATGTTCCATTTCGGAATCTTCCTGTAAAGATTCCATCAATCTTTATTGACTACTATCTTGAGTGCAAACAGGTAACAGGAAAAGGTTGATGGAGACTCAGGAGAAGGAGCCTTGAGAAAAGTCTTGTTGATTTTTAACTAATAATAAGTCAAAATAAGAGCTTTATTTAAAAATAAGGATGTAAGTCAGAGCTGTTCTATGAAAAGAAATTAGAAGCTATTGGCAGATGGAAAATATTAAGTGATGCAATATGGCAAATTCCACTGAGTTCATAGACAGCCTTTTGAACAATAGAGAAAGTAGATTGCAAATTTAAATATATCTAGGAAACTTACAGGGACAAGAGCCAGAAAAGTAAGGGGCCACTTTCTGCTATAAAGATTCTTATGGTTCTGAAATGTGTTGGCCCATCTGCTATAGTTCATATCTGGAATGTTCTCCAAAAGTCTGTGTGTTTAAGATTTATTCCCCCATCCGTAGTGCTATTGGGAGTTGAGAGAAACTTTAATAGGCAGGTCCCAGAGGGAAGACTTCAAGTCACTGGGGTGGTGCCTCAGAGGGGACTATAGGACCCTGATCTCTTCCTTTCTCTCTCTTCTTCTCTTTGGCATCCTGGTCATGAGGTGAGGGGTTTTGCTTCATTTGCTTCCACCATGATGTTCTGCCTCCCCACCAAGCCAACTGATCATTGCCTGAAACTTCCACAACTGTGAGTCAAAATAAACCTTTTGTCTTAATAAACTGATTATCTTAGGTGCCTTTTATAGTAATGAAAGCTGACTAACACATTATCTGAGCAAAGGCCTGATGAGGATATCAGATAGAGTCTCAAAAGAACATCCATCAACTGGAGGAGGATGTGTCATTTTTCTCCTTAACTCATTAGCAAACTAAAAGTATGCTTACTCTGATTAAGAGTTAATTTTCTAATTCTGGGGATGAAAACTTCCTCTAAATGAGTAGCCTTTATACAAAAGCACAGACTCATATGACATGAATCAAACAATTATAGCTTTTAATGCTGCCTCTCTTCTTCCTAAGACCCAGTGGGAAAGAAAGGGGAAGTTCTTCAGCAAAGAGGGGAGCTAAGGGGGCTGGGGATTTAGCTCAGTTGGTAGTGCTTGTCTTGCATGCACAAGGCCCTGAATTCAATCGCCCCCCCCCCAAAAAAAGAGGAGAGCTAAGAATTATGCCTTCCAGACCCTCCCAGCACTGTACAAGTCCCAGTAATAGAGAAGTGTGATGCCATCTTTCTGGCAGACCAAGACCTCAGAAAACCTGGTCTTTTGATCTAGTTAGGACATAGCACTGTCCAATGCCAATCTTCTTAGCAGGGTGACAGCAACATCACAAACTAGATGAGAAGGGGGTTGCCTCAGACTCTGCCTGAGAAGAACAGGATGTGGGCTCTTACCAATTATGGGGATAACTGGGTTCTGGCCCTTGGAGAAATGCCTCCTCATGCTAGGCCTAAGTTTCTCAGGTAAAAGCAACCAAAGATTCTTTTAAAACATATAGTTATCTATACTTTTATATTTCAAACTGCCATATTGTCAAGTTACATCAGACTGCTTTTTAAATCCAAGGCAGTGGTTTTCAAATGCTGGAAAGCAACTCACAAAAATATACAAAATAATTTTTATCATAAACCAGTGCTTGTGTATACATGCATACACAAACACACACACACACACACACACACACACAAATGCAAAAGTTCTATTAAGCTTTATTTACCCTCATTACATGTAATATACTCTAGCAGAATCTTCTCTAGTTTTTTTCAGTATTCTTTAAGTTTTTGTCACACTCCCAGAATTATTTCAGGGTCAGAACCTGAAGTTTAAAAAATACAATTTTACGATTCTATAGGTTCCAACTACTCTAGCTGTTAATATAGTGTCCAGGTTTTTTAAAGACTCATTAAATTCATCATCAAAAAGCAACATTTTCTGACAGAACCTCAGTTCCCATCAAGAACTTCTTCCATGACTCGATGATTAATCAGACTTCCCTTTGCAGAAGTGAGATGTGTGCTAAATGCTGAGTAAAAATGGCACAGAATCAGAACAGGGTTGAAAGAGGAGGGCACTCCATCCCCAAATGCAAAGTGTGGTTCTTCTGGAGCACATAAAGCAGAGGCCAGAGAGGAAAAGGGAATAAAACAAAACAGGAAAAAAAGATATTAATGGAGAAAGGATCAAGCTTGTGGCTTCTATATCCAAGCTTCACTGTTTGTACTTTAGTACTTTCTAACCCTGTGAGAACAGAGAAATATGCAGGATGACTCCACTAATCATGTGGCCTTGAATATCTCAGTAGACATCATTTAAGTCATTTAAAAGGATAACTGCAAATTAAATTAGTTCATCCTAATTATGCAAAAATGATAAATTCAAATAAGCAAGGTAATTCGCTTCTAAATTAAATTTTTTTCAATCATTTGGCATCTCAAATCAAAGCAAATGGGTAATGTTACCAATTATATCAATTTGACTCAAATTTAAATACATAAACATATGATGAACTGAATTAAAATTCTTATTTGATATGCACTTAACTTATTAACATTTGCACTAGGGTAGGGAACCAGATTCAAGAAGAAAAACAGGGCCATGACCTTGAAAACCAAAGAAGGTTGCCACAAAAGTGCCTTTGTGAGATTCTAGCAACAGAATGAGTCCCCCAAATCTATTAAACAAGTCATCCCCATAGGAAAACTAAGGCAGATCACAGTGCTAAAGGCGACACTATGAAAGCTCATAAAATATTTATCAAGGGAAATATTTTTAAAATAACAAAAATATTCAATTTCAGGAAGCTGTATGATAGCAGGTTAAGCTTCAGCATGGTTGCATTCAGGATCGTGGGATTCGTTGGAAGGAAAAAATTAACATTTATTGAATATCTGTGTTTTGCCAGGCATTACTTACTTAATACTTGGAAATATATTATAGCATTGGAAACCAGGAATCAGAAGATGTTAAATAACTTGCCTAGGTCACTCAATGACAAATGTCAGAACTAGGATTTAAATCTATCTTCTGATTACCTATCAATTGTTTTTGTTACATCTACATCACTTTGTCCAGTACTCAAAATTTTATAGTGCTTAAAATATTTGCTTTAATCCCTCCTAAATTCAGATTTCAAGGCTAATGGGTAATACAGTGATCTTTTGGGGGGAGAGGGAGGTCTCACTATATTGCCCAGGCTGGTCTCTAACTCCTGGACTCAAGTGATCCTCCTGCCTCAGCCTCCTAAGTAGCTGCAACTAATAGCATGGGCCACAGCACCCAGGTCAGTGGAATAATCTTTAAAAGGAAAAAAATACACAGAGAAAAAGTACATATGCATTCCGGGTAGCATTATAAGTCTTTCCAACATTTGATAAAGTATATTATTTGTGTCTTATATAAGGATAAAAAAGATACAACATTCTAGTTTTTACTATATAACAAACCTCACCAAAGATAAGTAGCTTGAAACATCAATTTATTCTTATCACTTATTATCTGGGTTTGACTGGGACTGGCTGGGCAGTTCTTTCTGGATTTGCAACCATCCAAACAAAGTCTTGACTGGGCTGGACATCAAGAGGGCCCACTCATGTGGCTGGCAGAGGATGCTGGCTCTTACCCTTGTGTGGGGCTGCCAACCAGAGCACCTACATGTGGCCTCTCCCCATGGCTTGGCTTCTCACAGAGTGGTAACTGGATTCCAAAAGGGACATCCCAAGAATAAATGTTCCAAAACACCCAAGCTTCTTCCAGCGTAGCCTGAAAAGTCCCTGTCACCTCCACAACATTCTACTGGTTGAGCCACACAGAGGGGTCAGTCAAATTTCAAGGGGTTTAGAC
Organism: Ictidomys tridecemlineatus; assembly: GCF_052094955.1. NCBI lineage: Eukaryota > Metazoa > Chordata > Mammalia > Rodentia > Sciuridae > Ictidomys > Ictidomys tridecemlineatus. The sequence continues at coordinate 131,167,480 of NC_135480.1, forward strand.
ACTACCTTTTATATGAAAAATAGTATATTCATAGAGAAAGAAGGAAGGAGACTCTCCATCACGTCTTAGTTCTTTTGTCTCCTATCCTGGTGACTCCATGCTACCAAACTGTTTTAGAAGAAAAAATATATAATAAGATTGCAATATAATAAGCTATTTTGTTTTATTTTCTTTGTATCTTTAGTTCTATCTTTTCTCTAGGAGTTCAGCATTTCTTCTTCTTCTTCTTCTTTTTTAGTACAGTAAAATTTTTTATTGGGTCTTTTAAGTTATACATGATAGCAGAATCCATTTTGATATAATTATATAAGCATGGAATATATGTTTTTCTAGTCAGGATCCCATTCTTATGGATATACATGATTGTGGTATTCACTGGGCTGTCTTCATATACACACATGGAAAAATTATGTCGGATTCATTCTATTGTCTTTCCTTTTCCTATCCCCCCTCCCTACCCTCACATAAGTTCGGCATTTCTTGAATGAATGACCAAATGAAAGTCTCTGTCTCTCTCTCTTTCCCATTCTATTCTTTTTTTTCCCCCATCATTTTTTCACTTTTATTTTTTTGCTACTGAAAACAAAGGATTTTTTAATGCAGCAACATCATGTACTGAAACATAAATTGCATTCCATAAATACATATAATTGTCAATTTTAAAGAGCAGCAACATATCCTAATAAGTTAGCAGATCTTATAGTTAATGAATTTCCACCCACATCTCCCATTCCATACCTGACTGGCTGATTCAGTCATCATTCTATACAGAAAAGGAATAAGAAAATTTTTCTTTAATGCAGGCAAAGAAAAAAAAGAGAGATAGAAAAGGCAGGTTATTGAGGGAAGAAAACATAAATGGAAAGAGAAATAAGCCAAGGAATTTAAGCAGCGTCAAGTCCAAGTGACTGAAATGACAACAAGAAAGAAGCCAAATTCTCCCCTGTGATCTGTGCTGTGTCCATCCCTTTCTTTCCAGTTCAGTGCCACCACTGCCAGCCTAATCCAACCTTATTTCCTAAAGCCCAAATCATTGCTGTATCATCTCACCTGTTCTCGCTGCCAGTCTTTATCCCCTTGGAAACCATCAGGACAGTTTTCCTCATGGTGACCCCAATTATAAATAAATAAATAGCCAACCACTGAACAACTTTTGAAAGATAAAGTTTAATATAAGCACTTGAAGGATTTTCATAATCCAACTAAATATTTCTTGCCAATTTTGTTTCTTAAGACCCCCATATGAAACAATTGATTCTGCCAGAGCACTCCACTGACTGTTCCCAAATAACATAGAAGATTTAGAATACAGCTCACTATTTAATTTATTATGAACTATAGCCTGTATGAATCAAGTAAAAAAAAAATCTAGGCAACAAAATGTTATGATTCACAAAACAGTGTGGCGATGTTGTGAGCATTAGACTGATAGTATTTAGGATCCAGAATACTTTTCTCAAATACAGAATTTTCATTTTAGTCTTCTGTCCTTTTCTCCAATGGAATCTGTCACCAGGTGCTATCCAAAACCTATCACAAAAGGACCCACAAGGAGATCCCTTTATTATGGAAAGTGATATTACCTGGTTAATTTGAAAGGTGACATGATTAGCAGGATTATTATGGACCCAAAGTTCCTTTTTACATTGCATCATCTGATTTAATTCTGTATGCAGATCATGGCCCAAGTTCCACCTCAACTCCACACCCCTGTATCAGTACAGACCACGTTACCCAAGGATACTCTACCACTGAGCTCCCTCTCCAGAACTTTTTATTTTTTATTTTGAGGCAGGTTCTCAGTAAATTGCCCAACCTGGCCGCAAACTTTCAATTCTCTTGTCTCAGCCTCCTGAGCCTCTGGGATTATAGACGTGTGCCATCACACCCAGATCCACTAAAGACTTTACTTGGTAGACTCATTTGGTATATAGTAGTTGAAAAGTTCATCTTACTCCAGTTTAATAAATAATACAACAACTATTCAATCACTTGTCACAAGTTTTATTATAAAAATAATTACAAGAACAGTTAAGAACAGCATTGCTAAGATTAACTCTTTAAGAGCCTAATATTAGTGGGATATTTAAAAATAAAATATTTAAAGGTGATGTCAGATTCTGTAATCTGGGTGTGGTACATGATCAAACAGATTTTGTGGTTAGAGCAGTTTATTGTCAGGTATAATTAAAGCTGTAGATACCATTTGGAAAGTACAGACTTTAGGAGGTAGGGGAAGAGACTTTTTGAAGCAAAGTACAAATTAGGAATAATTATAATGATGATCATGGAATGTAAACATTCATTTCATCATGATGAGCTCAGTATCCTTCAAAGTTCCACTGAATCTGGAAAAGCATTAGTATAAGACCAAAGGCAGTTTGGGGAAGGATACCTTTGAAGTATTAAGGAGACTAGCAGTCAGCAAACATAAAAGTAGACTAGAGAATAAATGTCTTGATCTTCAACAGAAATCAGTACAATTCAAAATATCTTAGTAAAACACAACAACTAGTTTGCTTTTTCAAGCCCAAAATGAAAAGTGCACGTGGTTGTTTCCCCCCACCACCACTTACTACATTTAAATTGGGTAGAACTAATTATGTAGGGGATTTCATAAAGGTGGCAAAAGTAAATAAAGGATTGCTATGGTCAGGTTGGTTTGGATGTCCCCCAAGGGCTCATGGAGTTTAGTCCTCAGGGTGGTGATGCTAAGAAGTGGTGGGGCTTTTACAAGGTGGGGGCACCTAATGGGAGGTCTTAAGACTGCCTGTCCACTCTCCCTGGCTTCCTGTTTAATGATTTGATCTTTTCCTCTCACATGGGCTCCAGCCATTGCCATGTCTCCCACCATGAAGTCCTCATCGAACTCTACCCAACATCTGTAACATGTTCCTAAACTACCAGAACTGGAAACTAAATAAGCTTTTCTTTATAGTTATAAGCCTCAAGCACTTCATTATAGTATAAAGATGGGCTGATACAAATATTATTATAACAGACAGGAGAGTGGAGTCTTCTGAGAAGATGTCAAAATTGTATTTCGCCATGGGTGGAGGGTCTATGGGTGTTCACTGCATGCTATTCATTTTGTTTTGTACATTTTGCTATTTATGGAGATGTTAGGTAGAAAATCCATGGATAGCACTCAAGTGTTCAACTCCCATAATGCATTAGCTTGTGTTTATTACTGCTAATCATTGCTTTGCTGATATTCCATTTTAAGAGATGACATCTTATTTTCCATAAGAAATAGTGAAAATGGTCTAATGCTCTGTGCCACTTCAAAACAGTCTTTGGTGGATAGGTACAAAAAGATGCCAAGAACTAAGCCTTGCATTCTGTATTATTTAAAGTACCTGATACAATCCTACAGAACTAGAACACATTTAAGAGTGCATTCATTCATTTATTCATTTGGCAAACATTTATTGACTTTCCTATCAACAGACTCTGGCAAGGCAGCCCAGTTTGCCAAGTAAGATGACTAAATGGCATTTGATTAAGTGCAATAAACGGTAGAAATTCAACAGTAACTTTCAGCTACTTTGGCTAATGCACTAACTCTCACTCCTACTTAAGAAGGATGCTTAAAGAAGACAGACTAATTAGAAGACCAAGACTCAAAAATTGGGGAGAGGAAGAGTCAGAAACAAAAGTGTAAGAAAAAGAACAAGAAATGAGGAGACATAGAATGTGCAACAGAGAAAGTCTCAGTTCCCTGAATAATTTAAGTGGAACCAGACACCCTTCCTGCTCCTCCCTTGATTCTTCTGCTGTCCCTTTCCCAACCCTCCCCAATCTGGGGGAGTCAAGCCTCACACTGGGTGCCACTGAGGCAGGTCAAATCCACAAGGATTTGGGGATAAAAACTTGTCTGGGTATGGTCACATCTCTATGCAACCAGAACTAGAGAGAGCTAGAAGATAACCATGAGTCATTTTCAAGAGAATGTCAAAAATGAAAAGCAGAAAGGTCAAAAACAATTCCAAAGCATTCAGCAACAGAGCTAGACACTAAGGAAAGAAAGGGAGTCAGGAAAGTCAAGTGCCAGGTAAGAACAGACACAGAGACAGGAGGAGTGAGAGGGAAAAGAGAAGAGGAAAAATCAAGATGAAATCAATGATCTGAAACAATAACTGGAAATAATTGCTTGGGCTTCAATACTATATTTTGTTGGGTATTGGTTATCTTAATTTAAAAGCATGCAATATAAGCCAATACATTCTCTCTTTATAGGTTTTTCTTCTGCTTTATTGGCAGTCCAGAGCATTAAAAACACCAGACAAAAATCTGAAGGCCATTTTGGCATGCCTGCTAAGAACCAACCTAGTTCAGACTGATTTGGTCTCAAACATAATTCTGTTTCCTGACAAAAATTTTCCTCAGATTCCTCCTTTGACTACATGGGGAACAAAACACCTGAATAAATGGTACACTTGAACCAAAAAGTTCAGGAACAAATAGCTTGAGATGCTGGGAGATTGACATTAATACCATGCCTGACTTACCAGCAGAAGGCTTACTGAGCACTCCCTGTGTTCTGGGATAGCCCAAAGAATTTTAAATACAGTTATCATAAATATTTAAAATATTTGAATTATTTCATTTGGTTAAAATCAACTACATATTTTTTAGGATCTTAATCCTCCCCTACTCCAATTTAAACCATATTTTTCTAAAGGCTAGGATTATCTAGCCATATTCTTTTTAAACCCCCTCTCTAATTTTTAGCCAAAGTTCAAAATGTGAAGTATGCCCTAGGGGATCTGAACAATTCAGAGAACATCTCTATTTTACCCATCCTACACAGGAAAGTGATTTGCTCAGTCAATATGGAGCCAAGAGTCAAGTGTCAGGAATCAACCTTAAGATATGCGTTTTCTTTTTTTTTTTTTTATTCTCCTCTTCCTTCCTCTTTTTCAGAGAAGATGGAACAATAACTCAAAATTTTCTGCTATATGGCCCACACTGGATAGACACTTTGCAATAGCTGAGCTAGGGCTTAACACATGACTGTGTGTTGGGGGGGGGGGGGGTGGAGGGGTGTCTGACTGTCTGTCTATATGGCCATACCATGTGATTGCCAGCGTGAAATGGGAGACAGGAAGGAAGGGATGTTTGGGCACATGAATTTTAATCTCAAAGTAATGGCAGGACCCACAAAAAAAAATAATTTGTAATTTTGTTAGTGTAATATTTGGGTGGAGCATTTTGAGGGCAGGAAGAGAAACAACTAGTGGGGATGATTATTTGGTCCAATCCTGTAGGAAGGCTCAGTTATGAAGTCTCTCTAGGCACTGGAATAATTTATTCCAGAAAGGAAAAATGTGTAGTGCTCAAGTGCTCATTCTCCTCTTCTCTCCTTCCCTCCCTCCCCACTTCCTTGGTACCCTTCCAAGGAAGGGCCCTTGGTACTGGCTTCTCAGTCCTCCTCACTCTCAGGGGAGGCTTACCAAGGCCAAGAGGGCCAGATGGGGCTGCTGGCAGAGATGTTGCTGATCCAGCTCTTTCTCATCCCACTTTCCGTCTGTCAGTGCTTTTGGTGGTGGCAGTGCCTGGTCCCCAAGCCCACAGAATTCCTGCCCTGTGGCAGGGGTATGTGTACCAGCAAGCATCCAGCTATGCTTACCAGTTGTCCTCTGTGTGCTCCATTCTGCACTGTGCCATGACCTCGCAACTCCCATTTTACACTTCACACACCAGCTTTCGCTCAAGACAGCTATTTGATCACTAACCACTTTGAATATCTTGATGATCGGCTCATTTATTTTTTTTTCTATTTTAAAGGATGGTGCTGATGTGTGCAGGAGCTGCAGTATCGATTTCCACATTTGCTAAGGCATCCGAGTGTGAGCTGCCCATCACAGTGCCGACGTGAATAAAAGGTTATTACTGTAATCATCATTCAGCATTTATATCACTCTTTACATTTATTTACTTATTATTACCCTGAGTATCCCTATCAAGGGATTGGTATTAGCAATGCCCATCATAGAAGCAAATAAATCAAGAGTCCTGAAGAGATGTTTGGAATATTAACAAAGGGACACAATGAGAAACCACAAATCCAGGGTCTCCCGCAGACTTGCCCATTGTATTAATTCCATCATTCTGGCTAGCAGACCTTCTCAGGTGGGCTCTTTCTCCTTTTGCAGGTTGCATCTTAGATATCACTTTCTTACAGAAGCCTTCTCGGGCCCCCCTATCTAAAATAGCAGTCCCTCTCCAAGGCACTCTCTCACACATCCCTGTGTTTTCTGGAATTTACAGTGCTTCACGCTACCTGGAATCACCTTATTTGTGCTCATTTGCTGTCTGCCTTGTTCAAGGTTATCTCCATGGTAGTAGTGGCCTTGCCTGAATTGCTCAGTGATGTACCTGTCCTCTGTTGGAAATGATGCCTGGCACACAGTAGGTACTTACTGAATGAATGACAATGATGAGAGCCCTGTAAGTACTGTTACACATCAGTTCCTATGGCCCGTCATCTCTTTCTGGCCTTCCCAGATAGAGTCACCACATACAGACAATTATTTTTAATGACCCAGAGCTAATGATCTTGTTTATGGAAGGTCCAGGTTCTTGACTTCTCTTTTTCTTGCTCTAGACCTTTCAGTCATTTCTTGTCTTTGCTTGAGAGGGATAAGAAACAGAGTAAAGTGATAAATATCCTACTGGGCTATAATAGCCCTAATAGCTTTGGAAAGGTACAAAGCTAAAATTATTGATTTCAAAATTCCTTTTTTACCTTACTTGTGGGTTTCAAAAAAAATTCTGTTTCATATATGCAATACAGTGAAAAGTGCTTTGAAGAAGTTAAAAGCACTGTATAAATGTAAAATATAATTATGTATGCATATAGTCCCATTAACCTTGGTAATTGAGAGTTGGTTATACATTTAAGGTTTAATTAGTTTCGATAGAACAGTAGCTCACACTTTTCTAATGGGTAAGGCCAGACAAGGGCTTAGAAAACGTGCCTTTGGTTAATTTTTTTTTAACCATCAAATCAAGATAAAGTTTGAAATCCCTTCAAAGCCCGAAAGGTTGGCAGTAATGCTGTTTTCTCATCAACAAGCAAGAATAGGCAAATGGTACTTCATGTCTGAATTTTCTTGCTTCAAATTTCAGGCAATGAGAATATACTTTCCCTGAAAAAAAAAATCCAAGGCTAATCTTGGGAAAAAGATCTCTTGGGTCTAAAAATAAACTATTTTTTTTTCTATTTTTGTATTTAATTTTTTATAACCCTATTTGCAACTAGAAAATAGGCTGCCTTTTTGTTTTAAATATAATAATCAACATAATACTTCATAACATGTGTTGTTGCATTTGATTCTCACTTCAATCCTGTTCATAGATAATTATTGTCATCCTTTTATTGGTGGAAAAAAAAAAAACAGAAGCAAAGCATTAGGCACCTTACTGAAGATCTTAGGAGAGGTTACCAAGGAACTGGTCTGGCACAAGCCCCCTTTGTCTAGGCTTACCATTCTCCACAATAATGTTGGAAAACCACATTAGAAAGAGAAGATAAATTCCTGATGCTGACGTCACAGCTGCAAGCTTCAAGGATGAGAAAACATTTTACTTTATTAAATTCACCACATTGACTTAGAGCTAGGCACTACTCTGCTTGAAGCAGGGAGGATGGGATGCATAGAAAGTAAAACACAGGCTCCATTCCTTGGGCTCTTACCCCCTCCTTTGGTTGGGAGTTGTACACAGACAAACATTGTTATAACATGAGAAGAAGGGGCATATACTCACAGAGAAATGCAAACAGTATACAGCCAAGAAGAAAGCAGACTCTGAAAACACTCCAAGTAAAAGACGAACTTGGCCAAGGTTAAGATTTAACTCAGGAAATACTGGGGAGAGTGAAGAGGGAAATGGGGTGCCCACCAAATTTTATCTACCTAAAATTTTTTCTATTCTTATTTTACCTACCAACACAAAACTTAGTAGATGCAAAACATAAAAGTTAGTAGATAGATAAACTTTTAAATAATTTCAAAATAGTCATAATTCCAAGAAAACTATTTTTTATTTTTTATTTTTGTTTATTTATTTGTTTGCTTGTTTGTTTGTATTAGAGATTGAACCCAGGGCACTCTACCACTGAGCTACATCTCAAGTGCTTTTTATTATTTTATTTTATTTTATTTTGGTATAGTATCTCACTAAGTTGCTGAGGGTCTCATAGAAGTTGCTGAAGCTGGCCTCAATCTTGTGATCCTCCTGCCTCAGACTCCTGGGTTACTGGGATTATAGGTAAGTGCCTCCACACCTGGCTCTCCAAAAAGATCTTAAGCAGGAATGGTGAAAATGATTTCTCTTGGGGAATGAAACTCGAGGGACAGGAAAGATTAAGGGGAGAGGTGTAGGGTCTGTTGTGTTTCTTGATAAATCCTTCATGACCAGAAAATTTTAAATCTACGTATGTGGATTATGTAGACAAATATTATTTTTTAATAGACTCTAAAGAATAAATATGGTTTCTACAAGAAGAGAGAGGAGAGGGAAGTGCAAATGATGCATTTGGATTGCAGTGTGGGTTACAATTACACGCATAGGGGAGTAGAAGCTAGTGCTTAATTGTACAAAGCATCAAATAGAAGGATATAAAAAATACATGCTTAGGCTATGGTTGGCAAGGAAGAAAATAAAGGATGTTAAACAAAGAGGTTATGATATGCTTATTACTGAGCTTTATTTACATACAGCAATGGTTCTCAAATTGGAAATTGAGTCAACATCCCATGCTTATGAAAACATAATTGTAGGCCCTCACAATGTTACTTCTTCTGTAGATCCAGGGTGAGGCTCAAGGACTTGCATTTGTAGGAAGTTCCCAGGTGATACTAATGCGGCAGGGCTAGTGACCCCTGAAGAAACCACTAACAAAGAATAATTTAGCAAGAAGTAGGGACTGGCATGCTCAAGAGGGAAAGATAAAGAGACTGTTCCAACAAGACAGATCAGAAGGAACAGAGCCCTGACTAGAGAGCTGATGCAAAGAAAGTACACAAGAGCCATCAAGAGAACAGACTGACTGTTTCAAAGGACAGTGGATCATTGGACCATATTCTGGATAATTACAAATCACAAATCATTGGTAAACCCCTCAGTGCCTGTGCCAGGCTCACAAGATACACTTGAAATCCATTTTTAAAATAGCAATCCTGTCTAGAAATTAAGCTATGAGTTTTATCTGAATTTCCCTTCCTCCCACACCAATAACCTCTTTCTTTTTGCAATTTAGATTTGCAGAAGCGACTTCAGGAGAGAACATCTTTATCTACACTCAGTCAGCAAGTGTATCTATCTATTTATGTAAAATGGTACTAAAAATGATTTTCCTTATTATCTCATTTTTTAAAACTCTTGTAGCCAAATAAAGGTCAAAATAAATAAGGATCATAGGATATGTCCATCTTCACTGAGGTCAGCAAAAAATGCTTAACTCACCATAAAATATAAATATCCATGGAAACACAGATGAATCTTTTACCAACCAACATTTGCTGAGTACCAACTATATGACAAGTATGGTGGACGTGGTTAGGGGACAAACATGAATAAAACATGGACTGCTTCTGCTCACAGCAGCTCAAAATCCAGCAGCCTCTTTTCTGTACTCTTCATTTCACCTGAGGATTATGTTTGGTTTGTAATAAAAATCCAAAAGTTGGACAGAAGAATAGCTTTTTTACACTGACCACTTCTGAGCTGGGCACAGTGGCATATTCTTGTAACCCCATTGACTCTGGAGGACGAAGCAGGAGGATTGCAAGCTCAAGGCCAGTTTCAACAACTTAGTGAGACTCTGTTTCTAAATTTAAAAAAATGAAAGGGGCTAGGGATGTGGTTCAATGGTAGAGCACACCTGGGTTCAATCCCCCCAAAAATAAATAAAATGAATAATAACCTGACCCCTTCTATTGTCTAGTTATACAAGTGAAAAGACCACTTAGGTCCTGGGGTATTTCACTGAGCTCAAATGTACTTTGCTGACACACAGAGAAAGCCTTTGTATCTCTGTGTGTCCAGTGACCTGTCTGTTCCCCTGATTCTCAAATATAGCGAGTATTTTATCACTTACACCTTTCAGTGCCCAAGGAAAATGCCACTTCAGGCTTTTAAAATATCATTTCCTTTACTACTTCCCAAAATAACAAGGTCACTTCAGGACTGGCAAGCAGTTGGCACAGTGACGTGATTCCCAGGAGTACTAATAGTTCTGGAGAGGAGCAAGTATTTTCACAGCTGCCGGTCTTGGGGCTGAACTTTCTACTGTCAGTGAGAATCATGCCCAAGTGAAAATATAGAAGTGGAACCAGTCGTCAAAGGGATAAGGTGACAGGGACTGTGTTTACTCAAACCAGAGAGCAACTGAAAAGGATTTCTGCAGCTGGAACGAAACAAAGACTGGGTTGAAGGTCAACTTCATTCTTTAATTTGGGCTCATCAGCACGCCTAAGCGGTGTAGCTCAAACGTTTCAGGCGACCCTAACCGTTTCAACCCTGTAAAAGACCCCACACGTCAACTTAGCAACTTATACCCTTGGACAGATGAGGGACACAAAACAACATGCGTTCAATCTCATTAGAATTAATGAGGTTGTTATGGTTTGAATCTAAAAATGTCCCCTGAAGAACTCATATGTTAGGCAATGTAGCCATGTTCAGAGGAGAAAAGACTGGATTATGAGAACTGTAACCTCTTTGGTAGATTAATCCACTTGATAGATGAATATTAATTTGAATGGACTACGGAGTAGTAACTATACAGGTGGGGCCTAGGTCGGAAGAAATAAGTCACAGGACGTGTGCCTTTGGACTATATCTGTCACTGACCTCCTCCCTCCCTCTGTCTCTGTCTCTGTCTCTGTCTCTGTCTCTCTCTCTCTCTCTCTCTCTCTCTCTCTCTCTCTCTCTCTCTCTCTCTTTCTCTCTGTCCTAACTTCCACGGCTGATCAGCTTTCCTCTGCAACATTCTTCCACCATGATGTTCTGCCTCACCTTGGGCCCAGAGCAGTGGAATCAGCTGATCATGAACTAATACCTCTGAAACCACGAGCCCAAATAAACTTTTCCTCCTCTAAGTTGTTCTTGTCAGCATTTTGGTCACAGCAATGAAAGGCTGAGTAACACAAAATCATTCATGGCACCCAGAGCTCCTTGTACCATCCCCAAATTTATCCATCTCCAAATGCCCTCCCATCCATCCACACCAGTCTGCCTTGGCCCCTGTAGCACCTCCATGCTGTTGTCATCTCCCCCACAGATCACCTATCGCTCTGCATCCCGTAGACCCACCAAACCAGTCTTCATATTGTAGCCACAGTCATGTCTCAGAAATTCAAGTTCAAATTCTACTAAAATCTGAATACCCCTAACAGAAACAGAAAACCTAACTTCAAAGGGCTGGGGCTGGGGCTGGGGCTGGGGCTGGGGCTGAGCAGTAGCACACTTGTCTGGCAAGTGTGAGGCACTGGGTTTGATTCTCAGAACCACATATAAATAAATATATGAAATAAAGATCTATCAACAATTAAAACAAAACAAAAAAAAAAAACAAAAACCCTAACTTCAAGTTGTTCTCTTACTTCCCATTGCTCCAAGGACCTTAACTAGTTGAACTGGCCCTGAGAGTTTTGCACCACCCGTGTTACCCACCTGTGCCTCTTCCTGATGCATTTCGATCACTCTCTGCTCTCACCATGCAGACTCTCCAGCTTGGAATAATCTGGGATTGGCTTTGCCAAGTCACCTCGTCCTCACCCTTCAGATCCTAACCCCTGTCACCTCCTGAGGGATGCTTGAGGAAGGACCTCTGCTACCTCGTTGGGTCCAATCCTCATTTGACACCATCAACAGCTCATGAACATAAATCCTTCCTAGAATGGGTCACAGAATGTTTGCACAATCTCATGTGATTGTTTGATTTCTGCCTGGTCTCCTTAATAAACTATAAGCTCCTAGAAGGCAGGGATTGTATTTTTGCTTACCACTATATACCAGAGCCCAGTACAGTGTCTGGCACATATTAGGTAATAAAATATATTCAAATGAAAAATAAATGAAAGAATGAGTGGCAAACTGATACTACCAAAATAAGAATGAAGAGGTCTAAATGTCCATGAATATGTAACAAAAAATCCCACCATTTTGTATAATTGTATTATATTAATAAAATTTTTAAATAAAAATCTAAAATAAATGAAGAGATCTAGAATATTAGATGAATGATAACAATAGATAACACATAGTTACATTCCAGTATTAGGTATTGTCTAAGATAGGTAAGTAGATGATAAATAGATATAGACATACTAATTTATTTTTCACAACAACTCTATGAGGTAGTTGATTTTATTATCCCACTTTATAGAAGAAGAAACTGAGCCACCAGAGATTCACTACTCAAAATCACACAGTTACACATGTAAAGTGCCTATAATTGGAGAGATACTATGACTCTATAGACCACAGGAAGCCAGTCTGCTCTGGGGACTTTTTGCCCAACCACTTTTAAGGATATCAGCCACTACTCTTTTTTTAAGAGTCAGAGATTTTCTTATTCAGAATTGGACATTGCAAACTGAAAACTGTGTGACCTCTTGACAAATGTGCCAGTGTCTTAATCACCTCAAGAGATGAAGATCAGAGAAATTCTCACCTGGATTTCAGCTGCTTTGTTGTCACTTCTCAGTATGGAATTTTTCTACATGAATATAAGGATGGGCTGATTAAAACAAGCACAATGTAAAATAGTAGTCCATCTCTGCCTTGGTTGTTTACTATATTGTTTTAAAATAAGCAGAACAGATACAGAAGAAGCTAATTGACCAGATAAAGCAAACAGAGGAAAAAAGAGCTCAGAATACAGGAAGAAGACAATTTCCCTGGGAAGAAAGACTCAAATAGAAATGTATTTGTTTAGAAAAGAGAAGATGAAAAGGAATGTCCTGCTCTCCAAAAAGCTACAGGAAGCCACTCACTGAGCACACATCACGGCAGATGGCATTACTGGGGGCCGAAAGAGAAAGCTTAATGTTCAGTCAAGGCAAAGTCTTCTGAGAAAGCCTGGAAGGAAAGAAGGACACTCACTGGAAGTAGCAAATAACTTATTTGCAAAAAGGAACTCTAGATGGAGCAGTTCCCTCTACTTGAATTTCCTGTGGTGACTGTTACTGATTTCGCTGGATTAACAACTCCTGGGAAAATGACGGTCAGGAATACATTCGCTCTGTGACAGGAAACAGAAAAGGATGAGGCAAAAGCTACCTGTTATTGCCAGGTGTGGTGGTACATGCCTGTACACCCAGCGACGCGGAGGCTGAGGCAGGAGGATGGCAAATTTGAGATCAGCCAGAGCAACCTACGTGATCCTATCTCAAAGCAAAAATTAAAATTTTTAAAAATTAAATAAAGTGCTGGGGATATAGCTCAGTGGTAGAGCATTTGCCTAGCCTGGGTGAGATCCTGGGTTTGAGCCTTAATACTGAAAAGAGAGAGTAGGAGAGAAAGAAAAAAAAAAAAAACTACTATCAACTCCATTTACAAAATAGAAGTGGACTCTGAGTGAGATCCATGTAAATAAACGAAGGAAGAAGAGAAAGAGAATGAGGAAGATGAGGAGCAAAAGGAAGAAGAGAGAAAAGAAGGGAAAGGGGGAAAAATATGAAAAGTTGTCCAATAACTTGGAGCGTCCTGTAGAACATTAGAGAGCATGCTTGGGTCCAATTGCTGGGGTTGGAATCCAGGCTCAATTATCTACCAGATGGAATCTCCCTAAAATTCAGGTTTCCTATCTTTAAAATTAGGATTATATCTGTATGTAACCCATATGATGTTTTTAAGGAGTAAGGAAGTTAATCAACTGTACAGCACGTACTCAATACTAGTTGCTGATGAAGATGACTTAGCATTTGATAACAAATCTCAAGTGTGGGCTGTGCTGAAACATGTTGGAATTGACTAGAAATTTGCCAGGACTAGTGTGGTCATGGACTCTCTGCTGGAGGAGGCGAGAGTTTAATGGTGAGTTTTACGCCTTCAATGCCAAAACCCAGGGCCGAACACCACCCTCCAGGACCTGTCTATTCTAGGCTTGTTCTGTGACACCGTTTTGCTCTCTCTCTCCCCTAGCTCTCCTTCTCCATCCTTTCCCACTTTGCTTTCTTGTCTACTTTGCACTGTTTTCCGGTCCTTTGAAACCTCGGCTCTTCTCCCCATGTAAGGATCCTGCCGAGACAGACTAAGCAGATCTGTTTCCTCTCTGCTTTAAATGCTGTGGGCCAAATGGGGAAAATGTTTCCTTTGGGTGGGTGCCAAGCAACCTTGGGGAGCAGGGGGAGAGTTTTTAATGACACAGTAAGAAAGAAAATATTTATGTCTCATTTTAATTGAACTTTTCTTAAGCTCATTACTTCTTAGTGGATGAAAAAAATCAACGTATGAGAACACTGGGAATAAAAATACACATAGCTCTGGCTTCATGCACAGAAGTGGAAAAGCAATTGGGGCAAAGAGGAGTCTATTGGAGGAGTCTGATGGGAAAAATGCTCCCACCAGAAATCTAAGCGTTGGGGTGCTGCCTCTGCCACTTTACTCCTATGACTAGGGCAGATCCTGTTAGACTGGCTCATAAAATTGGCAAGATAATGAACAAGTTCATTACTTTAAATATCTTTCTATTTGTTGAGTCTACTGCAGAGCCTTGGGGAACAAATTTATAGAGTGTCACACCCCAATTAAACCTGGTAAAGTGAGCATTGTGAAGGGATGTGGTTTACCTTGTTGGGTGACTGTAGGAACAGCTATTTTAGTCACTGTTTATTAAGCATTTACTATGTGCTAGTTACTGTGCTAACTGCTTTAGACATATGATCTCATTTAAATCTCCCAGAAGCTCTGTGAAGTAGGTATTGTTAAACTTATTTTGCATGTGGGTGACAGCAGGCAGTATACTTGGGGCATAAAGCTTATGAGTGGTGACGGGATTTCAGTTTTTATTTTATTTATTTATTTATTTGTTTGCTACTAGGGGGTGAACACAGGGTACTCTACCACTGGGTTACATACCCAGTCCTTTTTATCTCTTATTTTGAGACAAGGTCTTGCAAAGTTGCTGAGGCTGGCCTAGAGTTTGTGATCCTCCTGCCTTGGCGTCCTCAATAGCTGAGATTATAGGCATGCGCCACCATGTCCGGCTTGGAGTTGGGATTTTAACCTAGATGGGTATCACAACAAACTCTGCACATATACTGCAGTATCAAGTGCAGCCCAGTCAGTGCAGTTATGTACCTGTAACAGTACTCAGAAGGACTAATTATCTTGGAATCTACAATGGCAATGAACAGCTGAGCATGAGTATTACCTGCTATCTAATTAAATGACATGTAGTATCATTGTTCTATTAAATGTACCATCATAGAACTAAAATGGAAACAGTTCTTCTCACTATTCTCAACCAAAAGAATGCTACTCGTTTCACTGGTTAGGTTTCTCCTCTCCTTGTGTCACCCAGCTTTTCCCAATCCATTTCTAGGTGGACCACCAAGCTTTACCTCCACCTGTGCCTCAGTTTTACCACCCCTATAAGAGGTACTATACTGAGTATTTTCAAGATTAAGACATGCATTTAAAACACTGGGTAGTGTGTCTGACACTTGCATTTTGAGAGTAGTACCTCTTTGCATCATAATGCTTCTTTGAATAGGGGTCACATTACCATCTGAAGTGACTTTAGTCTTTGGTGATGGATTTGCTTGCAAATAGGCACTATCATGATATTGTCCAGAAGTCTCTGCTTCTCACCAATGAATTCTGTGGAATACTCTGACCTAACTTGCTTAGTAACTACCGAGAAAACTTCCTCTCTCTGTCCACAGGCCTTTGGCATCCTGGGGGAGAAGGGATTCTATTCTTTTTTGCCATGCTGCAAGGCCAAGGATATTTTCAAGGCTGATGGTAACAAAATCAACTCCTGTTTATTATCCAACTACAAATGAACATTTCTTTTTTTTACCAGGCAGTACCACGATGGACACAAGATCTCCTATGGATATCTACTACAGTTCCTGGAATGCAGCAACTCATAAATGTTCCTGTTTAATATTAAATCTAAATAGACCTTAAAAACATATATAAAGATACCAATTCCAAATTGGTCTGCCTTTTCTATAAATCCTCAAACAAGACTTTCTATCTAGTTTGTAGGGTTTCTCAACTCATGGAAAGTCCATATCCAATCCCACTTCAAGAACAGATTAAAATGTCTCGGATTCTTCACATCTAAAGATCTCAAAACAATCATCAATTGTGATGCCCCAGCTCTACAGATGAGAGAACAGAGTCCTGTATGGGTTAGGTCAAGTGCTCCTGCTGATATTTTGTCTCATCAAATCTATTTTTCCTGATATTTAAAGATTTGCCATTTCTTGGGCTGGGGATGTGGCTCAGTGGTAGAGTGCTTGCCTAGCATGTATGAGGTACTGGGTTCACTTCTCAATCCCACATACAAATAAATAAATAAAATAAAGGTCTTGTTTCCATCTATAAGTAAAAAAAAAAAAAAAAAAAAAAAAAAAAAAAAAAAGATTTGCCATCTCTGTACAATTCAGAGAGTGCTAAATGTGCTGGCTAAGTCTCCTCTAATACCTTCCTGATAACTTTCTTGATAACATGTGAAGGGCAAGAGGGAGCTTCCATTTTGATATCTTTGAATTTTTTTCCATTTTATTTTTATTCCACTGTTACCCAAGTGGTACTCTGTGTACAAGTCAAAAATATTAGATTCTCAATTTTATATGTTTCCACTAGATAACTAAAAGTCAAAGACAGTCTCTTTCTAGGTTTTTGTAGTCATTGATAATGTGAGTTCTGATAATTCTTTGTTTTCTTGGTGAACAGTATACTTCAGAGTAAATATTATAAAGTCACAAAGATTTACTGTGCAAACAGCAGTAGAACATGCAGATATAAACTAAAGATCAATTCACATACCCCTTGGCTGTAGTCACTCATGACACATTTATGGCACCTATTTTGGAGTCCCCAATACTGCCCTGCCCCGTGTAACATGTGCAGTGTAAGACACCAGGGAAGGAAATCAGTTTACCAAGGAGGCTCCAGTCTGTTGTGTGACTAAATAGAAAATAGCAAATTAAATTTGTAGCCTCAATGAGGTTGAGTGGTTTGTCTAGAATGACACTGACAGCAATGCAGACAGGGAACTCTCCTCCACTTAGATGTCAGAGGTCATAGTGGGCCTGGACATATATTCTGCCTGTGCTGATTAGGACCAGCTGTACATTCACAAGTACAAATAAAGACAAGGTTCAAGTTTAACATATCAGTGTGTTAGTAAGAGCACAAGGTATAAGAAGTGTCTGGGCCTGCCTGCCTGCCTGCCTCTCCTCCCCTTCCCCTCCTCTCCTTCCTTTCTTCCCCACCCCTTTCTCCCTCCCTCCCTCCCTTCCTTCTTTCCTTCCCGGTACTGAAACTGAACTCAGGGGCATGCTAGGCAAGCACTCTACCACTGAGCTACATTCCTAGCTCTCTTTCATTGTTTACTTTAAGACAGAGCCTTGATAAGGGGCTAGCTCAGGCTGGCCTCAAATTTGAGATCCTCCTGCCTCAGCCTCCCAAGTCACTGAGATTTCAGGTGTGTATCACCACACCAGGCCCTTCTGCTCTTTTCCATGTTTCTTCTTTCCTGATGCTCTTAAGCTTCCTTCTGTTTTTGTTTCCTTTCTTTTGAAGGACTTCCTTCAGCTTCTTTTAGGTTAGTGAGCTAGGGCAAAATCTCTTTGTTTTCCTTCACCCAAGAATGTCTTTATCTCCTCTCATTCCTGAAGGATAATTTTACCATCCAGATGTAGAATTCATGATTGAAACATATTTTCTTCCAATCTTTGGAAATCATGGTGCTCTTCCTTCTGGCTCCTTTGGTGATTTTCAACAAAATATGTGTTGTCATCAGAATCTTTGTTATAGGTTGATTTCAAGGTTTTTATTTTGTCTTTAGATTTCAACAGCTTAATTTTCAGCAAATTTTTGTTGTTATTTCTGCCTGGTGAGTTTATCTGGTGCCCTGAAAGGGCAGAAGGACTTCCCTGTCTGGATTAGAAAATTCCTTTCTGGTCCGTGGAGGAGGCATTCCTCCTACTGATGCACTCCCCTGGAGGAGGGAGGAGGACCTTGAGCTGCAGAACAAAGAGGCTCCCTGGTCCAGGAGGCTGGCTGTGGGTGGGTCTGTCTTGACAGATCAGCTGGCGTTCCTCAGTACCTTTTGGTGGGAAAGAGATGCCTCACACTCATGGAGGAAGGAGAGTGTTTCCCTGGCAGTTTATTTTGCAGGGTTCTCTATGAAACCTCACTCCCACCCAACTTTTTGCCGTATACTTGAGGAGCTCAAGGAAGAATGAGTCTACTTGAGCTAACTTTGCTGGTTAGGCTGGGGCTAGGAAACACTGGGTCTAGGCATGGGGGCACAGAAGGATGCAAGATGCCCTGTCTCTGTCTGGCCATCAGTCCTGGGGCCCAGGCCAGCTCACTTTATCTTTCAGAGTTTCCCTTTGGTTGCTTCTTAAATTGCCTACAGAAGGGGGTTGTGTTTAGCATGGAGGGAAAGAGAGAAATGCTCTATGCCCACTATCTGTCCACACCACTGAAATCCCCACCTTCAGTTTTAACTCATACTTTAATTTATCAGGAACAATCATAAAATTAAACATTCCACTCACAAATAACAAATATATATGTATATATATATAGTTATAACTCTGTAAGTATATAATAATAATAATTTCATAATTATATGAAATTAAATTATATAAATTATAATTATATGTATGTATGTGTGATTTGCTTTCAAGAAGTATCTAAAATAGTTTGTTTTAAAGATGATACAGATTCCAAGATACTATAGATTCACTTTTCCTTGTTTCTGTCCTCTAACACAACTAACAACCTGGAAATTATCCAAAAGATGATGATAAAAGAGTTCTGAAAACTGGAAAAGAGAAGGTGGCATATGAAGTGACAGTCGTGGTAAATCGCGCTCCCACGTGCTCCTGGGCTGGACACTGAAGAAACCTGCAACCGAGTATGGTCAACAAGCATAGAAATAAATCCCAAGAAAAGCCTTCACTCTGTGGTCAAAGGACTAGGAAAGAGAAGGGAAGCCCAACAGAGACCTAGTAGGGGCGGCAACCATCAATCCACAACCAGGGGATGGGCTGGTGGCCCTCTCTGCCCACAGTGGCAGCTTCAAGTCCTGGTGGGCTGCCCATTCCACACATACCCATGCCCAGGGCACTGACCCAATTGCATGGGACTACAGTAAAGCCCTGGGCCAATCCAATGCCCTCTGCACACTTGGAGCACTGAAAGTGTAGGCTGTGCTACTATAGCGACAATGTCAGTAGGGTCTTATGTCTCCCTCCCACAAGAGGAGAAAGAGCCCCAGGCCTAGTCACTATGGGTTTCCCTATTCCCCATAGACTATGACCCATGAATGTGCATTCAGCCCCTATAGGTGGCATAGACAGGGATAGCTCAGAAGTTCTAGCAGTGGCAGAAGAATATAGCAGCAGAGGAGCGTGCAAGAGCTCAGAAAATTGAGCTGTCATTGGAACCACAGCCCACAAAAGTAGGCCAGAAGCTCCATGCTAAGCCTAAATAAGGAGACTGCCTCTTATCTACAATATGGAATGTTCTATCTCACAACTACAATAGACACAATAGAAACCACCCACAACCTCAAGAGCCAGGTAATCCACAATTTCAAGCAAGAAAAGACCATCAACAGATGATAATACCAAAGCAAATCAGGTGTTGAGATTATCTAACCAGGATTTTCAAGCAGTCATAAAATTGTTCCAACAAGTAATTATGAATTTCTTGAAAGAATGAAAAAAAAATAGTTTCATCAAAAAAAAAGATCATATAGAAGAACCAAATTGAAACTATAGAACTGAAAACTACAATAACTAGAATAAAAATCATCTACAAATACCATGAGAAAATCATGCAGGTATGATACAATAAAATGATACAATAAATGCTTTAAAGCCAAAAAAAAAAAAAAAAAAGAAGTGTTGGGGATGCAAGATGTCCTGCCTCTGTCTGGGCATCAGACAGATGGCTGATCTATAGTTACTTCCTAAGAGAAAATCTGCACCATGCAAACCACTTATCAATCACTCATGTGGGCAGAAAATAAACAAGTTACAGGGCCCATCAAATATTCTTGTGCTGACACATCACCTATTAGAAGGACTCCCACACACAGTGAAAGGGGATGCGTGAAGTGACAAAAAGCGGCTTCAAATCAAGCTATATAAAGTGTGAACAAAGCAGTAAATCAGTAATGCTTTCCCAGGACCCCATGAACAATCATTCCAATTATTCTAATAAGGTTTCATGTCCAACTGAGAGAAGGGACAGCCATGCTGCTGGGCTGTGGGCCCAAGGCACTTTGATTGAAGCCTGGTGGTGTCACTTCCTGCTTAAATCTGCTTGGGGCCAATGAACCCCCACAGAGACTCAGATTCTTCTTCATCTGCAAAATGAGAGACACCCAGTGCTGGGGATGTAGCTCAGCGATAGAGCCTAGCAGACATTAGGCTCTGGGTTCTATCACTAGAGCCATGAAGGAGGAAAAGGAGGAGAAAAAGGTGGCGGAGAAGGAGGAGGAGGAGGAGGAGGAGGAGGAGGAGGAGGAGGAGGAGGAGGAGGAATGAGAAACAACCATGTCAAGCATTTTTGTAAGAACCAGTGGTCATTACTATCCGTGAAAGCTTATAAAACAGTGAAGGGCACATAGTTGGTGGTCAATAAACAACAGGAAGAACTAAAATGTATTTAGTGCTTACTGTGTACCAAGCATTTGTTGTGGTTTGGAGAGGAGGTGCCCCTCCCATGTGTCAATGCAGGAACGTTCAGAGGTGAAGTGACTGGTTTATGACAGCTGTAACCTAACCTGTGCGTCCTAGTTTACGTGGACTCCTGGGTGGTAATTATGGGTGGGTGGGGCCTGACTGGAGGAGGTGGGTCACTGGGGCATGCCCTGGAAGGATTCATTTTCCCTGCAGCCCCTTCCCCCTTCCCTATGCTTCCTGGTGGCGGTGATCAGAGCAGTTTTCCTCCTCCACACCCTTCCACCATGATGTTCTGCCTCCTCTTGGCCCCAGAGCAATGGAGTGGGCCTACCATAGACTGAATCCTCTGAACTTGTGAAATATGCCTTTCCTCCCCTAAGTTGTTCATGTCCGGTATTTTGGTCACAGTGATGCAAAGCTGACTAACACAGCATTGTTTTAGGGACTTTAAGTATATTGTTCATTTTGTTTTCTCAACAACGCTAAGGCAAGCGTGAATCTTATGTGCATTTTATAAATGAGGAAAATGAGGCATCGCAGTTAAGTTCCCACATCTGGAAAAGAAAAAGCTGGGACAAAAACAGACTTGTCTGACTCCAGAGTCCACGCTCTCCAACCATTATCATGAGGCTGACCTACAGATGACAAGATGTCCACAGGCTGTCCTTGACTGCCCCTCCATGCTTTCTCTCCAGGGACTCTGAGGGGAACCCAAGCGTTTTAGATGGGCCCCAAAATCTGCAGAGCTGTTGAGCCTTCACTAAACTGTTCCGGGCTGAGGGAAGATCATTTCAGAGTCATTTCTAACTTTGTTCTGGGCACTGAGCCTAACCCTTTTTTGGTAACTGATTTACCCCACCCAAAAATCAGCCCTATTTACCTTCTGTGAGAACTAGATAGACCCAGGAAATACTAGGCTGGCCAACCAGAAAATTAAATAAGAAAGCCATTAGGCCCTAAAGCCTAATGCTCAAAAGCCAAACAATTTAGAACAATGAGTTACTCTTTCACAATAGAAATAGCTGTCTTCTAGTATTTCAGTTCTTGGAGCATAACATAATCATGAAATACATAGCTGAGCGCCTGAGTCTTAGCTCTAGCTGTGTGAACTTTCTTAAGTTTCTTAACCTCTCTGTGTGAGTTTTCTCATTTAATGTGGGAAAAATAGTAAGCCCTATCTCAGATGTTGTGAGGATTAATGAATTAATATATGCAAATATTTCAGAACATGCCTGGCACATTAGAGCTATATAAATATTAGCTTTTATTATTATTTTATTCTATTGTGCTCCAGTCTAGGCATATGGGCTATATAACAATGGTTTTTTTTAAAGAATAACTTTGCTAGCCAGGCATGATGGCACATGCCTGTAGTTCCTGCCGCTTGGGAGGCTGAGGCAGAAGATCACTTGAACCCACAAATCTGAGATCATTCTGGGCAACATAGTCAGACATCAAAAAACAAAAACAACTTTTTTTTTTTTTACAGTGTTATATTCCTCTTGGAATTACTTTTTCCTATTTTTGCCATTTCCCAGCTACCCATCTCCTATAAAACCCCTTCTCACCACCTCATCCTTTCCTTAAAAGCAAAGGAAATTATATTTGAAAGTCTCAGGGATCATAACACAACATGCTGATAAAGTCAAGAAGTGTAAAGTTAGCGTTCTCTGAAGACTTTAACTCGGTATTGTGGCTCTAACATGAACATTTCAGGGGGCACAATGTAACCTCTTCCCCTCACCCCAGTGCCAAGGGTAAAACCAATGGTATGGCCACAAACTAGGTAAACCCTCTACTACTGAATACACACCAGCCTGCAGTATACCCGCTTACAGTTTCTGGTGGTGGGCTTTAAGGCCTTTGTTAACTGTCCCCTCCTCCCCTTGTAGAACGCCTCCTATGGACATCAGCTGGCCCCTGGACTTACTGTTGCCAAGCTGTGCTATCAGTGCTCCAGACTGAGAACCACCTAGAACAGTGCTTCTCAACTTGAATCTCCTGGCAGGCTGACCAAAACAGATCCCTGGGCCTCACTCCCAGAGTTCCTGACTCAGTAGCTTGGGGGCAACCTGCCAGATCATCTGCATTTCAAACAAATGCCCAGGGAATGCTGCAGCTGCTGGTCCAAACCCCATTTTGAGGACCACTTCTGGGGCAAATTCCACAGAGTCCTCCCTTGCTGCATCAAAAATTGGAATTAAAACTTCCATTCTTGTATGTAGATGAATCCTCATTTTTTTTAACAAGTAGAAAACAAATCCTGTTCTAAGCCTGGCAGAGCCTTCACAAAACCTCACTCACCTCATTTCAGCAGGATACCTGTTTCTTGTACCCACCCTTCATCCTTCCTGTCAGTTTCTGCCTGTATCTTTGCACAGATGCTCCGGATCATGTGTGCGTGTTTACACGTCGCCAGCCCTGCTTGTTTACATGTACACATTTGTGCCTCTGCTTCTCCCCCATTAAACCATAAAGTCCTTGAATGTCTTTCTCACTAAGGTGTAGACCTGATGGGAACAAACTATGGACATTTAATAAATGTCAACTATTTTATTGAACCTGGTAAGCAAAGTGAACAAAAAGATCCTGCCATGAGAACTTTAAACTTTGCATCAAGACCAAAGTGTGTTTATTTTTGCAGTATTAATATAGCCAAAAGATGATTTTCCACTCACATATAAATACGCGATATGTTGCCAGTCCGCATTTTAAATGCTTTGATGCCATTCTCAGAAATACCATCTGTGCATCTTTTTCTCACATAGTTATCAAAATGAGTAATTTAACATAGGGGAGTTTGTTGGGAAGGCAAGAGAGACATGAATTCTAGAAATATTAGTGTAATTGTAATCAACTTTGATTTTATGGGACATTCATGGCCAACCACATCTTAATCTTTTCAGAATTAAATAAAGGAATGTTATTAGCCCTGAAGGCTATTGGTGAGAATATTTTCTGAGAGTTAATAATTAACCCAGAAGTTATTATTATATACTGATTTACAAGCCACATGAAGTTAAATGATCAAAGGATGAGATCATTTTTGTTTCATCCATTGAACAATTGAGTTGAACTGTACCAAGTAAAGGACAGAGTAAATGATCAGTTTTTCTCAAGCAACCAAAGACTCTCAGAGAACCAATCAGAAAGCAGAACTTCCATCTCCATATCCTCTGAGGTCTGGGATGTACATTAACCATAATGACATTGGAGGTCAAATATTTACCCAATTCTATTGAAAGAAGTCCATGTTATACCTATTCCTGCTGGGTGTGACAATGTGTGGCCTTTTGGTAGTTTCTTTTCTTTTTTAAGATTTGATGCTACATCTAACCTTCCACTGATCAATTCTTTTTTTAATTTTTTAGTTGTTGAAAGACTTTTATTTTATTTATTTTTATGTAGTGCTGAGGCTCGAACCCAGTGCTTCATAAATGCTAGGCAAGCCCTCTACCACTGAGCCACAATTCCAGCCCCACTCATCTATTCTTTTCCAGTCATTAAGTAAAGGAGAATTTCACTGGTGCATTTTGGACGTTTGATTTCTTTCAGCTTAAATTTTTCTAAAGTTCGACCAGGGAACAATAATGAGCTCTAACTAAAAATAAGTGGAAGTTGTTCCTGAATTTAAAAAAAAAAGAAAAGTGATTTCATACTATTGTTACTTTCATAATAAAACCTAGTGACATCTAGGTTGGTTTCTTTCCCTAGTGTGATTTCCAAGGTTGCTTTTATCCACCCAAGTCAGGTCTTGTTTTGTAAAAGAAGCTGTATTCTTGCGCTTGAGCTGCCCTTTCCTTACCCAGACCACATAATTACAGGCAGCAAACTTCTCCTTGCAATTAATTAATCTTTCCCCCAAAGAATTTAGGACAGTAGACAATAAAGGGTACTCTTTGGTCTATAAAGGTTAAAATCACATTTTGCTGTAGCACATATAGATTTCAAGACAGTCCAACTCTTGGCTTGGTGGAGTGAATTTAACGCAGGTGCTATACATTAAAACATGTCAAGAGAAGCCATGGTGGGGGAAAATTAAAAAAAAAAAAAAAAGGAAAATAACCCTGATTCTCTTCTGCTATTCCAGAAGCAGAGGAAGAACAGACTTCAAAGGAAACTGATCAATATTTGGGCCAATTCCAAGAAGACAAGAATTCAGTCCAAGTCAACCAGTGCTAGAAAACACAGCTAATATGAAAGCAATGGTTGACACAAACCGTCTTCAAAAAAAGTTAGAGAACGTTAAAGCAGTGATCAGAGGTTAAAACAAAATGTTTTGTGGCAAAGCGTTCAAAGTCTTCCAAGATTTCACTGTGGTTTATTTTCTAAAAAAATTGCATTGAATTTTCAGCTAATGGACTCCTCCTCGACTTTCCAACTGGTATAAGATAGTAATCAGTGGTATAATTAAGCAGTGTGTTTTCATTAATAAAAACAGATGTTTAAAAGCTTTTTTAAATAGGCCTTTGGTGAAGGAATTCTTAGTGAGCAAAAAAATTTCTTTCAAATCTTTTTGTTTATTAAATTTAATTCTGTGGGATGAAAACAAACAAACAAACAAACAAAGAACCAAGATCTTATGTGAAAAACAAAAAAACAAAACAAAACAAAAACTACAACTAAGCCAACTTTCTGCAACTCACTTATATGAGAATTCTGCCACCTTGTCATCTCTGCCAATGGGCATTGCTTCATTTGTTGCTAGATTCATAAAGGGTTTGAGCTCTTCGCATGCAAATTACTAATTGGGAATGATGTAGGCTGAATCTTCCACAATTTTGTTTTGCATATCCCACATTTGTAACTTTTGACTTTACTCAGTACCTACTGTAAAATCAATTTTGTTTCCACATAAAAGTCTTCACAAGTTCCCAAATACATAATTTCATCCATCAGCAAATTTTCAGAATCTCCTCAGCTATAATATTTCCATATATTTCTGAAGTCATGTTCCTTTGAAGTTTAATGTTTTTGAGGAAAACATGCCTCAAAAACTATTCAAATTCCGTGTTGTTCTGGCCTGCTCTGAAGGTACTATTCACTTGGAATGAATGTAACCTGATCAGGTGGCAGAATATGATCCTAAGCTTCAGAATTAAAACCTGAGTCCAGGTCTGACTCCACTGCTCAGCACCTGGGTGATCTATGAGATTTTACCCAATCTTTCCAAACCTCAATTTCACCATTTATAAAATAGGAATGACAATACTACCTCCTAGGCTTATTGTAAAAATTAGATAATGCATTCAAACCACTTGGACAAGTGTCTGCATGTGTAAGCACTCAATAATACTGCCATTGTTGCTATTTAGTTGTTACAAAGTTACTTCCTCCCTTTAAGTCCTCTTTTTACACCAGTGATTTTTAAAATACATCACCATTTTCCCCAGAAATGACTATTCACATTACTCTGTGTATTTGTTTGCTAGGGTTGCCATAACAGAACACCACAGACAAGGTGGCCTAACCAACAGAAATGTATTTTCCCATACTTCTAGAGGATAGAAGTCCAAGTCAAGGTATTGGCAATTTTGAAGTCTCCTGAAGTCTCTCTCCTTGGCTTGCAGATGGCCACCTTTTCACTGTCCTCCTGTGGCATTCTTCCTGTGGCTGAGAATCCCTGCTGTCTCTTTGTGTGTCCTAATCTTCTGGTGCATCTTCTTGTAAGGACATCAGTCAGTCTGAATGAAGGCCCACCCTAAGTGGTTTCATTTTAACTTAATTGCCTCTTTAAAGATTCCCCATCTCCAAACACAGTCACATCACTGGTTACTAATCCCTAATAGGATTTCAATATGTGAATTTGAGGGAAACACAAATCAGTGCATAATATTTTGCTCCAACACACCAGGTACCACTTGTCCAACTATACATTGATCTTCACTCATTGGATACATTTATTCAATATTTACTTGATATTAAATGTGGCACCTGCAAAACTGGGTTACTCTTCACAGTAAGACTATAAATTTGTTTTTCAAGAGCTCCCACTTTGATGGAAAAAAAGATATATTTTGTTAAAATTACAATTCAGTGTAAAAGAGTGAGGAAAAAAGAGAGGAAAAATCCTCTTTGTGCGTGTGCAGATGTGGTGCTGGGAATTGAACCCAGAGCTACATCCGCAGACCTTTTTATGGGCTTGTTTGTTTGTTTGTTTTGAGACAGGGTCTGGCTAAATTACTGAAGCTGGCCTCAAACTTGCAATCCTCCTGCCTCCTGAGTCAATGGAATTACAGGTGTGCCTCACTATGCCTGGTTACCAGAAGAAATTTTTAAGAAGAAGACATCTTGAAGGATGACAGTTTATCCAGTACAAAGTATGGTGGCTGAGGGAACATGCAGTTCCAGGCAAAAGTATCAGGAAGGATATTAACCAAAAGCTGACAAATGATCACAAAACAGGAGAAAGAAAATAAATGGTAGGGAGAGCATTCTTGCACCTAAGATTGAAGCTGCCTCTAACCAGCCAAGAAGAACAGCACTTGGAATCCACATTGTTACTTTTATCTCTTTGTCCCTCTGCTTCCAAAACAGCAAAGCTAGCCTCTGTGAGCTACCTATACTTTGTTTCTTTTCTTTCAATTTTATACTGTTTATAAATGACTTGCTTATAAATATAAGTGATAGAATATAGGTAAGAAAGAAACAAAACTAAAAAGCTTGTGTTCCTCTGAGGTCAGCTGTTGAGCATTTCTGCCTTCACTCTATATCCTGCTTCTGTAATCTCCAGAGGGCATGTCAGAGCTGCCAAGTGCTAAGCATGTCACAACCCTGTCACTTTTCCCTTACCTCACTCAATTCTCTCAGCAGCCTTTTTAAACATCAAATTGTATACCTTATTTATTTTTGTGTGGTGCTGGGAGTCGAACCCAGTGCATCGCATATGCCAGGCAAGCACTCTACCACTGAGTTACAAACCCAGCCCTCAAGAGCTTCTTAAAGAATAGATATCACACTTAACAGATACAAGAACAGAGACTTGGGCAAACTTGCCCAAGGCCACACAGACAACCAGTCACAAAGGGATAGACTTGACCTCAGGTCATCTCACTTCAAAGCCCAGGTACTAATGCCAGGTCTTGAACTGGGGCCAGGCAGCGGCAGCAAGGACACACTCAGATCTGTTGTGCAATGAGGAAAAAAAAAAAAAAATCCCAAGGTAGTGACCTTTTACCCAGGGATAGGCTCACTAAATATAAGGAAATGATTCTTTACGAGATGACACCTTAATTTTTGATGTCATATTATTCCTTATGTTATGAGATGATGAAGTCTAAAAAAATGGTAATTGCTTTATTCACAATGCCCTAATAACAACAACAAAAAACGTAAAAGGCTGATGTGTCAATTCTTTTTTCCCCCCAGTACTGGGAATTGAACCCAGGTGCTCTACCAATGAGCTACATCCACAGCCCTTTTGTTTTTTTTATTTTGAGATAAGCCGTCACAAAGTTGCCGAGGCTGGTCTCAAATTTGCAGTCCTCCAACCATAGGCTGCAGATCTCTGGGATTACTGCAGTGCGGCCACCACACCTGGCTGATGTGTCAATCTTTTAATTAAAAACTCTGTCTCCATTCCCAGAAATTCAAGATCTAAAATTTACTACTAGGCCAGAGAATACCTTCCTCTGTGGAAGGCACACGTTTACCTTCAGTTGTCCACATTACCAGCCATTGTAACTTAGATTTTCAATTTCTCACTGCCTTTTAAGTGCTGCCACCTCACTTCCCCAAATTTGGGCCCACTCTCTTAATGCATTTAAGCATTTGTATTTATAAGAGGAGACTAAGTGAATAGATAATATAATGGCTTTCTTCGGCTGTGGTTTCCACAAAAGCAAAAAGGTCCAGCTTTTTCTTATCAGAACTTGCTGGAAACTTTCCATACTAGAGATGTCAAGTCATAACAATGTGGAGGGGAGGGATCCCACTTTGCTCTTAGAACTATACAGTTCTATATAAAAGGCATTCTTAAGAGCTGTTTGCAAAATCCTACATTAATTTCCTCTGGTAAGCCTTCTCATACAAAGGGGTCTTATAAATGGATTAAATGTGGTTGGGTGCAAAAGTACAGTAAGTCCTCTGTCAGACGCCTTTGAGGGTGGATGCCGCAAACAGGGGCTTCCTTCATAAGGGCTCCCTGCAAATAGCTGACTTGAAGTTTTGTGGCCGGTAATAAACTCCTTCAAAATAAACCACTTATACCATCTGTTTGACAGCGCCCTATCAATTATACCAGGAATGTGTGGCTTTTCTACCCTGGCAAAGTCTTCCAAGTTGACAAAAGGATAAACAGAAGGAGGCAGTAAGGGTGGGGCAGCATTCCCTGCCTCCAAGTTATCCCTACCAGCCGCCATTGTTTGGCCTCTGCCCATACTTGCTCAGCCTCCTCCTCAGTAGGAAGAAGTCTGGAATGGGGAAAAGCAGAATCTATCTCAATGTTTCCAAAACCAAATGAACCAAGATTGAATGGTAGTGAGACTTGGAAACTGCAGGAAAGAGTCAGAACAAGCAGGTTGAGGAGCTAGGGAGAGCCCTTAGAGCATGAATGGTTGATGAGGTGTTGGTTGTGGTCCAAGCTTTGATTCCTGAGCCAATTGGGACCTCAACACACAAGTGGGAGAGGGATCAAAGTATTATTATTCATATCTGGCAAATATTCTGAGAAATCACTACTTGGACCAGAGGCCAATATCAATTTTTACTCTTTTCCTTCAAATGTAGATTTAGATAAGCTCATAAGAGGAAAGGGAGATTTGTAGAGCAGCACAGTAGTCCCCACTCATCTGTGATTTTGTTTTCTTTGGTTTTAGTAACCTATGGCCAACCACGGTTCAAAAATATTACTACAGAAATTTAAGATATTTTGAGAGAGGAGAGAGAACACTCACATGACCTTTATTATGTCATATTGTTATAATTATTCTATTTTATTATCATTTATTGCTATTAATCTCTGTGTCTAATTTATAAACTTTATTGTAAGTATGAATGTATAGAAAGATATCATATATACTGTATAGGACTTGACACTATCTGCAGTGTCAGGCATCCAATGGGATCTGGAAATGCACCTCCAGTGTGTATCCCCTGCTGTTGTTCCCTAGCCTGACTCATGTCATGAAGACGTGGTATGATTCGGATTCCACTGAGAACTGAAGAGAAACTGGCCACTTGTGAGCATCGACTTTACCCTGCTTACCCAGCTGAACTATGTGAACTGATAGGCACGAGATTTTCGTCATCTCACAGTCAGAAATGCCATTCTTCCTCTCACTGGGGTGTGTTGAGGGCCACAGCTGAGTCGGGATGACGTGTGGCATTTTTGCCAGAAGTAGTGGTTGAGAGGTGACGCCAGCGAGCCATTAAGACGATGACTTTTGAGTTCCGGTGGAGTTCCCGTGGAGTTCCGGTTGAGCTCTCGCGGGGATTCCTGAGGAGTTCGCGTTGGTTGGTGAAGTTCCGGTGGAGGGAGTTCCCGTTGGTGTGTGGTGTTCCTGGAGGAGCCGCGTGGGTGGCGTTGGGGAGACTTCCCGGGAGCGTGTGTGGAGTGTGCCGGTGGAGTTCGGAAATAAAGTTTGTTCCTCCTTGAGTGGCTCGTGATTTGTGCCCAGCCAGACTTCAACAGGGGTGAGTCCTGGAGAGGATGAGAGAAGAGGGCCATCTCTATGCAGGGAAGGATGCTTCCTGGAAAAGGTGGGGCAGGAGGGTGGAGGAAAAGGAGAAGTAAGAAACTGAAGAGTGTAGAGCCCAGGGGGATCTCTCCAGCAAGATCAGCCTTCCATAAACAACCACTTCAAAATTCCTGCAAACTCAATTAAGCTTGCTTACGCCACCCCTCAAATCATAACGAGAAGCAATTTTGTGTGGCTCTTATTCTAAAGCTCTGTGCCTGGAAATCACAGAGTTATATTGTTTCATTTGGCTTGTCTTTGGTTAAGTAATATAAGTAATAGTCAACCTAGTATCCCTATATTATAAAATTTAATTGAGTCTTTCTCCTGAATAATTGTTTTGTTCTCAAAAAGGAGACCAAACAGAACAAGAGTGAAAAAATAAAAAAATAATAATAATAATAATCTCAAAAAAGAACACCTGATGTTCAGGAAATGAGGAAATTAAAATGAAGAGAAAACTTCTTGCACTTACACCAGATAAATCATATTATATTAGGTGTCATCCAAGCCAAGCCTTTTCTCAAGGAAAGTGCAAACAAGATTACTTGAAATTAAAGTCTTCACTCCCCACCCAGTCAAGCAATCTCCCAGAAAGCCACTCTCCATTATGTCCTCAGGGGCCAGGAAAAGGCTTCCCACTGTTGGTTCTAGCCAGCTGCATTCTGAGATTGGAGTTCACAGAGGTGTGCATTATACTCTTTTTGAGTGTGTGTGTGTGTGTGTGTGTGTGTGTGTGTGTGCGTGTGCACGCGCGCATGGTGGCAGGAACTTCAGCATTATGAAGCTCCTAGAGAGCATTAATCCTGGAGGGCAGAAAGAATAATTTGGCATCACTCTGCAGAGAGTCATGTGAGCTGGGCCTGTGAGCTGGTGGGCTGCTAGTCTGATTTCAACACCCACTCTTTTCTCTCAGGCACTCTCCGTCTCCTTCAGACAAGAAAGGGAAAGAAATCAGAAGTGACACTGAGCCAAGCAAGAGGTGTATATCCATGAAAGGAGGAAGATTGACTTCCAGCTACTCCCAGATCCTTGAGGATTTGTCCGCTCTTCTTTTTAGGAGCTTATTCAAGGAAATGTCAAGAGTCCATGATTAGACAATATGACTATTAGAATGTTGAGAAAAAGAGATGTGTAATTCCACAATGCATACATATTTCAAAATATATTGTATTATGATACATACAATTTTTATTTGTCAGTTTTAAAAATAAAGATCTGGCTGGGGATGAATATCAGTAGTAAAGCATGTGCTTAGTATGCATAAAGCCCTAGGTTCAGTCCCTAATAACAAGAAGAAGAAGAAGAAGAAGAAAACAAGTTCAAAATGTAGTAGGTGGAAAAATAAAAGTAAGGGAGAGTCATTTGTATACTGGTCTTGGCAAAATGCAAACCCAGACTCTTCAATGTTATAGTTTGTCTTCAAATGGTAGGCTCTCAATGACATTTTAGAACTTCTGGGCTTTTTCCGTATCGGAGAGATTTATTTGGGTAGTAGAGGCTCAATCCTCTTCAAATGGTAAAATAAAAATTCTTTTCTTTGATAAGTTTGAGATCTATAACTGCAAGAAAACTCAAAGGAAAAAGTTTAGAAGCCTAATTGACAGTTTCCCTCAAACTTATCACATTCTCCCTTCTTCCTTTCACTGTGTTCCCTTAGGCCCCACCCTTTCTGTTCTATTCCCATAATTATTAGGCATATTTTTCCTGGAACCTACAGTGAATACATCCCTTTTAAGCCTAGATAATATCTACTCTTGAAAATTTCTTAAGGAAAAATTCCTCCAACAATCACATAATAATCTCCTTTTAGAAGCCAAGCATCCAATGATGAGCTTTGGAGAATACAGAAACATGCAAGCCCTTTGTGTTTAGTTGTCTATTACTGCATGACAAATTCACCCCAAAACTTAGCAACTTCAAGCAACCAACATTTGTATCTTATAATTTCAGGGGCACAGGAATAGAGAAGCAGGTGGATCTAGCTCAGGGTCACTCACAAAACTGCACACACCAACAAGGTGTGGCAGAAGCTGAGGTCATTTCTTTTTCTTTTCCTTTATTCTTTTTGGTATTGGGGATTAAACCCAGGGGTACTTGACCACCCTGGCCCTTTTATTTTGGGTTCTGAGACAGAGTCTCACTAAGTTGCTAAGGCTGACCTCGAACTTGAGAGCCTTCTGCCTCAGACTCCTGAGTTGGTGGGATTACAGGTGGGCACAGTGGTGAGCAGTAAGATTTTATGCAGTCCTGGAGAGAAAACCAGGGGGTTCATGCATTCTAGATATGCCCTCTACCACTGAGTCACATCCCCAACCCAGCTAAGGTCATTTCAAGATTTAACTGTGGAGCAGATCCACAGAGAAATTCATTCCCATGCACTCTTGCAGACAACAGCCTCCACACGGCCTCTCATTCCCCAGAACTTCTCTAGCAGGGTTGACTGGACGGTTTACCTGGTGGCTAGACTGACAGTGATGAAAAGGTAAGTAGGGAGACAGAGAGAAAGAAAAAGGAAATAAAAGCAAGAGAACCCACCCTACAAGAGAGCGT
Organism: Ictidomys tridecemlineatus; assembly: GCF_052094955.1. NCBI lineage: Eukaryota > Metazoa > Chordata > Mammalia > Rodentia > Sciuridae > Ictidomys > Ictidomys tridecemlineatus. The sequence continues at coordinate 131,200,610 of NC_135480.1, forward strand.
TACCAAATTGGGAGCTAGTCTTTTTATAACCTTATCTCAAAAATGACATCCCACCACATCTGCTGCAAAAGTCAATAAGAGCAACCTACACTCAACGGGAGGGAAACATAGGGACTGTGGAAACAATCAGTGGGGATCATGGGGAGCCATATCAGTGGCTGCCTGCCATACCTTGGACAAAAACAGCAAGTATAAGGAAGCTGTAACAAGTAGTTAATAGTAGAGGGAAGTTGCTCCAAGATGGTGGGAAAAGGAGAACTTAATTTCATTCAGGAGATCCTGGGAAGTCTTCCTGAAGAAATCAAAATTTAAATGAGGTCTTGAATAGACCTCAAAAAAAAAGACTTTTGGGCAGCCAGGACAACTTGAGCAAATGGTCTGAGATTTGAGGGAGCATCAAAATCACTGGAGAGCTTGTTAAACACAGATGGCTGGGCCTCACTTCCAAAGTATCTAATTCATTAAGTCTGGGGGGATGGGAGGGATTTACATTTCAGATGCTGCTGGTGACCTGGTTCCAGGGACAGCACTTTGAGAAATACACACTTAAGCAAAGGTTCAGCAGTAGAGAATATTTGGAAAGAAACCAAAGAATCTTTTTATTTGTCAATTTGGACTAATTCAGTTTGTTCCCTGATCCTTTTAGATTTGGTGGAAATGAAAGGTGTTAGTCTGTACCTAATGAACCCTCAAACAATGAACTTGTGGCTCTTTGAGGGTTTTAGAGAAGGTAAACCATGATTTGACAAATGAGGAAAGCAAAGGTAAGGGATGGGCTCTTACAGATAGTAAGAGCTTACCTTAAAATCAAATGGATTTATGTGTTTCCCTCACTCAAGGGCTCCTGAATGAAATATACTAGAGCCCTTTTCCTTTGGCATCTAAGTGCTTTCCATTTGAAATGAGCTAAGGAGTTGGTGATGACACTCCCAATAGAATACTCACCCTTTAGAAAATGCATATGCCCATACTTTGGTACAAAGAAGGAGGCTGAAAGATTTCTCAGAAAACCTCTGAGTCCATTAGGCAAGTTTCCTTGTGCAAATGGAGATCCGCAACTCCTGCCTGGCTCCCATGTGATAAGAAGCCTAAGCTACACTCCTGCCATTTCTCGGCCTCCCTTGTCCTTTTTCTTTCAGGATGGCTTTTATGCACAAATTTATCTGCATGGATCTCTCTGCAAAACTGGAATTTGGGGGTGCTGTTCCTTTTAAAATTCAAACAATTAATAAAATTAAATCTAAGTGCAAACTGGGACGAACCCATCTTGACTCCAGAAATATACTTTCTTTGGAGAGAGGGTGGTGAAATCCTGTAGTTTATTCCCTGCAAATGTGTGCATAAAATTAGGTTGGTGCCTTTGTTCTGTTGTCTGAGCTTTTTTCACCTTTTATTTGACTGTACTTAGAGAAACAGTATGAAGAATTTTTAAAAGCCCAAAGGGGATCTCATTTGCAAGTTCAAATACAAGCATTTTTATCATTATTCCCTTACCCCGACTTCCTTTACTCTCCCTTTTCCCCAATTCACCGCCCTCAACCCTGTTCTTACATATACTGGCTGCTCTTGAGAATACGTATAGATTCTTATACAGAGGCAAAGATTCTAAAGTCAATTGAAGTGTAACCTCCTTGGACTTGTGGTTTCTGTGTAAAATTACTTAAGCCCAGGTGTCCCCTAATTGTGCCATTCGGAGAAATCCTAAAGTTCACAACCCCTACTTCCTCCCCAAGGGGGAAAACTATCTTGACCTTTAACCCTAGGTAAGAAGGAAAACTGCAGATGGAGATAGGTTAGCCAAACCCTGGCTGCAACTTCTCTCACAGTCAAACCTAATGTTGTTAAAACCTGGTTAAAAGATGGCTGGGTCCCATTCCAGAGTTTCTAATTCAGTAAGTCTTAGGGGAGAGTTTTATATTTCAGATGGTGACATGGATCCTGGGACCACACTTTGAGAAATAGACTTGAGCTAGAGAATATTTGGAAAGAAACAAATGGATCTTTTTATCTGTTAATTTAGTCTGGTTTGGTGAGTTTCCTGATCACCTTAGATTCAGTGGATATGAAAGATATTATTTGTACTTTAATGAACTTTAAAGTTTGGGTTCTTTGATGGATTCTAGGAAACTCAGCCATCATTTTGACAAATGAGGAAAGTGAACATACATTGTTAACTTGTAGGAGAGGAAACCACATAGCTAATGTCTTCCTTGAAAAGACTTGAGAGATAAGAATGGCAAACTGTAAATCCATTTTGTTCACTGCCTTTATCAATTCAACCACAAATCATTTTCTCTTCTCCCACTAAGCCCCATTTAATAAGCCACATCAGGTGTACTATGGAGACAGTGACCACAGGCAGAAAGGGAACACATCTCTTAAGCAAGAGCGCTGGTCAGACCCTGCCTTCCCACTTCCCGACTCTTTGGCTTTGGTCAAGTTACTTAACATCTCCAGCACTCAGCTTCCTCATTTGGGTCTTGGTTTCCTTACCTGTGAATGGAGCCGTTCTGAGGGTCAGAGGCGCAAATGTGAATACGAACTCACTTCACCTGGTGCGACCCCTGAGTGACAGCAGGTGTGAAATGAAGGATAATCACAACAGTTCAGGCAGTAAATTAAACACATCATTATTCTTCCAAAGAAACTCACAGCAGGTTAATTTTATTTTTCATTGGCTCAGAACCACTTTTGTGTAACTTTTTTTCAATCTTAGCCAAACTAGACTAATCCAAAGTTACATGGACACTAACTAGTATAGGACCAGTCTCTGACTGAAAACCTGGGAAGTACCCAGAATGCTTTCTTCAACCAATATGAAGTTATTAACAACATGTTTTCTGAGGTATTAGTAAGGAACTGTCAGTTAGGAATCTGTGCCTATATCTTCTGGGGTTTGCGAGAAGGGGGAAAAAAAAGAATTAAAAAATATTGGAGCCTGAAGTATCAGCAACTGACATATATTCATCCGAAACAAAGACGACTTTTTAACAAAGGACTCTGGTGCACATAAGACAAGGAAAGAAAGACACTTTGGCTGCAAATCCCCCCTCCCCATCTTCTCTGGGGAGACTCATGCCTCTGCCTGCTGTTCATCAGCCTTGATTTTGATGGGGCGATTTTTAGTCAGCTGTGTCGATCATTTTGGCACAGACAAAAATCCTTTAAAAAATGTTACACTTCATCAAAGTGTATCATGAGACTTCACGGTCATTATCTCAATGGCCGCTCTGATGTGCTACAATTGGCAGAGACACAAACGGTAGGGGGTGTATGAGAAGAAAGCCAGCGTTTCATGTGGAAAGCTGGCAAACCTCGCCAAGCTTCTGTCAACAGCTCCGCGGTCTGATCCGATGCACTGAGCGTGCTGATGATGCTCTTGTTGCTGCAGGAAGTAAACAAGAAAATGAATTCCACCGTGCAACACAGCCTCTTTGTATCTTCAAAATGGTGTGACTGGACTCTGGCCAGCCGCGTTGAAAGTTTGGCCATTTATGTCATCAGGCCCCAGTACTGATGGAGGCTTTGATTACAACTTGGACCCAGCTATAAGACCCTTCAGGGGCAGCCACTCAGCAAATAAAGGCATTGATTGGTTGTTGGGTCAATTTGGCCATAAGGGTACAGAGCATGGCTCTTTTGAAAAGCCTAATGGATTAGCTACACAACCAGCCCCACTGTAGGCTTGAGTTTTCAAGTCACTTCAGGACGGTTTTCCAGCTTGGCAGGAACTCTTCCTCCAGAGCAAGCTTCAGAGCAGTTCTTGTTATCAATAGCGGGGGCTCAAAGGATTAGACACAGCGGGCTTTACGATTTAATGAAAACAGCTGTTGAAACAACAATTAAGGCAAACAATAGTTTGCATGGAAAACTATTAATTATGTAAAGTTATGCAGAAACTGGAATAGTCTTTTATTCAGAGCCCAGGAAAGCTGACTGAGGACAACTGGAGCCACTTTCCATCCCATTCCATGGCTCTCAAGTGTCAGGAAGTTGGGGGTACTTGTAGGAAGGGGCTCCATTGCATGTGAGCTGAATGTAAGCAGAACTCCAGGCTGCAAGTTTGCTGCAAAGCAAGTCTTGGGGTAAAATATTCAGGAGAAGAATATCTGGTAAACTTACATTACCTTGGGTACCGTGGGTCTTTTCGGAGCAACCCAGAGCTGAGTTTTCATAAGTCTCTGAAATTGGATTTGAACCTTAGTGGCTGGGATCCCAACTTTTGCTTTTTAAAAAACAAACAAACAAATACCATTTCTATGATATGCTCTCTTTTAGGCCTCATGCTCCCTGCGAAAATGAATCTCAGGGAGTGGTGGAGTCCCCTGTTCTTTGGACTAAGTCAGTTTTAATTACATTAGGATGGTCCAGCCTGGACTCTCAACCATTCCCCTTCCAGTTCTGTTTCCTCCCAGTCCAAATGCACAATTCATCTCTCCTTCCACTCTCTCTGCTTGCTGGTGTTTTTTAATCCATTGCTTCTCTCTTTGCAATTTCTATCCTTGACTAACAGTGCTGGGAATTGACTTATGGCCCTTCACCTACCCTGTGTTCCACATCTCACTTTCCTCCCGCATACAGGAATCACCAAGCCAAGAAGTCCCATTAAGAAGGTTATTAACTGTATACATAAACATTGCCTCCTGCCTACAGTTAGATTTATTTTCTCCTCACTTCCAAGTAACTGGTTTTAACACTCTTTCCAGCACGCCCAACACCTTTTATTTGACTATATTGTTTCAGAAAGGCCTTTGGGAATTTAGCTAATTTCATGCTGGAACTTATTAAGTGGGATTTGACACTTTCTGATAATGCCAATAAACCATTAGTCTCGTCTCACTCCCTTCAGGGAAGGAATGAAAGCTTTATTAGTCATAGGGTCTCTATTCTAAATATGTCACCTGAATTTAGTAGTGCATCTGTGCTGAAATGCAATCGACTTGGTGATGGAACAGAACTTACTCTGAAACTCCACGAAGGCTGTCATTGACTATCAACAGCAAGATAGCATCTGCCTTTTTCTGAAAATTCTCCCTGGGCTCACATGCACTTTTTGAAATAATTTGGTGAATTTAATTCACTGACCTCTGACGATTAATAAAATGAACAGTACAAACCCACACACCCGATTCACAATGACACTCAAATTCTCCCTAAGGTACTTGGTCCAGTCCTTTCTTCACCCAGGAGATAGGAATACAGAATAATCTCCTTACCTTCTTCTGAGAGGTGAAACAATTCTGAGAGATTCTGTCTCTAGGAGGCCCCAGAACATAATTGAGTGTGCAAATGAAATTCATTACTACAGTCAAAAACAATAATCCAATTAACATGTATTTGTATAATGCCCTTAAAATCATTCTAAACTCAAAGCCACATTCGTCTTTGAAGTCTAACGCCAACTCAGTGCCATGTCCCAGCATACTCTGGTTTCACACTTTGCACTAGAGATTACAAAACAGCATCAAGATTGCAAAAGCAATTATTCCAGTTATCCAGATGTGATTTTTCAATCATTCTAAGAATTTTTTTTTGTAGCAGTTCTTATTCCGTGGCACCGCTCGCAGCTCTCATGCTGGCACGGTGCTTACATCTCTTCATTATTAATTCAGCTCATGGAGCTTAATTGGACAAGGCTAGAGCGAATTTGACAAACATCACAGCAGCAGAAAAAGCAATCACTCTTTCAAGATGAAAATTTGTTTGATGTCTTACTGTGTAACTCATTTACTCTCCTCGGGAGTCATGTGACCTGAATGTTAATCAGCCATTGATTGGTTTCTCTCCTTGGACAGTCACGTGACTTGAATATTAATGGACTGGCACTCCGTAGCTCTACTGTTAGGCAACCTTGTGATTGGCTGCCAGGTTAAGATATGGAGATAAGTGGGTGCTTGATGAGCACTTGACAGAACTTCACAGAAAATTAAGGCCCTAAAATAGCATGAGAAAGTCTTGTCAAATCAAGCATGATTATCATTGAATGCTTAAGGAATTCATCATCTGCATGAAATTGATATACTTCAGCACCAGCAGGCCCTGTAGTCAGCAGGGACTCATCAGATTTTTATTTATATGTGTTCACCAAATCACATTAATTCTGAGAGCTAAAACATGCTAAGGATGAAGGTTATTTTCTGTTCAATCTAATTTATCTATGACAATAATCATCACTAATAATGTGTCAAATTGGATTGCAGTCATTTTATGCATGCATGCTGATTTGGAAAATAGTGTTAAACCATCCCGCAGTAATTAACAACCGGTAAAGGTATGCCGGCCTGGAGTAATCAGCATATCTAGATGGAAAATTAAGTTTTATAGAATGGATTTATAGATACATATCCTTATTTAATTCAGAATATAAATTATTCCTGGTAAAAGCCGACATCATTTTTATAACGCCATTAAGGTCAATAACCATTGAGGGACTCGCATTCTTAATTTGCTCTATCCTTCATTTTTTCCCTCATTTTCCATGGTTAACTTTCTAATGGGTGTCACTTCCTTATTGGCAAGTCCGCATTTTACCAGGGTTGGGTAGGGCTAAGAGATGAATGAATAGGCTTCGGCTTAAGTGTTAATCATGGATGAAGGGAGCCACATCATACCTCTTAATATACAATGCTCTATAATTATTGGCGGGGGTTGGAAGGTGGGCATGGGGGGGATTACAAAGAGGGGGTGGAGCTAGACTTTGGCCTTTTGGTGTTTCTCCATTATTTCTCCTCACAAAGGGACTATAGGAAATTTTGCAGATTAACTCCTAAGGGATTAATGTTTCTTGGGGAATCATTTAAGCCTAAATTGCTTTTGTGGAAATACCTTTCATGGAACTGAAGTCGTTTTGTTCTGTTTGTTTGTTTTTTAAAATAACCTCCTGGTCTGTGGTGGCATTATTGGAGTCATAGAATATTGGAGTAATGAAATCTTAAAGAAATGGTTATACCCTTTCGTGAGGGTGGCTAAAAGTGTTTCAGAGGAGAATTACACTCCATAAGAAGAGGAAATGCATACGTATAAATTGTTGTTTCTTTCCCACCACTTCCCGCCGCCCCCTCCCATCTTAATCCCCGGGCTACCAGCACTGCCCAGATTCTCTCCCCCTCTCTCAGGAGGTCTCTTTATTGACTAAATGAATCTGCTCCAAAGGCTGGCTCCCAGGCTCTTTGATCTAATCCGATCTGATTTTATCCTATCGCTTCAGCAGGACATCAGGGAATTAACAATAAGCAGCTTTACCACAAGTGTTTAATAACTCAACACAATCTCCTTATGGCTCCGAGCTGCTCAAGTTCCCATCCAGTCCACGGCAAACAGTGTAACAGATTGGCCATCCCCCTGAACCTGAGGAATTTTCATGCACTGTGAAACTAATCGCTTCAAGTTCCTTCATAAATCACACAAAGCAGATTTCAGCATCTTAACAAATTGAAAAAAAAAAAAAAGAAAAAGAAAAAAAAACAGTAGAGGGGGAGGGGGCTTGGCTGAAAGGACTCCCCCTTCAGCTAAAAGGGGTGGGAGAGTGACAGGCATTTAAATATTGCAGAGGGGGAAGTGGCAGATGTAAATTAACTTCTGTCCTCTCTTCAATATGTTTCTCCTCTCCTTAAATTTTAACATGAATAAAATAATTGGGGCAGGCTCAAAACCTTAACAACGCTGCAAGCCCACAATGACCTTGTTTTTTTTCCCCACTGTGATGGAAACGATGTGGTTGCAACAACAGGCCTCTGTTGTTCCTGTGACAGCCCTTGAAGTATGTAAGAAGAACACAATTAAACAAGGATTGTACATCCTGCATGCGGCCGACAACCAGGATGTAAGGCCAAACTGGTGCGCCCCTGGATTCCAAAAGGCACACGTGCAGCAAGGGGGCTTTTTAAATGATCGCTCAATTACAAAAAGCCCATGTTGAAATGGCATCCTTTAACGCGGGTTGCCCCTGTGTCTCCAAATAGCAAAGGTAGGGTTTATTTAATATTTTACTTCCTACCAAAAACAAATAAACAAAAGCACGATGTCTCTCCTTTCTAAATATCACGTGCACCCATCTATCAAGGTGATTCTCTCCTTTTCTAAGAAAGAATTGTCAATGCAATAGTTTATCCTTACACCAGGACAGAGCTGAGAGTCTGAGATACTGGGAAGGGAAATAGGCTTTTGAAAGCTGCCGGATTATTAGTGCCATGGGGAAAATATCACTCTAGCACTAATCTAAAATAAAACATCTTTTAGTTGCTCTATTTAATATCCACTGTACATCAGAATTACCTATAAAAACACGTTTCATAACAGAGAAACAGCCCTCTCTCTCCACCTCTGTCACTGCTCTCTCCATTACCCTGGCAGTTCTGTGATTTTTCGCTACATCAGCGGAGTAACCAAGTGCCCTCTTACTGAACATCTGGGGGCAAGGGGAATTTTTATGACTCAAGTTGAAGCCAGACTACTATTACTATGGTGGGATCATTGTGCATAATCCCCAGGATGGGGGTGAGGGAGCTAGGGCACTCACAAATTCAGTGGGATGCAGCGGATGCTTTATTACTGCTTTCCCAAGCAAAAATATTTGTTTTTATATCCTTCTCCACCCACATCCATTCAGTAGGATTTATCTAGATTTTCCTACCCTATCCATGAGTTCAACATTTTGAGACAACTCTCTGCCCCTCCAAAAAAAGACTCCTCTGATTTTTGTCATCTATTCAGTACAGATTGGAATGCTAGCATGAATTGTTTTATTATTTCTTCTTTGGAAATGCCTTTTGGCTTACTTTTTTGTTTTGTTTTGTTTTTGTCCCCCCAGATAAACTATGTCATAACAGAAAAATCTCTGTGAAGTTCTCCAAAGAACTCTGTGCTTTTTTCCAGATTCTGGGACTATAATTATGCCTGTGTAATTAAAGCAGAAAGAGCATCCCTGGCCAACTGTGAGTGCCCCTGTTTACATCACAAAGAGATAGCAAAATGTACTCAGGAAGGTTCCAGCCAAAGTAATTGAGAGGGCTGCCTGAACCAGCTCTGCTTTCTAAATATTGTCCCTGGGTTAGGAACAGCAAGAGGCAGGAGAAAGGAGAACAGAGGGAGAGAGGAGAGAGGAGGGCCAGAGCCAGGAGTCAGAGGCCTGTTGACTTTTCCAGCCTGGCATGATGTCATGGAGTTGGGTGACTTGGGGGCTGGTGTTGACTGAAGTCTTATTGCACATCTGGTTCAGGTGCTCTGCTGGGGCGCTTCAGACTTTTCACTACTTGGTATGATGGCGCTGTAGCCTTTGGAGGTCCCAAAGCCCAAAAGTGGAGAGCATTGGGCCAATGTGTAAACACATTCCTGACCTCAGGCAACACAAAGAAGATTCTTCTGCCTGCGGTTCAATCAGTTCACAAGCTGCCTTTCTCTGACACTTTCTTTGCAGGCTACAGCAACTGGAATATTAAAATGAGACACGGAGAGATAGAAACAGAGAAAAAAGAAAGGGCATTGAGAACAAGGAAAAATGACAAAACAGCAAAGCCACAAGTTGAAAAAAAATCCCTATAAAATGAATGCACATTATGTTTTTGTATATTTTCAAAATGTAGCCAAACTAAACCATTAAATGAGGATTTTGTTTCACAAAGTCTGCAAACTATTCAACCGCTAACCCACTATACCAAGAATGTGGTGCCAACCAAAATATGTCAAGATTAGTAGTACTCAATAAAATCTCAAAACCAAATGACATGCAAGCTGTATTTCATGATTAGAGCGTTTCCTTATGTCAAGGAACATACATATTAACTTGTTTAAACACAGCACTGGGCTGTCACTCTGTTTGTCAAAAGCAGAGGAAAGAGAATCTAGTGCTTACCAAACCCATCCAGATGATAACTTCACGCTTTCTCTTTTCCTGGCAAACAGCTCAGAACACCATCCAATTAAACCTTATATCATCAGAGAAAAGAAGAACCGCCAAAGGAGAACAAGAAAGGGAAAGACCACTTCCCACTTGGCAAAAAACGGTACAGTCAAAGCAGGATTTGCGAATGCCTTGCCCAAGGCCCCACAAAAGTGCAGAGCTGGGATGAGAATCAAAAATGCTGACTTTTTTTCTCCTAAGAACAAATTATTTATATAATGCCTAAACAACTACGAAGGGCTCTTAGTATGTTTTCTTACTGAATCCTCACTAGTGTGCTGGTCATTTATTTATAATTCTCCTCATTTTATGAAAGAGAAGTACAAGCCTCAGAGACATGAAATGACCTACCCAAATGGCTACATCAGAAACAGAACTTTAGAGCAGGATGCCTCTGGCTCAAGCCTCCCAGGCAAATGGAACTACTCAGAGCCACGCGGCTGTGTCTTAGCACACTGTGTCTTTTTTTGCACCAAATACTTGAGTTTGAGCAGGAAGCTAAAAATGGAGAGGGGTAATTATCTCATTCTCTGACTGTCAACAGCAATGAGCCACTGTGTGTTTCTACCTGGCAGGAGAACGGAAGGGAGGCTGTTCTCTCATTTACAAAATATGGTAGCAAGATATGTGATTATGTTAGGAACCCTTGTCGGGGCTTCTGGGTAGAACAAAAAACCAGTGCCTGCTTTGCCTGCTGTCTGGTGCTTCTTCAATCGTACGAGCTGCTGCACCTTCTGCCTAGCTAATGCTCCTAGGCAAACTTTTGGTTGTAGCTGTCCCAACTCCTCATCTTCTATCCCTTATTCCCACAGGCATCCTTGTCCTCATCGGATCCCCTTCTACTGGGGAATCACTGCTTCCCTTTAACTCTACATAAGCCTTGGGGCGGGCGTGGTGGGAGAATACAAGAATTCAAAGCAGTGTCTCATCCAACAGGTCACAATGTGGCTTTTTCCAGACTGCCCTTCACATATACACAGGGGCCAGCAGAGCCTAAATGTGGCAGTGTCCATTCCTCAGCCTTGATGACAGGTTGAGCCTTTCAAGCTCTGGGCACTGCCCGTGATTCTGACTTCATCCACATACACCTGATGCCAGCCATACCTAACAGAGACTTTTGTTATGGGCTTTATTGTACCAGCCCCAAATTCATAAGCTAAGTCCTAACACCCAGTACTTCACAACAAGGCCTTTAAGGAGATAATCAAGGTAGAATGAGGTCACATAGGTGGGCCCTAATTCAATCTGACTGGTGTCCTTAGAAGAATAGATTAGGACAGCAGGAATGTGTGCATACAGAAAAAAGACCATGTGAGGATGCAGAAATACGGCAGTCATCAATAAGCCAAGGAACAGGGTTCTGAAGAAACCAAAGCTGCTGACACCGTGATCTTGATCTTCTCGCTTCCAGAAGTATACAAGATTAACTTCTGTTTTTTAAGCCATTGCCTCTAATGGTATTTTATTATTATATCAGTCCAAGAAAAGTAATATATCTCTCTTTCTTTTTATTTCATACCTACTGACCCCTCTGCTGGGTATATCCATCCCTTGACAATTGGCCTGGCATATACTTCATCTCTAGTGTTCAATTCAGATGCCAGGTTTCCTCATCCAAGAGGCCTGCACAGATAACCAGGGGTCCCACACAGTTCATCTATGGTTACATGAGGGTATGACGTCTGCACTTAATCAGATGGCTTGTCTCTTCATTGACAGTGAGTTCCATGGAAAAGGAACGTCTCCAACGCATCCCTGAAGCCTAGCACAATGTCCAGTTAAAAAGAAGACAATTAATATTTGATGAGGGAATTTTAAAAACAACAATAGTAACAATAGGGATTCAGATTTACTGATTGTTTGCTATGTGCTAGACTCTATTCTTAGTATTACAATAGTGCACATAACCAACTTTATCCTCCTCAAAACTACATGAAGTAGATAATTTTGTTATCTTCGTTTTACTACTAAGGACCAAAGCATACCAAGCAAATTTGCCCAAGGTTATACAGAACCAGGGATTTAAAACCAGCCATCTGGCTTCAGAGTCTACATTCTTAAGAAAATATCTTCTGAGGAGAAAGAAAAGGAAGAAGATAGGAATGGAACAAAAGAAGAAATCACTAACTGTGTAAACTTGGACAAGATACTTAAATTCTTTGAAACTCAGTCTCATCCACCTATCTCAGGAAAGGCTCCAGCGAGATAATAAACATGAAAGCATGATAATGGCAGAGCACTGCAGAACCACACAGGCTTTATTTCCAGTGGCCAGAAAACAATCGAGTAACCTTACAGGCCTGTGAGATGAAGGTTGGATTTGTGGATGGTGACATTTTGCATAGTGGGTAATCTTGAGGAGATAAATTTCAAGACAGAGAAGAATGGAGTAGACAAAGATAAGAGTTGAATGAAATGCCTCCCTGCCTCCCAATAGGGATTGGAAGTAGTGCCACCATTTTGGAGAAATCTGGTGGCACCAGTCTCCTTATCACATATGTGCATGCAACTCTATGGGACTGTGCATTCCAGATGCCTGCCCTAGAGGGTTCCCTTGGTTCAGAAATCACAGATTGATGACAGCCTGATAGTCCTGCAAATCTATGTCATATTCAAATTTCAGTTTAGTAGGACAATTTATTGGACCTAATACTTAGAGTTAAGGTCCAAATGGAGTGTAAAGATTTCCTGTTCTGTTTTTAACCTGTACTTCTCTGAGGGTTTTTTGTTTTGTTTTGTTTTGTTTTGTTGGTTTGGTTTTGTTATAAATACCGACAGCAATGGAACGCCATCATATATCTCTTTTCTCCTTCAACTCAGAGATGCACTGAGCATGAAACAATAACTTAATGGGGCCTGGTGGAGAAAAGTCTGGTTGTTCTATACCTGCAAAGATACCTCTTCCTTGAAGGTTTTCAGATGACCTATTTACCTAGGCTGGGAGCAGAATGGTTAAGGAGCTTGGAGAAAATCAACTGTAAATAGAAAGGCTATGTTTAACATAATCCTTTGCAGAAGACTCTATCTTCTCCAGTCCCTGTAATCAACCCTATAGTGTCAGGCGCAGTTCTTGATTATCTCCCTGTGGCATTATGCCTCACCACATAGCTGATAATAAACTGATGGATTATCAAATAAGATTACAGCTTTAGCAAATAAAATCATGTTTTGTGTTAAGAGAGAAAATGCTTACTATCCCTATCTGCCTGGCTAAATATTTACATATCACAAGCTTTCTAGGGTCCCTGTTCTTTCAAATCAGATTTTTTAAAAAAACAACTGCAGAGGTTAAGTTAACAAAAAAGGAACATCCTGTGCTTCTGACACTCAACTAAATGCCTCTTTGGGGGAGAAAAAAAAAACAAAACAAAACAGGTAGTGCCTAAAATGTAGAACTAAATCAATTCAAGGTCTCAGGTGCCAGGGAGATCAATGGGTTCATGTGACAAAAGACAAAGTTGACTGTGTTAGGGGAGACTGACTTTTAAAAGGAACACAAATGAAAGATAACAGAAACCTAAAACTTGCATATAGCTGGAGTGTGTGCATGCAAGAAGGGGATTAAGGGACTTATATAAAGTCTCATGCTGATCTGCTGTTTTATACTTTTCAAAGCTCTTTTTCCTTCATCACCTATACCCGCCCACCCCCACTTTACAGCTGACACAGAGTGAAGCCTAGAGGTTATAGGACTTGTCAAAGGTCCTGGAAGACAGGCCTCAAACCTAAATCTTTCCATTCTTAGTGCAGCCCCTTCTATGTCACCTGTCTGCTCTAACTCAGAGACATGCTACTACAGAGGAGTTTAGGGAGTGATGATGCTTTTTTGTTGTTGTTTTTAAAGAATTTTCATGCACAGCATTCAAATTGGCAGGATCTGAAGATAAATTTGGTATAAGAGTTGTGGAAAAGAAAAGGATGTAACTGAAAATAAGGAATGAGCATGTAAAATGCCTGATTCTTAAGAGAGAAAAATAAGTTTGCAAATTGTACACTGGTCAGTTTAAATTTGTCACCATCCCACAGAAAAATAAAAGCACTAATGACTATCAACACTGCGAGCTGTGGAGTAAGTTATTGCAGATAAATGACTTCTTTCTGTGAAGACAGATCTTGTAAATACGGCAAAGCAAAGAAACGTGGGATTCTCTGCATGTGAAATTCAGAGAAGCTCTTGGTTCCAGTGACTTTTTCATCTGCCAAATACAAAATAGCACTGGCCTGACCTTCATCACAAAGGAATCTCTGTTCAGTAGACTAGAAACGTCCACAAATGTACCAGAGCTGGGTGCTCTATGCCTCTTGTGTATGCCACTTGTGCACGTGATCTTTCTGGCAAATCAGCCACAGCCATGGTGAAATGAGAACATCTACTCCATCCTCTCATGTGCCTGGGGATAGAGTACTTTATGAGCAATCGGGCATCCAATAAATATTGACTAAAAAAATGATTAGCATAACATAATAAAAATGTAACATTGTACTGTTTCTCTTTCATAATGGCATGCCATCTATAAAATATATAAAATATAAACTGGTGGAATTATATGTTTCCTCTACAAAAATTAGACTGTGAAAGGAGAAGCTTTTTAGAAATATGAGTAATGCAATAACTAACATATTTCAAATTATCCACAAGCTTATATAAAGATTATCAATGATAAGTACCTTCTCAAACTCCAGAAGGATTATCTCTTCAAGATTATCAAATGTATTTTAAAATTTTGTTGCCTGGATTTATTAATTTTTTGAAAACTTGTATTAAATTTTCCTACCATGTCTATGGTTATTCCTATCTCTTTCTGGTTCCATCATTTTGGGTTTTTGTTGTTTGTTGTTGAGATTTTGCTGTTTTGGTTTGCTTTCTATTTTACAATTTTGTCCTGCCTACAATTTCATGACTATTGAACGTTTTTGTCAAATTTTTTGTATTACTTTGCTCTGGGATGTCATGTATGTCATCAAATTTCTGATGTCAAAACAGAAGAAATTTGGACTTTTTCTTTAAAACTCTAAAATTTGTTATTATTTATTTATTTACTTATTCATTTATCCTATTGTTTTGGTACCAGGGCACTTAACCATTGAGTCACATCCCAAGACCTGATTATTTTTTTTCTTTTGAAACAGAGCCTCACTAAATTGCTGGCCTTGAACTTGCAATCCTCCTGACTCAGCCTTGGAGCCAGTGGGATTACAGGTGTGGGGGGCCACACCTAGTTGAAATGTTTTTAAAATGGAAATTTCAAACTATTCACATAAAGTGCAACTACTTATACATTTGACTTATTTCTCCCCATTTATCTTTTTAAAAATTTATTTTTATTGTAGATGGACCTTTATTTAACTAATTATATATATATATATTGCGCTGAGAATAGAACCCAGTGCCTCAAACATGCTAGGTAATCTTTCTACCACTGAGCCACAACCCTAGAGCACTCCATTCCATTTATCTTTATGTTTTCTATTTATCATTGCTTTGCATTCAGTCTCTTTTTGTTCTCTTTCCTTCATTTAATTAATCTAGTTGTTCCATTTTTTTCTTCTTTTTCAGGTGTTAGAAAGATATCCTTTTATATTCTGCCTAGAGATTACCTTCACATTTTAATGCTCACACTTAAATGTATATATCTTATCAATGTCTACAAATTATCAGTATGTCTAGCAATCCCTTGGTCAAGGTGAGAGTTTAAGACTTAGTCCTAGATCCATCTCTGTTTTGAATTTTCTAATCCCTAAACTCTCACATCTACTCTTTACAGGTTGGGGATGTTAGTTCCTATCATTAACAATGGTTTCTATCTATGTTATGTGTCAATAGTTCATTAGACTATCTAACTTTCATGGGTTTTGTCCTGCATCTTTTTATTTTTTATTTTTTATTTTTTGGTGATATGGGAGATTGAACCCAGGGAGTACTTGACACTGAGTTACATCCACAGCTCATTTTATATTTTATTTTCAGCCAGGATCTTGCTAAATTTCTGATGCAGAACTAAAACTTGCTCCACCTTCCCTCCCCAGCAGCTGGGATTACAGGCAAGTGTCATCATACCCAGTTTGCCCCACATCTTAATCATTACTGTATCCATTTTATTTTTCATGTTATTACTCAGCAATATGTTTTTAAGATTACTTTCAAAGGTCTGTGGTCAAATCCAAATATACCTTTATTTTGCCTTCTCACTAAAACATAAGTTTGGTTGAGTATAGAATTTGAAGTGCAAAATTATTTGCTTTCAGAAATAGATAATCTTTAGTATTCTGGCTTTCTGCATTACTCACTGGTTTCAAAAAAGTTAAAGAAAATTTGCAAATTCTTCTGCTTGGAAAAAATTACTGAAGTTGATGTTTAATACATAAAGGAATAGTCTTTTTTTTCCCTTCTAGTTTTGCATAGAGCAAGGAAGCAAAGAAACTAAAACTGAAAATGGGATTCATTCTTATAAACTCTCATGTAAAGTGAATTCTAAGTACCATCTGCTAAAGTGAAGAGATTAACAACAGAAAGGAAACAGCAAGAGTGTCACATGCCTTGAAACTATGTTCACTCTGGAAGGAGTCTGATTCAGGTGAATTAAGATTTTTTTTTTTTTTTTTAGTAGTAGTGTTCAAAATAATCAGCTGCCACTAATAGACAATGCTACTTTATATTTCTTTAAATTTTGTTCTATTATTTATGTAATAATCTGCCAGTAGAAGTTGTCCTATTAAAAGTGGTCATTTTAATAAACAGCATTTTTTTCTAAGAGAAATATCTACTCACACAATAGTCAACCACAATCTATGTTTTGTTAACTCTGGACAATGGAACACTTGGTCACTAGAGTCACAAAACTTAAACCAAAAATATACCATTCTCTGCATAAATTTCACAGGCTGCTCTGAGGAGGAAATAAAATCTCTGAAAGAGAACATTTTTTTCCACCTTTTTTTACTCTTTTCATCACCATGTCCTTCCCCTCAAATTTCCTGGCAATTGGAAAGGGAGAAAACTAACTTTACAGACTCATTCAAACCAGGGAAAACAATTTATTGTTCATACTTCAAATCTTCTGCTGAAATTTGTGTTTTCTACATCACCTACACCATTCCCTACCAGAAGAGCCTCTTGAATGACAAATGATGTTAAGTGGGATCCAAAATAGAAAGCACAAATCATAGCAGCTGACAGTCACAAAGAGGCAAATTAATCAAGGCATGTTAAGGTAAGTAGTTATCTTTCTCTGTGAGAGAGGAGATAGGAGGACAATACAGCTGAGGGGACTCTACAGCCATTTTCTATACACTCACGTACTATCTAAAACTTTTACAATGTGAATATAGTAATACATTCATTGTATAATATTAAAGTAATGTTAACAGTGAAAGGACACTAGAGATGACTGGTAAAAATCCCTCAGTTGTAATGCTATACATTGAATGTTTAGTCCCTGTCTCCACCCCCACCCCCAATTCCTCAATGAAATAGTGTTAGGAGGGGGCTTCTGGGAGGTGATTTGGTCATGAGAGGAAGCCCTCATAAGAGGGATCATTTCCATTTTAAAAGAGATCTCAGAAAGCTCTCTTACCTCTTCTGCCATGTGAGGACACAGGAGGATAGCAACTATAAACCTGAATATGGGCTCTCACCAGACACCCAACTACCAATGTTTTGTCTGTGACTTCTCAGCCTCCAATGACTTCCCAGCCTCCTGAACTGTTCAGAAATAAATTTCTATAGTTTATAAGTCACCCAGTTTGTAATATTTTGTTATAGAAGCCCAGATTGACATGTATAAATGATGAAACTGAGACTAGAAAATCTGATATACTCCAGGTCAAGATTTACCCAATTTTCAATTTCTAACCTCCATCTGAAGAGGCGTATGAGGAGACAAGCATAGAGTTGCTCTGAAAATAGCCATCCTCCCTTGAGAAAACAAGGGATACCAGGTTCTGAGAAATAAGACAATCCAGAAACTACATAAGAAACACTTCTGGTTGGGCACAGTGCCACACACCTGTAATAATTCCAGTAGCTCAGGAGGCTAAGGCAGGAAGATCCTGCATTCCAAGCCAGCCTCAGCAAAAGCAAGGCACTAAGCAACTCAGTGAGATCCTGTCTTTAAATAAAATACAAAAAATAGGATTGAGGATGTGGCTCAATGGTCAAGAGCCCCTGAGTTTAAAAAAAAAAAAAAAAGAAAGAAAGAAAAGAAAAGAAATACTTCTGTTCAAATATTGGAGGAAGTAAGAATATGTGCCAAGAACAGAGAGGACAGTTAAGGATGTAAGTCACAAAGTCAATCCAAGGATTTAGGACCTACGATATAGGAGCAGTCAAGATATTAATATTAGGGCTGGGGTTGTGGCTCAGTGGTAGAGAGCTCGTCTGGTATATGTGAGGCAAGAGGTTCGATGCTCAGCACCACATAAAAATAAATAAATGAAATGAAGGTATTGTGTCCATCTACAACTAAAAAATTTTTTTTTAAAAAAGATCAGTATTAAACTGGACCACCTGGTTGCCTATAATAAATGGTAGAAATTAGGTCTTCACTGTTAGTTTATTCAGATCAGTTTTTTGTAAATAGCCATGGAGATGGGGTGGCAACCAGTGGCAGAAAGCTTCCTAGAACACAAATACTATAGGTCCAATTCTAGTTTAAAAATCTTTGCATATTGCATCATTTGTCAAATACCAGTAATAAGAATTTCTTATGCCTCAGTGATACAAAAGCAGATATAAGAGGTTATAGATCCATGGGAAAAAGAAACTAAGATCTTCCAAATGGAGATAAGAGCAATCACTATGAGCTTTGTTCCTGTAACCCTAGCAATATTATTTCCATGAGATTGAGACTGAATCAGGGGAAATTTGGAGACCATTATTTGGGAGAATACACAAAAGAGATAAATAATATAAAGACCTGGGCACAAATGACTGGGACAAGCCAAAATAACTTTTAGTCTTTGTCTGTACTTTCCTCAGACAGAAAAACACAACGGTGCCTGATAGGACAATGATATCATGAAATTATAAATATGAGAGTAAACTGAAGTTCAGGTTAAGTTTCTCATTTGCCAAAAGTCTAAACAAACTTCTTGATAATTAATCTCCAAAATGTGTGACTCTGCTGCAGACTTGTGCACATAAATTATAATAAAGAACCTTGGTATGCAATTTGATTCAAAGTGCTTTTTAGTAAAGTACATAATGATGCATGCTGAGGAGATGCAGGTATATTTAATTGGATATAATTAAAATAATGATGTGTGTTTAAAATAATGATATATTAAAAAATGTTAAATGTAAGTGGCTGAAGAACCTGTAATAAAAAGTCAAAGCAGTAACTAGTTTTTGATTACTTGATTATTCACAGAACTAATACCCTTCATTTAACAAGTAATGCAGGTAATGCTTGTAATAATGTCACAGTGGAGGAGTTCAAGGAGCCCTGGTGACAACGTGGGCCTCCCCCACTCCCAAGGCTCCCCCTCATTGCTTGGGACTAGTTTCACCTTCCAGCTCTCTTCTCTTCATGCCAACTCTTTTCATCAAAATAGTAATAATAATAATTTCTCCAAGATAGCTAAAATATTGACAATTGTTGAGGCTGAGCAGTGGTAATGAGATAGGAATTTGGGGTTACAGAAAAGAGAAGGATGTTGAGTAGTCTCAAAAGAAGGAGTACCCATGAACCCCTGAACTGCAGAGCACACCCATGAAACACAGAAATGAGAAAGCATACATGAAGAGTTGCAACCCCTGAGAGACCCAGCCTGCACCCTTGTCCTGAGCCCTTGTTTGCAAAAAATTTAAATGAAGGCAGTGAGCAAGTGCAGGGAAACTGGTACAAAATTGTGTAACTCTGCCCCGACTCTACCTCTAGTCCAGCCCCTAGAAACCATCCCTCTATAAATATTAACACCCTACACTAACAGGGTGCGGTTTCCCCCTCTGGAGATGGCCCACATTCTCCCTTGTATGTGCCTCTGCTTTCCTAAATGAACCTCTGTCTATGGCTCTGACTGGCATATGCTGAAAAGTCTTTTAAAACACCATTGTCCTGAGTCCAGTTCCCCTTTCTCTCTAGAACTTTTCAGATCCTTCTTCTAAGCCATCTCTTCTCCTGTGACAGTTACATCAGGTTCAGTGTATTTGTTCTCTCCATGTTCTTTTGAGATGTTCTTTTATTAGTAGAAAAAAAGTATCTATTTTTGAGCATAGGTTTTATAATGTGTGAAGACTTTGCTTCTTCCCCATTCAAAGGACAGACCATACTAACTTGTGCATGCACGCACTGGCATTACTTGAGGCCTCGGAAATTCTCTTAAAATAAGTGGACAAGTATCATCACATAGAGGGGTGTTTCTAACTTTCAGCCCTGGTTAGGTAATGCCCCCACAGAGACTGCTTTTTGCCTGGATACCTCTCACCATCTGGAGTTAGTTTTTGGTCCCTTCCTTGTCTTTCACCATTTCTCTGCTTCAAGTTCAATCAATGGTTCCTGTCTGCCTCATTATTTTCCAGAGCCTGGTCCTCACCCATACACCAGGATTTCTCAGATGAGCAGCCAATGAGCCAGTGCCCTACTGCCCAGACATCTCATTACCTTCTGTCCTCTGCTGCCCAGCTGTGACTTCTAACGGAGCTCAGTTCAACTCCCTGCAGGGTTGTACAGGCAATTACTGTCCTTGAACCCCAAGCTCTATAATTCATGATCATGATCAGATCTTAGGAGAGGCAAATGGTTTGCTTGATTCTTTTTTTTTTCAGTTCCTGCTTATATGACTAAGCTTTGCACTCAAAATGGGAAACTAGGCTATGGTACATCTGTAACACTTCCTATGGATAAAAAACATTTATTGTACATCTTTCTATAGTTCCTCTTTACTTTTTATATTTAGTAATTGATTCATTGTAATCCTGTTTCTATGAATTTGAAATAGCTCTTCTGGACTTTCAAAAGATTATTCTAAAAAATTTATCAATTTTCATATCATATTTACTGAAAATGTTTCTGAGAGTAAATTCCTAATTTAAAAAAGGACAAAGTTTCACTAATTGTATGAATGTATTGTTATCTTATACAAACTATGCTAAAGCATTCCAAAATTCAAACAAAAAAAATGGTTAATTTCAGAAGGCACAATGGTGCATTCTTATAATACCAGCTACTGGGGAGTCTGAGGCAGGAGGATCACAAGTTTGAGGTCAGCCTTGGCAACTTAGTGAGACCCTGTCTCAAAATAAAACATTAGTAGAGCATCTCTGGGTTCAATACTCACTACTGCTAAATAAATTTTTAAAATTATTAAAATAAAATTGTCAAACCCTCCAAAAGTTAAAAGTAGCAATTTTACATTTTCATCTTAAAAATGATCATAAAGTAAGGTATCTTATTTGCACAAACACATAGGACAGCTAGAAAATAATACACATGGGAAATAAAGGTCAAGAAACTTTTTGGCATTATTGTGCCTTATGGCAATTCAATTTCCACTTATATGGACTCTGACACCAAGTTTGATTATTCAATGGCGATGATCCAGTTTATAAATTGTACCTATCTTTTCCTATTCCTGTTTTTGTTAGGTTCATCTTTGCACTACTTGATTGCTCAAAATCGCTTTCGTAATAAAGTAATAAAGAAGTATAGGCCACAGCTTAGGAGGTTGAGGCAGGAGGATTGTGACTTCAAAGCCATCCTCAGTAAAAGCGAGGGATTAAGCAACTCAGTGAGACCCTGTTTCTAAATAAAATACAAAATAGGCCTGGAGATATGGCTCAGTGGTTTAATGCCCTTGAGTTCAATCCCTGATATCCCCCCAAAAAAAACTGGAGAAAAAGAAATACAGGCCAGAAAACAGAATACGGGTTAACCAATTATACCAATTTTATTATCTCTCTAATACTTGTTTGGAGGAAAATTTTAAATCGCTGAACAAAGTACACTCTCTGGAGTTCAAAAACTGTATAATTACTCTTTTCCCAACACTAGAAACAATATGGGAGTTGTTTTTATATCCCAACATTAGCAAGATAATCACAAAATCCAATTCTCAAATATTCAGTTTTAAAAGATTTCCTAGCTAACATGGTATATAAACAAGACTATCCAGGATCCTAGTTAGTTGTCTGCAAAAATCTTGGTCTAAATCCTATGAGGGTGTTTACATTTTAAGTCTATGCGCGTTACTACTATCCAAAAGGATATTTGAAGAATCGATTAATTTTTTAGAATTTAAATAATTTTTAAAATAAAACATTTGTCTTCTCTCAGCAAGTTTTAACATTGCCAAGTTAGTTTTCTCAATGTTTCTCCTTGTTCCTTCTCATTTCCATCTCAACCACCCACTATCTCTGACCCAGATCTCCACCACCAGATTTGTACATGAGAGAATGGGGAAACATGTGGAGAAGAAGGAAGGGTGAGGAGGAATGACAAGAGCCAACAGAAACTTTTACTGGGGCCAGAATTTGGAGATTATGCTGCAAGCTAAACATAAAGCAGCCAAATTGTTTATTTTGCAGTTAGTGGAATTTTGTTCTTCAATGTCAAGAGGCAGGAGCCAAAGTCAAAGTTTTCCCAAGACTTAAAGTAAAGATATCCTTGATCATGTACACAATCTTGGAATGCTTGTAGGTTAGAAATGATGTCCTTTCACTGGATGGATTTACAGGCCAAAATGCAGTCAAGCTTCGGAGGCTCCCTGGCTCCAGCTACAACAGTGAATGAGGTAAGTACAGATTTCCAAACCACATCTTTGACTTGGCTATGAATGCTTTCTGTGGTCCAACCCTCTCCCTAGATTCAAATGATGGTTCCATGTTCTTATTTATTTTATTCTGTATCAGAGATTGAACCCAGGGGTGCTTAACCACTGGGCCACATTCCCAGCCCTTTTTATTTTTTTATTTTGAGACAGCATTTCACCAGGTTGCTTACAAGCTTACTAAATTGCTAAGGCTGGCTTCGAACTTACAATCCTCCTGTCACAGCCTCTCTAACCTCCAGGATTACAGGCATACATCACCATGCCTAGCTGATTCTAAGCTATTTGAGATGCTGTCACCTAATGAATTTATTTTCTAAATCGGTAAAGGATAATGAAAAAGTATACAGGAGTCAAAATGTGTAAGGTGTTAAATGCCATCCAAGAAAAATCAGTTTCCCTTTAGAGGGAACTATAAAAGTTGTCCTTTTTTGGGGATGTGTGTGGGGGGTGTTAAAACCTGGGCCTTAAGCATACCACTGAGCTCTACACCCAGACCAACAACAGTATGTTTTTAAATAGAATATAAGTAAGGTTAGATTTATTTTAGAAAGATACTTTTCAAGATGCCAATTTTTATTCTTGTAATTCCAGCAACTCAGGAGGCTGAGGCAGGAGGATCTCAAGTTTATATGAATCTAACAAAAACAGGAATAGGAAAAGATAGGTATAATTTATAAACTGTCTCAAAATTTTAAAAATACAAAGGTTGCCAGGTGTGGTAATGCACAAACTATAATCCCATAATTCGGGGGCTAAAGCAGGCCAATCTAACAAATTCAGTGAGATCTTGTCTCAAAAATAAATAAATAAATAAATAAAAGGGTCTGATAGCTCAGTAATAGAATAACCCTGAGTTCAATCTCCAGTACCATGCAAAAAAAAAAAAAAAATCAAAAGGAAAGATGCTAATTATTTTTCAAAATAAATTTAATACAACACAAAAATCTCACAAGCTTTGTTTAAAAAAAAAACCTTGATTAAATGGTATTTAATTCACTTGGAAAAATATAATATGGTAGGAAAATTTAGGAAATCTTTGTAGGAAAAAAGAAAAGGAAAGGAAAAAGGCAGGAGGTTTGCAAGTTCAAAGCCAGCCTCAGCAACTTAGTAAGGCCCTAAGCAACTTAGCAAGACACCATCTCTAAATCAAATATAGAAAGGATTGAGGATCTCAGTAGTAAAAAGCCCCTGGTTTCAATACCCTACCAAAAAAAGGAAGGAAAAAAAAAGAGAGGAGAGCAAATTAGAATGTGCCCTACCAAATATTAAACATACTAGCAAGCTACTGGACCCAAAGAGACAGGGCATTTTTATTAAAATTTGTAGCCAGAATGATGAAACAGAATAGAAGCCCAGAAACAGATGCAAAATATGTACTTAAGAGCTGGCATCTCTAATCATTGGAGTTTGCATTAAACTATAAATAATATGAGTAAAGCTGACCAACCATTTAGGAAAAAAATGAAATCCAAACCACTGTCTCATACTTCATGCCAAAGAATTTCCAAAGGGAAAAAAAAAAGTAAAGCTTAATTATAAGTCATGTAGCCATAAAATATTAAAAGAATTGTATGTGATAAGGAATTTCTACCTGCTAATTAGAAAAAATTTAAAAAAAAAAAGAATTTCATTTTTAGCCTGGCCTGATGTGGTGGCAAACATCTATAATCCCAGTGACTCATGAAACTGAGGCAGGAGGATGGAAAATTGGAGTCCAGACTGGGCAACTTAGTGAGACCCTGTCTCAAAATTTAAAGAATGAAAATGGCTGAGGAATGCAGTTTAGGGGTACAGGGTGCCTGAGTTGAATCGCCAGGACTCAAAAAAAAAAAAAAAACAACAACAACAACAAAAAAAAACACTCAGAAACATTGCATTTCAGCTCTGGAGTGCAGCTTAGTAGTAGAGCATTTGCATAGTATGCACAAGGCCATGTGACATGCATTCAGTCCTCAGCACCACAAAAATAAAAAAGAAGTCCACTTTAAGAAATTTTTTCCTAAGAAAATGAGGCCAAGATAAGAGATATACATCAATAGATCTAGAAAAACATTCAACATATTATTCATAAAAGTAAAATAACCTGAATAATCATGAAAAATAAATTGTCTAAGGGCTGAGTGCTGTAGCTCTGTGGGAGAACTCTTACCTCACAAGAGAGAAACTATATCATTAGACAAGAATTGCAGGACATAATGAAAAAGCTGCCCAGCAGGCAAATGGGGATAGGCTGGAAAATGAGCCTTGGAGATATTGGTTAAAAACATCATCATGACTTTTAAAAGCACCCATAATTCTCCAAGGAAAATGTTTGCTACGTCCAAAATGCTTTTAGAGCTCTTATCATACTAGGCTTCCATTTTCCCAATTACAAGGGATTTGATTTCCTGAAATGATAATCATCCTAACACTTTCACTCTGTCTCATACAATGGATCAAGCCATCCCTGCTCTAAGTCCAAACTCTTGGCCTGGATCTACTGGCACTACACTGGGACCACATGATCTCTGACCACATTCTCTATCTGTCTCCTTGTTATTTACTGTGACTCCATCCTTCTGACCTTTCCAGTCCTTAAATACGCTGAGTTACCTCCCATGTCAGGAGCTTTGCACATGCACTTCCCTTAGCTGCAAAGGTCCTCCTTGGCTTATCCCATGGAGTTTTGGGTCATAATCCCAAATACCATAATCTTGAATATTAAAATCCCAAAAGATCAAAATCCCTAAAATCTAAAATCCTTCAATTCTAAAATCCCAAAAGATCAAAATCCTGAACATATAATTCTGGAACAAAATATTAAAATTCGCTAAAAGACACTTAGTTACATTTTTTAAAGGGGATTTATTTGAAAAATATATAAAACCATGACACAACGCTTCATACATAGGCCCTGTTACACAATAAAATAGGTGATAATACTATACATATTTTTGGAAGCATAAACACTTAGGTATACTAATGACAGTCCCATGGGTACAACAGTTATGAGCAGATGAACCATATCCATACAGAAATGGGTCAAAAAGTAAAAGGTATAAGTGCATATGTTGGTAATTGTGTGCAACCAGCTTTATAATTTTGGTCATCTGAAAAACAATGAAGAACAAGGCTTTTGGTGAGATTGATCAAAAAACATGCTGGGTCACAGCATTGCCTTTGGGTATACACATTATAAGTGTATGCACAAATGTTAAAACCTTCCAGGCATGGTGGCACATATAATCCCAGCAACTGGAGGGAAGAAGGATTATAGGTTTGTGGCCAGCAATTTAGCAAGACCCTAAGCAACTTAATGAGACCCTGTCTCAAAATAAAAATTAAAAGAAAAAAAAATGAACTGGGGATATAAGTCAGTGGCAAAGCACCCTTGGGTTCAATCCCCACTACAATAAAAAGAAAAGTTAAAACTCCCTCAATAAATCAAGAGATATCTTTTTTGTACATTTACATTTGTGAAAAATCAAATTTTTACACATCTCAGCTCTTTGAGTGACTACATTTGTAATCTGCATGAGTCAATTATAAGCAGAGAAACCATTCTTGAGCCCCATTTCTAAAGAGCAACCCCTACCCATATATATCACTCTATCACGTCATCTTATTATATTTCCTTTACAGAATTTTCCTCTATTCAAGATTATTTTTTACTTGTTCATTGGCATTTTTTTTAAGAATGTAAGCTTCATAAGAGTGATCATGTCAGCCCAGCACATAAAATAGAGCCCAACATAAAGCAGGCTTTATTACGCTTATAGGACGCAGGATTGAGGCATTTATAGTAAGAAGCACTAGGTTTGAAATCAGAAGATCCAAATTCTTTATAATCTTAGCTCAGTCAACCTCAATTTCCATTTCTCCAAAATATGGCCAGAAATGTTTATCATGAAACTTCAATTATTCATTCATTCTTTCATTTAGTCATCAACAAATGTTTCCCACATACCTTCTGTGCTCTAGGTACTAAGTTAGCTGCTGAGGATACAGCTATAAATAAGAAGTTTAATCTAGTATCTGAGACAGTCAGGCTTAGAGGCAGTTACAAACAATACTACTCCTATCAAAAGGACTAAGCAAAACAAAAAAACAAAAGACAGGCCTGGGGTTGTAGCTCAGTGGTGGAGTACTTGACTAGCAAGTGCAAGACCCTGGGTTGGATTCCCAGCACTGCAAAAGAAGAAAAAAAAAAAAAAAAAAAGGAACAAGCATAGAGTAATATAAAACCAGTAGGAAGGGTATCAAATCCATTCTTATAGAATCAGGAAAGGTTGAACAGCCATAGAAATCAACATGGCAAACTAACACTGGGCAGACAAGGGGAAAATGGTCCAGACTGAGGGAATGATATGTGCAAAAGCCCAAAGGCAAAGATGAGGTAGAATGAGGAACTCCTTATTCTGACTAAGACTAGGAAGAGGGAGTGATGGCAAATTTCAAGGCTGGAGCTCCAAAGAGAATCCAGGTGATTATGGGCCTAGGCACCATCGTGGACATTTTGGAGAACTTCAGCAGCAGGACCAAAGCCAAGAAGCCTTGGGGAAGTGGGGAGGTCTACGAGGGCATATCAGGAGTGATTCTAGAAACAGAAAGAAGCCAGGGCTTTGGACATGCTAAGGGGTTATACTCCACGCTTAGAGTGATGGGCGGCTACAAATGGACTTTAAGATGGACAATGACCAGTCCCACCCAGCAAAAACAACAAAGGGAGAGAAAATAAGAAAACAAAAGGGTTGTTCATTAAACCCAGGAGAAAAGAAAGGTGTGGCTTGAATTAAGAGCGACAGTGGTGATGAATCAGAGAGAGAAGTTCAAGAGATACAGCAACAAGGTGACTCATAGGGAAAAGAGGAGGGGGAGGTCTGAAGGACAAGTCCCAGGGTCAGACCTGACCACCTGGAATGCTGTTGGTTTCATTCAGGGACACAGGAAACTCAGGAAGGGGAGCAGATTGGAGAGAAAGATGATATGTATGATAGGAATGTAAAAAAGTCTCCTAAAAATCAAAATTGCTGGCTGTCAACCCATGTTGCTGGGCGTTATCTGTATGATAGGGGATTCCACTGATACATCTTTAACAATAGCAGTCCTTTCTTAACTCAGTAGAAAGATAATAATTAATGGATAGAATTTCATTAATCTTAAACTCTTTTATAAATTTTTCTTAAATTTTGCATTCTGTTTCTGCTTTTTATAACTACCTGACTCAAGACAAAATTCCAAGCTTAGTGATTGTTTGAGATTGAGGTCTGCAGGAAGCTAAGAGTTTCATGTGCAGGATATGTATACAGAGCATCCTGAGGATCAACACTTCTAGAAGGACATTGGAAGCTGGACCAAGTGAGGCAGACACCAAGGGTAATATGGGCCCGGTGGCCACCATGCACAAACCCCCAGGGATTTCTGGAATCGAAACAACTTGTCAGCATTAGCCCAGACTGGATGGAAATGACCAAGCCTTTATGCCCTTTTCAGAAAGCCACTGGCTGGCATACTCGGGCAAGGCAGTTTTCTACAGTGGGCGCAACCCTGATAACCAAAGACTGCCTGCTAACTGCATTCCCAAAGCTGAGCCAGAATAATTCCTTAGTGAAGTGAAATCTGAGCAGTGCACAAAGTGATTGTAAGTCATCTGTTACTTCAATATATCAAGACCCTCAGAGGACATTCTGATGGCCAGAAGACACACAACCCTGAGCAAGTGAAAAAGTTCTTCTTTTCTACAAACCTTTGTCAAGCACATTGTGTCAGGCACACAATGTGTTGGCACTGTAGCAGTGGTTAATCACACACATGGCCTTCAGGGAAATTTTAATCTCACGAGGGAAGCAGTTCTATCTGTCTGTCGGTCGGTCTATCTATCTATCTATCTATCTATCTATCTATCTATCTATCTATCTATCTATCTATCCATCCATCCATCCACCCACCCACCCACCCTAGGAATTGAACCCAGGGATGCTCTACCACTGAGCTATATCCCCAGCCCTTTACATTTTATTTTGAAACAAGGTCTCACTAAATTGCCCAGTCTAGCCTCAAATTTAAGATCCTCTTGTCTCAGCCTCCCTAGTCACTGGGATTTATAGGCATACACCACTACATCCTGAAGGAAACAGTAGAATATAATTGTGTAATTAAACAAAGGACTTCCCCATAGAGATAAGTGCTCTAAAGAAAGTAAATAAAAGGTGTCTCATTACACAGAGTGCCCCAGGAAAGCTGCTACACTCCTTGGCTCATGGCTCCTTCATCTTCAAAGACAATGGTGGCATCTTCTCTCCTCTCTGATCTTTGCCTCCTTTGTTTTCTCCACTCTGATCCTCCTCTCCCCTCTATATAAAGGCTGTGAAATGACACACCAAATCACTAGGATTACTGTGCCTGGCTGTCTTCAGTATTCACCTCTCCTACTCACATCCTAAACCCCCACACTTCCCACCCTCCACACCACCACCAGTGCAGGCCTATGATAATCACAATTCATTAGCTCATTCTAGAAGCCAAACACCTGCAATTACTATCTTCATGTCCAATTCCTATGCCAGATGGACATCCTGAGCCAGGTATTGAACCTTGTTTATCTCTGTAACCCATGCTTCACAGTCCCTGGACCACAGCAGGTGCTCAGTAATGCCTAATGAATGAGTTAATGAATGGAGGAGTCTAGTTATAACCTTCTATAGTTCTATGAATCTACAAGGGTAGGAGCCCTATTAAATTCTCATCAAAGGAACATATTCTGATTGTTTATAAAGCAGTTGAGGTGCTATAAAAATTTACAGTGATGGCTCAGTACATCCCCGAGGAGCGTATCTGCACCCCCACAGCCTCCTTAGGCCTCCTAAGCCAGAGCCGCACATAGTCATAGACATGCAGTTGCAAAGAGGGCATCTGGGTAAAGTGGCAAGGAGGCAGGTGGTATAGCACATATTTCTTTGCAACTTTTACAAAGGAGAATCAAGTGGCCCTGTGATATGGCTCTCATTTTTAGTTAAGATATATTTTCTCTCTTTCAGCATAATCTCATTTACTCTGTACCACCAAAAATATTTTAAAAAAGGAAAAGTAAGATACTGAGAAGGGCCCTTCTCTATGCTCCCCATTCGAGTGCCTGCCAAACCAATTAATACCTCCTGAATGTTATCTCCCCACTATGTTAATGTTATGTTAATAAATGCAATTAAGATAACATTCAGGAGGTGTTAATTGGTTTGGCAGATGTACATGAATAAGAAGTGCAGATATTTTGCTTTCCCTATTTATGGAGGCAGGAAGTGACACAAAGTTGGACAAAAGGAAACTTAATTTGCTTCCAGTCTCTTTTGATACCACTTAGACCTTTTCTGTTAAGTCATATATGGGATTTTTAAAAAATGCTAATTTAGATGGCATTACAAAGATGAAGTGATTGTTAAATGTTGCAAAAACACTGAAATTGTCTCTTGCCATAAGAATTAACTACATGATGCTTACGCTGTTTAAAATGCTATATATGCCATATACGCCATATATACACACACACTCTCTTTCTTAAGTGTCTAGAGAATATATGCAAATTAGCGCTGATGCTAATCTACGAAGCAGATTGTTCCAGAGGACTAACTCCCAGACTATTCTTGATATAATTAGTTTTTTAATGTATCCAGTGATTTAAGAGTTAATGGTTCTTTTATTCTAACTTACCACAACATGGTAGGTTTTGTTTTTGTGTTAGAAATTATACATACATATAAAACATTGCACCTTACTTTGCAAAACAGAAGTGCTTCACTGAAAGGAAGCCTAGGTTTATACAGACTTGGAGTAAAGAGATTCACACCGTCTTGCCCTGGAGGACACTATGCTCATTTCTGGAACATGGCATTTGTGAGCCCATCACACAGCCTTTGTCAAGCTTAGCTTCTTCAGAACTTTAATAGGATCCACCTCAAATAAGTGTCCCATTGAGATTTGAGGTGTGAGAGGACACCAGTGCACGGACCCACTGAGGTTCCTTCCTATGAACCAAATGAGGAGATCTAACCTGAAACAGTAGATGAAATGTCCATCAACCTAAACTTCCAACAAATTGGAAGCACATTAGGTCAATTCTAAGAAACATCTGTTGTGGTTTAGATATGGACTGTCCTTAAATCTATCTATGGATTTAGAGATGGGGACCTTGGGACACGATCAGGATTAGATAAGATCATCAGAGTGCAGCCCCCATGATCAAAATCTTGTGGCTTTATAAGAAGAGGGAGAGAGACCAGAAAACATATATATGCCTGCTCTGTCTCTTGTCATAGCTGCCCTCTGCTACCTCAACACTTTGCCATCAAGAAAGCTATCATCAGATGTAAACCCTTGAATCTCTGTGAGTTAAATAAACCTCTTTTGTTTATAAAGTCTCCCAGCTTCAGACATTTTGTTATAGTAATGAAAAACAGACTATATGTCATCTGTGCAATGCACCCACATTTTAAGAAGGGGACTGAAAGAAGAAAAGGATGAAAAGAAAGAGGAGAAAGACCACATTATATTTTATGTTTATTGAAAGATTGAAATCTAATTTCACAAATGTTAAAATGTACCTCTTAAGAATGTTATGTATTAAAAAGAAAAAAAGATAACAGAGCAAGAATTCAGTACACAGACACCTGATTGTTTCAAGTACATAATTACAGGGAATTTACCAATCCTTGAGAAATACATGCAAGTTTTTCTGCTAAACATCCATCTGTGCTCTTAACTGTCCCTTCAACACTTTTCTCAATAAAATTTCTTTGTATGTGAAGTGTAGAGCAACGAAATTGTTCCCAGCTTTCAACTTGCAAATAGTGGTAATTTCTTAAGTGATAAAATGTTATTGTTAGACAGGTGCGGTGGCACACACACTTAATCCCAGCAACTCAGGAGGCTGAAACAAGAGGATCCCAAATTCTAGGCCAGCCTGGGCAACTTAGCAAGGCCCTAAGCATCTTGGTAAGACTCAACCTCAAAATAAAAAAATAAAAAGGACTGGGGATGTAGGTCAGTGGTGCAGTGCCCCTGAGTTCAATCTCAATACCAAACAAAGGCGGGGGTATTATTGTCATTCTCCACAAACAATAAACTGTTGAAAGATGATTGCTATTACATGTCCTTGCAATATGTGTGTATAAATGTGTTTGCAATATTTTCCAGTAAGAATCATTGTGGCTCAAATTCTTTGAATTTTATAATCCTGGCTCCCCTCTAGGCTAGGGAAGCAGAGAAACCCTCCCAAGCATATTGACAATGGCTCAGAGTTTGAGGGCAGTTCCTTTCTGGCTTATGGTTTGGGTGGCCTTGATGACTTGACACAAATTCCCCTGAGAACCCATTCCTCAACTCCTTTAGGGGAGTGGTGCTCACTCTGGGCATCTCTTCCCACACTACCCCCAAAGCACAGGAGGCCACCTGAAAGCAGCACCATGCAATAAGGTCTAATGCTTAAAGCAGTATACACCCATCCAGAGGTACACAAACATTTGCGGTTTGTTCTTAATAGATTATACTCTATATTTTTCCTGAAATTATTGGGAGCATACATTGTGGCTGAGACAGAAAACAGGTATAAGAATGTTAGGGACTGAAATATATCCCTCCAAAGTTCATATGACGAAGCCCTACACCATAGTACTGAGGGCATGACTTGTTTGGAGGTAGAGTATTTAAAGGCATGATTAGGAGGCCCTGAGGCTGGGCCCTCATCCAACCTCACTCATGCCCTTACAAGAGGAGACACCAGGGATATGTGTGCACAGAGAAGAGGACAAACGAGGACCGTGAGCAATTAGCCATCGCAAGTCAAGGAGGAAGGCCTCAGGAAAACATAACCAAACCTGCCGACACCCTGATTTTGGATGTCCAGCCTCCTGAACTGTGAGAAAATAAATTTCTGTTGCTTCAATCACCCAGTTTGAGGTAAATTGTTATAACAGCCCTCCTGAACTAAGTGATTACTAAACACGGAATGATTGCTACTGGTTGGGTAGGGCTTAGAAACTGATACCCCAAATCCTGGCACTTTGGCATGCTGAACCAAAGCAGCAGCCCCAGGGTCTCTCTGGCCTTCCCCTGACCCTCTGTCCCTCCATCTTCTTTCCCTCCCAGGAAGGGGCTCTCTCTGAAGTTCCCCTGTGTACATAAAGGCTGGATCCTCCAGAAGATCAACTTGCAGAAGGAAAGACTAGAGTTGACGCTACGCCCAGAGCCCAGGTGGGCTTCACCCCAGGCTATTATCTCTTCTTCCAACCCACTCATCTTCCTTAAAATCATTTGCTCTCCCATTAAGTGGAGCTCTCCAAGTTCCACTTCCCTCTCCCCTATGAAGAGTAGGAAGGCTTCAGCCACCTGGTGCATCCTCAAGTCTCAATCTGTCACTTTGTGTGCCTGTATGTTGATAACTTTGTGAACCTTTTTTTCTATTAATCTGTCCATGGTCAGCTCATTTCAGCAGGCTCAGTGATCAACCCTCATAGGGTTGAGGGTGTGCCCTGAGACCCTAGAGCTCCCAATAGCTCTGTGTTAAAACGGATTTGAGCAAAGGCAAAAATGGCCTGGAAAGTAGCACGGCAGAACCCATGGTAGGTATTAGCCACTCCTCTTCCACAGGGTGAGATGAAAAAATCTAACTACTGTCTGAAACCTGCACATTAGAACAAACCCAAAAGTTCTTCCGTAGGAAAAAACTTGGTCTTGAAGGTACGTTTATATTCTTCCTCTGGTTAAAAATAGAAGGAATGCCAGGTATGGTGGTGGTGCACATCTGTAATCCCAGCAATCCTGGAGGCTGGAGGAGGAGGATCGCAAGCTGAAGGCCAGCCTGAGTAACTTAATCAGACCCTGTTTCAAAATATAAAATAAAGGGGCTGCAGGTGTAGCTCAGTGGTAGAGCATTTGGCCAGCATATATCAGGGCCTGGGTTTAATCCCCAGTAAAACACACACACACACACACACACACACACACACACACACACACACACACACACACATGCATGAAATATAGTCTTTGTCAGGCTCCTTAGCTTTCAGAAAAAAATGGCAGTCATCATCTGAACGTTACTAATTAGTAACTATTACACACAACTGAATAGAATCAATAACAGAACTGCTGCTTTCTTGTCAGAAAGACCAACTTAGAACTAATAGTATTCGTAGGAAATTAGTACTTTTATGAATACATGAATCTCATTTGATGATTTTTTTTTCTCTTTTTTATTTGTATTTTTTTTAATATTTATTTTTTAGGTGTAGATGGACACAACACAATGCCTTTATTTTTCTGTGGGGCTGAGGATTGAACCCGGGTCTTGCCCGTGTGAAGCAAGCGTACCACCGCTGAGCCACAATACCAGCACCTATTTGTATTTTTGAAGAACATTCACTTCATTTCTTCCTGCAAAGAATTCTGGAAAACCAGCAACCCTCTCTGAAGAATTTGTGGCCAAAAGCCATTAATTATGCAACCAGTTAGTTGCTCAGGCCCCAAACCTTGGTCACTTCCTTTATTCTTCTCTTGCCCTCATTCTCTGTGTCCAATCAATCAGCAACTCAGCTCTACCTGCAAAATGTCTTGAAATGTGTCCACTTCTCTCCTCAGTTGGAACCACCATAATTTCTCATCTGCACAAAGATGACAGTCTCCTACTTGCTTTGTTCACTAGGTCTCTGTTTCTACCATTTCAAACACAGAAGCTAAAGTATGTTTTGTTTTGAAATAAAGACTTTTAGTAGAAATTGGAGCATGCTTATGTTTAACACTTTGAAATATTTTATATCCCCATGTGCATTTACCTTTTTATATTCTCCTCCCTTAACCCTGCAGTTCAGCTCTATCTTAAATATGGTGTTCATCACCTCCAGGGATATCTTCTTTCTTTTACAATACTGTAGATGGGTGTGTATTATTCAGCTCAAGCTGCATAAGGACATACCACAGACTAAAAGACTTCAACAGTAATTCTGGAGACTGGAGTCCAGGATGCAGGTGTCAGTAGAGTAATTCAGCAAAATGCCACTTTTTCTAGCTTGCAGATGGCCCTCTTCATTCACATGTGGTTTTTCCTCTGTGTGCATATGTGTGGGGGCTGGGGGGCAGAGACAAAGGGGGGAGGGGAACCCTGATATTTCTTCTTCTTTCATAAGTAATATAGGCTTAGGACCCCATCTTATGACTTCATTTAACTTTATTTATCTCCTTAAAGGCTCTAAGTCCAGGGCTGGGATATACATATATATAACCATCCAAATGTAGTCACATTGGGGGTTTGGGCTTCAGCATACAAAAGTGTTTACCAATTCAGTACATCATAATATGTATGTATCGCTAAGACAGACTGTGATTTAAAAAATTATCTAAATGTATCATATTTACCTCAGTTAATGAAACTTAAGGAAGTTGCAATTGGAAATCATCCATTTAATAGCTGTCCCTTCTTCAACCCAAAATTCTCATTTGATCAATCATATTTTCAAAAACTGATGGGAAAAAATATTCCTAAATTCTGCTTTTAAATAATCTATAGGAGTCTAAATTACAATGTAATAAGAATTTATTGTGTGACTTATGCAAGGTGATGGGAATTGAAATTACATATATTTTATATTCTTCATTTATATTTCCAGGTATCTTAAATCTCTCCTATCTGAAGTTAACTGTCTGTAATCATAAAAATTAAACTTTACAATGTTTTTTAGAGACATCAAGAACTTTATCTCCCAGCTTTTGAATAAAAGACAAATTTATTTTTTAAAAAACAAAATTTTTATTTAAAGTAAATAGTAAACTGGCATATTCAAACCTTTTTACTGGTCAAGTTCAGTGTAATGTCATAAACAAGTTCTGATCTATACTGGCACTGGAGCCATCATATTTTTATTTTATAGTCAATTGGATAATTTTTCTTTCATTCCACCTCTCAGAATTTTGTCCTTTTGAGGCAGGAAAACAACTCAGCCCCATCCATATTGTCTCTCATTTAACAATCTATCTCCGGCGCATGCTAGGCAGTTACCAGTGACCTCATGCTGTGGACACATTTTCGGTGTATGTGCTACATTTTCCCATTCTGCTGTCCCCTTTGATCACCAACCTTGTCTTGTCTCCCACTCTCCTTTGCAACTCTAATCATTTTTACTCCTTTCAAACCATCTGGGAAAACATAAACAAAAAAACAAGGTCCCTAAAGAATACTTTCCCTTCCCAAAGCTGCTAGCTTAGAAAATTTCCATTTTATTTCTGCCTGAGTATTTTTGGTTTAAGAAGTTTTCTTTCTTACCTGGACTAGACAAGTGTACATTAGGGTCCACTGGATAGTCCTGTAGCAGTAACATCTCCAGACCCAGCAATATCTCCAGGCCCTCAGGCATCACAGTGGGAAGACCAAAGCTTTTAAAACTCATGTGAGTCATAATCCTACTACTTCCTGGCAAGATACCTGTGGCAATCATTAAGCTACTCTGGGACTCAGTTTCCTTACTTATAAAATGGGGATTATCATGATATCTAATTTTCATGGTTTTAAGAATTAAATAAATTTGTATACGTGAGTATTCCTTGAGAAGCATCTGAGGCTATTTTACATTGCTATAGCAAAATGCCTGAGATCTTATAAAGAAGATAGGTTTATTTAGCTCACAGTTCTGGAGGTCCAAGTACATGATACTGTCATCAGCTTCTGTAAAAGCCTCCTGGAATAACAGCCCATGGAAGGATTGTGTAGAAAAAGATGGTAATCAATCCAGTCCCATGATAGCAAGAAGTTACTTTCTCAAGAAAAGCACTATTCCCTCTCAATGACCTAATCAATTCTTTAAGGCACCAACTCCC
The DNA here is from genome assembly GCF_052094955.1 of Ictidomys tridecemlineatus. Classification (NCBI taxonomy): domain Eukaryota; kingdom Metazoa; phylum Chordata; class Mammalia; order Rodentia; family Sciuridae; genus Ictidomys; species Ictidomys tridecemlineatus. Next base: position 131,237,112 of record NC_135480.1, read on the forward strand.
CACACTGCCACATTAAGTACCTAGATACAATGTGAATTTTGGTGATAACAAACCACATTAAAACCACAGCAAGAGCGGGGCTAGGTGATGCACGCCTGCATTCCCAGTGGCTTGGGAGGCTGAAGTTGGAGGATCAAAAGTTCCAAACCAGCTTCAGCAACTTAGTGAGACCCTCTCTTCAAATAATAATAATTAAAAAAATTTAAAAAAATTTTCTTAAAGTGGCTCAAAAAAAAAAAAAAGTGGCTCAGTGGGAAAGAGGCTCAGTGGTTAAATGCCCCTGGGTTCAATCCCTGGCACTAAATAAATAAAACAAACATAATGCAAGGATATTAGTTTTTGTTTAGTTTAACAAACATTTCTTTAATAACTAACAGGGTGTCAAACTCAAAGGAGTATAGGTAACATAAACACATTCAGAGGGTATACATCTGAAGAACTAGGACCACAGCCTGCCTAATATCCCACTCTAGCCCATACTATGCATCTGAAAAAGAGACCCAGTGTTGCCAATTTTTTTTCCCCCAAGTAAAGCTAGAACTGGACGTCATGACACATACCTGTAATCCCAGTGGTTCAGGAGGCTGAAGCAGGAGAATTGCAAGTTCAAAGCCAGCTTCAGCAACTTAGTGAGGTCCTATGCAACTTACAAGAAGACCCTGTTTCTAAATTACAACAACAACAACAACAACAAAAAGTGGGGATGTGTCTCAGTGGTTACAAGCCCCTGGTAAAGCTAGAAATCAAGATGATTATTATGTAAAATCTTCCAATTTTTAAATGTAGAAAGCTAATTTTTTTTTAAATGCTACAAACAATATTTTTCTACTAGCCAGAGCTGTCCTACAAACCTCAACTTTGGCCTGCTGTCTGCCTCATACCCTGACTGGCCTTAGGAATTCAAGGAAAAAATGCAGTGTGTGGTGAACACCGGAATGCACTGCCTTATCCCCCTTTGAGAAATAGATGTGCTGTCCCTGCTGCGGGCAGTGCTCTTGGCCTCTATAGTTATTGCTTCAGCTGCAGAGATGCCTCACCCCTTCCTGGGTGGCCCATAGCATAGCCATTGACTGGTAAAGGCAGAGACACAAAGGCCTGACCACTTCATTCTAATTTGCAACAACTCTGAAAGGCCATCCTCGTGCCAGAGGGCTTCTCAGTGCCAGATGAAGCAGTTGCTGAGTTTGCATCAGAGTTTGTCTTCTCCGTCAGCCTGCTCCTGCCCCCTTCTTCTTTCCATAGGGGAGTGTTAGTTTTTCATCACTATGATGGTGAAAACTTTTGTGACCAAAATGCCTGGCAAAAACTAATTACAGGAGGAAAAGTTTACTTTGGCTCATGGTTTCAGAGGTCTCAGTCCATGGTCAGCCAGCTCCATTGCTCCGGGCCTGAGGTGAGGCAGAGCATCATGGCAGAAGACTGTAGGCAAGGAAAGCTGCTTCCGCCCATGGCACCTGGGGAGCAGAGAGAGAGAGAGCAGCACAGAAGAGGCTGGGGAGAAGGTAAACCCAAACAGGGCCCATCCCCAGTGACCTAACTTCTCTAACCATATCCTACAAGTCTTAAATGACACCCAATAGTCCCAAGTATGCTGGAGAACCACCAGCAGTTTCATACTCGTAAAGCTCAAAATGTCAGCTGTAGATTGCCAAGAGATAAAGTTGGAGAGAAAGTTTTAAATTAAGAACTTGCGGGCTGGAGTTGTGGCTCAGCGGTAGAGTGCTTCCCTAGCACGTGTGAGGCACTGGTTTCCATCCTCAGCACCATGTAAAAATAAATAAATAAAATAAAGGTATTGTGTCTATTTACAACAACAACAACAACAACCAAAAAAAATGTTAAAGAAAAAAACTTGGGCTTGATTCAGTAGACAATGGGGACTGCTTCAGAGGTTGACTTCTCCCTCAGGACTGAAGATTTTTTCTTCTACTTATTGAACACTTGTTCTTACTTTCCTCCAACAGTCCTTGAGAAGTTCCATCTGCTGTCATAATTTAAAATCTAGACATGAACACTCAGCTCAGCATCTCCACTGGAATGGCCCACAGGAACCACAAACTCAGCATTTCCCAAGTCAGGTTCATTAACTGACTTGCCTAGACCTCATCTTTCTGAATTCCCTACTCTGGTGAATATTAACATTGTCCATCCAGTTGCTAAGCCAGAGTGCCAGGCATCAGACTAGATTCCTTTCTCTCCCACACCCTCTGGGTTCCAACTTTCAATGTGACTTATAAGTAATCACATCTGAATATATTTTGGATCACTCCATACCTGCCTCCACTTCCTTAGTTCCGTGAAGTCTCTTAATAACTGGCTAATTTGCCTTCAGTCTTACCCCCTTTGAAATCCATTCACCAAACCACTACAAGAATAATATGTCCAAAACACACTTGATCATGCTAAGCCTCAATTTAAAGTCCTCCACGAGTCCCCATAATCTTCCAGATAAAATGCTTAACAAAACTTTTCTTTATCTGACCACTGCTTTCACTTTCTACTTCATTTACACTATTACTCTAAATCCTTCCAGATCCGTATGCTCTCTCTTGATTCTAAAACTTGCACCAGGCTGCCCTCATAGTCTGAAGTCTCTTTTCTGGTTGTCTCTCCTCTCCTTCCTTTTACTTGAACACTTATTAGTCTTTCGAGGGCTAAACCTAGGTGTTGCTCCAAAGAGTTTTATGTGATACCCTTACTCCTATTATAAGCTAAGTACCTCGTTTATAATTCTATCATTGCACCTATCAATCTGTACTTATCTAACTGGGAGATTATAACTGAAAGCAAAGAATATTCATTCTCAAATTTCCAGTGTTTAGCATAATATCTGGCACATACTAGTTCTTAATAAATATTTCACCATTAAAAATATAAATAAAACATTGGTACAATTAGAGGAGAGTGAAGCCAGATATTTATTCTCCATGTCACTCCTTGCTCCATCCCTCCACCAAATGTCACAGCAATTGTCAGGGAGCCTTCTTCATATAGCTATGGCTTCAGGTTCCAATAACTGCCTGCTCTCTCCAACCTGCACCCCAGTGTTACCAGCCTGAGGCATTGTCACTGTCCCAGCCCTTCCTGCTTTTCCTAAACTTTGTCAACAGCCCTGTTACTAAAATATCCTCAATTACTCAGTTTGAAATGCCATCAGTTTCCTAAAGAGATTCTGAGTGAAGCACAAGACCTCCCAGGAAAGAAAAGATTGGCTAATAAATCTGATAAACTAACTCTATCAAGTGCCTTAGTAGACTACCTTTCTCAAATAAACGGATTTCTCCTAAAATTAAAGGAACAACCTTGATGGGGGAGATTTCAGGTACTTAGGTAACCGTTAGCAATAATGACCGCAATAGAAAATTAATTTGGAATCCAATTAAATTCCAGTGAGACATTTTCCAAAGGGTTAAGTAACCATATACATGCGTTACTTGTAGGTGGCATGATCTCATATTATAATGAACTTTGTAAGATTTACTAATGGCCTGGGTTACAATGACAATAAATTCTACTTGACTCAGATAATTGTTGTTATAGCTGTTACAAACCCCTCAAGAACCTCATGTTGTCAACCTGCTTGGAGAAAGTGGCTCACTTGGTTTTGTCTGACATAGCCCATCAATCCTGTAAGAATGGAGGAAAAAATTAGTGGGGACCACTCAAAAACTATTAAAATGCCAACACGGTTAGGAAGAGACCTATTCATAATGCAAATATGAAGGACTTTTACTGTTGATACTCAGGCCATAAGAAAGTGTGAGTTAGGTTATTACAACTTTGCATTAACTGTCAATAAGAAAAAAATATATAGCAGCTGTGGGATATGTCCCTGCTATCTCATTCCAAATTATATTGTTCTATTGTATGAATGTATGAATATGTAACAATGAATCCCTCTGTAACATATAATTATAATGCCACAATAACAAATATAAATCAGAGAAAACTCCCAAAGTTTGTTTCTAAGGAAATAACCTTAGAGTTTATCCCTTCTAACTTTCCTCTCAACTCACTAATTTCTTGAAGAAGATTCCTGAAAAAGTCACTTGTTCATGGACATAAATTGAGAACCTGTTCCACCAAGCACCACTTAACCTCAAAGACAAGCCCTTTCACTGCTCTTTGCAAGGAACTCATCCCACATCTGTCCTTGATAGCTGACTTCAGGACAAAGGTCACTATCATAAAGTTCTCTTGAACGAAAATCTGCCTCTATATGACTTTCAGAAAACATTGTTCTGCCTTTAAATATTTTTAGGGAATGATTTTGCTTTTGTGCTGTCCACTCTGGCCCCAAGTTTCTTTTAAGCGAGATATATCAAGTTTGCTGTTACTCCTCATGTGGCTTAGTGACCAGACCATTCAGGACCCTGGTCACATTCCTATATGCACTCTGAAGTTTGTCAAAACCTCTCTTAAATTGAAAAGCCCAAACTGGAAAATATATCCCATATGTTTCCTGAACCTGAACATTCTGCTATAGAAAGACCTGGACACTGCTTTCACTCATGCAGCTACAATTAATTACTTAGCCTTTTGAGAACACCTCTCTCATTTTGTTAAATGAATATAGTTTTGCATCTAACCCAAGTTTTTCTGATCAATGTGATGTAATCCTGGACAAGTTGCTTCACATTTCTGAACTGTAACTTCATCTATGAACAGAGACAATCATTATTTCTTTATGGATTGTGTGTGTGTGTGTGTGTGTGTGTGTGTGTGTGTGTGTGAGAGAGAGAGAGAGAGAGAGAGAGAGAGAGAGAGAGAGAGAGAGAGAGAATGCATGATGTAGGTAAAGCCTCAGTCCAGTAACTACTCAGAAATTGTTCACAGATGTCCTTAATATCACTTTTACTTTCACAGATATATCTTTTTTTTCCACATAAATGGACACTAAACACAGAATCATGAATTCTGCATTTAACTGATTTTCTCCCTGAAATTTAAGATTTCACATTTACTATTGTAGCAGTTCATGTGCTTTTATCTTATCCTCCCAGTTGATTGAAATTTTCTGTAAATTTTCATCCTATTTTATATCAACTGTAGATTTGATACAGCTAACCTTTGATACACCTTATCTAAGATATTGATGATGCTGTGATGAGAGAAGAATCAAGGACAAAGCCATGACTCATTGGGACCTTCATCCAGGTTTATCTATTTCCACTTTTCACTGGTTGTTTAATGAGTTGTGAATGGAGCTTACTGCACTGACTTCTTACACACATTGCTTTATCTTTCCACAAGAACATCCTAAGAGAAAAACCAGAGTGATAAATTTGTCTCTGGCATTCCCCAGTTCTGTTTGCTTGGTAACTCCTCAAATAAGAAATGATACTTGCTACATTTTAATTAATGTATATTCATTGTTGATGATTATTTTCTAATTATCTGTAAATCACCTAACAATCCACAAATGTTTTTCCTCGCCTCCTTCTTTGTGATAAATAAACTAATGTCCTCCCCCACAAGCACATGTACTAATTCTAGAACCTGTGAATTTCTTACCTTATGTGGTAAAGGGACTTTACAGATGAGATTAATGGTATGGAGTTTGACATGACAGTATACTGGATTATCCAGGTGGGCCCAATCTAGTCACACGAGTACTTAAAAGCAGAAACCTTCCCCAGGTGTGTCAGAGGTAGATCAAGGTTTCTGAGAGAGCCAAAGTGTTACTGATATAAAGATGGAGGAAGGAAGCCAAACACACTGGCTGGCACCTGTAATCCCAGCCACCTGGGAGGCTGAGACACAAGGATCATGAGTTTGAGGCCAGCCCGGATAACTTAGTGAGACTCTGTCTCAAAATTAAAAATTGAAAAAAAAAAAAAAAGTAGGAAGGAATCATAAAGCAAAAAAAAGAGTGCAGCCTTTAGAAGCTAGAAAAGACAGAAAGCAGATTCCACACCTCTACCATACATCACAGTCTCCAAGGTGTATTGCTAACATCTTGATTTTAGCTCAGTGAGATCCATGTTGTACTTCTGACCTTCAAAACGGTAAGAAGATAAATTTGGGTTGCTTTAAACCACTAAGTGTCTGATACTTTGTTAAAGCTTCCATAGGAAACTAATACCTTTTCATTGCCGTCTTCCTCCTCTTTTGTAAATTTATACTAACATAGGTTTTTCTTCAAATTCATTTTTGGTCTTGGGGCTTAATTTGCCAAGACATAGGAAACTAGTATAAGTCTGGTGAATTTCAGGAGATCATCAATCTCCCAATAACAATTATCTTCATTAATATAGGCTACAATGAAATATCTCCAAAGCAAAACTTTGTTAGACTTGTCCTGACTATTTTAATGACAAAACTGTATTTAGTTGTCAAAATCTGAAATTCATCCAGTCTCTACTCCATTACACCTCTGATGTAATTCAATAAAATCCTGCAGTTTTATTAAACATACTAAAATCATTATTGCAGTTATTGTGGAAGCTACATTTGTGAGCCAGAGCCCACTCTGTCACATACCCATTTTGTGACTTTTAATAGTCACTTTCATTTCTTAGTACTTCAGTTTTCATACCTAGAAAAATAAGAATTTTTTTTTTTTTGAGCTAGAGTCTGCTATGTTGTCCAGACTTGCCTCAAATTTGCAATCCTCCTGCTTCAGCCTCCTGAGTAGCTGGGATTACAGACACATGCCACGAATCCCTGATAAATAAGGACATTTGATAAAAATAATCTGTATCTAAAGTCTCTTTATTCCTCTAAATTGCTATGTTCAGTCATAGTACAGACCAAGAAAAAAATTCTGTTTCCTTGCAAAAGGATAAACTGATTGAAATACAGTTCTTAAGTCCTACGTGCACGCCAGCCTCTCTACATGAAATGCATTTTCTTTCTCCTTTATTTCCTTTTACCACTTATATCTTCAGCTAGTAAAATCCTACTCTGCTTTCAAGTCCCAAATCAAATGCCACTTCTCATGAAAACTTCCTTGATCACAGCATCAGGATTTAATCTTGCTCTTGTCTGAAATACTACAGCACTCATTGCCTGTAGGCTAAGCACAGACAGTTATTATTATTTTTTTTGTTATTGTTGCAATGTCTTGCCACTCCAACCAGATTGCAGCTCTCTGAAGATTGGGACCATGTTCCTTGTTATTTGCCAATAGCAAGTGTTCAGTAAATATCCTGCCTTTCCTCCTATTAAAAAGGAAGTGGTGTTCTACTCCTACCTAAAGCCTACCTCTTGACTTCTAATTCCTTCTTCTCCTGCCTCTCACAGACTCAATGACATCCATTATCCCCCATCGCTCCTTCTCCTTTAACTTTAACTTCTCTTCCAGCCTGTCCATTGGCTTGCTATATCTCATTTTAAAAAATTCTATCATCTATCTGTCTGTTCTACATCCAACTCGAGCTACATCATTGGACCTGAAAAATTTCATGAAGGAGTTGACTCGTTCCCATCTACAGCCTCTCCTTCACCTATGCTATTCATGATTCTGCCCACTTCAGTCTGGTTTCCACACCCACCACTCCAAGGTCACCAGTGCTGTCCAGGTCACCATCGCCAATGGATATCTACTATGCTTATGTTCTAAGCAGCAGATTCTGCTATTGACCATAACTTCCTCCTTGAAGGAGGAAGTATCAGTTCACTCTCTGTTATTCACCACTGAAATATTTCCCTTCCTTAGAATTATATCTTGGACCCCCTCCCTCAATTTCTCCATGTATTGATCAGCTTTTTGTTTTTGTGACCAAAATATCAGAGTGGGGGGGGGACTACTTAGAGGAGGAAAAGTTTATTTTGGGCTCACAGTTTCAGAGGTTCAGTCCATGGTTGGCCAACTCCATTGCTTTCAGCCAGAGAGCATCATGATAGAAGGGCATGGTAGAGTCCAAGTGCTTACCTCATGGTAGCTGGGAAGCAGAGAGGGAGTGAGGAACCAGGGAGAATATAAACAAAGAGAGATGACAGGAAGAGGCCAGGGTCCCGATAACTCCTGCAAGAATGAGCACAGCACCACTGACTTGACTCCCTTCACTAGGTCCCACCTCCTAAAGGTTGGAGCACCTTTGAAGAACACCAGGGGTTGGCCAACAAACCCCTAACACTTAGGCCTTTGGGGGACATTCCGGATCTAAACTATAGCACCATTTTAAATATATGATCAACATAAGACATCATGCGATCGTTCACATTTTTATGTTCATACTAAGTCCTGTGTGTGTTTTACATTTAAGGACTACCTCAATCCAGACTAGCCCCATTTCAAGAACTTGGTACCGGTTTGTATCTAGTGATTACCTTATAAGGCAGAGCAGGTCCACACACTGGTCTAACAGCTCATACTGTTCTCCTACCCTCTTCTCTAGTTCCCACCTCATGATATCACCAGGTAATAGGTACTCATCCCTCATAAGTCAGGAAGTCCTTTCATAATCCCCCAAAGCAGAGAAAGTGGCCCTTGTTCCATGTCCCTAAAGCATCTTGAATGTCTATTTCATAATACCCACCACACACATAATTATTTCTTCATCCCACTATCAGCTCCATGAGCAAAGTGTCTGCCTTGTCCAGAGCTACATCTAGCCTAACACCTGGCACGTGAAAGTTCTTCAAGATGTATTTGATGAAATAAATTTAAGGCAACTTCCAGGATAATTAAAAACAGTTCTTTACATTGCTATTTCCATCATAAAATTTCTTAACAGTCATAACCTAATTAATGGGATTTTACCATAGTGCTCAGTACTAGGGATCATGTTGCACAGCATAGACCACAGAGGTAGGACCTCATGGCAGTGTTATGAGACACAGCACATACCTGTTGCTGCTGCTATTGACTGATGCATTCTTGCACATGTAGCATTGTTTGTTACAAAATTCAAAATGTACAGAAGTGAAGACAAAGTCTTTCTTAGCTGGGTGCAGTGGCACATTCTTGTAATCCCAGAGATTTGGGAGACTGAGGCAGGAGGATTGCAAGTTTGAGGCTAGCCTCAGCAACTTAGAGGGGCCCTGTGTCAAAAAAAGGGGGTGGGCCTGAGGATATAGGTCAGTGGTAAAGTGCCTCTGAGTTCAATCCCTAGTTCTCCACCACAAAAAAAAAGTCTCTCTTCATCCCTATTTCTAAGTTATTCCCTCCCTAAAGACAACTATTACTGGTTTCTCATTTTTATTTCTCCCACCTTCTTCTCATGGATAAAAATCATTTCACAGGCTAACATTTTTCAGTTTTCTCAATAATGTGAAGAATGAAAAAACCAATAATCCTTCCTTAGGAGACACCCTGTAGACTATTGTCTGCTCTCAGGCATGCTCTAGAGAATTCATATATTTCTGTACTTTAATTAAAATGAGGAAGCAGTAGAATTTAGAATTGGAATTCTTTCAGCCAAACAATTATCCTTACCTGGGGTATTTTCCACTTAGATATTATTAATCAGTAATTGGCATAATAAAGTTCTTTATTCTTATGTATCATTGGCTATGTAAGAAGTATTAAATACCCAAATCCATCCTTTTATATGAAGTCTAGGTGTTGGTATCATTGTGTCTATTTTTTAGACAGGAAATTTCAATGCAAAATACTTTGACCAAGGGCAAAAAGATAGCAAATATTTTCAGAGCTATAGTCTCTGTTTTTGTTACTGTAGATTAAACCCAGGGGTGCTTAACCACTAAACCACATTCTAAGCCCTTTTCATTCTTTATTTAGAGATTTTTAAATTTAGACACAGGGTCTAAGTTGCTTAGGGCCTCACTAAATTGCTGAGGCTGGCCTTGAACTTTCAATCCTCCTGCCTCAGTCTCCTGAGTTGCTGGGATTCCAGGTGTGTGCCACTGTGCCCAGCAATCACTGATTTTTATTTTCATTCCATGGTAATATCCTCAGCTCTCTGTAGAGAAAAAAGCCTCAGCAGACCCTACAAAACAGAAGAGGAGCCAGAAACCAAAAGATGTTTGGGACCCATCTGCCTAAATCCTTCCTCTTCCCTATCTTTGATCACTCTGGCTGTAAAATAGAACTATAATTAGTTTGGGCTTCTTTTATTATCACAAAGTACAGATATGAAATTTTAATATCTGTTAAAGTTTCATTAAAAAATTCGTTTCAAACCCTTCAAATGTTGCTGTTTGAATGACACATTTTTATAAGCATTTTTAAAAAGTAAGTTAGCATTACGAATTAAAAACCTAAACACCACCCATTTAAGGGACTAACTTAGGAATATTACCTCCTTGAATATCTCTTAAGGGAATAATTTCAAGCATAAAGATGTTCATCACGGTATTATTTATAACAGCAAATAACTGGCATACTCCAAAAAGGCAAAGTAATGGTAAACTAGTAATTTAAAATAATATTACTAAGATTATGTGCTACTTTGTAACAAAGCTGATTATATATAAAGCAAAGAAAATTAGGACACAAAATTATACATATAAGATCAAAAGAAAATATTTATTTATTTATTCATAGTACTGGGGACAGAACCTAGGGGCAATTTACCACTAAGCTACATCCCCAGCTCTTTTTATTTTTTTTTTTAGACATAGTCTTGCTAAGTTGCCCAGACTGGCCTCAAACTTGCAATCCTCCTGCCTCAGCCTCCCAAGTCGTGAGAATTATAGGCATGCACCCCCACACCCAGCAGGATATATAAATTTTAAAATACTCTAGGTAATTAGACAATAAATGATATTTTCATTGTTACTATATTAATTTAAATAGTGTATTTTGGGACTGGGGATGTGGCTCAGTGATAGAGTGGTTGCCTGGCATGTGTGAGGCCTTGGGTACAATCTCCGGTATGGGGGAGGGGAAGCAATCGTGTATTTGAAGATGATAAGTCATGTGGGAAAAATGAAACTGGGAAAAGGAAAAGGAGTTAAGGATTGCAATTTTACAGAGAGTAGTCAGGGAAGATATCATTGAGAAAGTAATGTAGTAGAAAAGACTTGAACCAAGTGAGGAGTACGTAGGGTATCTTGGGCAGAGCTTTCCACGCAGTGGGAACAGACAAGTGCGAAGGTCCTGAGGCAGGAACAAGCCAGTTGTGTTCAAGAAACAAAGGGAAGCCAGTGTGGCTGAAGTGGAGGACACAAAATGGAAAACAGGCAGAATCTCTGAGGGCTGCGGTGGCACTCGCCTGTAATCCTAACGACTAGGGGTACTGAAACAAGAGGATCCCAAGTTCAAGGCCATCCTCAGCAACCTAACAAGACCCTGTCTCAAAATAAAAAAAAATTAAAATTAAAAAAGGACTGGGGATGTCCCACAATGGTAAAGTTCCCCTAGGTTCAATTCCCAGTACCAAAAAAAAAAGAAAGAAAAATGAATGAAAGAAAGAAAGAAGAGGAAAAGAAGGAAAAGGGAGGGAGGGAAAAGCAAAGCTTAAGAAGAACAGGAAGGCAGGCCACGTTGTATGGTGCCTTGCTGGCCATGTGTGGTCTTTGGTAGTTCCTCTGAATAAGATGAGGAGCCTTTGAAGGTAGAGGGTAGAGGAGTCAAGTGAGCTCATTTATGCTGTAACAGCCTCCTCTGGGAGGTTGACAGGGGCGAGGAGGCTGCTGCTGCAACCAGACAACTAGAAATGATGATTAGACCAAGAAACTAATAGTAGAGGTCGTTAAGAATCAGCTGGGTTCTGGAATATTTTGAATGTTGAGCCAGTAGGAATTCACAGCTTGTAAGATATCAGGAAAAATGTAGTCAGATTAATTCAACTGCGTTGGCAGGTTTCAAACTCATTTTGAACAATGAAGTTCTAGTGTACTTTTTGGTCCAAGTAATTAACTCAAAAAAAGGAAATTCCAAGCTAGGCGTGTATTTATAATCCCAGCATTCAGGGAACTGAGGCAGGAGGATCCTGTGAGTGAGTCCTGCACCAGCCTGGACACTACAGGAAAACCCTGTCTCAAAACCAAAGGAAAAAGAGAAAATTACGAAATGTCTGTTAGAATATATAAAAGAGACCCGATGTGATGGCGCATGCCTGTAATCCCAGTAGCTCTGGAGGATGAGAAAGGAGGATCACGAGTTCAAAGCCAACCTCAGCAAAAGTGAGGTGCTAAGCAACTCAGTGAGATCCCGTCTCTAAATAAAATACAAAATAGGACTGGGGATGTGGCTCAGTGGTCAAGTGCTCCTGAGTTCAAACTCCATTACCCATCTCCCCCCAAGAAAAAGAATGTACAAAAGAATTTTGACCATAAATTACATGGGTGGACATATCATGTTACAATATTCGAGGGACCTACTGAAGTTCATCCTCAGCCCTGTGGATTTTATTTATAATGAATTTTTATTAAAAACCTCTGCAATTATTTTCCTCTTTCCTTAGTTTTTTTTTTTTTTATTTGAAAGTCACAACAAAACTGCTAAGATGTAAAGGGTTCCCTTATAATCAGTTTGCAAAAATAGTATGCCCTGCATCCAAATAGACCTTTAAGACCATCACAGGCCCTGTGACATGATGCACACCTCCGTCCCCACTGACCCTCTGCTATGTGCACCACCCAATGAGAAGACACCACCTTCCTTCCATCTTTTCCACCATTTAGCCTGCTGAGTGACTGCTGAGGCTGACAGCTAATGTTCGTCAGGTTTACATCTCTGGTTGGTGTGATTTGATGCACAGAACTTTTTGAAAGAGAAAGTTTTCTCCACTCATGTTGATAGCAAGTCACTCCCTGACTCACAATCAGCCAGAAAATCCAACCTACTCTGTAAGACTTGAGAGATTCTCCCAGGCATATCTGCCAGGCAAATGAACAGTAGAAGTTAGAAATATTTAAACAGAGAAAGAAGAGCAGCCATCTTCATGAATTCTTCTCACTCTTGGCCAAAAGCTTGATTGTCAAAGGAAGCAAGACTTTTTCATCACCCTGAATGCTTATACTATCGGGTTTTCTGCAAGTGTTTCTTTTTTGTAATCTCTTCAACCTAGTGAGTCAGAAAGTACCTATATCCTACAAATTGCATCTATACTGTGAATGTTTGTATTGCCTACATATTCTCCTGTATTGTTCCTTAGTAATTTCTTATCTACAGTCCTTGAAGTAGAAATCAAATTACTGACCTCCTGTAGGCAAGGCTCTTATCATGCCTGTCTTTCTTCTCTTTCTAGACCTGTAAGAGTGAGGGTCAATAATTATCATTATTATGCTACTTATAGACATTAAGACACAACATAAAATGAATACTTTCACATGCACACAAACACACACAGGTAGCTAAACAAAGGGGTAAACTATACACATATTTAGTTTCCTATCCTCAAACTTCTGTGGAAAATTAGCATATTATGTAGTGCTATTTTTCAAATGTAAATAATTTATGGACTACTTTAAGGGAAAGAGAGTCTCACAGACCTCCGAGGTCATCTAAATGATTTTTATTATAATGATATTCTTAATGTATACAGACTTAGCTAAAAAGAATGTTTGCATACAGACACCATGCAACAATACAACTAAAATGAACTTGTAGATCAACAAATGCAGGAAACTCATAAAATTCAAATGAACAATTTTAATTTAATGGGACAAATGCAGAATGGCCACCCCACCCCACAGTGTGAATGTGGCGCTCACTGCCAATATGCAGATTCTTCGAGTTAATTTGCCAACTGTGTGCTTTGCAATGACTCAATGCTTCCATGGTTTGTCTCTAATTAAATCACACAGAACCTTCCTTTTTACATCCTGTGATGAAGTCATTTGGCCTTTAGTTGGTGAGAACTCAACATTCACATATCAACCGCTTGCGTATTCTCTCTTTTTAATCATTGGTCTATGACAAATAAAGGAGCTGTTATGTTTGATTATGAGGTGTCCCCACAGTTCCTGTGTTAATACAGGAATGTTCGGAGGTGAAATCATTAGATTGTGAGAGCTGGAATCTAATCAGTCCATCCTAGTTTGAATGGACTTACCAGGTGGTAACTACAGGTTGGTGGGCGTGACTGGAGAAGGTGGGTCATGGGGGGCGTGCCCTCCTCCTACAGTCTCTCTCTCTTTCTCTCTTCTCTTCCTGGCCACCATGAGGCCAGCAGCGTTCCTCCACCTTGCCCTTCTGCCATGATGTTCTGCCTCACCTCCATCTACATTGATGGAAATGACCGTCCATGGACTGAATCTCTAAACCTGTGAGCCAAAGTCAACTTCTCCTCTTCTAAGTTGTTCTTGTCGGGCGTTTTGGTCACTGTAACAAAAAGCTGACTAACACAATATCACTCCCTGGCACCGACAAAAATCTTAACACAGACAAAAATGCAAGCCCTGTAAATAAGCGACAGCTCTCCGTTAAGCTGATCACCCAAATGAACCAAATATGTTGCTATTCACTTATTATTTGCCATCAAAATGAAAACACAAAATTAACTTCTTGTGGAGAACTTGAGGCCCCTTGAGAATATGACTACAGACTTTCAAGGATCTTCAAACCCTAATTTGAGAAATATGAGTGAAGTGTAAAAGGTCCTTGACTTAGAAAAATCTGGATAAAAATTCCAGCCCTGACATTTATAGCAAGTGGGCCTAGAATGTTTACCTCATAAACCCGTTAGAAAGATTAAATAAAATCACAGTCATAAAATTTATTTGTGAGATAATCTTTACAGCAAGTTAGAAGATGGCTTAGCCAAATAACCTGGAAAACATAGTACGAGAGAAAGTGATGTCTAACGCTTGCTGCAGCTTGCCATCCCAGGGAGCAGGAGGAAAGGGAGGACGTGGGTTGTGCAGTAATCATCATGGCTAGGAATATTCTAGCACTCCTTTGCCCAGTTAGGTGTTTGAATACAATTAGAAAAATAACAAGGTGCAATCTTAACTTTAAACTACATGCTGAATTATTCTATTTTCAAAATAGAGCCAAACTTTGCCCTGCCCACAATACTTATAAACAGAAAAAACAAAAAATTATTCCCAAAGACTATTTGGAGGGTTTGTTTTAGTATATAGTCTTATGTCCTGATTATGGTCATGTGTTAATGAAAGCATATTTGCTAAAACTAGTTGCCTGATTTGAAATGCAAAACTTTAGAAATGCAAACATGACTGCAAATATGTGAAGTACAGTGTCTTACACAGGTGGCCCTAATCGAGATGCGATCCTGCTGAAATTAATAAAACAAATTCTGAAATAGACCAAGAAGTAAAAGGTACAAAATGGTTAGTTGTTCTTAGTTTATTATCAAGATTAATCTTATTTTACCTATAAAAGATGACTGCAGAAAAAAACATCAAAGGCTTTCCCTGCTCTGTGTTCCTTCATTTTTCCCACTCAGCTATTTTGCAGTTGTCATTTCTCACTTCCAGGCTCTGTGCCTATTCTTAGACGTTCAATAGCACCGAGTGTAAGCCACTTGGTGTTAGGCATGAATTAATGAACAGTAATCTCTTGTAGGCAGGCAGGGTCCAACGGAATGAGTGGTATAGGTGGGTTTTGTGGTAACACTGCTGAGTGGAGTAAATGAACGGTGCTCTTTGGACACCAGTTGGGAGAAGGTGCCTCGGGGGTTTTAAATATTCTACCCACCATCACAGTCCTTGAAGAGGCAGCCACCTGAGTAGGAGAAAGGACCCCCTTGAGAGTGGGCAGAACAAACTCAATCAAGTGAACACAGTGTTTTTGGAAAATTAGTGAGGCAAGACTCAGAATTTAAGAGCCCAAAAGTAAAAAGGAGATGTTTCACCTCAGACCCAACCAAATAAGAGAAAAACAATGGAGAATAGGGCTGGGGATGTGGCTCAAGCGGTAGCGCGCTCGCCTAGCATGCGTGCGGCCCGGGTTCGATCCTCAGCAGCACCACATACCAACAAAGATGTTGTGTCCGCCAAGAACTAAGAAAAAATAAATAAATGTTAAAATTCTCTCTCTCTCTCTCTCTCTCTCTCTCTCTCTCTCTCTCTCTCTCTCTCTCTCCCCCTCTCTCACTCTCTCTTTAAAAAAAAAAAAAAAACAATGGAGAATATAAAGAACAGAACCCAGTACAAACAAACATGGAAAACCCCTTAGCTACATCAATTTGCAGTGCCCCTGCTTTATTAGGGAGGAAAAACTAGAGGAACTCAGAAAAATCCCTCATACTATGGCTTATAAAAAGATGAGGGTATCTTGTTGCAGTGGTGTATGCCTATAATGCCAGCAGCTCAGGAGGCTGAGGCAAGAGGATCACAAGTTCAAAGCCAACCTCAGCAACTCAGCAAGGCCCTAAGCAACTCAGCAAGACCATTCTCAAAATTTAAAAAATTTAATAAGAGCTAGGGATGTGGCTAGCTTACGTGCTCCTTGGTTAAATTCTCTCTCTCTCTCATTATATATATGATGAGTGCAAACTACGTGTATTGGCTTTATCTTTAGAGTGTGGGCCCAGTTATAAGTGAATAAGTAAATCCTACAGTTCTCGTTATATAGACACCTGAAAATGTCCAACTTTGTCAGGACCCTGATTGCCAACATAGCCAAAATTGATAAGCAACACTTCTCAGGTCCATGTGCAAGCCTATTTTACATATGTAGCACTATTATTTTGTTTGACCAGAACCCATTCTTCCTTCCAAGAAAGAAACCCCCTTCTTGGAACTTCTCCTTGTGCTTCAGATGGAGAGATCTACCATGTTATATATGACCCCAATCCCACTGAAGAGATCCTTCCCTGAGATTTATCTATCTGGAATTAAGGAATAAAATCAGTCCTTCTTTGATGTTTTAGTGCACAGTAGGTGAATCTCAAGATCCACAAGGAGAATGACTCAGACAGCCAAGAGGAATAAAGATGTAGGCACAGAAGGAAGGAACCCCAGCGGGGTGTGGTAGGGCTTGTCTATAATCCCAGTGATTTGGGAGGCTAAAACAGGAAGATTGCAAATTCAAGGCCATTCTGGGAAACTCAGTGAGATCCTGTCTCAAAATAAAAAATAAAAAGGGCTGGAGATGTAGCTCAGTAGAACACCCCTGGGTTAAATCCCCAGTACCGCAAAAAGAGAGAGAGGGAATCCGAGTGGTACTTGGGTTCTGATTCCAGTTTTATTTTGTTTTAGTGAATGTATGGTGGGGGTGGGGGGCAGAAATGTAGCTCCATGGTAGAGAGTTTGCCTAGTATACATGAGGCCCTAAATTCAATCTCCAACACACACACCACACACACACACACACACAAACACACACACACACAATTCCTGCTTCTTGTCTTTCACATAGATTGACTTTCAACCTCTCTTTCTATCACTTAAAATACCCCATGTGAGTGTGGTAGTGCTACTAGTGACTCAGGAGGCTAAGGAGGAAGACTACAGTTTTGAGGCCAGCCTGGACAACTCTCTCTCTTTTTTTTTTTTTTTTTTTTTTAAGTTGAGGAGGGTTAAGGCTGGGAAAGGAACTCAGTGGTAGTACATTCCTGGGTTCAATCCCCAGTTTTAAACAAGATTCCAGGGCTGGGGCTGTAGCTCAGTGGTAGAACACTTGCTTAACACCTGTGAGACACTGGGTTCCATCCTTGGCACCACATTAAATAAACAAACAAACAAACTAATGAATAAATAAATAAAGGTGTTGTGTACATCTACAACTAAAAATATGTATTAAAAATCCTTAAAAAAGAAAAAAAATCCAATATCCTCTCAATAAATTTCCTCCTTATTCCTAAAACCACTGAACCTGGATATCTAGAAACAGCAATCAAGGCGATTCTGAATAATAAAACACTATGTGGCTATTGTCTTCCTCTTCAAAGGATGAACATGAAAATGTACCTTAGCTAATTAACAAACTAGACGATGATTCCCAGTTACAGCTTTAGCTAACCTTGATAGGTGGCTAACCATCAGTTTAGCCTCAAGGGTTAAAGCCAAATGAAAGAAGGGAAAAAAAAAAAAAAACTTCGGTTTCCACATTGTTGGATTTCCACACTAATGAAAGGGCAATTGCTATAGGAGATAGTGGGAAACAGAGAGGATTTTCAAAGAGGTCCTCTGTCTTTCATTCTTTTTTTTCTCTTATTATATTTTTAAAACTCCTTTGCTTCTGAACTCTTTGCTCCACAGGCAGTGCAGCTGGGGAAGCCATGGGTGGTCTCCTCCTCAATCCACCAAGATGACTCGCCTCCTGGTCATTGCCCCTAACTAAACAAGGTCCAAGGCTGGGAGAAATCAAAGGAGTTATTTTTACAAAAGAAGTGTTTTTTGCATGCTGTGCAGGGACATTATGGGATTGTCTGGCTGAAAGCTGGGATGTCTGAAACAACTGGCAGAAGGAATAGCGACCCAAGATCCCTAGGCTTGGCTCTTCCCCTGCCTTTCCTTCACTCCTGCCACCCACCGCCAGTCCCACACCCAACATGGTGGCAGAGATGTCAGTTGCTGTCTGGTTCAAAACGGCCTTGGAATCCCCCCTAAGTGTTCACAGTCAGGAAGTTCAAAGTTTTTGCTTGTTTGTTTGGTACTGCTTTTCCTTGAAGGAAATATTCAGTCGTCACAGCACCATCATCAACATCTCCCACCATGTCAGTGACTGGGAGATAAAGGGGACAGAGTCCCACAGAAGGTGGAGAAAACAGATGAAGACTTGATCTGCTGAGCAACCTCTGCCTGGCATCCCCAGCTTGGCCAGGCCAAGAAAGAAAAAAAAAAAAAAAATCCCACAAGGAAAGGGTCTGGGAGGTGTAGGATTAGCGGTTTTTTTTTTTTTTTTAAATCTGAAATCTTCACATACACTTATCTTCCACACAGTCATCCTTCCCTCACCATCTCATTGTGGAAGAAGTGTAAATTAACTTATCATTTCCCCTTCTTCCTTTCCCATGTGATAAGACTGATCTGTTGTTAGCCAAATGCAGTCTAGATGGTGAGAATCAACAATCACAGAAAGGCCCAGAGGAACCCTTCACAAATGAGTTGGCTCTCCTGTACCCTGGGGGGAAGGACCATGCCCAAACAGAGTAACTTCATTTAAGGTTATACAAGCTTGGCTACCTTTTCATAGTGCCATTGAGGATTATTATTTCTTCTTATTATTGAAAATACTTTTACTGCCAGGCAGGGAGGCTGAGGCAGGAGGATCAAGAGTTCAAAGCCTCAGCCTCAGTGAGGCACTAACCAACTCAGCGAGACCCTGTCTCTAAATGAAATACAAAATAAGGCAGAAGATACTTTTGTTGAGGCTGCAGTTGTAGATCAGTGGTAGAGCACTTGCCCAGCATGTGTGAGGCGCTGGGTTCAGCACCATATAAAAACAAATAAAATAAAGGTATTTTTTAAAAAAGAAAATACTTTCGCTGATATGTAAGCCAGAGAAGCCACTTGTGATCCCAGCAACTCAAGAGGCTGAAGCAAGAGGATTACAAAGTTCAAGGCCAGCCTTAGCAATTTACCAAGACCCTCAGCAACTTATGAAGACCCTGTCTCAAGTTTTTAAAAAATAACTAAAAGGGCTGGGGGTGTAGCTCAATGCAAAGCACACCTGGATTCAATTCCTAGTACCAAAAAATAAAAGTGAAAGTGTTGGTACCTGAATTGTCTTCAGATCTACTGTTTATTATTTTTCATTGTTCTTAAGACTTTAATCAAAGATTTCACAGCACTTGGGCAGAATCTTTGTGGATGTGTTTCGAAAAAGGGCTTTCATTTATGTTAACAGTGATTTCTGTTAAAGAAAACCAGAGATGGAGAGTAGTTTGAGTAGTAAAAAACAGATTTTATTCAGGAAATATTGCAGTAGGGTTAAAGAAACATCGGTATAAAATTGGTTTGATTCCAAAAAGATAAGGACAAATGGAGATTTATCACTAAAGATAGGCTTGAAGGTGGATGGGTAGAATATTACCAAGAGCAGGCTACAGGGCTTCATGCACTCAGGCTGAAGGTGACCAAGGTGATCTGATTCTAAGGGCAAAGGATGGGATGTGATCACAGACCCAAGGGTTTTCAAATATTGAGGGTGGGATTCTCTCTTAACTGACTTAACAGGATTCTTGTTAAAACTGGGTGACACAGGCCCACACTGAAGTCCAAGGTCAAAGCCTCCTTGAGACGTGGCTTCAAGGAGCCTGAACCAAGTTTGGTCAAGAAGAGAGTCCTTGTCACTTTTATCACCCAGATTTATACAACCAGATGAACGACATCACCTTGAGAGCAGTCTCTAGAGGAGAAGGGACTAATGCTGAGATTGTCTAAAGTATTTTTGGGTCCTCCATAAGCACTGCCTCCAGAAGAAGTCTGTGTTTTGGAGCAAACCAGATCTAGGTTTTAACTCTTGCCTTGACATTTATTTGCTATCTAATCTGATAATTAATTCCTCAGCCTGTTCCATCATCCACAAAATGGGGTTACTAATACCTACCTGTCAGGATTATTGAGAGATTTAAATAAGACAGTGATGTCAAGCATTTTGTATAACATGGGGAACACAAATAGGCTAAATAAATAGCTATTCTAAAGACTGCCTCTGAATTGCCAGTGTTCTCTTAAGTATCTCCATTGGTACAATCTTGGTTTTCTTTTTTCTTTTTGTATTGGGAATTGAACCCAGTGGAAATCTATCCACTGAGCTACATCCCTGACCCTTTTTATTTTTTATTTTGAGAAATGGTCTCACTAAATTGCTCAAGCTGGCCTCAAACTTGCAATTCTCCTACCTCAGCCTCCAGAGTTGCTGGGATTACCGGCATACACTAAACACACTCAACTAATGAAGTTTACCTCCTACCAATGAGGCTACATTCTGTCGTATTACCTGGGAATTGGTTCTGAAGAAATGGCCAAAAAGCATTTCCGACAGTGGTTTCCATGACTTTCATGATGATTGCCAGCTTCTCCTTCAAGTCTCCACAACTTTACCATCCGTTGCTCTTCTATGCCATGTATACCCTCAGCTCCAGCATCAATGTCAACCAAGGCTGCTTGGCTCACCATCCAGGTGGAACCTTAACATTTAGACACCTTCCTGAATTTGGTTCCTGGTGATATACTCATAAGGGCTGGGACTCTTGAATCAGCCCCTGAATCACTCTGCTGACCTGGTGCCCAAACATTATACATGTCACCTTCTTAGGAAACACTCTTACCCACAGCTTCCAATACTGTCCCAGTTTATTCAACTGGATCCTTTCCAAAGCCCCAGTTCTGCCAAATTCCTTGATAAGCCCTCCCTGCTCCCCCAGCTCTCCCCTGGCATGCCAATTTTCCTGCCATATGAACTAGGTGCTGCAGCACAGGGTGAGAATCCCTCAATGGAAATTTAGCCAAACTCTTTCTTGGAAACAACAGAATTAAACACAAACTAGGTCCCACAGAAAAGTTATTTGTTAAAATATGTTTGGATTGGACAGAGGAGCAGGAAAGGTGGGACAACCAGGCTGAGTAAATGGGCAAGAATCAGAAGAATTAGCCAGGCATGATGGTACACGGCTATGATCCTAGAGCCTCAGGAGGCTGAGGTAGGAAGACCAGAAAGTTGAGGCCAGTCTCAGCAACTGAGTGAGACCCTGTCTCAAAACAGAAAGGGCTTGGAATATAACTCAGTGGTCTAGCAATCTTGGGTTCAATCTCTAATACCAAAAAATAGGAAGCAGGGAGAGAGGGATAGAGGGAGGGAGGGAGAAAGATAGAAAAAGAAAGAAAAAAAAGTAGACATTGTGGCCACCACCAAAGGTTAGATCTAATGGCTGAACTTAGCTGCTGGCACTGCAGACATATTCCACATGGATTCCCTCTTGTGCCTGCTTCTTTGCTGCACCAAAGACTGGGGTCAATCTGAAAGGTCTATCCTAGGTCACAAGCCAATGCCCTCCCTTTAAGAGAGGCTGGAAAAGTATTTGGCATTCTCAGATTTTACAATAGGTGGCCCAAAACCAAGTATGCACTGTAGGTAACCGGCTGTCCACAAGGACTCACATGCTGCTTCTGCTTAGAAGAGGACATCCATTCCAATATAGTAAGCATTGGCTCACTGGAATTTTTAAAATTTGGAGCACTTTCTTGGGAATCTTTAGAGGATGTTAAACCTTCAGACTCAGAAATTTCACTTCTCTGTCTATAATTTGGGTAAAATGAGAAACAGACTAAGATTTCTTCAAAAATACATTAATTGCAGTTATTACTAACTAAAATTATGTGTTGCTTAACAAAGGGATATGTTCTGAAAAATACATCATTAGGTGATTTTGTGGTTGTGCTAACATCACAGAATATAATTCACAAACCTAGGTGGTATGCATCTACACACCTAGGCTATAAGATAATCTTATGAGATCACAATCAAATAGGTGGTCTGATGTTGACTAGAACATCATTAGTTGCATGTGACTATATTTCAAACATTTAGAAAAATAACTAAATATTACCTGCATGCCGTGTCGTACACTTGTAATCCCAGCAACTCAGGAGGCTGAGACAGGAGGACCAAGAATTTGAGACCAGCCTAATCAACTTAGTAATACCCTGCCTCAAAAAAAAAGTGTGTGTGTGGGGAGTGGTAAGGAGTAGCACAGTAGGTAGAGCACTTACCTAGCATGCATAAGACCCTAAATTCAATTTCTAATACCACAAAAAGAAAAAAATAACCTAAAAGTTTAACAGAAGATGATTTAAAAATTATGGTACATTTGCTTAATGGCATATTATGTAGCCATTAAAATTATAATTATAATAAATAAATATATGTTTTGTAAAGTATGTAAAAGCATCTTTTTTTGGGGGGGGTGATTACTGGGTATTCTACCACTGAGCTATATTCTAAGCCCTTTTATTTTTTGAGAGAGGGTCTCCTTAAATTGTCCAGACTGGCTTTGAACTTGTGATCCTCCTGTCTAAGCATCCTGAGTTGCTGGGATTTCAGGCCTGTACTACCACACCCAGCCAAGTAACTTTTTAGTGAGAGATTTTTCTTTTTTTTTTTTTCTTTGTATCAGGGATTGAACACAGGAACACTTAACCACTGAACCATATCCCCAGTCATTTCTATTTTTTATTTTGAGACAGGGTCTTGCTAAGTTGCTTAGGTCCTTGCTAAATAGCTGAGGCTGGCTTTGAACTTGCCATCCTCCTAAAGCCATTGGGATTACAGGCATGCACTATCACACCAGGCTAGTGAGAGATTTTAACATGCCTTTTTCAGCACATGAGGGAATATGCAAACACTCAAACTAAGAAAAAATAAGCTAATCGGTATAAATATAGAAGATTTGAACAAGGTTCATAAACTTGGCACCACTGTCAAAAGGAACTCTCCCACCAGCATCTACAGAAAAACTTTTTAGGTGCACTTGGAACATTTACAAAAGTAACATCCACTGGACAGCAAAGTAAATGTCAGCAACTTCTACCAGGCTGAGAGATGAATCTGTGCTCTTGACATCATAGAGTTGTGCTAACATATCATGATTAATAGACGTATAGATACCATTAGCAAAAATGATAACTAGAATTCAAAACTATTTGGAACGTAAGCAATACAGTTCAAAATGTCATATAGTACAAAGAATAAATAATAGAAGAATTTGGAAATTTTCCAGAACTGGGTAATAAAGACTAAGTTATACTCTGTAAGTTCTTTTGTTTTTTTGGTGGTACTAAGGATTAAATTCAGAGTTGCTGGCATTACAGGTGTGCACCACCACACTTGGCCCTTTAAGATGTTTTGTGCTATACTAATAGTTTACTAAACCAAAATAATCTGTTTTTATATAAAATAACAGTAATTTTCTTATTCAAAGAAAGAGCTGGATATAACCAGGCAAAAATTATCAAGGTCAACTTTGATTCAATCCTAACCCCTTCAAAAACCAATTCTTTCACTGATTTTTTTAAATAATATTTTTAGTTGTAGATGAACACAATACCTTTATTTTATTTACTTATTTTTATGTGGTGCTCAGGATGGAGCCCAGTGCCCCACATGTGCTAGGTAAGCACCCAACCACTAAGCCACAACCCCAGACACACTCACTGATTCATTAATTTGCTGAATTAAATGCTACACAATTTGAGCAAGGAAGTTAATCCAATAAAGAGGTCTAAATCCATTTTTAGTATGCATGTGTGTTAGTCAGCTTTCTACTGCTGTGACAAAAACCTGAGCTAAATCAACCTGAAGGGAAGAAAGGTTTATTTTGAAATATGGGGTTTCAGAAGTTTCAGTCCAAGGTTGCTTGGCCCTGTTGCTTTCACATCATGGCAGGAGGGTGTAACAGGGAGGCCTGTCAACCTCATGGCAGCCAGAAGCAGAGAGAAGAAGGGGCCAGGTCCCATATGCCTTTCAAGGGCACACCCCCAAAGACCTAACTTCCTTCCACTAGGCCCCACCTAATAAAAGTTCCCTCACCTCCTGATAGTTACAAAGGCCAACAACCAAGCCCTCAACACATGGGTCTCTGAAGAAATTCCTGATCCAAACTATAGCTGCATGTGACAGTATTAATTCGGGATTATTAACCAGTCCTTTTTTGTTAGCAAAAAGAAAAAGAACTAACTAAATAAAGCCTTCTGACTGATTGACAACACACAACAGAAGAGGAAATGTCACCAAAGCAGATACAACATGACAGATGAGGGGCTGTAACTGAAATAGACTCAAAGAGCATTAACTAACCCTCTTAGTAACCTACACCATAAGGAAAGTGTCCCTAGGTTAGGAATTTGGAGAGGAGACATTTGGTGTCTGTTCCAAGCTGCACATTTTCAGCAAAAAGAAATCTGTTCTCCCATCAGAACTCCCAATTTGAGATCCCCCACCTATTACTCTGTGTCCTTGGGTTAGCATTAAGAACATCTGATCTCTGTGAAAGATGGTGCATATCAAACATGATAATGAATTGTGAATGTGCTTCGTAAACTGTAAAGGGCTGCATAAGTGTAAATGATTATAGTGTCATAGCATTGTCCCAGATGAACACTTATTGAGGTCGCAGCATAAGCACAAACACTCTTGGAAGGCTTTTGAAGCAACCAACTTAGAAACTGAATAGTCTTCTCTTCATACAATACCACTTCCTTGTCCTATTTCAAGTTCCATCTTTTCTTTTAAATCAAATATCTTGGTACTGAAAATAATAGTGATGGTATATTGAGCATGTTATTACATGACAGACTCCCTGCTATGTACTTTACACATTTATTATGTGTACTTTATACATATACTAATCTTCAATTCTCATAACCCTCCAAGGTAGAGACTTTCCAAGTTTCTTGGATGAGGACACTTGGAGAATTGTTAGCATTTAATTCTGGGGTGACAGGGGGAGGGAACCAGCATGAGAAGTACCAGGAAAAAGTCCCCATTGTAAAAAAAGTGCCAGGAAGTAGAGTAGAGGGGCACACATGTGCATTTCATGAAGGTTCCCAGGGGTGACTCTGTCTTCTCTGATCTTTTGTGAGAAATTAATCTACTGGGGTTAATTTATTTGGTCACACTGCTAGTGAGTACAGACCAGGCATTCAAATCTGCTGGCAAAACTCATGCTTTTTCTGTTGCTAGTTTTTTTTTCCCACTGTATCTCAATAATGTGTTATATAATACAAATACAAGTTTACTTCTTATACACAAGTAACAAGTGATCTTTGTAAAAAACTCATAATAGTACAACTCCATCTATAAAGCATTTTTGCCAAAAATATCTAACATTAATCTAATCAAAGACTTTACTTTTGATACAGTAAAAACAGGTAAGACAGAAACATGTTAAATGATACTATAAGGAAACAATCAGACAAACACAAAATATTGGATAATGTATAAGACAATTAACCTGGATTCTTCAAAACTCAAATGTCAGGGGCTGGGGATGTAGCTCAGCGGTAGAGAACTTGCTTAGCATGTACAAAGCCTGGGTTCAATCCCTGGGAAAATACAAATTATTCTTATAATAATTGAGGAAATCTAAATATATAAGAGATGCCATATAGCTCTATGGGATTGTTGCTAATATTTTTGAGTCACCTAAGATAGGTGTTATAATGATATTATGGCTACCTATGAGAAAGTACTGATTCTTAAAAAATGTATGTTAAATTATCTAGAATAAAGCATGATGTCTATAACTTTCAAATGGTTCAGAAAAACGTGTGTGTGTGAGTGTGTGTGTGTGGAGAGAGAGACAGAGAGAGAGAGAGAGAGAGAGAGAGAGAGAGAGAACAAAATTGTTAATAAATAGGTGAATTTGGAAAATACATATGTTCATGGCACTATTCTTTCAGCTTTTTTGTATGTTTCATATTTTCTGAAATAAAATACTAACACAAAAGTCATTAACAGGAGACCCTCTAGTAAATAAAAATTACAAACAAGTTCTGCTTGATCTGCTGGATGTTCAACTTTATTTTTTATTTGAATGCCAAGTATGAGGTGGGCCTGCACCCTCCTGTTTAGCCCAGTCTGGACCACTCCCTGGTGTCTGACACCCATGGCTCTTCTTCAGTTATGCAAACTGCCAGGGCTCTGAGGCAGTGGGCTGGGGATGTTTGACTGAGATATTTGACTCTGTGATCTAAGTCTCCTTTGCATGAAGTCCTTTACATTGTGGGATTAATTTTTTGTATGTTGAGCATTGTTTTCTAATTGGCTTCCTCTTTTAAAATGCAAACATCTTTAAGAAAGGTAATGCAATCATTCCAAACAGTTTTAAGGTAAATAATTATATAGATTGGGCATCCCTAATCCAAAAGTCAGAAATCCAAAATGCTCTAAACTCCAAAACTTTTTGAGCAGCCACATGATGCCACAGTGGAAAATTCCAAACCTCACCTCCTGTGACAAGTTGTAGTCAAAACAAAGGAACACTAAAAATATTGTACAAAATTGTCTTCTAGGGGCTAGGGATATAGCTCAGTGGTAGAATGCCTGCCTACCATGCATGAAGTTCTGGGTTCAACCTCCAGTATGGGGAAAAAAAAAATTAGACCAAGTATGGTGATACACACTTGTAATACCAGCAACCTGGGGAACTAAGGCAGGAGGATGGCAAGTTAAATGCCAGTCTAGCAATTTTAAGAGATCCATCTCAAAATAAACAAACAAACAAACAAACAGCACCAGGGGTGTAGCCCAGTGTTAGAGTACCCCTAGGTTCAATTTTCAGTATCAAAAAAAAGAAAAAAATATATCTTCAGGCTATGTGTATAATAAGGTGCATATGAAACAAATGAATTTTATGTTTACACTTGAGTCTCATCCCCAAGATATCTCATTATGTATATGTCAATATTCCAAAACCTAAAATAAAAACAATCTGAAATGTGAAATACTTCTAGTGCCAAGCAAATTAGATAAGGGATAATCAACCTGTGTCAGAATGTCCTCACTAGGTCTGGGGTTGTGGCTCAGTGCTAGAACACTCACCTGGACTGTGTGAGGCCCTGGGTTCGATCCTCAGCAACATATAAAAATAAATAAATAAAATAAAAGTATATTAAAAAAAAAGAATGTCCTCACTAACTAGAGACACAAAAACTATGATCACACTACGACCTCACAATACAGATTATGAAAAGGTGAAAAGGAAAAAAAGTGCAGGAAAAGAAGTTAATTTCACTTTGTGTGTGTGCGTCCACATGCACACACATACACAAAGTGTCAGAATTGAACCTAGGGACTTGTGCATAATTAAGCAAGCATTCCACCACTAAGCCAGATCCTTAGTACTTTCATTTTCTTAACAAAGTTTACCAGGGGCTCACTGAAGAAAGGACTAATTCCAGGGATGGAGCAGAGAAAATACTGTCGTACACAAAGGTGATGCTTCATACAATCATGAAAACATATCAAAAAGACAAGCCAAGTTGGAGGGGCCACCCACTGGCCAGATCTGGGAAAATTTGAGGGAAAATTAAAAATGAGAGTAATGCTGTACAAATATGGAACAATGAATCCCATTACTATATGTAATTGTAATGCACTACTAAAAAATGTGGGGGGAAAAGTGAGAGAAATAGCTATAACCCAATAAATTCTTAAATAAATATTACTCTTTCTTAAATAAGTAAATGGATGGAGAAGGGAAAGCTCTTCTTACAGTAAAACATCAACTAATAAGTTTAGAAGGCATGCCCCAAATACATAAGTTTAAACCTTAATCAAACCTGGAATGAAGAACCTTCTGAAAAAAGAGAAGAGGAAGAAAAAAAAATCACTGGTCTATAGAAAAATAGCCCAATGACATTAAAAACTATCAAAAAAAATATAGTGAGAAATTTTTGCAGATAAAAGGAGACATTGCAACTCAATATAATGCATTCATCTGCATTAGAACCTGAACTGCAGGAAAAGTAGTAATTAATTATTGGGACATTTGAGAAAATCTGAACTTAAATTTGGACTATCCATGGTGGCACATGCCTGCAATCCCAGTTAATGGAAAGCTGAGACAGGAGAATTGGAAGTTAGACGTCAGCCTCAGCAATTAAACAAGACCCTGTCTCCAAAATTTAAAAAAAAAAAAAAAATTTAAAAGGGCTGGAGATGTTACTCAGTGCAAAATCACCCCTGTGTTCAATCCCCAATACCTTAAAAAATATATATAAATTTGTATTATGGATACCTTCAGAGAGAAACTGGACAAGATATAAATAATTATGAATGTAAGGGGTGTATTGGGGTTTCTTGTACAATTCTTAAAAACTTTTCTTGATATGAAAGGGAATAACTGTCCCTGAACGGGTACTGGAACAGGTAGGAACAAACTCAGTCTTGTTTCCTTTTTGGTCTTTTAATTTAAAGTCAATATTTTAATAATCTCTTTGACTCTTCAGTTGGTTGCTCTCAGCCTGCAAATGGACCACTACCGATATGTAATTAAAGGAGAATAACAAATAGTTAGGATATAGATTACACAGGTGCTGACTTACAAATGCAAACGTTGTAACAGAAGATTAAGCTCCCAGGAGGCTAGAGGTGCGTGTCTTTGCTTATTGCCATCATATTTCATTAATGGTCAGAGTAACGCTGAGATCAATATTCCCGCAGTCACAGCTATGAGAAAAAATGATCCCCACCAAAACAAGATACAAAGACATTCTCAAAATGCTTCTCCCTGTATAATGAAGAAACCAGTCACTGTTAAGAATTTTAAAATTTAACAGGTTTTCTTAGCTATTATACGTTTAAGAAGTGGCATAGTTTAAGTAATCTTGAAAAGAACTGTAGGACCATATGGGGTTAGGGGATAGGAGGAAAGAGAGGGAGGCAGGCATTAGCTTATCCTGTTATCTTCTTAGCTCCTCAAGAACAAATGTTTTCCTAAGTCATTTTTTTTATATTAATGATAAAGAAAATGTAAGGAAGGATGAAGGGATATGGTAAGTACCATAGAAGGCAACACAGTGTGTGGCAGTTACAGAAGAAGCTTAATCCTGAAATATGCATGAAGAGACTATAGAAACTAGCCTTTGGCAAGATCCATACTTAAACCAGTGGTCCCAATTCAGGTTCCTGGGCCCCAGCGAAGGGGATCAAATTCAAGAGGATTGTGTTTGGAACCTTAAAATCTGCCTTTTTTTTTTTTTTTTTTTTTGCAAATGTTGCATGGACCAGAATAGAAATGGTAAGAGAGGCATAGCATCTACGATATGATAAACAATGCTTATTGTATTTCAGTACTAAAATTACTTGTAATAAATTAAATGCTATACAGGGAATGGCAGAGAAATTTGTTATGACTCATTTCTACCTCTGATCTCAACTCTGGAATTGAAGCCAGGAACTCAAATATGCCAGATAAGCATTCTACCACTGGGCTACATTCCCCAGCCCTTTTTAGAATTTTAATTTGAGATAGTCTCTAAAGTGGGATCCTCTTGCCTCAGTCTCCAGAGTAGTTGGGATTACAGGTGTGAGCCACCATGCCCAGATTCCTAAGAAGACTCTCTTAAACATTTCTGCTCTTAGGTCTTCTGGTTGTAAAGAAATTTCCCATCCAATAAAAATTTTTAATAAATATTGCTCTTTTAAAATATGCTCATACTTTAGATACATTAGAATAATGAATATTTGAAATAGAGTAATTAGCCTATTTTTAAAAAAGTTTCTATTTTGTGCAAAATTTAAAATGATTTAACTCCTGCCAAGAGTATCAAGAATTGCATAATTTTGAAGTTAGCAGGCAGTGTGAATGGCAGCTGCATATATCTGTGTGGCTATGTGTCATGTCACTTCAGCAGATAACCAAAAGAAAATTGGGAGCCTGGGAATATAGCTCAGTGATAGAGCACCTGCCTAGCATGTGTGAGACCCTGGGTTCAATCCCTAGAATCTCAAAACAACAAAAACAATGAAACAAACAAAAACAAAAACAAATCACGTACATTAGAACTACTTGACTCCCTGTGCTCATGCAGCGGAATCACCTTGGTCATTTGATTAACTTTTACTAAATTGGCCTCACACATTAGGAGTTTGGAGTTTTTAGAGCCCACTTATGGAGTTATAGCAGGGTTTTACTTGATGTTACTCAAATGTTACTTAAATTTAAATCTAGAAGTGATTCAAGTGAATTTTATGTTGAGATTTTAATTTTTACAGTTATAATCTTGAAAATAGCTTTCATCCAATAACAAGGTCATCCAAACTCTCATGCAGTGGAAGCAAAAACCTAACCCTTAGAATATATTCTTTTGGAACAGAAGTTAGATATAATAAAACACTTTTATAATGCATGGCCATGTACCATGCCATTAATTTTGGAGAGAGTACTCTGAAGTATTAGAGATAATTCTGAGAAAATTTAAAAGAGCATTCAAGTAGGCATAACTCTAAGTTTGTAAATACATTGCTCTAACTAGGCATGGAAAACCGGATGACTGCAAGATCATCAGCCCCATAATGTATCTTCAGGCTACAGAGACTGTTTACACCTGTGTTCCGGTATCACACCTCCACAATCATACAGGGATACCTATGAAGAAGTGTTCATGATTGTGCATGCTTTGAGTTATGAGATGTTTGGAAAGTCATTCCTCTTTCTAATATCTTGGTTATGTAATGACCTCTAGGTATAAAAGATAAGAATTTAGCTCATTTATGTTATCTTATTCCTCCCAATATTGAGCAGTTACATCATTATTTTCAAGTTTTGTTTTGGTTACCCTTATAACTTTAAATAGCAGGTCATACTCAATTTCTCATTTCAGAGCTGGAATCAGTGTCTTGACTTCTGATTAGACAAGTTGCAGGAATCAGTGATACTATTTCTTTTTCATTGTGCATATTTTCTTGTGGTTCTTGGGATTGAACCCAGGACCTCTAAACTGCTCATGCTAGGAAAGAGCTTTACCAATTAGCTATACCCCAAGCCCCCCGCTTTTTTTTTTAAATTGTGAGACAGGGTCTACTTAACTTGCTGACTGGCCTCTAACTTGTGATCCTCCTGACTCAGCCTCCCATGTAGCTGAGGTTTTTGCCACAATGTCCGACTCCCTTCTGTGTGTGTGCGCGCGCCTGTGCGTGTGTGTATGTGTGGGTGTGTGTGTATATATATTTTTTAACTTTTTACTTCTCGCTTTTTTGTCAGGTACACCATTTTTATATTCTGAAGATTAATACTTTTCTTTTTTTTTAAAAAAATAACCAAGATCTGCTTTGTTTTGATCTGAGGTTGATTGTAACAAATGTTGGTCAAAGACACAAAACATTCAGTTATAAGATGAATAAATTCTGTACATCTAATGTACAACATGGTGACTAGTAAAAAGATAGAAACCCAATCACAGTACTTAACTTATTAAGACTGCATCAGTACTGTGCATATCCCAGTGAGGTATGTTAGAAATGTAATTTCTTTTTCTCTGAGGGCAGTATCATACCCCTTATCTATACAAAGAAAAATAGTATCATCACATACTCATCTTTTTCTTATAATCTGTAAATTACTGAAAATCATATAACATGGTTGTTTTTTTTTTTAATTTGGATCAAAACATTCTCCTCAGTTAGCTTTTTGTTTTTCCTGGAATTCTTAATTGATTGTTTGTTTGTTTGTTTTGGTAGTGCTCAAACTGAACCCAGGGCCTTCCATATGCTACACAAGCACTCTACCATTGAGCTATACCCCAAACCTGTTAAATATCCTTTGTATTGACTAAATATGTACTTTATCTTACACTGAAAAGTTTTCATTGTTGCTGTTGTTGTTTACTTAATCATACTACAGACTGCATGGAGATCTCTTTTGTCCCAGAGATTTTCTCATTGGAGCTCTTTATCCTCCTACTCCTACAAGGATGATTTTCTTATACTCCTTTCTTGTTTTAGGAAGCTCCCTTGCTGCTTTTTTGTGGGGAGTGGGTACCAGGGATTGAATTCAGGGGCACTCAACTACTGAGCCACATCCCCAGCCCTATTTTGTATTTTATTTAGAGATAAGGTCTCACTATAATGCCTTACTTTTGCTGAGGCTGGCTCTGAACTTATGATCCTCCTGCCTCAGCCTCCTGGGCTGCTGGGATTACAGGTGTGCTCCTCCATGACCAGCTCTTTGCTGTCTTTTTTCTTGGATTAATTTATTCTGTTGCAGCACATATTCAAATAACATAAAGGGATTCTAGGAAGTAAGTTTTTTCCTAAGTTCTAGTTTGTGTGAGATGCCGGCACTCTACCCTCACATTTGGTTGTCAAGTGGGTTGGATATGCAAATTTGTTTCAAATTCAATTTCCCCTAGAACTGCAAGGACCACTTTATTATATTGCAGCAACCAGAGATGTTAAGGAAAACGTGGCTTCTTAATTTAACATTCCTTTATGGGTGGACTAATTTTTCTTTCAGGAAGCTTTTAGGAAATGATTGAAAGATTGTGGTACTAGGGATTGAATCCAGGGATCCTTTACTACTGAGCTATAGCCCCAATTGCTTTTATTTATTATTTTGAGACAGAGTCTCAACTAAGTTGCCCAGGGTGGCCTCAAACTTGTCCCTCAGCCTCTGGAATAGCTGGAATTAGAGGCTTGTGACACTGGGCTGACTTGGGTTTATTTTTAGAGTTCTAAAAGTTGTGTTCATGTTATTGTCCCCATTTATCATGACTGGCTCATAGGGGGCTCTCTGGAGGTAAAGATGTGTGTCCTTTTCTGGGAATTTTTCTTAAATGATTCTCTAATAATGTCTCATACACCTTTCTATCTGATCTCTATTTCTGAATCTCCTATTATTTAGCTGTTGGATCTCTTAGATGATTAGCTTTTATTGTCTCCTATTTTCTTTCATGTTCTCCGTAAATGGGAGAAAATGGTATTTCCCCTTCAACATCTTCATCAGTATTGTCATCTTTTTTTGTGAATTATAATTAAATTATAGTGGGATTCATTATGTCATATTTGCTCATGCACATTATATATTATATATATCATTACCCAGTACCTCCCCTTTCTCTCTCCTCCTTCCTCCCACCGATTAGATTGATGAACTTTACTGATCTCCCTTCTATTATTATTTTAATTATTGCATTATAAACACACACACACACACACACACACACACACACGGTTCACTGTGGTGTCTACATACAGAAACATAGCATAGTTTAGTAGATTTTGATCCCTAGTATTTCCCCTTGTCCTCTCCCCTCCCCTCCCCCTCAGTCCCCTCCACTCTGTTGGTAATACTTCTTTAGTCACATCCATCAAATAAAATTGTAGTAATTATTACTATTAACTGGGAGCAGAATCTTTGTTTCTACCATTTTGAGTACCTCACCCAGATTCATGACTACCCAATTGTTGTTCTAGGTAGTATCCTGTCAGAGAAGTGATACTGAAACATGCCAAGGGATAGAACCTAACCCCCCGCCCCACCCCAACACACACACACACCCCTTACTGGAGTCTAATTGTAGATGTTGCTTTCTCTTCTACTGCCAGGCTCATCACTCCATCACAGATAAAATTAAGTTGGTCTGGCATAATTTTGCACTTCAAAAAAAAAATCACATTGATTACTACCCAGTACCTTGTATTCTTCTGGTTGGTTGCAAATTGATAGTTTGATGATTTGTTCTTGTATCTATCTTCCCAGGTATCCAAGATAAGCTGAGTAGTATATAATTACCATGGGTGTCCCTTTCTCTGTTTTAAAAAACCAGGTACTCAATCTGTCAATTCTGCTTGTTAAGACCTCCTATCCAACCTTCCATGTCTAAAATAAAGCTGAGGGTCTTGCAATTACATCTGCCAATTCCTTAGATATCCTGGGATGCATGTAATCAGGCCCCACTGATGTGAATGTACCCAGCTTTCTGGAGTGCTCTTCAATCACTTCTTTCCCCCTTGTTTGCCTTTGCACCACCAGTGTGATATCACTCAATCCGGTTTAGTTTCCTTATCACTGCTGATTATAAAGAAAAAAAAAAAGATTTCAAATGGTGAAAGCCTCTCCTAGTATAGTTTTTTGTTAATGGTTTCTGTTTAATAGTACTTAGCACTTATTAATTTTTGTTAATAGTTTTAGTGGTCATATTTTATATCTTATAAATTCTTTATGGTCTTATTTCTGTTCTCCTTCTTTCCTGCTTCATTCCTTCCCTCCATCTTCCTTCAATCTTTCTTCTTCCCTCTCTCCTTTCCTTCTTCTCTATTTCTCTTTCTTTCATATTTCTTTTAGAGGGGATGAGGTATAGGGAAGGGAGAAAATAGAGAGCCTGGGTTAGCTTTCCATTGCTGTGAAACACATGAGAAAGGGGGAGAGATTGATTTTGAGAGGTCTCAGTCCATGGTCACTTGGCCCCATCACTTTGGTCCTGTGGCAAAACAGAACATCAGGGCAGGGAGTGCTCTACATCTTAGCATTCGGAAAAAAAGACAGACAGGGGAAGGAGCCATGGTCCCAATATCCCCTTTAAGGGCACAGTCCCCAGTGACCTAACTTCCTTCTACTGGTCCCACACAGTGAATGTTCCACCATGTCCCAATAGTGTCACAGGCTGGTGATGATGTCTATAGCACATGCAACTTTGGTTTAAGATCTGAACCCTAACACAGGCCAAGAATGCCACATAACTTTAGTGCAGGGACATTTACTAATCACCAAATAACCCCATGCTTCCCCCAATTCTCCAGCCTGCCTATAGTTGTGCAGAAGGTCCAGGTTTTCCTTCCTCCTCCTCCTCTAAGGTGGAAGCCACCTCTTCTGAATGGCGTACTAACAAAATGCAAGCAGCCTGGATCCCAGGCACCACTGACAGGCAGCCGTCCTGGACTAAGTCATCAGACACCCCCAGGAGACCACGTGCTAAGCCACTGAGATCTGGGGATTTGTTTTTCTCAGGACAACTTAGCTTATCTTCACTAATAATACAGAATTGTACTAATAATTTCTGGATTAGTCAGATTATGCTAGGTTTTTTTTTGCCAAGAGAACAAATTAACCCTGAAATCTAAGTGACTTAACATAACAATGCTTTATTTCTTACCTGTGGTATGTGGCCATCAGCTCCAAGCATCCTGATTAGCTTACCTCCTGGTAATCCTTCCTTTATAGTTACCTCCCACTCTGTCTCTGACTGATCTCATGACTCACTTTAACCAAGAAAATGTGGTCAAAGTCACATTTGAGACAGTTCCCAGCTTAAGCTTAGGAAATCTTGGCATTTTCATGATATAAGAAGTCCAACCATCCTTACTGGAAAGAAAGGCCATGCAGAGATGCCTGGAGAATGAAACTCTACGTTGAAAAGCATAAGTAAGGTTCCAGACATGAGTAAAGAAGCCATCTTTAGTTCAAGCCAAGTCAAGATCCCTGAGGACTGCAGACCCAGCCACCATCTGACTACAGCCACACAAGAGACCCTAAGAGCAGTAAAACTTCCTAGCTGAGCCTAGCTGACTCACAGAATTGTAGAGATATCAGTGAATTGTTGTTTTAAACTATTTGTTTGGGACCATGTTTTGGTTTGGATATAGAATGTGCATATCCCCCAAAAATTCCTGTGTTGAAACTTTGTGGTTCACAGTGGGGTGGAGTTGAGGTGGTTGAATCTTTAACCTTGAGATGGAACAAAGAGCATAAGGTCATTGGAAACATTGCCCTTGAAGATATTAATGTAGTTCTCAAGGAACCCAGTTGGTTCCTTATTATATAAAATGGGTTGTTATAAAGGAGCTTGGAAGGGAAGTTATAACCTCCTCCCTCATGTGTATGCACCACTTACACCTTGCCACCATTGTGATGCTATTTTTCGTGAGTCTCTCACCAGAGTTGAACAGATATCAGCACCATGATCTTCAACCGTGACAAATATGAGCTAAGCAAACCTCTTCTTTACAAAGAATCCAGCTTCAGGTGTTTTGTTGTAACAACAGAAAATGGACTAAGAAAGATGGCATATCATAGGTAGCAATAGATAACCAAAGCATAGTACACATTCAGTGTGGGTGAATGAGAATTGTATTCCACACAGACATTCATGGAACCATTTTGATACAGGCTCCAACATTTTGTATCTGCCCCATGAGAAACACATGACCTCCTTAACTGCAGCAGCAAGGAAGGCAGTACTGGAGGAGGTTGCACACCGACTTCTAAATATTTACATCTCTGCTCCTAGTCTATTAGCCAATAAAAATTATGGGGGAGTAGATGGAGATTCAATGGGCATTAAATGTCACTGCCATATACCTTGCCAATAAAATGTATTATCCCTGTTACAACTAGTATTGTAACAAGGTTCATCCAGGTTATTACCCAACTAGCTTTCCAGAAATTGTATAGTAGTATGCAGGACTGGTTCATATGTCTCACAAAGCTATGTGTATCTCCTTCCTACTCTGCATTCTATACGCTAAGTGGGTAGCCTAAAATCAGCCATGGTAGAAATATTTACACCACAGAACTTGGTGAATGAGTTCAAATTGGGGCTTTCTTTCCTTGGAGAACTAATTATTTAACATTTACCAGAACACCATTAGATGTACAGAATTCAAAATCTACCTACTGCTGGCTTGGTGGTACATGCATATAATCCCAGTGATTCAGGAGGCTAAGGCAGGAGATGGTAAGTTTGAGGCCAGCATGGGCAACTTGTTGATATCCTGTCTCAAAATAAATAATGAAAGTAGCTGGGAATGTAGCTTTGTGGTACAGTGTCCTGGGTTCAATTCCCAGTACCACATATACATACATAAACCACACACACACACACACACACACACACACACACACACACTCACACAGATAAATATACATACATCTACTATTCAAGCTGCCCCTATATTCATGAATTTATTATTATTTTTAATATGATTTATCATTTAACATTACAGGTAGAATTTGGAAATATAGCCATTGATGCCTGGATACTCCATTAGTTCAGATTAAAGACTGAACACATGAATTAAAAATGTTAGCACACACTTGAGCAAACTTTTACCAATAATTTTAAAAAATGGCAATGTTAAGTCTTCTCTGTGTAATCAGAATGTGCATATTTTCATAGGCAGATACAAGGTTAACACTGACATTAGTAGAGAATTGGAAATGTTGCTGTGAATCAAGTGTATAAGGTACCTGTTTTCAGTCAGCATCAACAAGAATTTTATCCACCCAGTATCACTGCATCTAATAACAGTGGCTTAGCTACTGATTTATTCTGGAAGCTTTGGTTGTCTTTAAGATTGCCAGGAGCTGAGGCACATGCCTGTAATCCCAGTGACAGAAGGCTGACACAAGAGGGTGGCAAGTTTGAGGCCAGCCTTGGCAATTTTGTGAGGCCCTGTCTCAAAAACAAAAAAAAACCCCTGAGGATATGGCTCAGTGGTGAAGAGCCCCTGAGTAAGATCCCCAGTATCAATAACAAAAAAGAACAAAAGAAAAGAAAAGAAAAATCAACAACAAATACCTTAAAGGGTTTCTAACACTAAAATCTTTTATTTTAAGCCCTGCTAATGGAGGGCCTTCCTGTTGTAGTTCACCGGCGACTTCCTCTCCTAGCTTCAGCCTTGGCACACACTCAATCAAGAGGAGCCCTCAACAAGGCTTACACTTCTATTATAGGATGCAAAGCAGTAGTAACACTTTAAATAGCACTTCGGAGTTCTAGGGAAGTTAATATATCTTTCATCAGTGTCTGCTTCATAGCTTTGGAGTATTTTGGACCCCGAAAATCTGGATTATTTATGAAAGAATGAGAAGAGTACAGTTGAAGGAAAAGTTTCATTTACCAGACAAGGAGGGACATGTTACAAATGACATTTGAAAATAAGATGTCCAGAAACCTTTCACTATAAACAACAAGAGATTTGAACTTTGTCCATACCAAACTGTATGGAACCAAAGAGACCAGTCACCTTTAAAATGATACTTCCTGAGTAGAACCAGTAAGACGACCTACAAATAAGTTTGATGTTCATCAATTCAGAACAGGAGGAAAGAGAGTTTCACTATACCTGCCAACTTTCTTTCTATCATAGCATTAATAGTTTTCTGGGAACTAAAGTTTTTATTTTAGGAATTAGTTTACGTGTTGAGGTTCTTTTGTTCACAAGTATGAGCAATTTTATTGTATAAATATAGCCATATACTATATAGTCTGGCCACATGCTCTTCTTACAATGCAATACTGATATTTCTTCACAGAGAAGTATGGTCCTCTTGAGCCTGGGTGGGGCTTTGTAACTGCCTCATGAATAGGATGAGATGAAATGACACTACACATCTTCCTGAGGCTAGGACCCAAAAGGCAATATGGTGCCCACCTATCCCATCTCCTTGGGACCTGTGACATATGGATTCCTAAGCCTCCATGTGATAGTACATCTGAGGCCACCATGATGAAGAGACCACAGAGAGATCAAGGGTATTTCATGCAGGGCTGAGCACAGTGGTACACACCTATAATCCCAGCTACTCTGGAGGCTGAGGCAGGAGGATCTCATGTACAAGATCAGCATGGGCAATTTAGCAAGACCATGTCTCAAAATGAAAATGAGTGGGGGTGGAGCTGGTGATGTATCTCAGTGATAGAACACTCCTGAGTTCAATCCTCAGTACTACAAAAAAGAAAAGCCCGGCACAGTGGCACACACCTGTAATCCCAGTCACCCGGGAGACAGAAGGCAGGAAAACTGCCAAGTTCAAGACCAGCTTTAATAAATGAGCAAGACCCCATCCCAAAATAAAAAAATAAAAAGGGCTAGGGATAGCTTAGGGGTAAAGTACCACTGGGTGTGATCCCCAATACTACAAAAAGAAAAGAGTATTCTATTCAGCCACCAACTACTAGAGTCTCCCCAGTGCAGAAAGCAGGTGTGTATAAGTGAAAATTCAGACAATCAGTCCTCCACACCCCCACCTCCAAGGTGTCTCAGCTGAACTCAAGTTGAAATGGAAACAAGCTGCCCATGCTCTGCCTTGCTCAGATGACAGATTTGTAATAAAATAAGTGTTATTCTTGTTTATGCCACTCAATTTTGGAGTGACATGTTCCGCAGCCACTGCAGCTGTAACAGCAAGTAACAGAAGCCCTGCAAGCCAGCATTGTCAGAATAGTGGTGATGGTTATAGTATAAAGGTTTAGAAGCATCTAGTGGAGCCCTAGGAAAAAAGGCACAGCTCAGTCTCATAATGGGTTGAACAGGAACTAAGAAAACAAGCAGAAGCCAAGCCAGCCACTGGACTCCTGTCCTCCTATTTCTCTCTCTCTCTCTCTCTCTCTCTCTCTCTCTCTCTCTCTCTCTCTCTCTCTCTCTCGTCTTCTCTGGTCTCCTACTTCATGGCTCTCATCTCTGTCTCTTAGCACGTCTACTTCCTTCTACCTCTCTGCAATCTGGTGCTCTAGCTGCTTCTTGCCAATGGCACACTAACATAGCTGTTGAGTTCATATGCCCTTAGTGTAAGAGACCAGTGCACACTAACTGCCCCCTTTCATTCCAGTGACAAGTTCCTGGAGGACAGCATGGAAGAAGACTGCCTTGAGTCAGATGTCTACTTCTGGTCCATTTGAAGAGCACTGGGGGCAGGACCACCTGTAATAATGGGGTCATTACCCCACTCCCCAATTCCCTGTGAGAGATCTTTGAAGGCAGGTTCAAAGGCTTCAGTTTATAGCAATATATCTAATGCCTGAACATTAGAAGGCATTTTGCATGTTTTTATCCTTATATAAAACCCCATCACAAAATAGGAGCACTGGTGCATGCCTATAATTCCAGCGGCTAGGGAGGCTGAGGCAGGAGGAGCACACGAGTTCAAAGACAGTCTTAGCAACTTAGCTAGGCCCTAAGAAATTTAGCAAGACCTTGTCTCTAAATAAAATATAAAGAAGGGCTGGGATGTGGTTCAGTGGCTACGTGCCTGTGTATTCACTCCCTGGTAACAAAAACCCCACCAAAAACCCCTTAAAATTGCCTGTTGCTTTGTGTACACATACACTTAGATAAGTGCATGCCATCCTCCTGCTCAATCTCTTCTCATTCTTCCTATTTTTTAAAAAAATATGCTC
Organism: Ictidomys tridecemlineatus; assembly: GCF_052094955.1. Lineage (NCBI taxonomy): Eukaryota > Metazoa > Chordata > Mammalia > Rodentia > Sciuridae > Ictidomys > Ictidomys tridecemlineatus. The sequence goes on from NC_135480.1 coordinate 131,277,501, forward strand.
TGGATCTCTACAGTAAAGGCAGTGGATTGACCACCTTGATGTGACCTCAAGAAGACTGAAAGCAGTGATTAACCTCTTTTATTTCTATTTTTTTGAGATTTATATTCTAATATGATATTGGCTGTTTACCTTTTAGCTATTAGGGCTTCTGAGTACCTGGGTCAATTAGAGTTCACAAGAGACACTCAGGGAAAGTGCTTCTTCTTCATGAAATTTGATAATTTTCCAACACTAAAAACTTCCCTTTGCTAAGTAACCTGTGGTCTCAGAAGTCAGGATAGAGGTTATCCCCAAAGGAAGGAGAGACTGGATAAAGTTTCTTAGGTGCTGGTGATATTCTGATTCTTGTTCTGGGAGATGGATGAATGAGTATATTCCAGTTCATAAAAATTCAGGAAGCACTGGGCACAATGGCACATGCCTGTAATCCCAGTGGCTCAGAAGACTGAGGAAGGAGGATAAGAGTTCAAAGCTAGTCTCAGCAAAAACTGAGGTACGGTGGGCTGGGGATATAGCTCAGTTGGTAGAGTGCTTATCTCGCATGCACAAGACCCTGGGTTCGATCCCTAGCACCACACACAAAGTGAGGCACTAAGCAACTCAGTGAGACCCTGTTTCTAAATAAAATACAAAATAGGGCTGGGGATGTGGCTTAGTGTTCAAGTGCCCCTGAGTTCAACCCCTAGTACCAAAATAAAAAAAAATTTAAAAAAAAAAGAAAGGCAATTCAGAAAGCAATATATACATTGTGTTAACTTCTATTGCTGTGACTAAATACCCGAGAAAAGGTTTAATTTGGTTCACAGTTTCAGAGGTTTTAGTTCATATTCACTTGGTTCATTTCTTTTGGGCCTGTGGCAAGGCAGAACATCATGGTAGGAAGCATGTGGTACAGCAAAGCTGCTTATAGCAGCCAGGAAACAGAGAGAGGAAAGAGTTAGGGTTTTAATATCCCCTTCAAGAGTGTCCATAGTGACCCACTCCTTCAACTAGGCCACACATCCTAAGTTTCTACCACCTCTCAATAGTGCCATCAATTGGATTCCAGCCTTCAACAAATGAGCTTTTGGGGGATATTTAAGATTCAAACCATAGCACATATGTTATGTATTTTTCTGGTACATGTTAACCTTCAATAAAAGTTTTAAAATATTTCACTAATTATGATCTTGGCACAGTGGTGCATGGCTATAATCTAGCAGCTCAGGAGGATGAAGCAGGAGGATCACAAGTTCAAGGCCAGCCTTAGCAACTTGATGAGGTCCTAAGCAACTTAATGAGACCCTGTCTCAAAATAAAAAAATACAAATAAAAAGGGCTGGGAATTTATGGATCAATGGTTAAGTGCCCCTGGGTTTAATCCCAAGTACCCCCTGAAAAAGACTGCTCAAACTAGCCTCACAGTATAGTGTGAAAATATATACAAATATATCCTCTTTTAGCAGATATATATATTTGTTACGATACAAACCGAATTTTAACATTTCTTCAGGATGTTACATAGATATACCTCTCATAGAAAACTTGGCTCCTAAAATACCCAATTTGAGGGGCAGTAAAATAGTGAATGGCTCTGGAGTCCAACTCTCTGGGTTCTAATCCTACTATATGCTACTTTTATAACCTGGGAAAATTATGTAACCTCAGCTTCCTTCTCTGTAAACTGGAAGTATTGAGAATACCCACTTCATCAATTCTGAAGGCTGAAGCAGGAGGGTCAGTTCAAGACTAGTCTCAGCAACTTAGCCAGACCCTGTCTCTAGATAAAAAGAGCTGGGGATGTGGTTCAGTGGTAGAATTCCTCTGGGTTCAATCCTCAGTACTGAAAATAAAATAAAATAAACAAATATAAAATGTCATGAGAATTAAGGGAAATAATGCTTGTCAAGTGCTTGGAAACAGGGCCTGACCCCTAGTAAACACTTCATAAATGTTAACTATCATTATTATTACCATTATAATTGCTGTGAGGAGACTACCTCAAAACAGAGAAAGAAAGCATCCCTAATTCTACCTGTTACTACCCCATCTACTCCAACTCAACAGAACTCACTTGAATACAGCATGTTAGCTCACCTCCATGTGCCTGGTACAATGCTCAGGTCTGGGCAGAGCAGATGTAGAAAGCGAATGTCTGCCTATTCCAGAGTACCCCGCTGCAGAGATCTAAGCCCCTGGGATCAGTGTACGCTGGTAACATTCTTTAAAAGGTTTTGTGGTTCCTTTTTTCCCCACGAGTTCACTTCTGACACTATCTGCAGTTCTACAGATTTCTGTCTTGAGCCATTGTGTGAACAGAAGCAAATCCTCTTGCTGGGTTGTCCTAAGAGGAACCTGGCAAGGTAAAAAGGTGAAGCAGGATGGATTTGCTGCTGTGTTTGCTTTTTTGGTTGCAGGTGCTGTGTCGTGTTGTGTTTCACTGCAGCACCAGTCCACTTGACCTAAGTGCCCTGGGAGTCTCTTGTAACACCCGTTTTGTTTTAAGTAAACACAGGGAAATGGGACAAAAGAAAATGGCTATTAATCAGAACTTCAGCAGCACACTGTACACAACGAGGCGCTGCTACAACCATCTAAGTTGAACAGTTGTTTGGATGCCATTCGTAACCAAGGCAATCTGCAGTGGACAGGAGCAAAAATGATTAGTTACCTCCTCCAGAATTCACAGCTACAATCATCTCTAGTAACTCCTGTTTCACAGCTCACATCTGGCATTATACCAACACATGAGCTGAGAACCTCTTGAAATGGAATTTGTGAAAAGTGGAAGGGAAATGTTACTTCTAATTAGACAAGCCTAACGCTCCAACAATTGATAAAAACCAAATTGAGTCTGCAGCAGTGGTACATGCCTGTAATCCCAGAGACAGGGGAGACTGAGGCAGGAGGATCACAAGATCAAGGCCAGCCTCAGCAACTTAGCAATATCCTTCCTCAAAATAAAAAAAAAAATAAAAGGGGTGAGGATGTAAAGTGGCCTGGGGTTCAATCCCTGGTAAAAATAAATAAATAAATAAACAAAAAATGAAAACAAAACACCAAATCAGTGGGGTTTTTTTTTTGTTGTTGTTGTTGTTTCATTTATTTCCTCCTCCTTCCCTGAATAAGGAGCTTCCTGAGAATAACCTGATATATATTGCTCTTCCCTCTCAGATACAGAATTGGGTGCTTTGCAGTTTGGCTTCTGCCTTGTCCACACCCAGGCATGTACAGAACTGGAAAGGAGGAGAAGAAACTGGGGGGAAGGAGAGCAGGAAGCCAGCAGTGAACAACACAGTGACCACCTCCCCTCCAGCTTAGGCAGTGCTGTGTGATGAACCCTCTGTATGTGGGCGGTAAGGACATTAAACCACCTGATTACTTCCAGGTAGGGACATGTTCTTCCAGGTGAAGGGTATGTGCCGGTAGCCAAAAATATTGGCTTTGAATCCTGGCTCAGTCATTTACCTTGGATAATCAATTTAATCCCTCTGTACCTCAGCTTTCCCATGTGCAAAAGGGGATAATAATAGTACCAATAACTTAACACCTATAAAACACTGAAAGAAAGGACTAGCACATATTAACCACCCATAAATGTCAGCCATTATCCTCATCATTATCATCATCATCATCACTATCATCACCATCACCATGAAATATTTCCAAATCATAATTACAATGCAACATCATCATATTATATTTTCCTCCAGTTGCACATCATTGAACCACCATATAGGCAAAAAATAAAAATTTTTGTTAATGTAGTTACTGAACAGTGTTATAAGATCTAACATAAGCTGTGTGTGATGGCACACACCTGTAACCCCAGTGACTTAGGAGGCTAAAGGAGGAGGATCAAAGTTCAAGGCCAGCCTGGGCAACTTAGAGAGACCCTGTCTCAAAATGAAAAATTAAAAGGGCTGGGGTTAGTAGTAAAGTGCCCCTGGGTTCAATCCCTAATACCACACACACACACACACACACACACACACACACACACACAAAGTTGTAACATGAAACACCTTGGGCTGATTTAACAGGGAAGAGAGCTTCCAGGATTCAAATTGCCAGTAATTCTACTTCTAGCATAACTTCCATGGGATTTTTCAGATATGCAAAGAAAAGGTACTGCAGCATTATTTATAGGGTGAACAACTGCACACAGCCAACTAAAAATCTGAGAATGATTAAATAAGTTATGACCCAGCGATGCTACAAACATCATGGAGTCATCAAGAGGGGCACTTTTGAAGAATTTTTAATGTCTAGGAAATACTCAGGAAACAAAGGTTAGTAGAAAAACAGGCTTCAGAACTCTGTGTACAGTGGGATGGCATTTGGTAACTAGGTAAGCACGATTCAGAGAAAACAAAACTCCAGAGAAACACATCAGGATGTTAACAGTGGGGTTTCTGCCAGTGGGGGACATATGCGTGGTTTCTGTTTAGTTTACATTTCCTTATATTTTTTGGTGCCTTCCACAATCCCACAGACGAACACAAACAATTTGGGGAAAACATTAAGTCATAAAACCAAAGCATTTACACAAAGAAAGGATCTTTCTGAAAACACACAGAGGGCCAACAGGAACTAGGGCTTTGACCTAAGTTCCTTCCAGGTTTGTTTTGTTTTCAGTCCAGAATGATGTCACATCAGAAAGACAGGTGTTGCTACTCTTCAATTTATCTTTGGTCTGGAAAGAAAACCCATGAGGAACCTCTTGATTAAAAAAATACAGACAGATGCGGATGGGGCAGTAGCAGATCAAGAGAGCCTCTCCCTCTCCCTAAGTTGTCTTAGGATACAATTTAGGATTGACGAATCACAGGCGTTTGTTTTCACAACATTGGGGAGAAACGTCTTTGGCCCACAGCAACATGGAAGAGAGCCATCCATCAGCTCTTTTGGAAAAAGTTAAAAAAAAAAAAAAACTGCAGTTAAAAAAAGAAAAAGATAAATAACACAAACAGTACATCAGACCAGTCTAAATAAGTAACAGAATTCTTGAATTCCCACGCCTCTATGCACAGAACCTTGCTGATAAACCTCCTGTTGTTCCAAGTCCTACACCTAAGGAAAGGTTACTAAGAAGGACTTGACTTAAAAGGACTTGGAACATATCAGAGAAAGCCAGTGTACACTGCAGGCCACCTAATATCAGTCAGCTCAGGGCCCCCACATGGTCGTCACCGGGGGCCCTTGTCCCTTCAGCCAGGAGCTTGGGTCTGTGTACTCGGGATGAGAGGGGGGTCTTACAGGAGTCGGACCTTGGTCTGAGAGGCCAGAGTAAAAACATTAGGTTCACTTATGATGCAGCAGTGATTTAATAATATTTTTCAAGAACCTGATAGATTTATGTAGAGGAACTGCTGTTTTAGTAACTAAACCCTTTTGGATAAACTCCAAGATAAACCAGACTTGTCTGGCTTCCGCCCCGAGTCCCTCCACCTCTTCCAGTTTCTCTTGGCAAATAATCTCCTTTACTTTACTAGAGGGTGATGGTCAAGGAGATGACCTTCCTGGCTGCTTTATCATCCTGACTCCCCACTTCGAAATATCTTCCAGGAGTATCTCTCTTGTTCCTTCAAATCACAAAAGAAGAATCACAGGAGGCTGCAGTTTTTTTTTTTTTTGTTTTGTTTTTTTGTTTTTTTAATAGTAATAAGGCTTGAACCTATGGGTGCTTTACAACTGTGTTACACCCACAGCCCTTTTTTACTTTTTGAGACACGGTCTCCCTAAATCACTGAGGCTGGTCTGGAAGCTTTGATCCTCCTACCTCAGCCTCCGGAGTCTCTGGGATTACATGTATGTATCACCATTCCTGGCTCGTGCCTTCTTCATGCCACAAGTGTGCACTTAATTTCCACAAAAACCTGCAAGTTAGGCACACGTATCTCTGTTTTGTTTTAGAGAGGATGGAGGAAATTGTTTCTTGTTTTTTGTTTTTTTAGCAGCTGATATGAGTACTCCTCTCAGGGAGAGAACCAGCTTAGTGGGTAATGCCTTGACCAACTTCTTTGGATTATTAGGGTATGGGGAGGGGTGGGGAAATATGCAGACTGCAGGGAAGGGTTGTGGACTCTTCACTCAAGAAAGAAGAGCAGTGGAGGCAGGAAGAGAGCAGCCGCTTTAGAAAAACACTTGGTATGGTACCAAATGCCCCATCCTCAAAAACATAACTTCAAATCTTGAATAAATGTATAAACTTATAAAATGCATGCTCAAAGAGGATTTTATGAATTGGGCTGCCAACGTAGGGTGAGGCAGAAACCACATGAGTTCTACCTGGAATGGTGACAGGTGATATCATTAAAAAATATATATGTTTCATAAATTCAAAAGCAGAAAGACCCCTTGATTTTGGAGTTACATAAAGAAGGATACACATAGCTGGGTGTAGTAGTGCATGTCTGTAATTCCAGGAACTCGGGAGGCTGAGACAAGAGGATCAAAAGTTTGAGGCCAGCCTGAGCAATTCAGTGAGACCCTATCTCAAAATTTAAAAAATGAGGGGCTGGGGTTATGGCTCAGTGATAGAGTGCTCTCCTTGCAAGTAGAGCACTTGTAAGGCCCTGGGTTCAATCCTTAGCACCACATAAAAATACATAAATAAATAAATAAATAAAATTTATTTTTCAAAAATTTAAAAAGTGAAAAAAGGACTGGATTTTTTTTGCTCAGTGGTAGAGTGCCCCAGGGCTCAATCCCTAGTACTCAAAAAATAAAAATAAAAAATAAAAAACTTTCTTTGTGCAAGAGTCACACAAACATGGGAGACAGGTCTGCAGGTCAGTTTGCTGACTGATTTTCCTAAACCCTCCTTTCTTTTGGGTTCTTATCCCGGTGGGTCAGCTCCTGGGCTGGGCTCCCAGTTCTCCTTTGCCTCACACTCTCCCCCATGAAACCACACGGGTTTGTTTGTGAGCCTCAGCACACATCCTGGCATCAGGATCTCTCCTCCACCCTTATAGCTCCTCCTGCCTAACAGAAGAAAAGTAATTGTCTGCTTTCTCTTCAGGAGGCAGCTATAAACTAAGAGAACCGGCCATCATTTAGATAACCTTGGTGAGGCTAAGCTCTAGGGACAGGATAAAGGGGCATCCCACAAGAACCAAGGCTTGCTAATGATGTGCTTCAAACAGAATGAAGATCACAGAAAGAAACCTCTAGAGGAGGTGGAGAGTCATTGCTAAGGATCTGAATCCAAGGAGGGAGTCCTGCAGCCAGAAATGGAAATGCCTCACTCATCTAGGAAGCCAAGGCCAAAGGTCAAGACACAGGTGCAGGACAGGATGCACTTCTGCCCAGGACCATTGGACAGCACAGGTCCAGTATAGGCTCAGACTCCATTAAGGGAGACTAAGAACAACAACAGCCATCACTTCTTAATTAGCTGCTATGCTCCAGGCACTCTGTTGCTGGGCTTTTAAAATAATGCATTATTTTTATTATTACTCTGTGTGGGGGGAAGGGGCCAATACTGGGATTGAACCCAGAGCACTGCAGATGCTAGCAAGCACTCTACCACTGAACTCTATCCCCAGCCTTTTCTTCTTCCTCCTCCTCCTCCTCTTCCTCCTCCTCCTTCTTCTTCATCTTCTTCTTGGGGGGTGGGGGGGGAGTTGGATCTCACTAAGTTGCCCAGGCTCCTGCCTCAGCCTTCTGAGTAAGTAGGATTATAGGCACTGTATCACTGCACCCAACTTCCTTCAATCCATTTTTTAAAAAAAAATATTTATTGAGGCTGTTTCTCTCTCAGGAAATGGCCTACAGAAAATTCTCCCTCAAATGGGCCTCTGCTTTCCTTAATACACCTGGTTCAATCCCCAGTACCATCAAAATAAAATAAATAAATAAATAAATAGGTGTATGTGTCTGTCTGTCTCATAGGAGATAGGGAGTTCACAGGTTTCCCTGAGGAAGTGCGTCTTAGATTTAAATGCAGTGATTGTTAGTGATGAGGGAGGTTAAGACTAACCAGACAGAGGAAACAGCATGTACGAATGCCCTGTGATAGACACAAAGGGCCAGAGCAAGCACAATTTGAAAAGTTTATATAGTTGAGCAAAAAAGAGTAAGGATCAGCCTATGTTCGCTGAGGTTAAAAAAAAAAAAAGGAAGGGAGGGGCTGAACCAAAATCTTGTTAGGGTACTTATTTTCTTTAAATACTGAAACCGAGGCACAAAAACTCAAGTAACATGCACCTAATAAAATATGGAGCTAGAAAACTAACCTGTTAACTTCCAGACCCAACTTCTATATTCTCTTGGTTTCGTTTGGTTTTATGTTTACCTGATGTCTTTATAAATTTCTCTTAATGAAATTCCCAATTTGTTCAACTCAATTAAAAGAAAGAGAATTTTATTTTAGACCTAGTCTGGAAGGCTAGCAGGGTCCTGATACTAGCAGGAAAGCAGGGGGAAACTTGTGGAGGATTCCTTCAGAGAAGGATGTGCAAAGATTGGGGATAGCTATGTTCTATATTCTCTTTTCACCTTTGATGTCTTTTATGGAGTATTATTAAATCTTTCTTTTTTTCCTCTATATCAAAGAATAATGTTCAGTAATAATAATAATAATTTTGCCACTTCCACAGGCTTCCTATCAGCCTGTGGAAGTGGCAAAAATCTGCAGTCCCAGAAACTCAGGAAGTTGAGGCATGCAGACTGAAAGTTCAAGGCCACCCTCAGAACTTTAGCAAAGTCCTAAGCAATTTAGTGACACATTGTTTCAAAATAAAAAATAAAAAAGGGCTGGGGATGATCTAGGCACGGTGGCACACGCCTGTAATCCTACAACTTGGGAGGCTGAGACAGAAGGATCACAAATTCAAGGCCAACCTCAGCTGCTACTTAGTGAGACCCTGTATCAAAATAAAAAATAAAAAGGGGCTGGGGATGTGGCTCAGTGGTTAAGCATCCCTGAGTTCAATCCCTGGTACCAAAAGAAAAGAAATATATGTAGATAGATAAAGAGACTATCCCTCGACACCCTAAACTAGCTTTGATACCTGTCCCTGCCACACTCTTGTCTTTCCAGTACCAGGGATTGAACCCAGGGTGCTCTACCACTGAGCCACTTCCCCAGCTCTTTATTTTTTTTGAGACAGAGCCTTGCTAAACTGCTAAGCCTGGCCTCAAACTTGCAATTCTCCTGTCTCCAACTCCTGAGTTCCTGAGATTACAGGTGTGCACATTTTTTCTTGATCCAGCCTCTGTCTGCCTCTCCTCTCTGTCTTATCACCTCATTTGCCTCTTTCTTCTGAGAACACAGGCTGACTTGTCCCATGAGAATCCCATATCCCCTCTTTAATTCCATGCTGTCCCCTCTGCTGGAGGAGCACATGACTGGCCCTGCCCCTTTGTCTAGATATTCTTTCTCTTTAAGAATTCATTCAGGAGCTAGGGACAGTGGTGCTTACTTAGGATCCCAGCAGTTTGGGAGGCTGAGGCAGGAGGATCACAGGTTCAAAGCCAGCCTCAGAAAAAAAAGTGAGGCGCTGGGCAACTCGGGGAGAACCTGTCTCTAAATAAAATACAAAATAGGGCTGGGGATTAGGCTCAGTGGTCGAGTGCTTCTGAGTTCAATCCTCAATATATATATATATATATAAATCCATTCAAGAATGACTAGGGTATTCTAATTTTAAGAAGCCCCCATAACCTCTTCCTCACCTAACTTGAATGCTGTGTTCCTTCTCCTGTGCTTACAATGGTTCCTACACTATCCTACTATCCATCTCCCTTTAGTGGTCAGCCTCTGCCATGAACCCTCAGCTGGTGAGCTCTGTGACAACAAAGGACTTGTCTGGTAAGTATTTTCCATATGGAGGTTAATTTATTTAGCTCCAGTTTCCTTAGGGAGGTTTAATTGTTGACTTGTTAACTCCGCTTCTTTTGCCTCGTAAGTATATTTCTATCTTTTGGAGTTCCTACCACTGGACTTATATCAGCAGTTCCAAAAGTGGGGTCCCAGATCCAACATCAATATCATCAGCATCACCTGGGAACTTGCTAAGCAGTGCAAACTCTCCAGCACTTCTCTGACCTCTGAAAACTCTCAGAGTAGTAGTAGTACTAGTTCTGTTTTTTAATAAGTGCTTCAAGGGACTCTGATGCGTACTAAATATTTGAAAAATAGTGCCTTACAGAAGCTATTGCTCATTAAATTGTTGAAGAGCTGGGGATGGGATGGAGCTCAGTGGTACAGCACTTGCCTAGCATGTGTCAGGCCTTGGGTTCAGCCCCCAGTATCAAAAAAAAAAAAAAAATTGTTGTTGATTCCCTGAGGATGGCAATAGGCTATTTTTAATCTCAAGAGAAACAGTAATTGAGGAAATTACCAGGAAAGCTTTTATGAGGTTGAATTTTTTTCTGACATAGTATTTCAAATAGATGACTATTTCAGAGAAGGAGCAGTGGTTGGGGTTTTGTTTTGTTGTTTTGTTTTTGTGGTAATGGGGAGAACATGGAGATGCTCTACTATTGAGTCACATCTGCAGCCCCCCACCTTTTTTTTGAGACAGGGTCTCACCACATTGCACAGACTGGCCTCAAACTTGTGATCTTTCTGTCTCAGCCTCCTGAGCAGCTGGGGTAACAGGTGTGTGCCATCGAGTCCAGCATGCTTTATATGGGCTTAAAAACAAGATGGATTCTCTTGTCTGACTCAATCCGGCTTGAGTGTGGTCTTGCTGAAGGAATATGGAGGAGACTGCCTTCACAGTTTCCTTCTAGTGCACAGATTCTCTGCTTCTAGGACAGTCTATGTGCTATTAAAAAAAAAAAAAAGATGAAAGTTAGGGAGCAAGGGACCTTGCTAGGGGACCTTGGGCTTCAGCCCATAAGGAAGTATTTACTTTTTTTTCCCTTCCTGAGGCGTCTTTGCCAGTCTATACTCATAAAAAGGGATGACCAAGACCTTTCCAGAAAGGTAACTGTTTGTTTTACAGTCATAAAAATGAATCCTTGCTTTGTTTTCAAAAGAACATGCTCTTCATGCAATCCATACAAACTGAATGACAAGTAGGTGCGGTCCAAGATCGGAGAGATAAAACTTCATTTGTTGATTTTTGGCCTAGAGCTGAAACAATGGGACAAAGGAGCGGCTTGTTGGTATAAGCTCTATAAAACACAATAATATTAGTCATGTAAACAGAAGAAAATAGGAGAGGCTAAGGAGATAAATTACATCAAGTCACCACAGTAGGGATTAAAATATTCTGATCAAGCAAACACTAAAAGATCCAAAAGAAAGGATGAAGGGAAGAATGATAACTTCAGATTTAGAAAACAATGGGTCCTTCTATCTAGGGTGCTGTCTGACAAGGCCAGCTTTCAGAGGCTGCCTAAGCCAACTGTGATCGCCCATTAAGATCCCACTTTTCATCAAAAGAAAAAGAAAATCATCCTATGCTCAAATCGCTGGCACACAAACCCACACAATTTTTTTTTCTTATTTTCTTCCCTATTCTCTTATCCCCCTGCACAATTGCAAAGCAATCCATTTTGCTATCTAAGCCCGGGAAGGGAATGAAAACACTCACAGGTTTCTAACTCTATTTGCATTCAGAGATTTGTTGGCTTAACTTCCAAAGTATGAATTGGTGGCTGCTCTCAAGCAATGGGGAAAACAGCCAACTTATCAATGTTTAAGACTGCCCAGGTACCTGTGTGAACAGCAACTTTTTCATAACTGTCTTTATAAGGATATTTGAACAACTAAAGCATAGCTTACAGATTGGTACTATTTCAAGTAATAGTGCTGCTGAATCTGGAGTTAATGTTCTATGTTTATATACTTGTCTGTATTAAAGTGCCCTTATATAATGATGAAGAAATAATATTTCCCTTTGAAACTTAGAATGCTGACATGCTCACTGACCTACGTGTCTGTAAACTTCTTGGCAGTGACAATGAGCATAGGTTACTGAAAGCCAGTAAGCATTTTTAGAAAGTGAAGGTCTGGGGCGTAGCGCAGTGGTAGAGCACTTGCCTGGCTCTCCAGCAATGGAAAAAATAATAATAATAATCTTTAAAAATAACCAGGCTCCCGGACCTGGCTCCAGGTCAAGAGTTGATAATTCTACAGCTAGACAGGACTCCTATGCTTTTTTTACCCCGGGGAAAAAAAATGTCCTTCTGGAAGGAATTGAGACTAGCTGTTCTCAAAATCAATTTTTGTTGTTTTGTTTGTTTTAAAAGTAATATATATATATAAGTATTTAATGAAAAATAAGCAAGATGCAGAGAGTATTAACAAATTATGATCATGAGACCCACTTTAAACCATTTTTTGGTTTATTTCTTACCAGGGTTTATTTATATTAAGATGTATTTTTAAAAATATTTTTAGTCATGGATGGACACAATATCTTATTTTTTTTTTTTAATGTGGTGCTGGGGATTGAATCCAGTGCCATACATGCACGAGGCAAGTGCTCCACCACTGAGCTACAACCCCAGCCTCTTAAGATGTATTTCTAAAAAAAAGAAAAAAGAAGATGAATACACACAATTATTCAGCTCAATATTATACTGCATGTAACCTACTTTTTTCAATTAAACATTTTCTTGCTAATAAAAATCTTAAAGCAAAGGTTGTAACGTGGTGGCCAATGAATACATTAATTGGCTCACAGTGTTCAACAGTGTGGAGCTGAGGAGTAGGAGACTCTGTGATATGGCCTGTGGTCTTCACTTTACTGCAGTCCCCACCACTCCCTATTGTTCTCCATTCAAGATTATTGGTTGCTATTTATAATTTCAATTACACTACCTTTTATTTTTAAATTGTAGGATCAAAAAGAAAGTGACAATATTAATTCTGCCTATCCAAGAACAAGGGAGATCTTTCCATCTTCTAAGGTCTTCTTTAATTTCTTTATTTAGTGTTCTGTAGTTTTTATTGAAGAGGTCTTTCACCTCTTTTATTAGGTTGATTTCCAAGTTTTGTTTTTTTGTTTTTTTTTATTTAATTTTTTTGAGGCTATTGTAAGTGGGGTAGTTTTCCTCATTTCCTTTTCAGAGGATTTGTCACTGATATACAGAAATACCTTTGATTTATGGGTGTTGATTTTGTATCCTGCTACTTTGCTGAATTCATTTACTAGTTCTAGAAGTTTTCTGGAATTTTGGGGGTCTTCTAGATATAGAATCATATCATCAGCAAATAATTTGAGTTCGTTTTCTATCTATATCCCTTTAATTTCTCTCGCCCAATTGCTCTGGCCAGTGTTTCAAGAACTATGTTAAATAGAAGTGGTGAAAGAGGGCATCCCTGTCTTGTTCCAGTTTTTAGAGGGAATACTTTCAATTTTTCTCCATTTAGAATAATGTTGGCCTGGGGTTTAGCATAGATAGCTTTTATGGTGTTGAGATATGTTCCTGTTATCCCTAGTTTTTCTAGTGTTTTGAACATCAATGAGTGCTATGTTTTGTCAAATTCTTTTTCTGCATTTATTGAGATGATCATGTGGTTAATCTCTAAGATTTATAAAGAACTCAAAAAGCTAAACTCCAAAAAAATTAATAATAACCCAATCAATAAATGGGCCAAAGAACTGACAGACATGTCTCAGAAAGTAATATACAATCAATCAATAAATATATGAAAAAATGTAATAATCTCTAGCAATTAGAAAAATGCAAAACTACTCTAAGATTTCCTCTCATTCCAGTCAGAATGGCAACTATTAGGGGTGGGGATATGGCTCAAGCAGTAGCGCGCTCGCCTACCATGCATGCGGCCCGGGTTCAATCCTCAGCACCACATACAAACGAAGATGTTGTGTCTGCCAAGAACTAAGAAAAAATAAATAAATGTTAAAATTCTCTCTCTCTCTCTCTCTGTCCCCCTCTCTCTCTCACTCTCTCTTTAAAAAAAAAAAAAAGAAGAATGGCAACTATTAAGAATACAAACAACAATAAGTGTTGGTGAGGATGTGGGGAAAAAAGCACACCCATACACTGCTGGTGGAACTGCAAAATGGTGCAACCAGTATGGAAAGCAGTATGGAGATTCCTTGGAAAACTGAGAATGGAACCACCTTTTGACCTAGCCATCTCACTCCTCGGTGTATACCCAAAGGACTTAAAAACAGCATACTACAGGGACACAACCACATCAGTGTTTATTGCAGCACAATTCACAATAGCTAAACTGTGGAGCCAACCTAGATACCCCTCAGTAGATGAATGGATAAAGAAAATGTGGTATATATACAAAATGGAATATTACTCAGCAATAAAAGAGAATAAAATCATGGCATTTGCAGGTAAATGGATGGAGTTGGAGAAGATAATGCTAAGTGAAGTTAGCCAATCCAAAAATACAAATGCTGAATGTTTTCTCTGATATAAGGAGGCTGATTCATAGTGGGGTTGGGAGGGGGAGCATGGGAAGACTAGACAAACTTTAGATAGAGCAAAGGGGAGAGAGAGGAAATGAGAGGGCAAGGGGATTAAAAAAAAGATGGTGGAATGAGATGGACATCATTACCCTAAGTACATGTATGAAGAAGACACGAATGGTGTGAATATACTTTGTATACAAGCAGATATATGAAAAATTGTGCTCTCTTTATATAATATGAATTGTGATGCTGTCATATATAACAAATTAGAATAAAAACTTTTTTTAAAGTAAAAAAATTCCTTTCTCCATGTCTCCACTTTATATCCAACCTACCTTCATTCATTTCTGTTATTGCTTGGTATCCAGGTTTAGAAGTCTTCTATTAAAGTAAATTTTATAAAGACTCTAGAAAATATAGCATTATGTGACTTCCATAAGTATTTTATCAATCACTGCTGTTGGACACTCAAATTATCTCCAGTTTGTTGATATTATCAATAAAACTGAAAATAATATCTTTTATATAAATGTTAAATATAAGTTCTTAGGGATGGGAGTATAGCTCAGTGTTAAAGCACTCCCCTAGCATGTGTGTAGCCCTGGGCTGGATACCCAGCACCATATAGGTGCATGTATGCAAACACACACACACACACACACACACACACACACACACACACACACACACACACACCACACATGCTTCTTGGAAGCAGACTGCTTTTAAGCATAGCCAGGCAGGTGATTTAGCACTGAGCTACACCCCCAGCCCCAGCAGAATTGCTTTGAATAGTAAGAATATTTTAAACCTTTTTTTTTTGTTGTTGTTACTGGGGATTGAACCCAGAGTGCTTTACCCCTGAGCCATATCTTTATATTCCTAGTCCTTTTTATTTTATTTTTATTTTTGAGTCTCACCAAGTGACAGACGCTGGCCTCAAACTTTCAATCCTCCTGCCTCAGCTTCCCAAATCACTGGGATTACAGGCAAGCACCACCATGCCCAGCCAACAGCTGCATTTTGAAAAGATATTCCCCAGGTAGTTTTTCATTTGTTTTGTTTGGTTTGCAGTATTGCAAACAAACCCAGGACCTTGTACAGGTTAGTCAAGTGCTTTCCCACTGAGCTCCTCCAGATAATTTTTTAAGCACAAACTGGTTAAAGAAATACTTCCATAAGAGACTGGGAAAATGCAAGGAACCACTATGGAAAGTTGAGAAGAGTTGGAGAAGCAAAAGCAATGGGAGGTGATGGGGGCATGGTCAGCCTCAGGGCCTGGCCAGGCACAAGCTTTCCACCAAGGAGGCTTGTGACATGTTGCAGTGAGGGCGAGAGAGATTATGAAGGCTTAACTGTTAGGAAGAAAGCCTTAAAAGAACAGAAAATAGAGGTACTTAAAAATTTATTCACGAGAGAGAACTTTATTATGCTTAAAATCAAAGGAAAAAAATGTATTCCAGATCTGACTACATAAATATGAAGTATTTCAACATGTCAAAAATCCATGAAAAATTAAAACAAGAAATCAGTATATATGATCAAATAAAGCAATATTACTAATGATATAAAGTTTTATAATCCATTCGAAAAACTATGACTCACTTGTAAAAAAAATGAGCAACCACATGGACAATTCCTAATGAAAATACAATTTTCAATATATATGAAAATGAATATAAAACATTTATAAAAATAAAAATGTATGACATTTTAAACTTTTTAAATTGGCTTTTTTAAAAACCAAACAAACAAAAAAAGTATACTACTGTTCTGGCACAGAAAATAAGGGAAATGAGCAAATTCATCCACTATTCATATTCACTATCAGTAAAAATATCTTTGGCACAAATTTTCTAAAGACCTTTGGAAGTTTTTCTGCTGGGATCAGGTTGGCACATGCCTATAGCAACTCAGGAGACTGAGTGACGATCACAAGTTTCAGGCCAGCCTCAGCTACTTAGTGAGGCCCTGAGCAACTTAGAGAGATCCTGTCTCAAAATGAAAAGAAAATAAGACTAAGAAGAAAAAGAACAACTGGGGATGTAGCTCAGTGGCAAAGCACCCCGGCTTCAATTCTCAGTACCAAAAAAGACTTCCAGGCACACTGGGTGTACCTGTAATCGCAGAGACTGAGGTAGGAGGATTGCAAGTTTGAGGCCAGCCTCTATAACTTAATGAGACTCAGTCTCAAAAATAAAAATAAAAAGGACTGGGAATGTGGCTCTGTGATAGAGAGAAGGGTAGGAAGGAAGGAAGGAATTCCCTCTTTTGCCACCAGGCACATCTTCTGACACGTTATGGACAAGCCCACATTTCCTCAAACTAATTCCATCTTCTTAAATATTTATCATTTCTTTATGCTGGGAAACTTTGAACTCCTGTCTTCTGGGAGGCCCTTAGACAGAATGAGTCTTGCTTCAAGCTGTTTTGATCTCCTTAATGATTAGAAGTGAAGAAAAAGATGCCAGATAATAATCAGAGCAGATACTACAAATTGTCCAAGTTGAAAAATCTTGTCCAATCCCAAAGTGCTAGGGCTGGGAGTGTGGCTCAGTGGTAGAGTTTGTCCTAGCAAGCATGAGGCTCTAGGTTTGACGCTCAGTGTGGGTATACACACACACACACACACACACACACACACACACACACACAGATTTCTATCCAAAAGGTGCTACTTAATATCTTGTTGCTTTCATTGTCCATAAACTCAAGAGACAGCTCTTCCTTCCTGGGCTTTTCTGATGCTCCTGGGTAACAGGAGCTCCGAAGAACTTCTTTAAATCTAGCTTCTCCTGTTAAACTCAGAAGTTGGGCTCAAAGCAGTATAGTCAACCATCTATCTGACAGGGGGCAATGCATCCTGGTTAGGAATGATGACTCACTGGGTGCAATGGTGCACACTTGCAATCCCAGCAATTAGGGAGGCTGAGGCAGGAGGATTGTAAATTTGAGGCCAGCTTGGACAGCTTAGTGAGCCCAGGTCTCAAAATTTTTAAAAGGGATTGGGATGTAGCTCAGCAGTAGAGTAGCAGTGGGATGAATCTCTAGTTCCTGTGGGGTTGGGGGCCCTAACTATAGGGTGACTCTGCAGTCACCATCTGTGAGGTTGGGGGACAAAATGGAACCCGTGATGACAACTCTAAAGGTGCAAGGGTACCTGAAATTTCTCCTCTGACAACTTCTTTAGTCTGAAAATGGTCCCCAAACTATGCTCTGAAAAATGCTAGGGTTTGGGGTTTCAGGAGCTGGGCCAAAGCAATTTATTGCTAAATTTGAATACTGACAGCCTTGCCTGCCCACATGCCTCACCTACTGCAGACCAAATTAAGTTCATGGACAAAGTTTTCAATTTAGGCAGGGTGGCACATACCTATAATTCCAGGGACTAGGAAGGCTGAGGAGGAGGATCGCAAGTGCTCGGCAATTGGGGGAGACACCACCTCAAAAATATTTTTAAAAAACCAAAAAGAACTGGGGACGTAGCTCAATGGCAAAGCACCTCTGGATTCAAACCCTTGTTCCAAAAACAAATAAAACAACAACAAAAAATGAATTTTTAAATTAAAAACATCATCATCTCAACATTTTTCAACCAAAAAAATAATAATTGTACTTATTTATTGGGGACAGTGTAATAATTCAATACATGTAAAACACACAATGATTAAGAGAGGGTAATCAGCATTTCCGTCTTCTTAAATATTTTTCATTTCTTTATGATGGGAACCTTTGAACTCCTGTCTTCTAGTTCTTTATAAAATATATAACAGGAGCTGAAGATGTAGCTCAGTGGTAGAGAGCTCTTGCCCAGCATGCCCAGCATCTCTAGTACCACAAACAAATAAATAAAACCTATAATAAATTGTTTGGAACTCTAGTCACTTATTTACATTATAGAACATTAGAATTTATTCATTCTATGTACCTGTATTTTGTTAACCATTTTCAAACCTCCTCTGTTAATCTGCTTTCCATTGCTGGGACAAAATACCAGAGAAAATCAATTTACAAGGAAGAAGGGTTTGGGCTCATAGTTTTAGTACATAGGTGATTGGCCCTGTTGCTTTGGGCCTATAGCAAGGCATCGTGGTGGAAATAAATAGTCAGGTTATCCTTCATGAAGATCCACTCATGATTTTTACTTTAAACAATGTAGAAATGACAGCCACTTTCCACTAGTAAAATCAACCTTTATTGTATGTGAGAATGAAATATGTCACTATTTGTTGTGCTCTCCCAGGAACACAGAATCAAAGGTCAGTGCCACCCAAACAAATCTGAGTGCCCAGATGAGGCCCTCAGGGTGACTCTATCTCCAGTACCATGACCCCATGAATTCTTAAAGCACTCAAGGAACATTAACTTTTACAGGTCACTTAACATATGCAGTTGGGTGGGACACTGTGGTACACACATGCCTGTAATTCCAGCAACTCAGGAGACTAGGGCAGGAGGATCCCACATTCAAGGGCAGTCTGAGCAACTTAGCAAGACCCCATCTCAAAATAAAAAATTAAAAGGACTGGGGATGGAGCTCAGTGGTAAAGCCCCCATGGGCTCAATCCCTAGTACCAACAAAAGAGAAAACAATAAAAAAAGGCTCAGTTTGTAGCTCAGTGTTAAAACAGCCGTGT
This sequence comes from Ictidomys tridecemlineatus, assembly GCF_052094955.1. Taxonomy (NCBI): domain Eukaryota; kingdom Metazoa; phylum Chordata; class Mammalia; order Rodentia; family Sciuridae; genus Ictidomys; species Ictidomys tridecemlineatus. The sequence goes on from NC_135480.1 coordinate 131,296,477, forward strand.
GTTCAACCCTCAGGAACAAAAATACCATATGCAGTTGGCCCTCCATGTCCATGGGTTCTTCATACATGGATTCAACCAACCTTGAACTGAAGATAATCTGAAAAAAAAATTGTGTCTATACTGAGCATGGGCAGACTTTTGATCATTTCCTAAATAATACAGCATAATATTACATATCATTTACATTGTACTAGTCATTAAATGAATCTAGAGATGATGGGAGAAGGGCTGAGAGTATAGTGATTAGTGATAGAATGTGCTCAGCATGAACAATGCCCTGGGCTCAATTTCCAGCATAAATAAATAAATAAATAAATAAATAAAGTACACAAGAGGATATATATATAGGTTATATGCAGATACTGTTATTTTACATAAGGGACTTGAATATCCACAGATTCCAGTATTTTCAGGGGTCCTGGAACCAATCCCCTGAGAATACTGAAGAATGACTCTACTCTCTCTTATAGCACTTTATTATTATTTATCATTTATTTGTGTGTATGTGTGTGTGTGTGTATGTGTGTATGTGTGTGTGTATGTGTAACAGTACTAGGGATTGACCTCACGGCCACTCCACCACTGAGTCACATCCCCAACCCTTTTTATTTTTATTTTGAGTCAGGGTCTTGCTATGTTGCCCAGGCTGGTCTCAAACTTGCAACCTCCTGTCTCAGCCTCCCAAGCATCTGGGGTTCCAGGTATGCACCACCACATCTGGTAAGTGTGAAGTTTTGGTTATACAGCTATCCTCCAAGTTCTCAGATTATCTTTTACAAAGTTCCTCATGTCCTCAATACCTAGAAGTATATTTTTGGTAGATCTAAATAAATGTATTGACCAATAATGTATTACCTGGAATGGATGATACTTCAGAGTTTTATTTCCGTTAACACAGCCCTTCCTCTAGAAAATGGGATATGGGGTCACTAAATCTTGAGTTGTAAGGGATTAGAAAACCTCCACCTATTCAGGACCAAAAGCCCAGGAAAACACAGGATCGCAAACAGCTGGAGTTTTATGTTCAAGGGCATTAAGCTCTTAAGATAGTTGTCGTGACTTAAAGAGGGAAGGAACCAAATATTTCAACAAATTGTTTCATTCATAAAAGTTTACTGGAGCCATCACTAGCAAATTGTACACTATTTACCATTTTCTGGTTCCCAAAGCCACTTTTTTTGAGGTACTGACAATTGAACCTAGTGGTGCTCTACCATTGAGCTACATTCCCAGCTCTTTCTGTTTTCAGACAGGGTCTAAGTCACTCAGTCTGATCTTGAACTTTCATTCCTCTGCCTCAGCTTCCTACCTGAGTAGCTGGGATTACAGAAATACACCATCTCACCTGATGGCGGCGGCAGCAGAGGAAGCTGCTGCTGCTTCTTCTTCTTCTTCTTCTTCTTCTTCTTCTTCTTCTTCTTCTTCTTCTTCTTATTATTATTATTATTATTATTATTATTATTATTACTATAAAAGCCTGATCTGAGACAAGATTGTTTATCTGGTTTCCTAATATTTCCTTACTGGAAAAAGCCAAATCTAGAGAAAAAAATATTTTCTCTTTTTTCCTTTCTCTCTACCAATAAATGAAAGTTTTACATTTCAATAGTTTTTTTAAAAAATTCCCTAAAGTAAACCTGATTTCAAAGAGAAGTTTTCAAATTAAGAAGGACACAGAGAAGAAGTTCTAGAAGGTCTCTTGGTAGGCAGAGAACTGTTGAATTAAAAGATAACTGAGCCAGGTGAGGTGGCACACTTCTGCATTCCCAGCGACTTGGGAAGCTGAGACAGGAGGATCGCAAGTTCAAAGCCAGCCTCAGCAAAAGCGAGGTACTAAGCAACTCAATGAGACGTTGTCTCTAAACAGAATACAAAATAGGGCTAGTGATGTGGCTCAATGGTCAAGTGCCCCTGAGTATAATCCCCGGTACTCTACCACCAGCAAAAAAAAAAAAAGATAACTGAGTTTGAGTTCTTCCTACATCATGGCAAGCTGGAGCTATTGGGATTCTTATTTAACCAGGGCTCATTCGTTCTCACTAAACCTTATTCAAAGATTTGAAAGACTTCAGCCATGGCTAATAAAATAGAAGATGTGAAAGTCTCCAGGAGGAAAGTGGAAGTTCTCAGTTCAAAAATAATCCTAGAACAGAGCACATTCCTAAAGAGAGTCCAGCTGGTATCTAATGACTTCCTAATTTCTGTATGTGTTTCTCAAGGTCTTTCCAACACACAGCTTCACATTCATTAGGTGAGATGGCACGGCATTCAAGGGGAGCATATTTGAGACCTAATTCCATTAACCTCTCACTGGTTAGCCACATTTTTGTCTTATTATATTATCTAAGCAAGCATTTCAGGGCATTTAGCCACAGAAAACAGCTGTTGTATGTTGTTCAATATTTGTTTTTATAGCCCTCTCACCCAAAGTTTGGAAGTTTGCATTCCTAGTTCCAAAAACATACAAATACTCCTGTTGCTTTTTTTTTTTTTTTTGGTTCACTCCCTAATACCACTCTATCCCAGGTTCTTTTCATTTTTTATTTTGAGATAGGATCTTGCTAAACTGCTGAGGCTGGTCTCAAAACTGTCATCCTCCTGCCTCAGCCTCCTGAGCAGCTGGGATTACAACACTTATGTCCATCCACGAATGGGTAGGACGTGGGAGTGTATTCAAGGTCACTGACTCCTATTTTCCCTGAGATCCATTTATCCTACTCCTGAGAAATACAATGGTGATGGCTTTCTTGGGCCCTAGAGTACTGGTCCATGACTGGAGTATAGAATTCCACAGAGCACACCTTTGGAATCCATGGTGCCAGATGCTCTGGTAATAAGGGTGGTGTTTCTCCAGTTCTGGCTGACTTAGGGTAGAGCCTTCAACTCACCCCAGGCAAAAAAAAAAGGGAAAGGCCAATGCTATGTTAAGTATTTTATTATGTTATCTCAGTTAATCCTTCAATCCAAGCAACTATCTTAAGAGATCTGTGTTATCTTCATTTCAGAGTTGAGAAGGGGCTGGGGAATGTAGTTTAATGACAGAGTGCATGCAGGTGCAAGACCCTGGTTCAATCCCTAGTACTGGGGGGGGGGGAGGGGGAGTCATTTCAAGGTATGGAAGCAAAGGGAAACGTGTTTTGTTCAAGGATATACCTAGTAACAGGTAGGGAAGGATTCCATTTCAGAATGGAATGTCTGCTACTGTTTTTTTTTTTTTTTTCCTTTCCTTTTTGGTGATGGTGCTGGGGAATGAAACCAGGGTCTTGTGCATGTGAGGCAAAAGTGAAGTGCTAAGCAACTCTACCAACTGAGCTATATTCCCAGCCCAAATCTGGTGCTTTCAACATTTTTGTTATACACAAGAATTGGGGTGTGTGGATAGTCAGAGAGGCCAAAAGGATCCCACGAGAGGTGGGAAAGGAATGGGAATGCTGAAAGGGAGGGGGAAATTTGAGGCAGAAAAGAGTCAGCAGAGAAGGTAGTAACTCTAAGAATTCAAAAGACCCTCCAAAGTGATTTGAATTCTACTAATTTGAAATTGAAGATTACGTTCAAGAAGGCAGGCAGGAATTATGGCTCCTCATATCAAAATGGTATAAAGGAAAGAAAAATATGTCATTTGTCCTATGGTTATTGGGCTGACTTGTGTCACCATTTTTTATGGGTACTTAGAATGTATACTTAGCATGGTCAAGGCCCTGGGTTCGATTCCCAGCACCACAATTTTTTTTTTTTTAAATTTAAAATGGTACAGCATAATGTAAAGCAATTTTTTTTTGTGGTGTGTTGCAACCTATGTATGTGGTATGTATGCATACATGAGGTTGGGCGGAGAGAACAGAGTTGAGGGATTAAGTGGTTTTTTTGGTACTAGGTATTGAATCCAGGACCTCACACAAGCACTCTACCACTGACTATACCCCCAAGCCCTTTAACATTTATTTTGAAATAGGATCGTGCTAATTTGCCCAGGCTGGGCCTGGACTTGGAATCCTGAGTCACTGGGATTCCAGGTATGTGACACAACTGGGCTGAGATCTTTTAAATTGTATTTCTTAATATGGTTCATGGTCAAAGATGTTTGAAATCCATTGATTTCAAGAGAGCTTTGGAGGTTAAAAACACATCCTTTCCCATTCAACAGGACAAATGCTTCCAAATGTGTTGTCAATACTCAGTCTACCTGTCTATTGTCACCAAGATCTTCTCAAAACAGTACTATTCACAAAACCATACGTACCTTTCCTTTATGTTTTCCCCCTTTCAGTTTTAGCATTTGAAAAATTGAAAACCAGGACAGGTGCTACTCTGTCTTTGAAATTAAGACTTCCTGTCGCTCTCATTTGTCTGCTTGGGCTGGCTGCTGAGCCCTCCCTTTATTTGCTGAACTGCAATGTGAGGTATGGACTGGGTGCTGCCAGAAAGCACAGGACTGAAGGTGGCTGCCTTTTTCCACTGGCAGAAACAATTCCAAAGCCCTGGGGCAGGTGTTAGTTCTCTTTGCAGGAATATAAATTCTTAAAGTATCAACTTCAATTCAAAAAACTGAGAGAAATCCTACCAAGCCTGTGAACTATATATATTTTATGTATGTGTGTGTGTTTCACTTTTCTATCAGTAGATCCATAGGGTATGTAGAAATAGTAAAGAATAGGGCAGCCGGGCGTGGTGGCATATGACTGTGAACCCAGGGACATGGGAGGCTGAGGCTGGAGACTGCAACTTCAAGGCCATCCCTCAGCAATTTAGCCAGACACTGTCTCAAAATTAAACAAAAAAAGCTAGGGAGGAAGCATAGAGGTAAAAAGCCCCAGTACTGTAAAAGAACAACTATAACAAAAAACAAACCAGTATGGAATGGCACTGGAGGGTAACTAAGTACTACACTCATCTGTGACTAATGGCGTCCCATATGTTCTCATGAACACCAGGATTAGGAACTGGGCTCTCCCATATGACTCTGTGAGAGTACTGGGCCATAGTAAATAGAAATGATAATAGTACTTACCTTGGAGGGTGAGTACAATTGCCATTGTACTTATCTAATAGCAATTATGTGAGGATCAAATGGGGTACTACAAACATGGAAAGCACTTAGTAAGTGCTCAGTACAAAACAGTGATATTCATAAGCTTAGAAAACAAACAGGAAAGCCAGGGTGTGGTGGTGCGCGCCTATCCCAGTGGCTCAGGAGGCTGAGGCCCGAGATTGAAAGTTCAATGTTATTCCTCAACAATTTAGCAAGACACTATCTCAAAGTTAAACAAAAAGGCAGCACCCAGTCCATACCTCACATTGCAGTTCAAAGCCAGTCTCAGCAACTTAGCGAGGTCCTAAGCAACTTAGTGAGACCCTGTCTCAAAATAAAGCATAAAAACAGCTGGGGATGTGGCTCGGTGGTTAAGTGCTCCTGGGTTCAATCTCTGATACCAAAAAAAAACCAAAAAAATTAGGAAGAGAGTCCAAAATATGGTGCATATTGGCTTAAACCTCGAATCTCAGCTACTCAGGAAACTCAGAAAGGAGGATAAGCAAGTTGGGAGATCCTGTCTCAAAATAAGAGATGAAAAGGGCTGGGAGTGTAGCTCAGTGATAATGACCCTAGGCTCAATCTCTGCTACTTCAAAAGCAAACAGACAAAGAACAGATACATGAAAAAAAAAAAGGAATTTTATTGTCTTTTAAAAAATGTGGTGGTGCTAGGCACAGTGGTACACACCTGGATTCTCTGTGACTGGGGAGTTTGAGGCAGGAGGATCACAAGTTTGAGGCCAGCCTGGGCAAACAAAATAAAAAATAAAAAGAGCTGGGGACTTAGCTCAGTGGTAAAGTGCCCCCTGGGTTTAATTGCCAATATCAAAAAAGAAAAAAAAAAGTGTGGTACTGGGGAGTAAATTGAAGGAAACTATATTAGATGCATCTATGAATGTGTCAAATGAACCCCATTATTGTGAATAACTATAATGGACTAATAAATAACAATTTTTTAAAATGTGGTGGATCAAGGGTATAGCTTAGTGGTAGACCACTTGCTTAGTAGGCAGTAGGCCCCCAGGTTCCATGCTTGGAAAAAGGGTGGGGGAGAAGAGAGAGAGATGGAGAGGCTACCACCATTCTCCTTTCATTTCCATCATGCTGAGTCTCCTAGGTTCCTTATGTAAGTGGAACCCTTTACAGTTTTCTGAATGACTTATTTCACTTAACCTCCTTAGTTTCATCTATGTTGTTCCATGTGTCAGAATTTCCTTCCCTTTTAAGTCCATTTTCTTTATAAAACCTATCAATTCTTTTTCAGTCTTTCAAAAAAATTAATAAGTAAACCTGATGACACCCCTCTTTCTCCAGCAAAGGCAAATAATTTTTCCTGAAATTCTCCCTAGAGTTCTCCGAAAATAGTGTCTCCATAGAAATGCTAATTGGAAAATCAGTTTTCTTAAGAAAGGTATTATTCCTCCAGGCAGGCTGTTTACATTAATCAACATTTCTCTAATACTTGTCAGTGTTTTGTAACACTTTTTCAAGTGCCAATTGTAGCTTGCCAGTTCTTCTGAAGTGTGGAGGCTGCAAATGGGGGAAATCAGAATGGTAACTCTGTTCCCTTGGGGCTATTTCTGTCATGATGATGAAGCATAAGTTCTTTTCATTATTTTCATTTTACATAGTCATTAGTTATGTGGATGGTGGCTAGAAATATTGGATGAACTGATTAGTCATTGTGTGTGAGAAGTCCAGCCTTCCCAGAATTTTCATATTTGCCTTCCTTAAGGCAGTCAGGTTTTTTATTACAAATTGTGGGTTTAGGGCTGGGGATGTGGCTCAAGCGGTAGCGCGCTTGCCTGGCATGTGTGTGGTCCGGGTTCGATCCTCAGCACCACATACAAAGATGTTGTGTCTGCCAAAATCTAAAAAATAAATATTAAAAAAAAAATTGTGGGTTTAATCTGTTTTCACAAAAACTGGAATCTGCTACCAGGGAAGGTGGTGTAAATTTGTAATCCCAGCTATTCGGGAGGCTAAAGCAGAGGGTAGCAATTTTTGAGGCTAGTCTGGGCAACTTAGTGAGACCCATCTCTAAATATAAAATTAAAAGGGCTAGGGATGTAGCTCAGTGGCACAGTGCCTCTGGGTTCAACCCCCAATACAAAAAAAAAAAAAAAAAGTAAAGTAAATACACAAACTAGACTCTGCTTACCAATGCCACAAAAAGTATTCCCTTCAATAAACATAATGGTGATAGAAAAAGCAAAATCAAACTGAAAAATTGTGATGAAAAAAACATGATGGGTGTGTTTTTTTTAAATTTCTACTTTTAGTTTATGTCTTGTTACTTTTCATATCTTTTCTGGAAAACTACTTATTTATTAGTACATCATAAACATAGCAGTCCCTCCAAATATACTTGGGTTCTATATCCATGGAATCAACCAAACTATCAATCAAAAATGTTCAGGAAAGCTGCCTAAAGAGGCACATACCTGTAATCCCAGTGGTTCAGGAGGCTGAGGTAGGAGGATCACAAGTTCAAAGGCAGCTTTGGTAACTAAGTAGGCTCTAAGTAACTCAGTGAGGCCCTAAGTAACTCAGTGAAACCCTGTCTCAATAAAATACAAAGAAGGGCTGGGTATGTGGTTCAGTGGTTAAGTTGCCCTAAATCCAATCTCTGGTACCAAAAAAAGAAAAACAAAAAATAATGTTCAGAAAAAAAAAGCTTTCTGTGTGCAGACTTTTTTCTTGTCACTATTTCCTTAACAATCATAGTAGAACAACCATTTACATAGCATTCACAATGTGTCAGGTATTATGAGTGACTTAAGACACAATGGAGGGTATTCACCCATTACATACAAATACTATGTCATGAAATGTAAGGGACTTGAGCATCAGTGGATTTTGGTGTGTGCAGCAATTCTGGAGCCAATCCTGAGTGAATACTAAGAGACAACTGTGGCCTCTGTGATTCTGAGTGAGGATAACATTAGTGTTCAAGATTTAGTGATATATTTATGTTTTCAAGATAAACATTTAAAGCTTAGTATATAATGTGATACTCTATCAGCATCATATTTCAAACTATTATAAAGAAATTTTAAAAATCAAATTAATAATTCATAAATTTCATTGCTAGACTCAAGTGATTAAAAGGCTAGCAGAACAGCTATTCATAACAGAAATAAAGAAACTGAAGTAAAATATATTTGCTACTGCCTTATTCTTAATAAATAGTTTTGCTCTTTATTTGATAGTAGATTTTCTAATGATTCAGAGCTTTATGGCTCACAAAAAGATGCATCAATGAAATGCCCCAGTGTATTTAAATATTTCCATATTATATTAATAAGTAACTAATCTACATTTAGGAAAAAAGAAAAATTAAATAGAACTAATAATAAAAGTACTCAAAAATCCAGAGCAAAAATATTTGGTAACACTTGGTTATTAGTACCACAGTTCTTTCATGATGAAGGAAAAAAATCATTTTTTACATTTTTTTTTAGAGAGAAGAGAGAGAGAGAGAATTTTTAAATATTTATTTTTCAGTTTTCGGTGGACACAACATCTTTATTTTATTTTATTTTTATGTGGTGCTGAGGATGGAACCCAGCGCCCCGAGCATGCATTACCGCTTGAGCCACATCCCCAGCCCTTACACTTTTTTTATTAAAAACATTATAAATCAAATTTTAACTATGAAGTTGAAAACTGTTTCACTTTATATATGAAACAAAGATGTAGGTAATAAGTTTTGAATTGTTTCCCATACTTATTAAAACTTCAAACAGGAAGAATGAAGGAATAATATAATAAATAACTATCTCTAAATTCTGAAGGGATCTGTGTAAACACATTGCCAAATTTGCTTCCTCTTTCTTTCTGTAGACACACTTATTTGCAGTTACTTTTTCTTTTTTTGGTACCCAGAGGCATTCCACCAATGATACTCCTAGCCTCCCCTTTCCTCCCCCCCCCCTTTTTATTTTGAGATGAGACAGGGTCTCACTAAATTGCCTATGCTGGCCTCCAATTTGTGATCCTTTTGCCTCAACTCCCAGGCAGCTGGGATTACAGGCATGTGCCACCACACCAGGCTTACAGTTAATATTTGAAGTTGCATGCTTTACCATTCATCTTCTCAGAATAACAGCCTCCTAGATAACCACAATATTTCCACATCAAAAAGGAGTCATTATTCTATATTGCCTAATATCCCAAGCACTGTGTCAACGAGCTATTGACAATTGCCAATGACATATTCCATACTTGTGTGTACTTGTGCTGCTGAAAGCTCAGTCCTTGTCCCTGATGCCAATCCAATAATGAAGATAAGATTCTGAAAAAAAGGAAAAAGAAGGTTTATTTTGCTAGTAAAGGAGAAACACAGGGGACTCCAGTCCAGAGGCTGTGATTCTGCCAATCAGTAGGAAGAGGGACCCTTTTAAAGAGGTGACTCAAATGCTACATTCCAGAGTTCTCTGTTGGAGCTGTAATTCACTTGTTAATTTGGGCGACACTCATTTGGAAATCCTCTGGAACCATCCCCAAAGTCTTAATGATTTGGTTCCTACGGTGGGGTGTGTACTCAAGGACAGATAAATCTGCCTAGCATCCAGAAGAAAGGTAATCCTAATTCCCCTAATAATAGGGAGGGGGAGAAGCAGGGAGAGAGGAAGAGAAAGAAACTTTTCCATTTTAAAAATAAATTGCAAAGAGGGGAGGGAGGGAAAGGGAGGAGGTAGGGGATTAGCAAGGATGGTGGAATGTGATGGACATCATTCTCCAAAGTACATGTATGAAGACACAATGGGTGTCAACCTACTTTATATACAGAGATATGAAAATTTGTAGTATATATGTGTAATAAGAATTGTAATGCATTCTGCTGTCGTGTATTTAAAAAAAATAAAATCAATAAAAATAAATAAATAAATAGATTGCAGTGGCAGAGCAGAAAGTTATATTCAAAGCATAAAGTGAACCACTGTTACACTTGTAGTACTGAAGATTGAGTCCAGGGCCTTGTGCATGCTAGGCAAGCACTCTATCAATGAGACAAGATCTGGTTTAAGTTGCCCAGGCTGGTCTTGGAATTTGCAATCCTCATGCTTCAACCTCCTGAGTAGCTGTAATCCACAGGCCTAAACCACTGTTTCTAGCTTGACATTTTTAAAGAGTGCAGTCTAGTTGTCTTGTGAAATGTACCATCCATCGTTCTGTATTTCTGCTATTTAACATGTTCATCCAGGCCTAGACTTTCTGTCTTAGAAGCATGACTGTATCTGGAACACACACTTGTTTGCTGGTGCCCTCCCCATGTCAGACTTTTTGTCTTCAACTATACCAAGAAGAATACTCAGAGATCACAAGTGAATTGAGTTCAACTCTTTAACCCTTCAAACACTTTGCTAGTTTCAGGAAGAAATATCATTTAAATGATACTGACAAGTCTTCTAAGGTAGAAGGAAAAATGTATTTCCTAGCAACTCCTTGGCCTGCAGCAAATGTGGGTCATTATAGAGAACTTTAAGGGGCCAAGGTCTGTTCTTGTTATGTGAATATGTGGGAAGAAGCATCAAAAGGGCTTCCTTTTATTACTTTTGTCTACCAAATGTCCTTCAGCTTCTGTTGTGCTAAATGCTAGATTGAAGGAATGAAAAGGTATATTATCTCATCTTTTACCAGACTTTAGAAGAGTTAAAAAAAAAAAAAAAAGGTAGGGAGTGTGCAGTTGTGCACTACCTTCACTGAGACCTATGACAGTCTGAACTCCAGACAGTTTTTGATCAGGTCCCCAAATACTGACAGCTTTTCCAAGGCATCTCGCCAGGTAGACATGAAAATCTCTGACAGCTAGACCCTCTGCTTGAAATATTTCAAAGAAAAGAATCATGAATCTATTTTATTGGTGTGAAAATTCCAAATTAATCAGACTACATGAATACACAGGTGTGTGCCATTAGATGTAAACAGGCTTAAAAGGAGCACTACTGTGCAAAAGAGCATGGTAAAACGCATTTATATCTGAACTCTGATGACTGCATATAAACATATCTATTTTGGGCTGATACCTCTCTGGAAAACCAACCTTAAGTAAACAAAAGGTTAGCCCTGGGTGAGGTGGTATTCTGCAGGCGCAGACACAGTCAAGTGTTTTTGTTTTTTTTGAAACTCGATTGGCTAGCTAAGAAGTTTATCCGCTTGGTGCCTCAAATTCTCAAAACAGTTTATTTGAATACTGAATGAATGGCTAATCTCCTACAAGTTTTGGGGCTTTAACAAGGTAAACAAATGGGTGGGCTGTGGCAGTAAACATTGTATTTAGTCCCAGGCTCATCCAGGTTTCCAAAATTCCTCTCTTCCTCTCCTTTTTCTGTATCTAGCCTTCCTGCTCCCCAGCTTGGTCTCTTGTACCCTGTAAAAGTACTGAAATTGCAAAGGAGACATTTTTAATTATAAGTACTATGGTAATGAATTCAAGTACACTCATTTATCATAAAGGGCTTTCCCATCTGTCTCTAAAGTATACTTAAAAATGATGTGTATTTGATAACATTAGCACCAAGCATCTTCCACATGTTAATGTTCACTGTTTTAAATGTTCCACCCTGCCCCCCAAGACAGCATAGTGGTTGTTCCAGAAAGAACACATTTATCTCTTGTTTGGGAATGCCTGTGTGGTCTCTTCCTAATTTATTTGCACTCCAATCCTTGGGGATCGCATCACAATCCCCCTAGGCAAAGGGAGATTAGGGAACAAGGCCGGCTGCTTTTCCCCACCCTACCAGAGAAGGGAAAACAACTTCCCCAAGTCCCACAAGTTCTTCTGGCCACTGTACAAATTGTTCTTGAGCATGGAGAGTTTCCAAAAGCCCTAATTAGCAACTCACAGCAAACATTTCTTTGCATTAGCTAATGATCCGGCTACACTTGTAAGCAAACAGAACCAACATATCTAATCAATGCTGAAAAACCAACCAAATGCCTATTAAACATCTGGATGTAATTTTCTAGTTAGAACAAAATGAAAACATATGCAGGTTCCTTTGATCTGCGTCTTAACAAAGAAATTGTTGATAAAAAAGCATACTGGTCAGTCAATGTGTCATTTCCATAAAGTCTGCTCATTTCTCTTCAAATGCTCCCAGCTTAATTTAGTTGGTTTCCTGCAATCTCTAATTTTACCATATTGTGTGAAACCACAGAGGTTCTTTGGATGTGATTTTATTTGAGGTTTTACTGCTGCATGGATCTGCTACTGATTTTTTTTTTCCTTCTCTGCCTTTTTTCCTCCACCTCCACACCCATTCCGTCCTTTTCTTTGGTAATGGGGTGGAGGAGGAAAAGGTTATAAAGCAATGCTGGGAACATTTCTTCTGGACCCTACATTCTTAGGTTTTAGAAAACTTTCAGGAAAAAAAAAAGCCAAATGAGTAAATGTATGAGCAATAACTTGTAATTAAAACGAAGAGAAAATGAAGAGGATGAAGTGGTGTGTGCCTGTAATCCCACCTTCTCAGAGGGTCAAGCAGGAAGACTGCAAGTTCAAAGCCAGCCAAAGGCAATTTAGTGAGGTTCTATCAACAAAATAAAATACAAAAAGGGCCATGGATATAGCTCAGTTCTTGCTTAGCTCCTTGCTATGTCCTGAGTTCAATTTCTAGTACTGAAAACAAACAAAAAGCCTAATTTTTTGATCAGCATCCATATATTTTCCTGTTGTGTCCAGTATCATCTTACTGTATGACATTTTGTTTTTATAATTATTTAACCTATTAGTTGAAAATTTAATAATCAGCAATAAATGAATGGAAATATACCTATATATGCATCAAGATAAACAATCTGACAATTTTTGTTTCTTTTGCAGAGGATCAAAGGGGTACTGTTTTGTTCCAAGTCAATTTCCTATGGAAGTAGTATACATAATATTATTTTATGTGAAAACATAACTGACATACGAATATGATAAAGGTAAAGAAGATTATGGTTAACAGACTTTAAATAGAAGATCAAAATTATAGATTTCATGAGTAGGACTATTTTCTTTTAAATAGGCTGTAGGCAATCTGCACATATATTATTTATTTAAAACGTAAGATTAAAGCTACTTGATTGTTTAAACACTATCATTTGTAAAGCAGTTTGATGAGAGTTTTGTAGTATAATTATTACAGCATGACAATCATGGAGAAAATACGACCTTGAAAAGGGACAAGGCCTTCTCCTACTCTCAAAGAGGATGCACTGAATGATAAAGAAACCTTCCAAAACCAACCATCTTTATACACGCAATTAGAAGCCTTTCAATTTAAAAATCATTAGGAGCTTTCTTTTGTTCCCCCAACATGCTACATTTTAAGACAATCAGAAGGCCTGGTCTGGTTTCAAACTTTATTGGTAAGGAAGTACTAGTTAACGAGTATTTCCCATTGTTAATCTTAGCAAACTGGTAATATTCTGAGTGGACACATTTTCTGTGAACAATCAGAGAACATTTTAAAGACAATATGGCTAGTTGTGGAGTTTAAACTGATAATCCCAGAGACTGCAGGAGGGTCACAAGTTCAAGGTCAGCCTCAGCAATTTAGCAAGACCCTAAGTAACTTAGCAATTACCCCCCTCAAAGGCTGGGGCTCTTACTCAGTGGCAGAGTGCTTGCTTAGCACGTGTGAGGCACAAGCTTTAATCCTTAGCACTGCATGAAATAAACAAATAAAATAAAGGCATTGTGTTCATCTACAACTACAAATTTTTTTTTTTTTAAAAAATCCTGTCTCAAAATAAAAAAAAAAAAAAAAAAAAAAGAAATCTGGGGATGTGGCTCTACACCCTGGGGTTCAATCTTTAGAATCAAAAAAGAAAAAAAAGGACAAAGTGTTAGAATTTTGAAGTGTAGTAGGGAAAAAAGTAGCAATACTTTTGCTCCTGTCCAAAAATACTCTTTCCTTTTGTGTTTAATTACCAGTCTGTGACAGTCAAGGCACACTGAGTACATAAAACTCAGGGAAGCCAGGAAGAAGTCTCAGTGTAGGCAAAGACTACTTGTGGCATAGAAGAACTTTCTACCCAGTTCTGGCACTGATTATGGGATAAACTGACCACAGACTGGCATTTGTGGCCCAATCACTGGATGATGATTTACAGGGGCGCAGGCTGCCAAAGCACAAAGCCTAGTTGTCCATGTATCATCTGATTTCAAACGTCCTGTATGTGGAGCAAGCCTGCTCTCACCATCACTAAGTTTAACCAAGGAGAAAAGCAGTGTTTCCCTCTTTTCATGCTCCATGTTAGTAGTAATATGAATAACATAACCCCCTTCCCAATTCCATTTAATGAACATGCCCCAAAAACTGCCATGCCAAACTTGTTTTAAGTCTTCAGACTGGCTCAAAAATTGCTCTTTTATTTTTCATTTATAATTGATATTTGGGATTGATGCAATTACATACAAATCAATATCATGCATATTTTAAAACAACTTCAACAGTGGACTGTATTATCTAAAACGATTCTTTTAATATTTCAAAGAAAAAGATCTCTGTAAAAGCAAAATTTCTAATAAAACATATGTTTACTTAAATAGGCCCCTTCCCATAAGCCTCTTGAAGGTAAAATAAGGGTTTTAAACTAAGAGGTAAAATAAGGGGTGGTTTTAAAAAAGAGGGAGGTTTTTAATACCAAACATTTGTTTACTAGTTTCCAAAATAAGATGAACGATTGTCCAAGATGCGCCTTTCTTAGGGAGGAAGAAAATAGCACCATTCTACTCACTGCTCACATGCAAAGAGCTCCACTGAACTAGTCTTTAAAGTATATAGGAGGTGGTTGGGGGGTGGGGGGGGGCTAGGGGTATAGCTTAGTTGGTAGAGTGCTTGCCTAGCATGCACAAGGTCCTGGGTTCAATCCCCAGCACCCCAAAAAGTGGTATATAAAGTATAGGTATTTGGACATACGGACAAAAACTGGAAACTCTGAGTTCTAACAGCATCTCTTCAACTAAGAACCTTAACTATGCCACGTACCCCAAGTATTTTCAAGCAGCTACTTAACACTGCTCAGCCCCAGGGTACCACCCAAATTCTGGGGGTGGGGTAGGCGGGACAGGTTTTTCAGGTCTCTGGGATGTGTTATTCCATTGTCTCTCTTTGTTCCTAAGACGTGGAAAAGACTCCTGGTCTCCCGGTTGAGAGGCTCCTGAAACGTTCGGTCACCTCCTCCTTCCTCGTACACAGCAAAGTCAGACAAGGACCCGGGATTTCTCGCCCCAGGGAGTCATCTGCGCCTGGGACCCACGTGCCTAATATTGGTCGCACCTTGGAAATCCTTCCCGCCAAGAATACAGGCCGGTCTTTTCGCAAAATGGTTTGAAATCCTTCAATAAAACCTGAAACCCACTACTTGGGGAGCAAAGCGGGTAGGTGGGGTGGGCGGGCATTATCGTCAGGACCAATGCCGCTGGTGTACCTATGCCACCTAATGCATTGCTCATCTATGAATTTTCCATTAAGTGCACAGTCCGCTTCTGCGTCCCTGAAAAGGTAGCTCAAGGTAAAACAAACCTCACAGACATTTTTGAACGTAACCTCACTTTCAAAGAGTAGCATCAAACAAGGGCCAACACCGAAAAACACATTTTGCTTAAATTACCCAAAAGCGACCTCTTCGTCCCCAATAAGAAACAACGCGGTTAGTCTCTGAGTTACTTTCATTGAGATCTTAAGATTTTCATTAAAGGGAAAAGTGAACAAGTGGAAGGGTTTCTGCAAAGTCTAGCCCCCAGCTTCCGCCACTGCACTATCGCCGGTCCCTCCAGCTTGCGCGCTCTCGCGCGCTCCCAAGCCAGCCCCACGTTACTTTGATTGACAGTTCGGCCCCGCCGCGCTCCTTCCCACCGACCTTCCAATCCTTCGTGCCAATCTCCGCGTCTCGCCGCTTCCCATTGGCTGGTTTTGGCGTCCCGCGGCTCCTCCAGGAACTGTTCCTCACCGAGCCCGGGAGGACGCGGCTGGCGGAGAAGGGGCGGGGGGAGGGTGGGAGGGGAGATGGGGGAGACGGCGGAGATGGAAGCGAGGGGAGGGGTAGGAGAGGAGGGGGAGGGGGAGCGGGCCGTCCGGCACGGCGCAGCCATAGGATCCGGGGAGGCGCTACGTCAGTGCCCCACGTTGGGTACGGCGCACTGGATTGGCTGTCGCGGGCCTCCGCTCCCCCCTCCCCCCCCCGCTCCAGCTCGGCCCCCGGCCCCCGCCGGCTCTGTGCAAGCGGCCCCCGCCCGCGCGGGGCTGGGCGGGGCCGGCGCTGGTTAGCTCCGGAGTGTGAAACCGCGTGTTAATGTAACCGGCGCGAGAGGCGCGGGCGGCGGTGGCGGTGGGAGCGGCGGCTGCAGGAGCAGCAGGAGCGGCGGGTACCCCGTGCCCAGCGTCCCCGAGGCAGCCGACTGCTCCACCCCCACCCTCCTACGGCCGGGCAGGACCTGCGCCACCAACCGGGCCCTCCGCCGTCCCGCGGCGACCCAATCCTCTTCCGCTGCGCTGCTGTGACTACTCGGGACTCGCCCTAGGAGTTTGCCCGCTGGGGAGGGAGACCAAGCGGCAGAGCGCACTCTTGCTCTTCTCTCCACCATTTCGCGGATGTCTTCCCCTGGGTCTTGAGAGAACTTTGCTGCAGGCTGGAGAGCCCTTTGCAGAGAGTGAGAAAAAGGGAAGAAAAGAAAAAGACTCAGGAAGAAGAGGCGCGGACGTAGGGTCCTGAGCGGCTGTACGGCCGGGACAAGTGCGCGCAGGGCACTGCGCCCTAATGCGCCCCGGGCTCAAGGAACAGCGGGTGGTTGCGGGATTGCTCCAGGAGGAGTAGCTCTGTGGGTCCAGGAGCGTTTGTGCAACCGCGGAGAACACCGAGTGCCGGTCGCACGGGGCGTGCCGAGCCGCCTCCCGGCGCGCCCTCCGCACTTTCCTCGCTTCGTCATCTTTCGTTCCCCAGTAGGGGCTGAGGCTCTGGACCACCAGGTGAGGGTCCTCAGCTTCGATCCCGACCTTGCAGTTTGCAGAAGCCAGTGAGCGCCTGGCCAAAGACGCCGCCGGGACCCGAGGAGTTGCCCCGGAACGCCGCCGGGTTTGTTTGTGTGTGGGTTAGCTGGGGGTGCCGCGTCACCTGCACCTCGCCTACTGCCACCGCTGTCGCGGGGAAAACCCGGGGAGGAGGCTGATCAGAAGAGCAAAGCAAAAGAGCCCGCCTGGATTTGTGTGCCCGGGACGGGCGCCCGGCACGCGGATCTCGGAGAGGAGTGCCGCCGGAGTCACCGCGACCCCACCTCCTCGTTTGGGCGGCCGAGGGCCGCGGGTTGGAACGCAACCCCCGCGCTCTTTCCCTGAGAGCCAGAGACGCCGCGCAGATTTTTGGAGCAGCCCGCACCTGGGCGCCCCACAATGTGGCCCTGAGGGCGGAATCCCATAGGCAGGAGCTGCTGCCGGCACCGAGAGGCCATAGAGCGCGCCCGGGTGCGTGGCCAGCGCGCCCCGCTTCTGCCTGGCCTCCTGGCTTAATTTTCCTCGGCGGGATTAAAGTTGGAAATTGAGCGGAGAATTGAGTTGTCCGGGAACCGAGCCGCGGCAGCCGCCAGAGCGATGTTCCCGCAGAGCCGGCACCCGGTGAGCCAAGGGCGGGTGGTTGGATGGGGGGCTTGAGCGAGGGTTGGGGAAGTGCTTTCCTCGTGCGGTAAGGGACGAGTGGCTACTGCAACCTGGCGAGCTCCTTCGCCCCCAGCGGTGCCAGGGTGAGCGGGTCTTGGGCTCGCCCACCCTAGGGCAGGGAGTGAAGTGAAACTCAATCCCCCCCTTTCCTTCTGGGCCCCCTCCTATTTGACGTCTAGACAGGGCGGACGAGGGCGCCCGGGGAGGCTGGGGTTTCTTTCCCGGAGCCACATCCTTCCCATTTTCCTGAGGTGTGTGGGGTGCCCCCCTTTGTTTCTTGTCTCCCTTATTTACATGTCAATGTAGCCCCCGTTCTGGTGCGCCCAGTGGTGGCCCGGGCGACTCTGGGAATGGGGAACGTTAGGCTGTTGTTTTTCTCCTCCCGTCCCCGGGGTCATTATCACCCCCATGGGGGAGGGGGCGGCGGCGGCGGCGACGGCGACGCGATCTGGCTTAGTCCTCTCCAGATCTGGCTTAGTCCTTTCCCGGGTCTGGTTGACCTAGGCACAAGGCGCGATCCGCCCTGGAGGATGGAGGAGATTCTGTTCTGAGCCTTTTTAGAAGCTGAGGGCAGGAGGAAGGGCCACTTTCTCTCCAAAGTGAATCGTGAAGTTGAGTTTGGGGCTCGTTTTTTTCACCACTTAACTTTATTTTTGTTTATGTCTTATCCGATTTCTCCCTCCCCTGACTTTCTGCTTTATCCATCCTCCCGCATTCTGGTGCCTCTGTGCCCCTCGCTGGTCGCCACCAGACGCCTCATCAGGCTGCAGGCCAGCCCTTCAAGTTCACTATCCCGGAGTCTTTGGACCGGATTAAGGAGGAATTCCAGTTCCTGCAGGCGCAGTATCACAGGTGCGTGTCCAGCCGCGTCACAGGAGTGGTCGGTCGCCCTGGCTGCCCGGTGCCCCTCATCTCCCATTCTACTGGCGGCGGCGCCTGTACTTAGTACTGGCGTCCAGGCGGTGGCGTGTGGAGTCGCAGTTAAGACCTGTCATTCATGTTACCCCCTTCAGTGTCTCTTCTCGGGCCGCCTCTTTTCTCTTGTCTCCTCCTCCTCCCATTGTTTCCCTTTTGCCCGTTTGCTGCTGTTCCAGGGAGTCCTTTTTCGTGTATTTAGGAGTTGCATGAGAACCGTCAATATTTGCACTTCATTTATTTATTTTGCAACAGGCTGAGCTGAAACATTGGTTCAATCGATGCCTCAGCTCTGGAGTGCGGGTTCATGGAAGCAAAGCCATGTTGAAATCGTTGTTTGCCATGCTAGAAAATTGGGTTGTCTGAAACAAAGTCCATTAGGGAAGGCTAGATGCTTTTAGCTACGCCCATCACTGGTGATGATGAGGGAAGAGATGGATAACAAGTAGGGGAAAGCACACCTGCATTGGCCTCATTCTGGGTTGTTTTGAGTGGGACAAGAGAGAGGAGTCATATTTATATTAATGTCAGCCTTAGTTACTTGTAATGTTGCCTACCGTCAAAGGATTTATAAATGAAACTATTGGTAAAGTATTCTGCCCATGGTGAATTTTCCAGAAAGGTTAGTTTATTTCCTTTGATCCTATGAGGTTTTGGCTCATTGGAGCTAAGAAATAGCTGTATTGACATTTTTACTTTTGTAGTGCTTGAGAAAAAGCACACAGATAAGCTAAGTGGCTTGGGTGTGAATTTTCTTATTTTGTCAGGGGCTTTCTGATTATTGACCTTTTGTCTACTTGTAGATACTATCTCCAGAGCTTGAGGCATACTTGCACATACCATGTTTACCTAACAGGGAGAACTTCAACCCACTTCATTTCGGTAGCTGCTTGACATATTTTGGCAGGGATTTAAAAATCAAAGGTTTTGAAAGGGAGCAGCCATAGTAGAAGTAATTTTATAGATAAGACTTTCAAACCTAGAGACTGTTTAAATTGGCAAGATGGTACAGACTATGCTGAAGTCTGAAAAGTGTGCAAAGGCCAGATTTTGGTGTAGTCTAGAGAAGTGAACTTTGCAAGGAAGTAAGGAACAGATAACCATGAGGAGAAATCTGTTTTGATGGACTTTTCATTCTTGGCATCGGACCAGGTATGCATCAAGAAGAAAAAGAACTATAGTTGAAAGGGATACCCTGTACTGTTAACCTTATTCTTCCTCTGTTAAATGCAAGGACAAAGCTTTCAGGTGTTTACCTAGATAGTTTATGGTTTTTCCAAATTGGTCTTTGTTTTTACTTGAAGTGCAAATATGTGAGGCAGATGTTAAAACAAGTGACATAATGTTTACATTAAGTTGCCTGTTTTGTTTTCATAGCCTTAAATTGGAATGTGAGAAACTGGCAAGTGAAAAAACAGAAATGCAGAGGCACTATGTGATGGTAGGTATCAAAAATTGGACTTTTTTTCTTTTCATATAAGTATCATTAAGTATATATTCTTGGCATTATAACAGCATGAGTTAATGAAATACCGGGTTCTTTTTTTTTTCCTTTACAGTATTATGAAATGTCATATGGACTAAACATTGAAATGCATAAGCAGGTAAGCTTTAATTGAATCTCAAGCCGAAATGAGAAATTTCTTCATGATTTTGTAACACTGACTTTGTCCTCAGCCCTGGGGTTGTTGGGTGGGCGTTTGTGTGTCATTTTTTCTTTCCTCTTAGTGTCCTGTATCTTCCTGCGAATTGGTAATGGTAGTATTCTGCAGCAAGGATTGCTTCTTGACAGTTACCTTGATTTTAAATGACTAGGTGGGAGGTGCTTTGGAAATGTAAAGTAGCCTGTTTACAGACAGATAAGAACTGAGAATCCAGAATTTACTGGGGTTTCTCTCACAGAATTACTGAAATTTCGAGTAGTGTTTGTAATGTTTGGGAAGAAAGTGTGGACCTGTGTGGGGAAGAAGAATGGTTAGGAGGTTTTCTTAATCAGATTAAACAAGGTATATGACTAACTGGAGTACTCCTTATGCTTTGGGGTTACACAGAGTGACCCTGAGGATTGGTGACTTATCAGCAGACATCTTTTTGAGAAATTCCTCAGTTGATGCAGGTTTGGAAGTGAAAAAAGCATCCTTTTATGGCCACAGCATATGTTGAGAGTTACTTCAGTCCTAGTGGTTTTAAAAGCATGAAAAGATTAGTGACTGGAAAGCTCTAGCTATGACTATGAGTTTGCAAGTTCCCATAAAATTCACACTTATGGCTACTATAATGGTGTATAAAAAGAGTATTGAGCTGGAACAAGGCACTAAGGACCTCATAAGAGAAGAAAAGCTAAATGATTGCTCAGCCCAAAGGACCCTCGATTGAGTAGTCATTGTCTGCCAAAGAAAGCATTAATGGCAGGGTGTAAGTATTCTGGAGATATGCTGACATTCACTTTTTCATCAAGACGCTGGTACAATAAGTCTTTTAGAAATCGATTGCCTCTTAAAAAATTATCATCAGATGAAGTTGCACAGTTGGACACATTTCAAAGTGCAACAATACAATTCTTACTTGATGTATATGTGCTATTTCATCTCAAACCCTTGTTTCATTAAATTAAAGAGCATGGCTGACCGGCTGGGGCACAGTGGAGAAATTGATTAGTTCAGCCTTCAGATCTTCCTTATATTCAAAGACTTTCATTAAGCAAGTGTGTTTGAGAGTTGAATTCTGCTTTTGTAACTGTGCTCTTTGATTTTTAATTCATCATAGATTTCATAATGTTAAGTTATCATGTACATTAGATCTATTTTCAGATATGTGTTTGGAAAGTGATAGCTTAGTTCAAGGCCTCTCATTAGTAATGTAATTGGGCTTTTAAAATAGTGCTGATTTTACTCTGATTTGCAAAGTTAGTAGCCTAGCTTGTACTGGGATTGTGCCTTTGTTTTTATATTGTTTCAGTGGCTAGTGCCTTATTGAGACATTATGCCTTGTTGATAGTAAATAAACCAGAAGATCTATGGCTCATGTCTATGGTTATTTAAATTAATTATGCAGATAAATCTTGCCTATGCATCCTAATTTGCTACTTCCCCCAAACCTCCAGTACTAGGACTTGATACTTTACCACTGAGCTATATCCCCAGCCCTGTTTATATTTGTTTTTATTTAAGTTGCTAAGGCAGGCCTTGAACTTGTGATCTTCCTGCCTCAGTTTGCTGGGATTACAGGTGTGTGCTAATATGCCCAGCTACTTTTTTTTTTTTTTTTTTTTTTAAAGATGTCCTCAAGGGCACATTTTTTAAGGGCAGGGTGGGGGGACAGATATTCTTTAAGTGTAAGAGGAAACTTGAGGTTTTTTTTTTTAAACCCATAAACTTGAAGGATTTAATAACCTCATCGACTCTTTTACAAGGGAACACCACCCCTGTGTGATGTTGTATGCTGGTGCTGGGTTTATTGGGGAAGATAAAAGAGGTGTAATTCTTGTGGGTTCCTGTAGGTTACATGACAGGGTGACCTTTTTGTCATGTTAGGGGGAAGGGGGAGAGAGAGTGTCAGAAACC
The DNA here is from genome assembly GCF_052094955.1 of Ictidomys tridecemlineatus. Taxonomy (NCBI): domain Eukaryota; kingdom Metazoa; phylum Chordata; class Mammalia; order Rodentia; family Sciuridae; genus Ictidomys; species Ictidomys tridecemlineatus. The sequence goes on from NC_135480.1 coordinate 131,318,636, forward strand.
CCATGGTGTGAAAATAGTTTTCTAGTGAGTTTCTGTACTGTGTTGGGCATTTATGAGTATATATTGTCCATCTATGAGAATGTGTGCGTTAATAATATGCTGTGTATAACTGGCTCAGTAATTTGAAAAACGTGAAATGCTGAGAGAGACCATGTTCTTCATAGTAGGGTATTAAGCCCCCTGAAATTTAGTTTATATTGTAAATGCTGACAGACCCTTAACTAGAGTGGTGTGCAAAGTAATGCTATAATTCAGTTTAAAGTGGTCTTACATTTGAAAAACATCCTTCTGACTGTCACACATTAATAATAAGTTCTGAGGAGGCATTTGGTGCAGCTAGTAATCATAATTCTTATTAAAACTGGTGACGTCTGGCCCCCAGGGTGCAGCCAGGCTCAAATTGATGCTTTTCGCCGCCTGATCACCAGCATGGCCTAAGTGCTCATTATATTGTAGAGAGGGCCTTTGGAGCTCTCATTAGATTTGACAGGAATTCTCTCTAGGGGGAAACTGGGCATTAGCGAAGACTCCTGACAGGCTGAAATTATTCCTGCTTTATGGCTTATAACCAAATGCTAGCAAGGCATCATCAGGGGACACAAAAAATTGTCATTTCTGACAACATCTTTGTTACTGGGGGAAAAAAAAATGCAGTGATGGGGAAACTTTCCATGTAGAGAGCTTTAATGCCGTTAAGATTTGTCTGCAGTGTGACGACTGCTCTGCCTTCCTACCTTTCAGCGGGCTTGTCGGAAGGAGTAAGTTTTAGAGTTCAATGTCAAATCTCACTACCAGCTTCTCTGGCTGGAAGTTTTAAAGTGGAAGCACGGGCCAAATCAAGAGTGGTATAATTGTGGTTTCCTTACTTGGTGTGGTGCTCCCAGTCTGTTTGTGTTGTGTCAACACTTCCTGATAAGGCTTCCTCTTACTTTCTCTGCTCCCATTTGTGGTTCCTTACTGAAAAGGCAGCAGAGCCAGCATGGGAATAGATACTTGAGTCTTTTATTGTAGCATTAAGACAATTTTTTCCTCCCTAGAGCTTTTTAATAGGTCCCTGTCTGTCCATTTCTAAACATGTAGATGTTGAATTTTAGCTTTTTTGTTTGTTGGTTTGGTGGTGCTGGGGATTTTATCCAGGGCCTCAGGATAGGCAAGCACACATCCCCAGCTCAGCTCTTATCTATTTCTAAGCAAAAGAGAGGTGGAAACTTGAAAATTTGAAGGAATTCTGAGACCATCAGAGTATTATAAGTACATTGAAAAATAGGAAACCCGTGTGAGTCTGGTTGTTTTCAAGGGCAATGCCACAGTGTATATGACAGCCTGATCTTTGATTTTCTTTGTTCCATGTCTTGGTATTATCTTGTTTGATATTTTGGGGAACAAAATGTACTGTAAATTTCATACATAATCCTTATTTATCCCAATAGTGTATCTTTTTTGTGTGTGCTGATAAAGCCAGGTTATGAATTGTCACTAGTGACATCAGTTTTACAGATTTCAATAGTGATTTGGTCTCATGACCTCCATAGGCATCCCTTAAAGTAGTTTATATAGGTATTTTGTTTTGCCTGAAGCTGTGAGCACATGTTCATGACTGGGGCTTGCTTAAGGCCCAGCATCTGTTGAAGCTTTAGCTGGGGGTTGCTTGGTTTTAGGTAACTAGTGCTGTTCTCTCCCCACCCTCACCCCCACCCCAGGTGCCCTTGGGAAGATGAGGCCAGTAGTAGAATTGCCCTTGGACCTGTGTGTTGTGACCCACATCTACCTCTTTTTGTGCTGATTAGTTTCACTTTTTTTTTTTTTTGGTGTTGGGGGTTATTGGGGATTGAACCCCTGGGTGCTTTACCACTGAGATTTTTATGTTGAGATAGTGCCTTGTTATGTTGCTGAGGCTGATCTCAAATTTGTGATTCTCCTCCCAAGTCTCTGGATTGCAGGCATGAACCACTGTGCCCAGGTTCAACTTCATGATTTACAGGACATATCAGGGATGGGCATATATTCTAAAAATTAGGAAAAACAGCAGTGCTAGTTTTCTCTGATTTCAGATCTGTGGGTGTCACAAACCATGGTATGTAGAAAGTTGTATCTGACTGAATAATACTGTCTTCTGGTTAAAATATGTTTAAGAACAGAAGAACCAATACATTTCTGAGTGAATCAGAACTTCAATGTGTGCTGTAAAATTCTCTTAGAAAAATAATTGCTTTTTAGTGAGTTTTTTTTTTTGGGGGGGGGAAGTATTTCTGTGGGATTATTATAAGGGATTCCTCTGAGGGTTAATTTCTCAATGTAGCATTTACTGTTTGTTCTAAATTTTACTTTCTTTTATGTTTGTATGGAGGGGGCGAGGGTACTGTGGTAGAACCCAGGCGTGTTCTACCTTCCAGCTATATTCTCTGTCTTTTTTATTTTGAGACAGAGTCTTGCTAAATTGCTGAGGCTGGTCTTTTTATTTGTAATCCTGGCTCAGCCTCCAGAGTAAATGGGATTATAGTCATGTGTCACTGTGCCAATTACTGCCCTGTCTCCCACCCACCTTACTATGGATTGAACTCAGGGGTACCCCCAGCCCAATTTTGTATCTTATTTAGAGACAGGGTCTCACTGAGTTACTTAGCACCTCGCTTTTGCTGAGGCTGGCTTTGAACTCGCAATCTTTCTGCCTCAGCCTCCCAAGCAGCTGGGATTGCAAGCGTTCACCACTGTGCCTGGCCCTGTTTTTTAATCAGTTTTAATTTCAGTTTCTCACTTTGAGGTGTTTTGTTTTGTTTTGTTTGGTGCTAGGGGTCCTCCTTGCACATACCAGCTGTACATTCTGCCTTAAAGTTCACCCCAGCCCTGTGATCTACCGCCCCCAGTCAAAATCTCAAGACTAGCTGAAGTATAACCACTTAGAATTAAGCTCCACCAGGTGTTAAGCACCTTGTAATATGAAGAGGGTAACTGTCATCAAGATTAGAATGATCTCAACTTCATTTTCATTAGCTAGGCCTGCCCTTTACAAGCATAAATTCAAAGAGAGAAATCTCTCAGTGTATTTAAAGCCTAGGTTCTGAGTTGTAAGATTAGCCTGTCCAGTCCCCCACCCCCACCCGGCTTTTTTTTTTTTTTTTTTTTTTAAATCAAGCAGGGCCAATTTCTCACTACTTAACAGCTACCTCCCCAGCCCCTTCAGTAGCAGGCTGATGGTTGGTTTCTGCGTAGGGCCTCTGCCCTGGGGTAAGCCTAAGACATGCAGTTTAAGGAGACATCAGAAAATATAGTAATCATGATTAATTTTACATATACTTTTTTTTATATGATATTAGTCATGGAACCTAGGAGCATTCTGCCTCTAAGCAACGGCTCTAGCTCTTGTTTTTAAATTTTATTTTGAGACAGTGGCTTGCTCAGTTTTCCAGGCTGGCCTTGAACTTGGTGGTGATTCTCCTGCCTCAGCCTCCTGAGTAGTTGAGATTACAGGTGGTTTAGTAATATTTTCATCCTTGTTCCTTTTCTCATTTCTTGTCTTCCTCCCCTCATACCCTCCCCTCATACCTCCATTCCTCTGAGGATGGAACTCAGGGCCTCATGCATTTTAGGCAAGTACCGAGATAAATCCTAGCCCAGTAATAGTTTCAGCACAGGTACAATTTTGGGGGGGGGTACATACTGGGGATTGAACCCAGGGCCTTACACATGCGAAGCAAACATTCTATCTACCACTGAGGTTCAGTCTAAGTCTGATTTTAAAAATTCAAAATGAATACCGCCCCCCGCCCCCAAATCCACACAGAACAAAATACCAGAATTTCCTCTAAGGATGGGAATGAGCAGTGTCAAGGTCAGATTAAGGTGATGCAAGGGAGGCAGAGCTGGGCCAGTGTGGGGGTCAGAACCTCCCCCTCTTCCTGCTGGGAGTGGCTGTGACCTGTAGGATCTGCCTTGGTTCTGTTTCTTTCACTGAGATTATTTAATTAGGAATTAGACATGTCACTAGATTCCAGGGCTTCAGGTTCCCTTTTTGTAAATGAGGGAGTTATAGATTGAAGTCTATTGGCCTCACATGGCAGGAATCATCCCAGCACACTCCACAGAACCAGCACTGCGTGTGGAATTTGAGGAGAGTCCTTTACCAGAGGGCTTAAGATGTTCTTCCAAATAATGTTTATTAAAAAAAAAGCAGAAAGGAAATCTGTTTCTTTAGTAAATATTTAAATGAACCATCATGAGTGGTAGTTAAATTAAAGATATATTCAGTTACTGGCTCATGGGGCCATTTTATGCATCCAGAGAGCAGAATTTTTGCTCTTGGTTGCTCAACCTCTGTGCCCTCCAGCAGCAGAATGACCAGGAGGGAACTGAGAAACTTGGCCCTTCACTTTGACCAACTCAGTTCCCCACCCCCACCATTGCTTACTGTTGCCTCAGATTTTCTTTTAAATTGAAATTCTTACAGCTAGTATCTTTATTGTGGAGTATTTAGAATAGCACTTTTTAATTCAATTTTAGATACCTTTTTTTGTCAGTTGGCTTATTCAAGATCAGGCGTTTATACTTTCAGAATAGCCCTCACTAATGATATTGGAGATTTCTTTAGTAAAATGTATACCATAGGATGTTTCTGTGGGGGAGAAATATGAGGCACTAGGATTACAGGCGTGCGCCATCTTGCCGGGTTCCAACTTGATGTTTTAAGTAGTTATTGTGTATAGGTAGGAGGTAGGTGTGTACAGGTAGTGATGCATGGTTTCATCTGGAAAATGAAATAATTTACACTGAAATTTTAACATTATGATATTCAAGTATTGCCATTCACTTAATTTAATAAAAAAGGTCTCAAATAATTGTTTGCAAAAATAAAATGTTTTCAGAATTGCCCAGTTGGTTGACTGCCCAGTCACTATAATGTTTTTTGAAATGTTGAAATATATGGGTTTTCTCAAATAATATGTGATTTAACACAATTACATATTTCATTATTTAACATTAATCTTTTTGGTGAGGGAGATCTAACCCAGGGCCTCACATACTTGCTAGGAAGTGCTGTACCTCTGAGCTAAGTCCCCTGCCCTTCTATTTTTGGTACTATACTGGGGATTAAACATAGGAGTGTGCTGTACTACTAAGCTACATTCCCCAGTCCTTTTTTTTTTTTTTTTTTTTTTGGTGCTGGGTATCAAACCCAGGGCCTTATGCATGCAAGGCAAGCACTCTATATCAACTAAGCTGTATCCCCAGCCCCTCCCAGTCTTTTTTTTGTTTTTTTTTTAACTTTTTATTTTGAGACAGGGCCAGGCTGTCTGTCCTCAATTTGACACTTTGTCTTAGCCTCCCAATTTGCTGGGATCATAGGTGTGCACTGTTGTGCCTGTCATAAGGTTTAAATTTTTAATAATTCCATTTACCTGCTTTGAATCATAACTAACATAATTGTTTACTCCTTTCCCCTTCACACTTACATAGTGGGTATAAAAAGTAAATTTCTCCTTTTATTTTTTTATAAGGAAATCTTATTTTTTAATTTTTTATTGTGCTGGAGATCAAACCCAGGGCATTGGCATGCTGTACAAGCATTCTACCACTGAGATACATCTCAGCCCTACTTTGTCATTTTTTGACCACAAAATTTGTTAGCAGAAAAAAGGGTGGGGTACTGGTCATTTTTGGTTAAAGAAAAACTGAGCCAGGCATGGTGGTGCATACCCATTAATCCCAGCAACTCAGGGGTCTGAGGCAGGAAGATTACAAGCTTGAGGCCAGCCTCATCAACTTTATAGAGACCTCAAAAGAACTGGTCATGCGCTCAGTGGTTTCAGTTCCTTGTAGCCCCCACAAAAAAACAAACCAAAACAAAAAACCTTGGAGGAGAACAAAATCTGAAGATTCTACCAATTGAATTAAAATTATCATCTGTCAAATAGAAAAATTATTATGTGGGGGATGTCCACAAATGTGTAAACTTCCTGAAAAGGGTAGAATTGTGTAAACAACCTGCTGAGCATCCCTAAATCTCTTCCCAGTGTGCTAATAGGTATTCATTAGATAGTTATTACCCATTAGGTGAGATAAGGGTAGGCTTTGAGAATGTAGGCACATTTGAACTTGCACACCGAATCAGCCCCCATGAATGGACATTTTAAATGGAGAGGTTAAAATAAAAATGCTACAACATATCAGGGCACTTCCTAAGTTCGACCCTAGGGTATATCCTTTCTACCTCGGAGACTAACCTACTTCAGACCTATCCAGACCTATCCGCTCCTTGCAGCTCTAACCCTGGAATGGGAGAACCTTTAAGACGGGTAAATGCTGTACAATGCTGTACCTCATCAGATGTGGCTTTGGGGCTTTGGGCCTTTGTAAGTTTTATTTTCTACTCTTGCCTGTCACTCATAGCCTTCTATGCCTGCCCCTGACTGCTGCTTCATTCATATTTGGCTCCATCTCCTTCTTTTCCTTGTATACCCTTTAATTCAGTCTTTTCATACTGAAACTGAGTTTCTTGTTTCCTTCATAAACAGTCCAGGCCTTTTGGTCAGACTTCACAGGCCTTCCTCAGCTTTGTCCAAGGTCTCATTCAGATACACTGCCTATTTCCCTCAGGGCCTTCCATGATGGCACCAAGAGCAGGCTCTCACACCCTTACTTTGCTGTGTTCTGTCATAAGGTTTGTTCATGTGCCTCTGTTATTCCTCCAACTAGGTTGTAGTCCACTCTAAGCTTGAGTGTGAGGTGTGTCTACTTTCCCAGTGAGTTCTGCGGTATAGGTGCTTGGTATATAGTGTATTTAGAGTATTCCTCATGTATAGTGGTAGTTGCAGGTGTTTTGGGTCCTGAACATTTGAAAGTTGAAACCTACTTTGCAAAAAAAAAAAAAAAAAGTTATACAATTTTTTTTTTTTTTTTAACACACGCACACAACATTGCTCTACCCAACAATTTTGTTTGTGTACATCTCAGAATTCTTCTGCAAGTCCATGGAATCCAGGTGCCGGAAGGGATCCTTAAGCAAAAATTTAAAAATGAAATCTGTTCAATGTGGTTGTAATAATCTCATCTAACCACTTCTTGTTTTTCTTTTGGAAAGGTGATTCACAGAATATCCATTGAGATATCTTAATGAGGAGTTTAATTATAGTAATGCATTTGGATTTGTACTTAAAAAGAGAAAACAAAAGTAGCATGTTGCTGAGGCCTGGGTTTTGGTGTGAATTGATGTGTGCATACATTACTGTCCCTGGAACTGTCACGTATTGCTTAAGGACAACCACAGCTGCCAATAGGGTTGTGGATAAATTACATTACAAGCTTCTTGAAAGGCATTACATTTGACTTAATCACCAGTTTTCTTGGTAGTATAATGACTATGACTATTGATTATTAAAGTCCTTGCATTGGCCCTAAACTCTCCTGAACATCTGAATTTTGAAAAATTTCAAATCAACAGAAAAGGAGAGAGAAATACACAGTGAACACCCATCTTACACCCACCTGTATTGTGCCTGGAGTCTGTAAATTAGCATTTTATAATACCTGCATGTTGTATATCTCCTACATAGAGCCATTCCCTCCCCTCCCAGAGGGAAGAATCTGGAGAATTTGGAAGGGCTTGTCAGAGGATCAGGCCTGTCTTTAGCTACTAACATCAGTTTAGACTCCATGTGAAAGAGGGATTTTCATGTATATGTGAAGAGTTCTGCCTTACCAGGTTTTCATAAGATGTTTCTACTAGACTTGCCCCCTTGTGTTTTGGGCATGATTGTGTTAAGTTCTTCATGATGGTGTTAAGGTGCTTTCTTTATCAAGTGTCACCTGGAAGCATAGATTTGTACTTGAACAAAAAAAACTATGCTCCCCTTACCAAGCTTTCCTGTCTACCTTCCTTTTGGTCCTTTAATGAAACTTGCATTATAATGCACCTTTAAGATCTGACCAATGTTTTGCTAGCGGGGATGGCTTTAGTGTGGATGGGGTAGTAAGCTGGAGAATGATTTTGCAAAAGGAGTCTTGATTTTTGAACTTTGTTTAGAAACTGTCCTGGTGGGGAATTTCACCTGTGGGTGGCATGGGGGGTGTGAAGGGCCAGAAAACAAAACCTCTTTCAGGTCCCCAGCATGCTGAGCTGTTTCTCTAAGGCTGTATCCTCCAGGTCGGCTCTTCAGGAGCCCAGCCTTTGTTCCTTCCTGTGCCCTCTTGATTCCTTGAGCAAACAGCTGGTCAGAGCCACTTATAAGTACGGTGACCAGCTAGTGTATTGACACACTCAGACACAATAGAAAACTGCATCTGGAGGCAAGCCATTGGGATTTGCAGTAAATATATTACAGAACACAAGTGACTTGCCGATACTGCTTGTTTAGCAGTTCGCAAGGCCAATGGCAGTATGGATTTTTGAATTAGAAGGGAAGGGCTGTTCTTTCTCTGTGCAGGAACATCTAGTTGATGTCTAGGGAGAAAATTGATTTAGAGAACAAAATGCAGCCGCTTTTATTTGTGCCATTTGAAAGGCTTCTATGGATTAGAGAGTGAAAATAAAAAGGTCACTTTGAGTTTAGGGGAGGGGGTCTTAACATTGATCTGCATCTTGGTTTGGGATGGAGAAAATAAAGAATGGGACACCAGGATAGAAGCAGGGCATCCCGTCCCCATGCAGCCTGCAGCTACAGGTGCCTGCTCCGTTCTCAGATGGTTGTCTTTTTCAGTTATTCGGTTGTTAAAAATCAGCTTATTTTATTTTTGTAGAATGAGCTTTTTCAGGGGGGTTGGCAGGGGGACATTAAAGTAAGCCATAATCCCCCTCCATGGAACTCACAGGAATTGTTCTCCAGGAGCTGTCTGTCAACCTTCCCAACCTCCTTTTCTGAGGATATTAATTTTATTTCTCCTTTAAAAAGAAAACAGGCAAGGAGAGTTAGGGGATGACAACAGTGCCTACCCCATGGGATACTTACGTGGATTTAGTTAGTTATCATATATAGGAGCATTTAACATTGGATCCTGGCACAGGGACACATAGCCCTTATCTAAATCTCTTAGCAATCGCTTTAGAACTCTATCCTGTCTGTTGGACTTGCAGGCTGTGTGAATCAGCTTTTTGTCACTGTGACTAAAATACCTGAATAGAATAACTTAGTGGAGGAAAGGTTTATTTTGACTCAGGGTTTCAAGGGTTCAGTCCATGGTTGGGCAACAGCATTTTTCTGGGCCCAAGGTGAGGTAGAATGTCATGGCAGAAGGGCATGGTGGAGGAAAGCTTTACTCATGGCAGCTGGAAAGCAGAGAGAGAGAGAGAGAGAGAGAGAGAGAGAGAGAGATGTGTGTTTGGAGGAGAGAGAGAGCTCACACAAGCACGCACAAAGGGACTGCAAAGCAGATGCACCCTTCCAGCCATGGGCCACCTACCTACAGTTACCACCCAGTCAGTCCATTCAAACTGAAATGGGCTGATTAGGTTACAGTTCCCATAACCTAATCATTTCACCTCTGAGTATTCCTGCATTGACAACAGGGGCTTTGGAGGGACACCTCAGATCCAAACTGTAACATAGGCCTTGCTTCATTTATACCCGTCTACTTCTTGTTTTTCCAAGCCTGGCTTCTTTCCTCTCTACTTCTGAAGCACTTTTCCTTTCCCTCTCTTATACTGTTTCCTTCTAAGTTCATAAGCATTTACCTTTAGGCTCAAAAGGAAAGATTTAAAAAAAAACTTTAAAAAAGAATACAGTCTGCATTGGCAGTCCCTACAGTCTAAGGAATATGAAGGAATTAAAATGCCTTATATAGGCCAAACAGCAAAATATTCTCTCCATTTTTGACAACATTAAGTAATTAATTATGCTACCAGAGAGGACAAAGTTGGGTTTTTTCACTTAAGGCACTAGATAAACAAGAAATACGATTTGGTTGTTTTATTGAATTGAGTTTTGGCAGAATAAAGGGTGGGTTGTATTTGAGATGTTTTTCTTTTTAACCTAATATGGAAAACTGTTCGTTGAAGAATTTGTCATCCTGAAAACGGGATGGAGGGGAGATTGTATGTGGAACTATAAGGTAAGTTGTTTTCGTGGTTAGAGAAAGGAAGAGCCTCAAGCCTTGAGGGGTGTGTGTGTGTGTGGTTTTGTTTTTTGCTGTGAAATCTGTAAAGTGTGATACGAAAGTCTGAGTAAACTAATTGTGTTATTTCTACATCGACTGGCTCCACGGGCTTGAAAATTTTGTTTCTCATCATATTCACAGCTGATGCTTAGTGCTAATATTTTGGGGGGAATAAAACCAAAACAAAGCCTTACAAGGGAGAAAAGTAGAGCCATTGAAATTGGACATATGGGAAGTTGAGGCTTTTGACTCCTGTTGCCCCCTACGTTGCAGTAGAAACTTGTGGTGTGTCTGTAGTATTTGGGATGAAGGAAGATACAAGCTCAGGCAAGTTGTGCCAGTACCTGCTCTCAGGAGCTTAAAAGCTCAGCCGCCTGCTGATGTGGTGTGCTGAGGAGCTCCCTGTTAACATTTCTGTTTAGCTTGAGAAGTGGCTCTGACATCCTGAGTGTCTGTGGGGGAAGCACTGGGTTGTTGACAACCCCCTCGGCCTGCCAGTTGGCTGGGGTTCCAGCCTTTTCCATTTGTAAGCAGGCTGGCTCTTTTTACAGTGCCTGGGCCATGAGCTGCCTTGGAGCCTGTGTCTGCCCAGCTTCTGAGAAGACGGGAATTGGTCTACTGAAACGTATCCAACTTTTGTACTTTTTAGCTGACCAAAGGCCAAAATCATACCACTAACTCAAGATGGGAACTGCTGCTTTTTGATTCTTAACAAGAAACCTGTATTTCATATTAACTACTGTGGATGCTGTGGTGTGCTTTAATTAAATGAAGCATAAGACATATCAGATTTTGACTCTGGATTTTTCCAAGGGTACAGAGATTTTTGAATGGTTGTTAATTTTGTGTTCATTTTATTTTTGCTGTTTTGGGAGTCGAACCCAGAGGTAGGTGCTCGACTACTGAGCTACACTCCAAGCCCTTTTTATTTTTTATTTTGAGACAGGATCTTGTTAAATGGCTCAGGGTGGCTTCCAATTTGGCGATCTGCCTCACTCAGCCTCCAGAGTCACTAGGATTACAGATATGCAGCACCATGCCTGGCTTAGAGTGCCTTCCTAAAATCTTGTGCAGCTATTGTTTTGGTTATTATTTTAGCACAGGTCAAATCTTTTTTCAAGTGTTTTTTTTTTTAATTATTTTTTCTAATTAGTTTCTGAGATTACTCTTGCCAGTTTTCTCTCAAAATGCTGAAGTTGCTCCAAAGTTTTTATAGAAGAGTATCAGTTGTTGCTTCTCGAACTAAAGCAATGTAAAAGGGAAGAAGGGCCTTCTTCTGAGTAGACTTTGCACTCTGAGAATATTGGTATTGACACCATTCATAATTTGGAGTAGAGTTTGAAGACGAGATTCTACTGTTTGTCGCATACTGGTTAATATGGCTGTAAAGAGGAGATGAATGTGGCTACTTTTCCAAGTCTATTACTCAAGAGGACTGTAAATTTGATTGGCTGTTACAATTCTAGCAGAATCATTCGATTTGAGAGCAATAGAAAGATAAGATATCCAATTACCCAAATGATTTGCAGGGTTAGCCAACGTTGTCATGGAGACACGAGTTGGAACAAATTAAATTTTAAGCAATAAAATAATCTTAAAGCCCGTCTGGGAACAAGAAAATTTGGCAGTGGCACTTACCTGAATTGAATCTTAGCTTGACACGATGTTGTTTGACATTGATATACTGTGGGGGCCTAAGCTTATATATGGCACAACATTATCTTTAAAAAGTAACTCAGCCAAACCAGTGAAGGGGAATATTGGTATAAAATCAAGGAATATTAACATTGATTCCATGGCTTAAATGATAATTGGGCTGTGGTCTCTCAAGAATGTTTTGTATTTAAGGACCAAAATGCCTTAATAATGTTGAAGCGCCTTTAATTGGACATTTGAAAAAAAAAAAAAGATTTATTTAGCAGCAACATGCAGTTTTTGGAACTGCTGTTCCCCTTTGTGTGTGTGTGAGCAGATGCAATAGAAATCGTGTGGATGTCTTTTGGTGGGGGGTGGAGGTGTAAGCATGCATATATTTGCATGTACAAGTAAGGAGATTTTGGCACATGTCCCTGCACTGCAGATGATTCTTCTTATTAGTTAAAATTTCTACTTTTCAGTACTTAGACCGGAAAATTTTGTACCAAACTTTAGCTGATGACCTAAAACCTGAATAAGCGCTGGTCTGAGGCTAAGAAGGTTATTTCCCCTTTTTAATATATTGTTTAACTGGTTCCTGGCTTGTGCCTCGGATTTGAAAGCAGCTGAGTGGCCCAGAAGGAGGGAGGGCTTTTTATCCACATGTCTATTAGACAGATGGAGATGAAAATTGGTCTGAGGTCAAGCCATTTGCAGCGTTTTCCCAGCCTTCGATTTTCCTCTCATCCTCACCACAGATCATCTCAAATGATTCAGTAATGACCAAAAGTGCAACATTGACCTTTATTCCCTGGTGGATTACTGTGTTTCACAGTCCAAATGGCAGGAAGTCTATTCTGTTCTTCCAGAAGGAACGCAGCATTATTGAGCCAGCCCAGCCCTGTGGGAACCACACAAGTGCAGACCAGTGTAACATAATATGTGGGTTAAATTTGGTTTCTGGTGCTCTGGGAAACGAGAATTGACATGTCCTGGAACCCACATAATTAATGGGAGAATATCTAGGATGTTTTCTGAAAACACACACGGGCACATAAATTGATTTGTCCACTTGTAAAGTAACTTGTGTGGTAACTTCTGGTGGCCCCTGGTTTATAAATTGTTCACTCTTCTGTTACCCTCAATCGCTTCCCACTTTTTATTTAATGCTTCTCCAGTATATCTTGAGACAATGTTGTTAACACTGTATAATTTTAAAATTATAAATTGATGATGACTGGCATAAGGGACTTGGGCTGTTTCTTTGGCATACTTTTAATCGTGTATATTTTTGGTCAATCCGTGTAACCAAGAATAGAGTCTCTGACATACAACACACTTTTTTCTCCTGAAAGTAGGTTGATGGTTAATCTTGGAGGAATGGTACTTATTGTTCTTTTGCTTGGATTTCCCTGCAGATTGTATTATAATGCTGTGATGGTGGGTTTTAAAAAATTTTTTTGGTAAAGAATTTAATTTGTACTTGAAATGTTACTCCTGTTTGCCTCCACATGCATCACTAAATCAGTCAATACCCAGTGAAGCTGTACTCTGTCACATGTGTCATCTAGTATTGTTTTTTTAAAACCATCTTTTAAATATTTAAATTAAGCTTTCTCAGAGGTGTTTTCTTTGAAAATTTTAGCTCATATCTCAGATTTTCATTTTAATAATCCTCTGAACTGATTTATAAAAATGTATTGTGCTGGACATATTGATGTGCACCTGCAATCCCAGCTCCTCAGGAGGCAGAAGTGGGAGCAACTTAGCAAGATCTTGTCTCAAAATAAAAAGTGGGGATGTAGTTCATAGTAGAGTGCCCCTGGGTTCAATCCACAGTATCAAAGATAAATAATTTTTTCCTGACTGTTGACTTAATTGTTCTCAAGTTCTTTTTCTGTCTCGGTGGTTTCCAAGCTTTACTTTTACTCCCACAGCTTTGAACTTGCTGGATACAGCATTGCACTGTTTTCAGGCCAACTTTGGTACCAGTTTTGAAAAAGAGGTCCATCTCGTAAAGATCCCTCTTCTGGCTATCCTGAGGGTCGGTTCTGGAGCCTTTTTGAAGGTTTATTGACATATGATGTTCATTGAAAGAGAATTATAGCAAAGCGAGATTGTGCATGCCTGTAATCCCAGTGACTGGAAAGGCTGAGGCAGGAGGATTGCAAGTTGGAAGCCAGCCTAGCAATTTAGTGATGCCCCAAGTAATTTGATGATACTTTGTCTAAAAAAAGTAAGGCTAGGGGTGTAGTTCAGTGATTAGGCACTCCTGGGTTTCAGCCCCTAATACAGAGAGAGAGAGAGAGAGAGAGAGAGAAAATGAGAGAATTTCATCTTCAACTGGGAAATGAGGAGCCTTGTCTTCCTTTCCAGAGGACCACCTTTGGCCAACAACTGAGCCTTGGGGGAGTTGGAATATACTCAGGACTGGAGCTTCTCAACTGAAATTTCAGCACTGACACTGAATTTGGAGTATGGGGATGATCCTGCCCTGGGACCTTCCAATTTGTACACATATCAGACTTGCAGCTGTTTTGTTCCCACTTGGCATGGTACCATTGGCTTGGTTCTTCTCATGGAGTAGCTGCTTTCCCTAAGAAGTTGCTCAGGAAGAATGGTGGCAGCTGCCATTCATGAGTGTGGGTCATTCAACTGTAGCATGCTTATAAAGTAAGGGAACCACTGGCCTCTGGTCATCTTGTTCAGGAAGATTCTCTCCACCATCTGCATTGGCTAAAAATTTCAGTGCATCGGGAAAACAGTCACTTCAAACTGCTTCTCCAGTGATCTCCAAACAAGATGTGGGGTGGGGACCTTGAGAAACACTAGTGCTAGTGATAACACTATAGTTGGGTGCACAGGGTGTTTGCTTTGTCAGGATGGAAAGCATGGAAATTGGGACTGCTGGCAGTCTGTACCAACCAAACACAGATTACACAGGCCTCAGTGGTAGGTAGCTACAGTTAACAAGGAATGTTTTAGAGTTTATTCAAAGAAAGCAATGTTATAAATTTTGTGAAAAGTTGTAAGCTGGTTTCCAGCCATGGTTTGATTTTTGCAAATTCTTCTGCAGTCTTTGTCTTTACATAGGCATATTTTAGTTTCATGGTTGCAATTTTAACCTTCATTCTGTGATGATGATGTAGTTGACTTTTCCACCCACTAATCTTGCTGTTGTATGATATTATCTAATTTCTCATGAGCTGCCTAATTACTAGGATCTGTGAGGAGAGGTGAGGGTGTGGGTTTGGCTTTGGGGTGTGTTCAGGGAGAGGCATTCTCTTTCCAGCTGAGAACAATAGGTGGTGACTTAATGGTGATGTTCCATGATTCACCCTGTGGAGTTTGTCTTGAAAACTTTCTGTGGGGCCAACGAGTGCATTTTCCTTTAAGGCCACCAAAAGCTGTTCCGTTTTTTTTTTTCCCCCATCCTGGGACAAGTCAATACTCTTTCCTGTGAACAGGCCCTTCCTGAACTCCATAACAAGGGTTTCTGAATAATGGAAATGTGCTAGTTAAGAACTGAAACAGCTGCGATGCTTTTGTCAAAGATGCATCTTTACCAAAATGACAAATTAAAGCCCAAATGCTCTGCTTGGCAACAGTTGGGTCAAAACATTTAAGTCATTAATTAGAAGGAACTGAAGGGGGAAAAATTTACACAAATACACAGCATTGCAGACTCAACTTCGTCTTGGAAAATGCAACTGAATTCTTTGGGGGAAAAAAAAATGAGGGCAGCCCTCAAGTGGGGCCTGGCAAGCTTGTCATTTGCAAATAAATCAAAAGACCATCATTGCTGGAAGGAGAACCAATGAATAGAGTTGCTTTGTCATTCTTTGATGGGCCCCACACTCAAGCCTGCTATTAAAAATGAATGCATTCAAGAGGCTCTGCATTAAGAACATAAACAATTAAGGGCACTTGAGTTGCTCTGCTGAGAGCCACAGCAAAGATAGGAGAGCTTTCTCCGGAGATGCAGGCCCCTGCAATCTGCCTTAGGAGCCAGAGAATGGGAGCAATTAGTGTTGCTATCTCTGCCTGTGCAGCCTTCAGCACAGTTTTTTTCTTCTTCCTCTCTTTAACCCCTCCTTGTTTTCAGAGAAGCTGTGAGTGTGAAAGATGAGCAGTGAAGGATAGGTAAGAGTCAGGGCCTGGTTGGAAAGGGTTCAGACGGAGAATGATGTGGGAGCCAGCGAGCAGCCCAGTGAGGGGGAGGCGGAACATAAAAGTTATTGTCTGCCAGTAATTGGTGACTTATGTTCTGATTAGTTGAGCCACTAAAGGTTTCTGTCATCTGGTACTCTTTGTTTCGTTGTAATCATTGGTTTTAAGAAGGGGCGAGATTACATGGCCATGGGTGGAATAATTTAAATGATTATTGTTGGAGGTTTTCCTGCAGGAGGCAAACGTGTTCTTGTACCCTGGGTTTGTATTCTTGCCTTGGTCTCATTTTGTAAAAATGTGTAGAGATTTTGGCCCTTGTGATGTGACAAGGCTTCAGGGGAAAGGCTGGCCTGACCTCCCCACTAGTTTGTTTTGACCTTAGGCAAGTTATTTTAACCTTTTAGTCCATTCCCTCAGGGGACTTTAGGTCAGGAAAGATTAAAAAGATGTCAGGAGACCTGGCAGGTGCTAAGCAGCAGGTTGCCTCAGTTGTGTGTGGTGAAAGGATGGCAGTGATTGTCCAATGAGGCCCTCAGCCCAACAGCTGCAGGATCACCTGGGAATGTGCTGGGAAAAGGCAGGTTTGCAGGCCCAGACCACCTCAGTCAGCAGCCCCAAGGTTAAGGACAGTCATCTCTGTTTTAACAAGCCCCTTCAGGTGATCCTGGATGTGCACACATCTTTAGAAACCAACAACAACCTCATTTACCATTATAACCTGAGCTTACAGATAATACCCACGGAGGGACTGGGGATGTAGCTCAGTGGTAGAGTGCTTGCCTAGCATGGATGAGGGCCTGGGTTCAATCTCTAGCACTTCGGACAATACACAAAACTAACAGAAGAGTCTACTATGGGCTGGTAGCTCAGTGGTAGAGTGTGTGCTTAGGGCCCTGGGTTCTGTTTCCCTCACCACAACCACCATGCTCTTCCAACACAAAAACAACACACACAACAACAATCCATGCTACACACTCTTTAAATTTAGATTTTCCCAAAATGTGATTAGTGATTTTTATTGATAGAATTATATTTTAAGCAGAGATCTACTGTGCTGTATTAGAATTTAAGATAAACTGTCTTTTACCTTTGAGTATATTTGTCAAGCAAGGTGCTACAGGAATAAATCACCATTTAGTAGATATCCTGAAAGTTGTCTCTTGGCAAAGGGACCTTGCCTCCTGTGGAGGGGAAGGAAACACTGGAAGATGATTAGCAGTATTTTTTTCATATCATTTTTGGTAAACAGTATTTTTTTTTTAAGTTGTTTTGTTTTTCCCCATACTGGGCACTTAACCCACGGGTGCTCTACTACTGAGCTACATCCCCAGCCGTATTTTTTATTTTGAGACAGGATCTTGCTAAGTTTCTGAGTTTGGACTCCAACTTGTGACCTTCCTGCCTCAGCCTTCCCGAGTTGCTGGGGTTATAGGCGGGTACCATCACACCCAGCCAGCACACAGTTTGTGTACATAATGTCCTATATTCTCTTGGTGTACTCAATGTCATTTTCAGAAACCAGAGATGTTTTTGTGGATTTTGCTCCTTTTGGGGCAAGATTGATGTTAGGGTTGATGCATAATCCTCTCTGCCTGTGAGGAAGAATATGAAATGAAGTTTGGCTGTACTTAAGGTTTGCAATTTTATGCCCGAAGTTTATTATAAAATACCTGTTTTGCCAGGGCATCTAGCGTACAGTATGACCCTATTATTGACAGATGGTGGGCCACTTCTTGTGGCACTATTGTTGGCTGAGGATGTATGGCCTTAGTCTTGTGTTGTTGCAGTGCTGTTGGAGCTGTATGACCACCCCACTATATTGCTTTGCAAATACAGCTGAATTTATCAACTGTTCCTGGTCTTGAGTATGCCCCATCTTCCCACTGTGCTTCTTGGAGAAAGTACTAGGCAGGATATATGGCTTCTAATCTTGCTTTATGATCTTGAGCAAATAATTTTTAACTTAAGTGTTGGTTTCTCCATATGTGATTTGAGGATTGTATGAGGCCAGATACCCAAATAGTAAGAAGTTTTGCTATTATTATTGCATCTGGGTGGTGAGCCTAAATGCTCTTATCTCCCCTTTTAATTTTAAAATAAACTTAAACAGGGGCTGAGGCTGTAGCTCAGTGGTAGAGCGCTTGCCTAGAATGTGTGAGGCACGCACGGGTTCGATCCTCAACACCACATCAAAATAAATAAAATAAAGGTATTGTTCATCTTCAACTACAAATATATTTGTAGTTTTAAAAAACAAAATTAAACAATAAATTAAGAGCAGTGTTCATAAAATCATTGGAGGTGGAAAAAAGTCATCAAAACTCCTACTACACTAGCATAATCTCTTTTTACTTTGGATATCTGCTTACAGTGCCTGGCCACTTGCATATGATTAAAAACACAGAGGTGTGGTGACATCACGTTTTTGTTCTTCCCTTCCTGCTCAGTCTAGTAAATGTGTTGGCCATTTTGGCATCATTAATGGTTACTTGCCATGCCTGTGGGTTGGTGCTGTGTATTTAACTGTTCCCCTAGTATTAGACAGCTGATTTATCAGGAGGGCAAATGTTAAGTTTTTCAAACAGTCTGCAGATGGTTGTGATGTGTTGAACTGCTTTTCTGTCTTTACCTGGCCGTTTTTGTAATGCTTTTTGAAACTAGTGCTGCAGTGAACAGCTTCATGCATGGAATGCTTTTCATTTGAACTATTTCCTTAGGATAAATTCTTAGCTGTGGGAAGCACTACCAAAGGGTTTGAATAATTTCATGCTCTTGAAACACATTGCCCAGTTGCTTTCCAAGATGATGGTACCATAATGTGTGATTGTTCCAGTGTCTCCCTCTCCCCCAGGAGTCATCATCATTGGAATTTTTTTCCCCCAACCATCTTAACTGGTTCCAAATGACCCACCTTACTTATATCAGAATTTACATTTTTTTTTTTTTTGATGGCTGGTGATGTTGAACATTTTTTCTGTGTTTAAAGCTGTCATTTTACAGACTCAGAAACTTCTGGTCAGAAGGGATTTAGAGGTTATTATCCACTTATTTCCTTTTGTGTGCTTTGTTTTCCTATTCTTGCCCATTTATCTATTGCCAGATGCTTCTTACCAACACTCCACTGTTTTTCTCTTGGCTTCCCACTTGATTCAGGGAAACCAAGAGATCAGTTCGCCAGCCCTCAGGATGAGCACCATTTTTTATGATCCATCAATTTGGAATTTAATCCTGGTGGAGTTTCTCCTTCTGAGCTGACTTTGGGCAGGGTGCCATGGGATTGCTTTGAGACCCATTGGCAATTACTGCAGTCCTCACCCTGTTTTGAGCTTCTAACAACACTCATTAGCGGTACTCTGTGTGTAGTAGGGAGCGCAAGCGTGTGGGGCAGGAGGAGTGGGCTCTTTAGTCTTGTAATTAGACAAGGCGTGAAGAGTAAGAAGGGATGGCAAGCCAAGCTTTTAGGGATCAGAATCCTAAAACTCTTAAGTTCAGATGCCCAGAACATATCTTCAGCTTAAAAGCTTTGCAAAATATACCAGGTTTTGATTTGTTGTTAGTCTTTGCAGTATTTGGTCATATTTTAGGTCAGTTAACATATACAAGAATGTGAATCTTTGTGTGTGGCAGGGTGGGTGAGCTAAGGATTGAACTTAGGGCTTTGCACATGCTAAGCACACTCTGTACTATTGAGGTACACCCTCAGCTCCAGTTGCATGAATCTTATACCTACTAACATTTCTTTCTGTAAACAGAGCCTTAACTCTAGCACTGTTCAGTAATGATTCATCTGATTTTACCTTGGTCCATGTACCCATGGTCAGTTTTGGTGAGCAAGGTCTGAGGAAGAAATAGAGTATTTAGTGGGGGTCTCGTTAGCTTCCCATATTGTGTTGAGAAGACTGGTTGCAGGAAGCTCTGAGGAGGCTGAGGGAGCTTTATGTATGGTGGTGGTGGCAGCATGTAGCTTTAGTTTATCAAATGAGAGTAAGTGCTATGGAGGATCTTGAAGAGTGTAGAGAAGAGTGTGTTTATTGGTGGCACAGGCAAGATTTGAGGGAGGCCTTGAAGGATTGGGAACTCTCTGAGATTTGTATAGCTCTTTGGAATAGTAGACCTGTAACTTATATATTAGCTCACTTGATTTTGATGAACCTCTGAAGTAGGTTAGAGATGTTCCTATTGCTATCATAGAAGGCCTGGGACGCCTAGCTCTCCTGTGCTGGGACAGACTTCAATTTTTGGATCATGAGGGCTAACTCTGTCATATGCAAATCAGTGAGAGGAATTGGCATGGGCAAAGAGCATAAAAGATTGTCCTACATAGGTGATTTGAACCCCTGCTTTCTGCTGCCCACTGATCAGGCAGAGGATGTCTTTGAAGTGAAGCTTGATGATGGGGCCTTTACCCAGCTCCTTACATTTCTAAGTGGAAGGATTCCTTGCACATTTGGTTTGGGGATAACTCATAAGTGCTGAATTTTTTGTTGTTATCATCTTATGTAGTATCAGAAATGCAAGTTTAGGAAAAGTTTATTTATAAACATTGTGATCTAGCAGGTACCAAATACATTCAGCTTTGAGCAGGAAAATAATTTCTGGGTGGAAAATACTATTTGCCCACAGTTGTTGTTGTTGCTGCTGCTGCTGCTGCTGCTTCTTCTTCTTCTTCTTCTTCTTCTTCTTCTTCTTCTTCTTCTTCTTCTTCTTCTTCTATACTAGGAATTAAAACTCAGGGGTGCTTTATCACTGAACTATATTCCCCGCCCTTTTAATTGTTTTTATTTTGGGATAGTTTCTCACTAAATGGCTGAGGCTGGCCTCAAACTAGAATTACAGGCATGTGCCAGCATGCTCCATCAGTCTGCAGTTTTTTCCTGTGAATTTCTAATCTTTGGAAGAAGTGAAAGGCAATGTGTGGAAAGGTCATAGAACTCTCTTAGTGTTGTTTTAAGCAGCGTCCAATATCCAGGGTATCCTATCTGCAGACTCTGTGACCTGCAGTAGGGTGAGAAACATTGCTACTTGCTAGTTGGTGCTAAATTAACAATCTTATCAGAGTGATCTTGGGTTGAAGTGAAGGTAATACCAAGAATTTCTGTCAGGTTTTGTGCTGCTGCCATCCAGACTGTTGGACGGAATGGGGAAACATATGAGAATTCCCCCTAGGGAGGGAAGATGGTGCTTTTGGAACTCTCAGAGCACTGTCAAGTGCTTGCTGCATCCTCACAGGACCAGGAGGTAGACTGTTCCCTGTGCAGGGTAAACCAGCTTGAAGTGGAAGCAAGACTTGATTTTAGGTCATCTGGCTCAAAATATCAATTTCACTGGTCAGTATAGTTTTAACATTAGGGTTTACAGAGAGAGTGTCTTTTCCATACTATATATTTAGAACTTTCAGGACATATGGTACAGCTTTTGATGATTCTACATCAGTTTGAGCTTTGATCTGTAACTTTCTTCTTCCCATTTCAGTCTTACTTAGTCCAAACCAGTTTATATCATCATTGCCTTAATCAACTTCTTTTGTTATTTATTTATTTATTGGTACTGGAGATTGAATCTAAGGATGCTTTACGTTAAGATACATTCCCAGCTCTTTTTATTTTTATTTTTGAGACAGGATTTCACTAAGTTGCTTGAATATACCAGTTCTCCTGCCCCAGCCTCCCTAGTAGCTGGGGTGGTGCCTGACCTTGTTTACTTTTTGATCACTTTAATCTTGCTAAAGATTTGCAGTATGCATTCATCCCACTCAGAATGGGTCTTAACTGTCCTATGATGATGTTCAATTCTACCTTCAAGCTGTTCTGTTACATAACACATAGTTACTATTTAATTAGAAATGAAGGAATTTTTTTTCTTCCTAAATCAAAATAAAATCCAGAAGATCAGGTAATTGAGTATAAAAAGCATAGCTGTAGCAGCACTAGAAGACAAATAAGGATGGCTTGTCTAATTTTGGTATGTTCCAATCCTTACCCAAAGGCTAGAAGCATAGGAAGAAATTTCTTCGGTTTGGCCATATAACAACTTATTAGGCAAGGTTGAAAGACAAGTCGCAAGCTGGACAAACTGTGATGAGAGGTTGATATTTGTTTTATGTAAAGAACTACAAAAAGATAAATGATGATTAAACACCAGCAAAAAATGAGAAAGGAACGATACAATGGGCCAATAAATATATGAAAAGATGTTTAACTTCAGGAAAAATCCAAGTAATTCAAATAAAAATGAGGTCATTTTTTAATCTGTTAGATGGATAAAGATTAAAAAAAAAAAAAGGTCAAGAAAACCCAATATTGACACTGGGAGAGCAAGCACCTTTGTAGACGGGCAGTAATGTGCATTGGTGCAGCTTCCTGAGGGGCAGTTTGGCAGCATGCATTATGATTTTAAAATATGTACACACTTTGACTCAGATTTTCACTTTCAGAAACTCCTTTTAGAGATCTTGTGGAAAGTTATTTGACATTGAGTCTTGTAATTGTGGAAAATAAATGAAGATAAATACCCATTGGTGTCAGGAATGCTTAAAACTTGGTATGCTTATATGGTAGAATATGTTCATGATGTAGTCATTCATACCTGTGTGTATTGACTGGGAGGGGGTCTGTGACCCATTTTTTGAGTGGACAACAAATTATAGAAAGCCAGTGGTATAGTGGGGACCCCTTGGTCTTAAAAGTATATTCTCACTAGGGGCTTCTGCGTGTAAAGTGAGAGCCTGAAAAGATGATGTCCCAGGATCACCAAAATGTTACTTAAGGATATTTCTGAATGATGGACTTAGGGTTGTTTTAACTTTCTTTTCTTTGTTCATATACATCTGTGTGCATGTGGTGTGTGTTCAAAGGGAATATATATCTTAAGAAACAAAACATCACCAAACCTGGTGCCTCATGCATACTGGGCAAGTGTTCTACCACTGAGCTACACTCCTTAGCCCAAGCATATATCTTTTTTTTTTTTAAAGGCACTTTGGGGGTTGAACCCCAGAATATTGTACCTCTGAGCTACATCCCCTGTCCTAAACTATATTGAGTCTTGCTGTTTTACTGAGACTGCCCTCTAATTTACATTCTCTTCCTTTAGCCTTCTCAGTAGCTGAGATTACAGACATGTGTCACCATTTCCAATGCATCTGTTAATTTTAAAATTGGAAAATGTTAAGTGGATTTTTGAGAAGGGGAAAGTACAGAATGTATGCTGTTGGAATCTGTGGTAGGTGGGTGTGGAGACTTAACCTAGGAGTCCACAAAGAGCATCCCTACTCCTCTATATGCACGTGTGTGTGTGTGTGTGTGTGTGTGTGTGTGTGTGTGTGTGTGTGTGTGTTTTGCATAACCTTGTTCTAAAGGAAAGGGAAGCCTGCTGTGCTTTCGAGGAGAGCCATGACCTTGAGTTAACTTGAGTGGGTGGCTGTGGTCAAATGAACTGGGTGTGGCTGACCCAGTTCTGTTTTTGCACCTGGTACAGCTGCACTACTTTTGCATATATCTGTTTGCCCCACTGGCTAAAGCAAGGTCATAGGTTTGCTTTCTATACCAGCCATTTTCCCTTAAAGTACTTTTCTTCCATGGCAGGATCTATAACCTTTTCTCATTGGTGATCTTGTGAGAACTAGGTTATTTGGGCTACATCCATCCCATAAAATCAGTTAACTGGATTCATCTTAGAAGACAAAAAGGGTCTCTTTTTTATATTCTTGATTTTAAAATTCTCGGGTTTCTACCTTATCTTACTTAATTCTATTCTCTGTTTCTCAAGGGCATGGCCTGTTTGCTTTGTAATTTTCTTCTCTTGATCCTCTTCATTGTTCTAATTCAGTAATAGAGGCAGCATTTAGTAAGCACAGACAGAAAATGTTGCAACAAATAAGGTCAATGGTAGGTCTCTTTACAGTTGCTTTTTTTTTTTTTTTTTGGCAAAGCAGAACTAGTTCTTCAGAGTTAGAGGAAAGCAGAGCCCCTTTGCATTGCTGTAGGGTACTGGAGGTGGTGCAACCAGATCCTGCCCCAGGTTGGAAGCCTCCATTCCCTCCCTCACTGGTTTGTCCCTGCAGCAGAGGGACTGCTGTGGGTGTGTAGCTGAGTAGGTACTTTTCCTGGCAGACACTCAGCACACATGCTTTTATGTTCTCTTGAACCATTGGCCTTTTCCTTTTGGCAACACTCTCCTGTATTCCTTGACAATCACTCTAGACCTGAGTTGTTTTTAGTGATGTTTTCTTGGTTTGTTTGAATTTTTAAAAGTGAAGGATACTAGCATTAAAATTCTCTTTTCATTGTGCTAAAGTTGGGATATCGTGGGAGGAAGGTCAGTGGTCCCTTTGTTTGATAAGATTTCCAACACCAGTTTGAATGAACCTGCTATAACTATATATAAATGTGCTATGGTATGCTATCATTGAAAAGTCTATTACGGGGCTTGCAATCTCCAGATTTAAACCTGAGAGCCTTAAACCACATGCATTTTCTGACTCAATTCAACTACCCTAAGTAGCCAGTAAGGTGTGCAGTTGCACTTTTGTAACGAGGGACTGATACTTATTGGTTATCTAAAGATAAATATTGGTAACATAATCTAGGGAAACAGTCTTAAGCCTTTAAGTGTTAGAATAGAGGAGGAAGCAAGTGTTGAAGGTATGAAGTTTCACCTTTTTGAAACTTTTTGATTGTGAAGTATTCTAAATATTTGTATGGCTTTGTCTTTATAGACTGAAATCGCCAAGAGATTGAATACGATTTGTGCACAAGTCATCCCATTTCTGTCTCAGGAAGTAAGTAAAACTGTTCAGCTGTTAAAGTGCAATTATGTTGCTTCTCTGTTTGCAAATTAGCTAGTTTTAAGATGTTAATTTTATCACAAGGAACAAGCCTGAAAAAACATCTGTTACAGCTGAAGTGTGTAAACCCCCTGCTATTCTGTCTAACACGTCTGAGGGCACACTGTAGAATTGGTGACAATAGTTCAACCCCAAATTAATTTTTTTCTGTGGAAAACTGTGAAATGCCTTATCAACATAAAGCTTTTGTTTTGAGTAGTATAAGCTTGATAGCTAGTGATGATTCTGGTGTCCTTTTTATTGTTTAAATAGAGAGTACCATGGAAGTAGATCCTTTTTTTGTGCCTATATATCAGGTTGGTTGACTGAATGCTGTCCATGGAGGAAGTGGATGAGAATAGAGTAAAATTACTTTTTACGTTCTATCCACTTAATGAGTCATATACGTAGATAAGCCAAGCCATTTTATTCAGATACAATGTTCTTGAGGTTTTACCTTCCTCTTTTGAGAGGGAAATCTCTTTATATGAATAACCTGTGAAGTTGACTGTATTTTAGTTTTGCTTTGAAAATATTTACCTTCCTTTTGGATACCGCCTTATAAATGCCATAATGTGTTTGCAGTGTGTGCAGGATGAATATATATTGAGACAGGTGAAGTGCTTATTGGACTAGGAGTCAGAATTCAGGAGTTAGATCTAGTGGACACCTGCTGTTCCAGGCTGATTTGTAGGCCTTGTGAATCTAGTTGTTTAGACTTAAGGGATCTTGGCCTACATACTAGTCTCTTGCCTCCCAAACAAACCTGTGGCTTTTTTTTTTTTTTTTTGAGGGGGAGGGGTATAGTTGGGAAGTGTGCAGGGTGAATTTCCATCCTCTGAAACTGAGGGGGATCTTTCTGTTTCCCCTGGGAAGGGTAAAAAAAAAAAAGGCTAAAAGAGCAAAAGGAATTCCTAGAGTTTCCAAAATCTGCTGATGGGTCAAGATTTATTAATCAGAGAAGTGCTCACAGATTTGATGTTTACATTTCAAGTATTGAAACAGTTGTTTTAAAATTGCTGTAAACTTCATCTGCCTATTTTCATCACTGTAAACCTGTTCTGTGATCCAGGGTGGCCTTCTAAATTCCATTCTCTCTGTTATCTAAGGCCTTAAGTTGCCATTCTTCATGTCCTGTTCTAAGCCAGAAATTACCATCAGAAGTTAAATTAGAAATTCAGGGAAAGCTGGGTGTGTTGGTGCCTGCCTGTAATTCCAGCTACTGGGGAGGCTGAGGCAGGAGGATAGCAAGTTTGATGCCAACCTGGACAACATGGTAAAACCCTGTCTTCAAAATAAAAGGGCTGTGGATGTAGGTCAGTGATAGATTGCCCCTGACTAGTCCCAAGTAGAAGGAAGAGAGAAGTAGAAGGAAGAGAGAAGTAGAAGGAAGCACCATTCTTAGTTTCCTGTTCCTGTGTTTTTGGAATACTGTGTGCTGGAGAAGTGCCCTGTTTAAACCCTTAAACTGCATTCAGCTTACACAGCACGCAGCATTTGTGTTTTTGTTATTAGAATGTAAAGGGACGTTCTTGGCTATTGCTAACATGTTTTCTTCTCCCTGTTTTCAAAGCATCAACAACAGGTGGCCCAGGCTGTCGAACGTGCCAAACAGGTGACCATGGCAGAGTTGAATGCCATCATCGGGGTACGTGGCCTACCAGGTCTACCTCCTACAGTGTGTATAACCAGCTTTCATTTCTTAATAGTTTGATGTCTTAATATGTGTTTGTGTATAATTGTGGGTAGCTTAATGTTGAATTGCTTGATAAGGGAGGGTAGCAGGGGATGTGGAGTATGCTGAGCTGCACAGAGGAAGAGGGCTTAGCACAGGGAAGCTGATAGGAGAGATGTTTTGGAATGGGGAAATCTGCTTTTCCATGGGAAAATAAGGGTAGCTCATTCTTATGACACTTAAACCACCCTTGCTCCATTAGCTGAGTAAAAGCTGTAAGTCAAGAGTTTTAAATACTTTCCTATCTTCTGTCTTACAGCTTTGGACCGCAGTGAGGGTCAGGCCAGGTCTCTGAATTACCATTTCACGGAGTTCTCTTTGTCTTTGCCTTTTCCTTTCTAGGGTATTCTAACCTGTGTAACTGTTTGCTCCTTTGCTTTCTTGTGTCTCTTTCATGAATTTTTAAGTGGCACACCAATGAAAGAGCGCTCTCTCGCCATGGAAGAAGTGTTAATTGTCTGCCCTACTGCTCTCTAGCCTTTCAGTGGTTTCCTGCTCTCTGTTGAGTTCAGCTAGTGCTTCTTGCTGACTGGTTGTCAATCACAAGTCATTTGCTCCGCATTAAGGAACCTGGTGAACTGTGTGTTCCATCCCCTGCATGAGTTCATCCCTCTGCCCACCACAGGACCCAGGATGGTTCTCATGTGCTGTCCCCCTTCCAGACCAGGGGAAAGAAGTTGCTGAAACAGGGGAGGGTTCTTTCTGATTTTATTCATATGTGAATGCCTTGAGCAGATTCAAATCACTCATTTATCAATTTATGTTAATTGCTTGTGAGAAGATGCCCTGCTGGTCTTTATAGTTCCCTCAGACACTTTGTAATGATAATTAGACATGCTGCTGTACGGATTAAGAGTGCCATAGTCCAATGACTAAGAGTGCCATAGTCCAATGACGGCCACAAACAATGGAACCAGTTAATCCATCAGGGCTTAAAATTACATCCCAACTGGAGATGGAGAAAAAACATAAGAGCCAAGGAGGATTAAAGAATGAGCCTCAGCTTGAAAACTCTCCTTTCATCAGTTTCTCAATTGCAGATCTGCAGTTGGGTTGCCTGTGGTAAGCTATTGGCAGTCAATTAGGTGAAATAAACTGGGAGGGTGACCTTCATTTCCTTTTAATAGCTTTTTCCTCCCTGAAATGGGGAGCTTCAGTGGATTTTCAGCTTAAATTTTATTCAAGCTGCTTTATTACACTTGACAGCTTAGCTCTGCATAAACAATTCTCCCTCCTCTTCCCCCAGATCTAGGCTCTGCCTTTCTTCCCCTTCAGTATCACATTTTTGACTGTTACTTAGTGGGCTCTCTAATCACATTCAACAAAAAACACAATTACATCTGCATTTGTCTGCTGCCTTCTGTACCCTTTTCTTGTGTAATGAATTGCTTTATTTTAGAGATCAAATCAAATATTCACTGGTACTTTTGCATGTACTGTGTTTGATTAGCAAAGACTAATAGCGAATTGTACTTGTAGCTGGAGCACAGAATTTTTTTTTTAACCCAAATGAATGAGGATGGAAAAGCCTGTTTTGATTAAAGGAAAACATATGCAAAGCAGTTCTCAAGTACCCAGTTCAACTTTGTGGAACATGTTTGTTTTCTGAGCGGCTCTAAATTTTCACATGTAATTTTTCAATGGTAAAATACTTACATTTAAATTCTCAAAAGCACTGCCCAGGACCTGTGAATCTCCTTTGGACCTACACTTTAGAAGGGAGGAAATTGCATTAACCAGATGTTTATAGGTAATACCCATTTTGAGCTGAAGCAGAGAGTAAAAACAGGTCGTTTTAGAAGAGCAGATGAATCGCTAATTTTACGAATGGCTTTGGTCCAGGGAAAATGTTGTTGAGATTATAAAGGCAGATTAGGTCTGATAGTGTAGCAACAATAACCCAAATTGGTGAATTGAGCCCAACACAAGACTTATGCCCCTTGCTTGTCTTCAGTATCCTGGCCTGGGTAGCTTTTGTCATTGAAATTTTTACATCAGTATATTAATTTATGTCAGAAGGTTCTTTTAAAGTTTGCAGTGATCAATAATTATCTCACACCGTAAGTTTAATGCTCTGGCATATGCTTGATTTTTGCTTGAAAGGAATTGTGTGCATCCTGGAAAATCGAAGTAGCATAAAATTGGGTTGACAATTCAGTGGACCTTTGTACCCCTTCATTGAACATGCAGTGTGTCAACCTGTCTCCCCAGAGGGGAGGAGGTACCGGGAGACTGTCTGTTCCTACAAGCAGCAGCTGCACGCAGAGTCAATGCAGCCTAGTTTGATAGCAGCTGTCAGTATTGTTCAGGGACCGACTTAGGGTAAAGAACAATGGGAGAGGCCATGCTCTCAGTCTGCATCGACTTTCAGGCTAAGAAAAGAAATAGTAATTTAACGTTTAGACATCTATTACAAGTGTGAAAGATCATGAAAGAGTACCCTTTAAAATGCAAATGAGCCGAAACATTCTCATTCCCTTTAAGGTACAATCAAGGAGCTTACTGCTTGCTTGACAGGGTTCAAGATATTTCTCTTCAGCAAACCTGGAAAAAGTTAAATGTTCTGAAGGACTCGGGGCTCCTAGGTGAGCTCAGTCTGTTCTTGTCCTGTGGGTTCTCTTCAGAGAAAAGAGACAGGTCATAACTCTTTTTTGGCCTCCAGTCCTTGTTGAGTAAATGAATGCTGCCCATTTTGCACAGAACAAAAATCTTAATACTTT
Organism: Ictidomys tridecemlineatus; assembly: GCF_052094955.1. Lineage (NCBI taxonomy): Eukaryota > Metazoa > Chordata > Mammalia > Rodentia > Sciuridae > Ictidomys > Ictidomys tridecemlineatus. Next base: position 131,347,803 of record NC_135480.1, read on the forward strand.
TCCTGACTAACAGAGAATACTGAGTTTTAATTCTTTTCCACCTGCCTTCTATTTGCATACAGTACCGATATTTAAGAATGATAAGCTTTTTAGTTGATATTTGGTGAAACTACTATTTTTGTTAGTGTTTTTGTTTTCAGTACTGGGGATTGGACTCAGGGATTGTTGACCATTGAGCTATCCTCAGCCCTCTTTTTATTTTTTGAGACAGGATCATGCACACTTTCTGGGGCTAGTCTCTAACTTGTGATCTTTCTGTCCTCAGCCTCCCTGGTAGCTGAGATTACAAGGGTACACCACCATGCCTGGTGTGATTTTATTTTTTAAAGAGAACAATTGCATGGTTGTTTATTTCTAGCCACCTGTTGCCCAACTTCATGGTGTTTATGGTAATACATATAACATCGTTTACATGTATTGCATTGATAAAAAGCATGGTCCAGGATCAGAGGGACTTGGGCAGGACACTTGACTATGTGACTTACTGCTTTTGTGACCTTGTGCAGTTAACCTATGTCAGGGTCCCCATGTGTAGGTGGGTTAATACATTCACTTCCGTGGCTTTTGTGGGAATAAGAACTTGGTGGCAGCCCTTACATCCTCACACCCACCTTTTGGTCTCAACTCTCTGAATTGCAGTTTATCTGTGGTTTCTCTAAGTGTCTGTAACAGATCTAGGGTCCAGTTGGCCAAGCCCTTGTGGGGGTGATTGCTCTGAGCAGCAGGTCACCTCCTCCTTTGCCTTTTCTAGTGGTTTCATGGAAGTGGGTATTTGAGATTAGACCAGCCAGATGCTCTGCTCCTGCCATTAAGCTGTTGTGCTTGAGTGCCTTTTAATAAGGACACAGCAGTGAAAAAGCTCTGCCATTTAGCTTTTGATGAACAAACTTAAAAGTTCCAAACCAAGAGGAAAAAGTTGCTTTAAGAACAGATGGAGACAGAGTTGAAGGCAAAATTGTGGCTCAAGACATTCTTAGCTTCCTCACACAACATAAAGATGGAGGGCAGTGCCTTTGTTGACCCAGAGTTACAAGCACCGTTGTAACAGAGTTGGAAGGAGAAATAAAGAAGAAGTGGACAGATGACCAGTGGAGATTGTCCTTCTATCCACAAAATACCAGATTTCTAGTTGTGCTGATTGTTAGGTATAAGAAAATGTGAAAAAATTTCCTATAGCAGTGCTTTTGTATATTTCCACTTCATAGACAAAATTTATAACACTCTGCTTTCAAGCAACTTAGTATGAAATAAAAATAGTGGAGGGTATTAGGTGATATCTGTGTGTTTGTGGAGGGGATGGCCCCAAATACAGACTCATGGTGTGTTCACAGGAGGTGACTTTGTCTCCCTAGGAGATTGAGTTGTAGACTGGAAGGGCTCTCCACTGTTGCATGAGATGATTGGTTTAAGGATTAGCAAAATGTTGGATTTTTTTTTTCCTCCTTTGGCTGTAGCTGTCAGCTGTCTATAGGATTGTAGTGTGTGAAGTTTAAGAGGGTGAGGTTAGCCTCTTATTCTTATGAGTATGTAGCTAATCCCTGGAAAGCCCATCAGTAACCCAGCTGTAAATTTCTTTGTAAAACAAATTCACCCGAGGAGAATAAAGCTGCATATCCTGTTACCAAGAGAAGACTATATAGCTACAACAAACGGGGATCTTCTAGCTCCACCAATTTAGGTTTAGTGACATACCCTCCACTTGCATTCCAACGGCCTAGTCCTTTCATTAAATTTACAAAGGGAAGGAGCAGCATTGCAAGGAAGTCTTTTTTATGCCTTTGTCTCCTTTGGTTAATTTTTAAATTTTTTAATTCAGAATACCACTGGGTATCTTTGACAAATGCAGGTCTTGGCCTCGGCATCTGGATTTTTCTGTGTAGTCATAGTTAAAAACAAGGCTTCAGCAACTTTTCTATTAATATTTCTCCACATATTTTCATGTGATTTTACTTGATGTCTTTGGAAAAGGCATTTTAAAATTTTTCCCTCTTTTTTTTTTTTTTTTTAAAGAGAGAGTGAGAGAGGAGAGAGAGAGAGAGAGAGAATTTTTAATATTTATTTTTCAGTTCTCGGCGGACACAACATCTTTGTTGGTATGTGGTGCTGAGGATCGAACCCGGGTCGCACGCATACCAGGCGAGCGCGCTACCGCTTGAGCCACATCCCCAGCCCAAAAAATTTTTCCCTCTTTATTCAGAAAGAGAAGAATGCTCTAGAGTAGAAGCTGAAGACCTATTTTAGGAATTATGTCTCTGTGTGTTTGTTATTGAGATGTAATTACATACTATCAAATCCTCTCTCTTAACACACTTTAGTGGTTTGTAGTATATTTACAAATTTGTGTAACCATCACCATTTTTATTGTGTTATAAAAATTCTTGAATATTTTTATTATACTCAAAAGAAATCCCATGTCCCCTCCTCTAACCCTTGGCAGTCACCAGTCTCCTTTCTATCACTGGATTTACCTATTCTGATCATTTCATGAAATCATATTTCTATGTTGCCTTTTGAGTGAGGCTCCTTTTACTTAGCTTAATGGCATAAGGTTTTTAAAGTTTTCCAAATTCTGGAATGCACTAGTACTCAAGTCCTCTTTTTTATTGGATGGGTGATCATATTTCATTGTGTCAGTATACCACATTTGTTTACCCATTCATAAGTTTGTGGGCATAACTTCCCATTCTCGTGGTTGTACATGATGTAGGGTTACACTGGGCTTGTATTCATCTTTTTTTTTTTTTTTTTTTTTTAAATGGTGTCTTCTCTTTTGCTCCGAGTGGTCTCTAAACTCTTAGGCTCAGGTGATCCTCTTGCCTCTCAGCCTCCCAGTAACTGGGGCTATAGATGCACATCTCCACACCTGACTGATCACTTATATTAACTTTCTGAGCCTGTTTTCCATAGTGGATGCACCACTTTACATCTCTACAGCAGTGTATGAGAATTTTAGTTTCTCTATATCTTTTCCAGCACCTCTTGTCCATCTTTTTGATTGTAGTCATCTAGTTGGGTATGAACTGGTATTTCCTTGTGGTTTTAATTTGCATTTCCTTGATGGCTAATGATGTTGAACATGTTTTCATCTGAAGCCTATAAGGTTTTTGAAGCAGATCCACCTAATCATGGGTTTTTAAAACTTAACTTTAATTTAGGCCTTTAAGTCCTGGGGCTCTGATGTTTTCCATGATCATTAGGGTCATGCAGGGGAGGTGGGATGAGCAAGGGCGTGGTCATAAGGAATGAGTTAGCCTGTGAAAGACAGTAAGAGTAAAGATGAGTTCAGATTGTTAAGGTTCAGGCTCTTTGTTTTGGTACACGCCTGCTTACATGGAATCAATTTTGCTTCTGGTGTTACTTGATGTTTTGATGTATGTATACATTGTGAAATCATCACCATGATCAAGTTAGATAACATGTCCTCACATCACTTTACTTCACAGTTACTGGGTGCGTGTGGGTGTGTAATGAGAATAGTTAAGATCTACCCTGTTAGGCAAATTTCAAGTGCACAATACAGTGTTATTAATTGTAGTCCCCATGCTATACTTTAGATCTCCAGAACTTATCTTGCATAAACTGAAAATTTGTACCCTTTGACCAGTGCTTTGTCACTTCCTCCAACCCCTGGCAACTACAACACCCTTGTACTTTGTGCGAAATTCTACTTATATGTGAGATAGGGTATTTGTCTTTCGGAATCCTCCGTATTTCACTTAGCATAATGTCTTCCAGCTTCATCTATGTGGTCACAAATGATATTATTTCCTAACCACACCCACCCCCCCACCCTTGGTACTAGGGGGTTGAACCTTGGGGCGCTCTTCCATTGAACTACATCACCAGCCCTGTTAATTTTATTTAGAGAGCAGGGTCTTGCTAAGTTGCCCAGGCTGGCCTTGAATTTGCAAGCCTCCAGAGTTGTAGGTATTTCAGGCTTTTGCCACTGAGCCTGGCTTATTTCCTGCTTTTTATAGGCTGAATATAATTTCATTGTGCATATGTATCACGTTTTCCTTATCAGTTCATTTCATGGTGAATTTTTGGGTTCTTTCCATTTCTTGGGTATTGTGAATAAAGCTGCATCAACATGGGAGTGCAGATATTTCCTTTGGACGTGTACCCAGAAATGGGATTGCTGTATCATATAGTTCTGTTTTTGATGTTTTGTGGAACCTCCAAATTGTTTTCCATAATGGCTTAACCAGTTTCCTTCCTAGTGACAGTGTAGAAAAGTTCCCTTTTCTTCATACCCTTAACAATATTTAGCTCTTTTCTTTTTAATAATAGCTGTCCAAAGAGGTGTGAGGCCTATCTTATTGGGATTTTGATTTGCATTTCCCTGGTGACTAGTGATAGTGAGCATTTTTTAAAAAAAATTATACCTGTTGATCATATTTATGTCTTATGAGAAATGCCTATTTAGGTCCTTGACCTTTTCTGGGAGGTAGGCCATGTTGGGGATGAAACCCAGCACCTTGCACATGGTAGGCAATTGCTCCTCCTTGACTGAGCTACATCCCCAGACCTGTCCAGTTTTTCAGTGGGTTATTATTGGGTGGGTTTTATTTTGTTGTTTGCTGCTGCTGCTGTTTGTTTTTCTATTGTTCAGGTGCATGGTTTGCAAAGCCTTTCTCCCTTAGATAGTGCTGGTGTCAATTTCTGGGGACTCCTGCATTGAGATGGGACCTTTCAGTGCACGGTAACCTTTTTTTTTTTTGTCTTCAAGTGGCTTCAAATTCTTGGCAAAAGTAAGCACTTTCTACCTTTTTATCATCCTTGCCCCTCTTTCCTCCTCTTCACCAGAGAGGCCATTCACATAATGGGAGGTTTGCAGGCAGCTCCTGCAGTGTCCTTGATATTACTGCTGCCCTTCCCCACTTGTTTACTGATTTTCTTTTTTCTACAGTTCTCCCACAATAAGAACCGAGTGTGTAAAGGAATAAGGAAATAGCAGAAATCGTGGGAAGAATGATTTGGAGAGAGCTGTCAACAAATGCTGCTTTTCACATTTCTGTCCCCTTTTTAAAAGAGTTTACATACCAAGTGCTATAAATGCCACTTACTGTCACTCTTAGCATTCAAGATGCCACTTCAGGGCATGGTTTTAGGTCTGATTGGGTCAAGTTTGTGATTTTTGTGACCTAGTTTTTCCTAGGGTTATAAGTGGGTTACATTTCAGAAACTCAAGTTGATTCCCTGGTCAGTGGTATGCAGCCGAGCATCCGAGAGGAAAAGGTGGGTGTTGGCCACCTTTGGGAAGGACCCAGTGTCCTCTTCAGTTGTATTGGCAATTCTGTGGCGATAAGCCATGTGTGTGTTACACCTGTGTTTTAGAAGCCAAAATGTGGAAACCGCTACACCATTACATTACAGCTCTGAATGTAAACAGCAAAGTCAATTTCATTATAGGAACATAATTGACCCAAGCTGCACTAAGTAAAATGTGAATTAAAATTCTAAATGCGTGGCTGTTGTTTGACATGGATGAGGTTACTTTATTCCTTGTGGGTTTTCGGTATCATTAACTCTGGGTTTGGTGTTTGTTTTTCTTGTCTCATTCTCTGCATATTCAGATTGTTTCAGTTAGAGCAAGTGCGTGTATCTCCTTATCCTCAAGCCTAAACCTTTCCATAATTTCCTTTGAGGCATCAGAATACTAGGTGAAAAGTTCTCAGCGTAGCTCTTTCCCAGATTGTTTCATAAAATATACGAGGGTGTTTGTTGTTGGTGGTGGTGGTTTTTAATTTTGAAATTGTTAGTGGGATCTCTGGAAAGCAGATGTTCATTTTTTTGAGTTGCGACAGGGGCCTCAGATGGTGATGAAGGGACAGTCAAAGCTTGAATGTTGAAAAGTATTTTTATTTCTTAAACAGCAGTTTGTTAGTCATTTGCCATATAAGAACATGAATTCAAATGTAATGTGACAGGGCTGGGGATGTAGCTCGGTGGTAGGGTGCCTGCCCAGCATGTACAGGGCCCTGGGTTCAGATCCAAGCAGTGCAAAACGAAACAAAGACAAATGTAATGGGACAGGATTCCAGCTTAGGTCTTGATTGTCATTTCTCAACCTCAGACTGTTGATGATTTGAGGGCAAAAGTTCTCTGTAGTGGAGCACGGTCCTGTGCATGTAGGATGTTCAGCAGCGTCCTTGGCCTCTGTCTGCTAGATGTCATTAACACCCGCCCCCATGTGACAACCATCAATATCTAGACAGTGTTAGGAGTCACATCCCCAGTTATTTTTATTTTTATATTTATGTACCAAGTATTGAACCCAGGGGCACTTAACCACTGGGCTACATCCCCAGCCTTTAAAAATAAAATTTTTTTTTAAATTTTAAGACAGGGTCTCACTAAGTTTGCTTAGTGACTAGCTAAGTGTCTGAGGCTGGTCTTGAACTTGTAGTCCTCCTATCTTAGCCTCCTGAGTCTTAGTTTTTGAGACAGCACCTCACTAAATTGTTAAAGCTGGCCTTGAGTTTGGATCTTCTGTCTCAGCTTTCCAGTTTCTTTGGGTGCCAGGCATGTACCACAATGTCTCGTTCAGAAACATCTTTACTAGTAGCTATATAAATTATTTTGCTTGTGTTTCTTGCAAGCGTTAACTTTAAAAATAATTTCCTGATCTTTATAAATTAGTGACCACATAGAAGGTTGAATCTGCCTTGCTGTCGTTTTGTAAAACATCTTGCAGTTTTCCAAATGGTGGAAGCAGATTTTAGTCCACAGAGGACATATGTATGTAAATCCCCCTGATTGTGGGAGCCATTGGGTTTTTGGCTATAGAGCAATGCCAGTATCACTTTTGCCCTAAAATATATCCTTTAACTGGCATTCATCCTTTCTCCTTTTGGTGAGGGTGGTGAGTATCATATCGTCTTGGGGAGCCATGTTGCATGGATGGTGTGGGCTGCCCTTTTGGAGTTAACCATTTTACTCATTAAATATGGGCTCTCTATATTCATTTAGTTTAATTTTAAATGAAAAAATACTTTTTACTTATAAAGTATCTACTTCTGGAAAGAACCCAGAACTATGTCTGAAAGCTTGATTGTTACTTGAAAATTTCCTTGTAAGAGAGCAGAAGCAAATGATGTCCTCCTTTTTTGCAGAGGTAGGGACAGGCATTGAGAAGTGAAATGAAAGAGGTCGTGCTCGTGAAATCTATGAACAAACTTCCATTGGTCACGGCTGTTAAGGCTGGATAGTGGTGGTGGATCTGTCCCTGGGTGCATGGGACTGGGTGCTTTGGAGAGCATCTCACAGGCTGGGCATGGAGCGAAGGGTGAAGGATCCAGTGGAAACTGCCCTCTTCTTGTGCTGGCACCAGGACTGGGTTGCTGGAGTTACAGGAGAAATGCTCTTTAGAGCATGTTCTACAAAACCGAAATTTGCAAGTCCTCCCACTGGCTCAGAGCTTCCTGGCTAGACTGCTGTGAATGAGTCTCATCTGGGAAAATGGGAGTCCAGTACTTATGCTTCCTGCCTTAAGATTGTTCTGAGCTCAGGCTGGATAATGAACGTGGATATATTATAGTTATCCAGGAGCACTGCCAAGCAGGATCAAGAGATAGAATGTGAGGCGGTAGATCCCCATCTCCTGGAACCACAGCATCTTCCACAGTGGGGACCCGTCTGGTTGCTACTTACTGTTTCTAGTTTGATAAGATTTTTCCTTTTCTTCATGAAGTTGGGAGGTGGGGGACACAGCAGCAGCAGCAGCATTCGAGATGGCTGAGCTCAGGATGAAAGAACCCAATACCCATTTCCTCTAGTGATAGACAGCTATTTTCTTCAGGGGGCCTGGAAAGCCAGAGTAGGGTAGACACGGGAGTTCTCTGTGGCCAGGTATGCTGTTGAATGTCCCTGTTGCTGGTTATCAGCTTATCTGTTGGGTTTAAAGCATAGATCTACACAGGTTACTTCACAGCTGTGACAAAGCCCTGTTGTTACATAAGCTAGTCCTTCTTTTCAGTAATATGTCAGGGTCTGCTTTCCTATTTATATTTCTGGAGGCTAACCTGGACTTTGGGGGTGAAGTCTCTACTTCCGTCTTGTGTTTCCAGATACAAATCTGGTACGTTTGATCCCACCTCCAAAGGGGCCCTTCTAGTGGCTCCATTCTGGATATTTTGGGGAGTGGGGATGCAGAGAGGGGATAGAATGCTGTCTTCCACCCTGTAGTTACATCCCTTCCCCTCTGCTTGGCCTCTCTCATCTTCTTTTAATCAGTGCCGTGCTTAATTACCCCGCTGCACTTGCTTGTGTATGCATCATTGCCTTCCCCCCCAGAAGCCGGACATAGCTCTTACTCTCCAAGTAATGATAGTAATTGCTGGTAGGGCAGACCTGCTCCTCATCCTTCTCTGAGCACATTTCTTATGGCAGGTGTCTAGTTCCTAATTAAGTGCTAATGAGCATGCCTAGTGGACCGTGATGCCGCTGCCAGCTTCTTCAGTTTTATGTCTCACTGCTGCCCAGCCCTTAGAAAGTGACAGAGCAAGACTTAGTGTCTTTGGGATGACAGGAAGGTGATTTTACACATAAAGAAATTGTTATTATGATCTCAGATGGTGAATGAATAGTTTTTAAATGCTTTTCAGGAATGCTGTTAAGGTCACTCCCCACCCCTTTTCCATTCTCCCTCTAATTTCAGTGAGGCTCTCTAAAAAAGGGATGGAAGTTTAAAGATGTTACACTCTTAAAGATTTTTTTTTTTTTTACATCCACCTTGGTGGTGCAGGCCCTATAATCCCAGCAACTCAGGAGGCTGAGGCAGGAGGATTGCAAGTTGGAGGTCAGCCTCAGCAACTTAGCCAGACTGAATCTCAAAAAATAAAAAGAGTTGGGATTGTGTTGCTCAGGAGTGAAGCTGCCCCCGAGTTCAACCCCCCTGTATGTACAGTGTGCACAGAAATTTCTTTTAAAGGTTATAGGAGTGGTTGAACATTTACTGTACAATTGCAGCAGCTACTGCTTTCTGATTTGAAGATGGTGATTTATTCTTGGGTGGGAAGCATGTTTGGGACTCAACTAAAAATCTGTGGTCTGGGTGGAAGTGACTGTAGATCTGGCATGAAGATTTAATATATTCAGCACGTGCAAAGGGATGATAAATAAAACGAGTAATTGAGTCCCAGGGAAGTGAGCACAAATCAGAATCTTAAGAATTTTCTAACATTACACCTTAGAAATTGAGCTTTAATCGTTTTTACTGTCTCATCAAAAACGCGTTTTATGTTGGACAGCTGAAATGTGTCCAGATTTATGATGCAGGGGCCATTTCTTGGATACTTTCTCATTTTGTACAACATGCTTTTAAGTATAATATATGAGAGAAGCGGTTCTGTATAATGTGAACAGATTTATGACCTTTGGAGTGGGTGATGCGACAGAGGCCCAGTGCTTCCGTGGGAGGGGGCCCCGGGTCTCCCTGGCTGGAGTCCCACACGGGTCAGTGAGACGTGTTTTCCTTGTCAAACTTCTTATCCTCTCTGGGTCCCAGTGTCAGTGTTTTTGTCTGTTATAGGAAGAGTGGGGTTGAGGTAGGGGGCTTGGGAGAAAGGGCCCGTAAGCAAAGCTGTATCTCTAAGGTTTCTTTTAGCTGTCACGACCCCTGACCCCCACCCCCGAGGAACGGTATGAGAGGGTGTGCAGCTCTATGGGGCTTCGGAAATGACTGCAATCCTTTGCTGCCTGGGCGAGGGGAGAACCTCAGTAGTGCCTTTGAGCCTGGGTTCCTTCTGAGAAATGGGAACATCGTGCTTTCTCACAGTTCAGGGAGGACTTGGTGACACAGGGACACATAAGCCTGAGTGGTGCTGGAGAGAGAGCCAGACACTACTTTGGTTTTTTTTTTTTCGGGGTTCTGTTCATTGAAGGTAACATTTGATTTTGTCTCATCATAGCTTGTGTTAGGGTACAGGTCACTGGGACTAGTCAGGGTGTGGTTGTTGAACTGTCGGTTGAACATTACCACCCCCAACTCCACTGCTCTGAAATCAAGAGGAGTCTTAAAATCTGCAGCATCTTACACTCAGTGACACACTAGATTTTGTCCCTGGAGGCGCTTAGAGATGAAACTTGTGTTTAAGTACTTACTGACTTAGCCAGACTTGCTTTATAATAAGCATCTCTACTCCCAGGGCATGAGTTATGCCAGGAAGTGACAGTGTAGATCGGAGGGTTTGATTTTGGGGATGGTGGGGAGAAGTTATTGCAAGGGTGAAAGCTTTTGATGAATTGAAAGTACTAATCTCATTTTACCCCCTTTCTTCCCTGTCTCGGTCCCTTCTGTGTGTGTGTGTGTCCAACGTCCTGTCTGTTTCTTGCATCCTCTCTTGTGTTTCTCCCCTCTGGGTGTGCTTCATCCCCACCACCACCACGTCCTCCTCCTGTTCCCCCATCCTCTTCTCACCACCGCGAACAGCAGCAGCAGTTGCAAGCTCAGCATCTTTCTCATGGCCACGGACCCCCGGTACCCCTAACGCCTCACCCTTCAGGACTGCAGCCTCCTGGCATCCCGCCCCTCGGGGGCAGTGCCAGCCTTCTCGCGCTGTCTAGTGCTCTGAGTGGGCAGTCTCACTTGGCAATAAAAGATGACAAGAAGCACCATGATGCAGAGCACCACAGAGGTGAGAGGCCGGGCAAACCGGATTAGGACTTTGACCTCATACTCAGACAGTGCTGCAAAGTTGCGTGCATCGCTAACGAAAGCCCCAACCTATACAGAGAGCAAACAATGAGATAAGAGGAACTGTCGCAAAGCTTTCACTGACACACAATTCAATTCACCCTGGAAGTTTGCAGGGTTTGCCGTGGGCATCGTAGATTTCTCAATCTCACTAGATTTGCAGGCATCTTGACATCTTGGCAACTGCCTAGTTAATGCCAGTGGCCTGTACCATATTATGGAAAACTGTTAACTGCTTAATTGGGTAATTTTCAAAGAAAGTAATGTTGTTAAATGGGGCGAAATAAGAAGTTAAATTTGAAAGTGAATGTGTTCAAATGAAAGGTTTGATAATTGCATCTGTTACTACTTAGTTTCATAGGCTTTAATTCTAGTATGCATTAAATATTGGGCAAAATTGCACTTGACTAATTTTTTGAAGAAAAGTAATTTATTCTGTCAAGAAATTAAAAAAATAGGCTTTGTGAATGGTTAAACTGTAAATCTTATGTTTACAAAATACTGTAATTTTCAGGAAATCACTGTATTAGGAATGTGCAATGACTTATATAAATAAAAGCCATTTTTAAAACTGTTTGGGGCTTGTGTTCTAATTATTCCCCCCTTTTTTTTATTTCTGTTCTTGCCTCTGTGTCTGAACGGGCATGTCTGTGCGTTTCTTGGTAACCTCGGGAGCAGACAGAGAGCCGGGCACAGTAAGTACCCCAGCGCCTGCTGCACACGAACACAGCCCCAACACCTGCCCTCTGCGAACTCAGTGCAATCAGGCCCACACTCCCCATCTCTCAGTGTCCTGGGTTTTTCTTTTGCTTCTAATTAAAAGTATTTGTCTTGTATGAGTATTTCCCCTCTTGTCCTTTTTTTTAAACAAAATTTGTGTTAGACGAGAGGGGCATGATTTGGAGGTGAAGCTGTTTGCCGTAATTGCTTACCTGGAAATACACTTTGATCTGTATGTATCCAGGACCCACTTTAAAAATAGGCTTATCATTGCATTCTGAGACCTGGTTTCATGTAGTTTAAGAATATTCATTTTTATCTTAAATCACCTTTACAGACAAGAAGTCACCATCCATATGTGAAGTAAGTTAGTGATGTGTTGCTTCTACTTAAACCATTCATTATCCTCTGCAAACGCATCTTAGTTGCTAGGTTTCCATATCTAGTTTTCTTTGTATAATTGTTCTTGGAGTACAAACTTGAATTTCCATTTTATTTTAGATATCTAAGCATCTGAGCAAATGCTTACAAACAAGGAAATTCAGTGGGCAGGGCTATGTGCTTACAGAGCTCATCTTTTCACCAGACTAAATAGTACCCATTTTATATGATGCACATTTGGAGCATACATGCATCTGCTAGTTAGCTGTGGGTAGACTTGTGTTGCAAATGCATCTCTCAAATATCATGGAGCGAATAATGAAAGAAAACTTTACCCTCTTCACGTAGGATTGCTACAGTTTTTGCCTCTTTCCCCTTCTTTCTGAACATAACACTATTTTAACCATTTTTAAGACCGTAAAAAATGTGATACTGAATTTTGGAATTATTCTGATACTTTTTCTTCTCATGCTGAGGATGGAATCCAGGGCCCTTAACATGCCAAGCAAGTGCTTTATTATCGAGCTGTATCTCCCGGCCCTGTTCTGGTACTTTTTTGTTAGGAGTTTGGGCGGAAGACATAATTTTTTTCAGTTTGATAATGTTTTTATTTCCCCCTCTCCCTCCTCTGTCTAGAAAAATAGTTGCTTTTAAAATTGTCTTTGAGACAGATCTTTGTGTGCTTCATGTATTAGGATATGTTTAGAGGAGGGGCATTGTTAAAGGCAGAGGTCGCTAGTTTTTAAAATTTTCATACTACAAGTTTTCTCTGGAGAACATTGGGAGTGGAAAGGGAGGGACAATATGTTATAGCTAGGAAATAAAATACCCAACACACAAAGTACACATTGAAGTAAACTTGCTTTGATTGATGGAGGTGACCTTTATATGTTTTGCCGTCTCGGTATTCCTATAGCTCATCATTATTTTCTGCCAGGTTCATTTGGTAGAGTATCATATCAAACCTAACCCTGGACCAGAAAGCACATGGCAGAAGAAGTTTTGTTGGAAAAGCCCATGCTGCATGTTTTTACCATTGGGGGGGGGGGGTTTGGACTTATTTTTTAGCTCTGGGACTTACTTCTTATCCAACTTCCCCCCTCATTATTACTTTTAGACCTCAAATGACTATATTGACTTACACTACATGTAAGGCACTGTGGGATGGGTCTGCAGTTGAAGAGGTATGTAGGCACGTAGCACAATACCTTTTTCAGAAAACCGAGGAGAGATGACAAAAATACAGAAAAACAGAAGAATAGAAACTTTCAGCAGAAGTTGTGTAACATTGGCATCACAGTTGTGGGAGAGATGCAGCATGCCTTGTGGGGGCATGAACTGAAATGCTGGGGCCGTGAACTCTGAGGTTTGCACACTGAGGCTGGTACAGGTGTTCCTCACACCTCTGCATGTGTCTATATTTCATTGTCCAGTAATCTTATTTATTGGCTGAAAAACCTTATTTATTGGGGGAAGGAGGTTGATTAGTGTGTCCTTAAAAGAAATACATATAAGTTCTTGAATTTCAGGGGACTTTATTGTTTTTAAAGTGCACATATTCAAGTTAGTAGTCAATCAACTCTCCAGTCAAAATGGAGTGGGTCATTGCATAAGCTGATCTGTGCAGTAATGTAAATGAAGTGGTGACTTACGTGTTATTGACTTGTATATTTTTTCATATCAAATTTGTAACGAGTTTTAGGGGTCATTTCAATGAATGTTTTCAGAATAGTATGTGTACCTGTGTTCTCGGCCTAATTACTGCAGAATGGTGGTGGTGATATGAAATGGGAAGACTGCACTAACTTTAACTGAAACATTTCATTCAGTCTGTAGAGAGGAGTTAAATTGTTCACTATCCCCATAAGGGGGATTTTGCATTACAGTTATATAAAATTAAAGAGCTCTTCAAACTTGGTATAAAATTGAGTACAAGAAGCGGTGGATAATGTGATGTGTGTACTATTAGGCCCTAAAATATAAAAATATACATAAAATATATATAAAAATGGGAACTCACTTATTTAATAAAGTGGTTTGAAATATGAAGTCTAATTTCACTTGGCAGAGAAGTCAATTGATTGCACTGCTGCCTCTTTTTTTTTTTTAAAGCCAACAGAGGTAAAGGTCCTCTGGAGCAATCTTTTTCAAAACTTGTGGTCTCAGATGTTTGTTTCTCCCTTCAAATTAAAATTGAGGACACCTAAGAACTTGTTTTTCTTGATTTTTATTGAATTGGATGAAAAAATTTAAATCACTGTAGTAAAAGTATCATTAATGAGAAACCCCATTTTCCAAAACAGATTTTTATTAGGGTGAATTGGCATTCTTTTACATGTTTGCAAACTTCTTTAGTGCCTGGCTTAAAAGAGGTTAGCTAGTTTCTGATCAGCTTCTGTATTTGATTTGTTATGATACAATTATTTTTTGTTGTTTGGGAAGGAAATCTGCCATCATAGAGATCAAGGGTCTCTGGAACACTCATGGGTCCTTGGTCCAAACTCTGAGAACCTCAGCCCTCAATGAGACTAAGACTTATTATTACCTTTTTCTGTTCTTCTGTGTTGAACATACTTAAATCAAGTGCCCCCAAAATTCAGAGACTTAGGTGAATCTAGATGGAATTGCAGATATATTTGGATTTTTAGCTGTGAGCCTAAAATGGGTTGGTAGATTGTGTGTGTGTGTTAGTGTGTGTGTGTGTGTGTGTGAGAGAGAGAAAGAGAGAGGATTATTCAGTTTACTTGTTTAAGCTTTTATGGTAGGAAAACAAATGAGCCTTAATATAAGCAATCTGTTTTGATGTAAAACCTGGAAAATGAAAGTAATAACAGTGAAAATATGAACACTTAAGTTCCTGTTTCTGAGCAGGGGACATGATGAAGCCAATAATTTTTTAGGGATGTTCTGTGTTTTTGTGCTTGGTTTTAAATTTGACTCTTTTTTAATTCTTTGAACCTCTTTCTTTCTTCCTTTTTTTTTTTTAATGTATAAGTTTCCTTATGAGAGAGCAGCTGCTGAGCAAAGATACATGCAATGACCTTAAGAAAGGCTGTTATTTCTTCAGCAGTATATGATAGTAATAAAAAACTTTACATGTTCCAATTAATTTAAAGATAAAGAGCATTAGATGTTGGCTGAATGAAATGTCATGTAAATACATATGCTTAAAAGACTTGGAACTACAGAATCAACAAAGAGTTGTGGCTTTTAATGAATACAGTAATGTGTATTTTAAAAAGACCTTGATTCAGTTAATAAATGCTTGCTGAGCACTCAATATGTGCCAAGCATGGTTTGAGGTGGTACATACATTTGCTGCCATTTTTCGTTCATCCCCCTTAATATCACAGGTAAATGACTTTTGTAATAACACTGAAATCTAATTCATGTGATTGGTATTTGGAAAAGCAAGGAGTACCCCGGGGTGTCTGGGGGAGACTCTAGAAGATAGATAGGATGTATTCATTTAGGCAGGGCTCATGATTGGGCTCTGAAGGTGTGTGTGCATGCTTGTCGTGGGTCAGTGACCTTGTGTGTGGTTCTGGGGACAGATCAGATCTCAGCAAAATTTTAAAAGGGTTCCTGATCCAGAAAATTTTGAGCACTGTTTACCTATTGTCAGTCAGAAGACAGCACCATCATTTTATCAGTGAGACAGCTCAAGGAGACTGGTGCTTCTAGTCACATGGTCAATTGATAATAGAGGTTGAGATTTAGATCATGTCCTAGGGACTGTGCTGTCACTCCATAACTGACCTTGAAAAGCTTCAGGGGTTCATGTTTGGAACTTAAAGGTAGTCATGGCAACCAAAATGGTCACTTTATTCCCCCCCTTTTCCAGCTTTTCTTGGCTAGCTAATTGACAGAGCTGGGATTAGCTCCAAATTCAGGACCACCCAAAGTTTTACTTTACTTTTTCTTAGAATGACATTAAATGTTATAGAGGATAAGAAGGAAATTATGACTTTTTTTTTTTTTAGAAATTAGTATGAGTCTTTTTCCTGAAAATTTTTGAGCCATAACAGCATTTAAGGGTGGTAAAAAGAAGATGAATTTTGTTGAAGGCAGATCCCGGGGAGTTTCTGGCTCTTAGGCAAAGCTCCTCTCTGTAACTGGTGAGTACAGTAGTGTGGGAAAGTTAGGAAGACCCCATGTCAAAATAAATTTAAAAAGACTCAGTGCCATGTCCCCCACCTCCAAAAAAAATGCAGATTTTATCAGGAACACTGTGAAAGTGAGAATCCATATGTCTTGGGGCACTTTCTGATGGTTCTTTGTGCCAGCATCTTGAAATAGCCCACCTCTTATTAACTCGTCACTTTCACCTAACGTACATGGACTAGCAAGAACTATTTTTTGTGGGTTTTTTTTCAGGGAGCTGAGGGAAGTTACCAGGGATTGAACTCAGGGGCACTTGACTACTGAGCCACATCCCCAGCCCTATTTTGCATTTTATTTAGAGACAAAGAGTCTCACTGAGTTTCTTAGCGCCTCACTTTTTGCAAAGGTTGGCTTTGAACTTAACATCCTCCTGCCTCAGCTTCCCCAACCACTGGGATTATAGGCGTGCACCACCTTGCCCAGTGCAAGAACTGTTTTGCCCAAACATTTATGGATTAATTTTGACCTGGCGTGTCAAACTATGGCCTGGAAATAAAGGCTAATATTTAGATGAGTCACCTAAAATGTCAATTTTTAGACACAGAAGAGAACACTTAAGTGTTCTTAAGCTGTTGCCTCTGCAGGTTTCTCTTGTGGGATTTTAAACTGTGCTTAAAATACAGATCCTCTTTGGGAAAACTGACATCGCTGCTGAGAGTAGGATGAATTCCTGAAGAAAGAAAAGGTCTTGGTTGTTGGGGGTTGTGTGCACCTGTACCAGGTAGAGGTGTGTTTCATGTAAGTGCAGCCACTTATCAGATGGATGCTGGGGTCTGAGTGTAATTAAAATCAGGTTTAACTCACAGCAATTGCAGTGAAAAAAGAGATCTTCATGCTTTAAAAAAAGCAGGCAGAGAACATTTTTCTTTCTTCCTAAGTCATTTTTACACTTCAGTTTTTTGTTTTGTTTTATAGTGGCAGGGATTGCTTAACCACTGAGCTGTATCCCTGGCCTTTTTATTTTTTTGTTTTGAGACTGGATCTTGCTGAGTTGCTTAGGGCCTCACTTAGTACTTGAGCCTGACTTTAAACTTCCTGTCCTTCTGCCTCAGCCTCCCAAGTTGCTGGCATTATAGGGGTGTGCCACCATACCCTGCTTGCAGCCCAGCATGCCTAGCTGAGAAACTGTTTTTAAGTAATTATATTTATTGTCTCCTGCAGCCTTTATATTTCTTTTGTTTTGCTTTACCTGGAGAAGGAGATAAAAGGACACAAGGGGTATGAGATTGACAGGAAAGACATTATTTGACTTTAGGTGCCAACCACCCCCAGTATACACTGGCTCTTTACTTCATCTTAGCAGAACATCTACTTTCCCTGAGTCTTCCTGAGTCAGCCATCTGCACTTGACAGTGTGAGTTCCTAGGTGGAAGTTCAGCAACTTCGTTCTTTCCCGTATTTTGCACGTGAGCTAGGAAGCACAAATACACAACCTTCAGACCTGCTACAGTCCACAGTTCTGAGCTGTGATGTGCTTGCCACGTGGACACATTCTCTACTTTCTACATGTTGTTGACAACTGAGGATCCCATTAGTTTTATGGGTTAAAAGTACATTTGTCGAAATGTCAGGGAAGAACACATGAGTGACCAATTGGACGGCAGCAAAAAAGTACAGCGCAGGGTGATGGCTTAATTGGTACCAGGTGTAAATGGAGCAGGCACACAGATGTGTTGGGGTGCGCAGTTACCTAATTGTTTTAATGTTCACAGAGAAGTTAATTGTCAGTGTAGAGTATGCTAGCAAATTAGGTTCCCACTGTCTTAGTGTAACTGAGGATAAATGAAGTGTCACGAGTTTCCAATCTGTACCTCTGACACAAACACTTTTCCTGCGGGGAAGAGAAAGTTCCCAAGGGGAATCAGTGTGGCAGCTAAAGAAAACCATTTGAATAATGTGCATTATTTTCACATTAGGGAAACCCATCTAGCTCTGCTGTATCCATGAGTGGGTTTTCCTTTCAGATTTGCTTCTGGTGGTTTCAAGGTTTTAAACTTGTTGGCAGAAGAGTTGCTCTGAGTCCTCGAGATACATGAAGGCTGCTGTCACTAGTGTTTGGTAGCATTACAGCATTGACAGTGTAACATTTCATTAAGCGTTTCTTTCATAGTTTCTGGAGTTATTTTCCAGATTTGTTTCAGTAGTCAAGAACAGCCATTACTGTTAGATTGCTAAAGAAAGCAAAATTCCTGGAACAAGACCATAAAAGACTGGGCTTAATCCTTATTGAAGCACCGAGGGTTTTGCTATATTTATCTTGAGTGTTCAGAGCATAAAATGTGAACATCCATTTCTAAAATGGTCAACATGAGGGTAATACAAAGTCCAAATCTTGATGTTTTCTTTTTATTCTGCTGGTTACTCTCTGAAGTTCAGTTGACTCTTCTCCTTGCATTGTAAGTTCTTAAATGGAGGTATGATTTTATAATTGTATTGGGATCTTTGGTTTTTGTTTTATCTGATAGGCTGTATTGGCCTCTTCTGCCCACTGGGTTCTAACACTGAGCCAACTGTCCAGTTAACTTGCACCTATTCCACCACTGCAGGGGGAGGTTGGGTTCCCACAGTTAGGAAATTGTGCTCCGGTTTGTCGAAAGAGAGAGAGAGAGAGAGAGAGGGAGGGAGGGGGGATGCAGGTCCTGTTAAGGGAAAATCTTTTTCTTCTGACAAGCTCTCTGCCTTACATAGCCATTCTGCTCTGTTGGGTGGATGTGGACCCTTAAGAAGCATCTAATTATAATACCAAACAATTTACCAGTTGCCCCTGAAGATTTGATGTTCTCCAAAGAATTCTAGGTTTTCTTAAGAGGGGGAGAGGTCCTTTCTTGCTGTGGAGCATGCCTTTCCTGTCCCTTAACCTGCATCTGATCATCTCAGTTGTAGTTTCTATGTGTAAATGCAGCCAGGCTTCTTTCTTTTGCTAGCATTGAGCATTCTAGGAGGATCTTTTCTTTCCTTTTTGAGTCTTGTCAGATTTGCCTGTCCCTGTACCATTTTACTTGGCTCTACATCCTTAAGCGTGTGCAACCATAAGGTGTAGAACATCATTATGGTTTTAGAATTTAAGTTTGTTTTGAAAACACTGTGTTTTCAGATCTTGATTTGCTCAGGTTTGTAATATCTCCCCTAGGCTATATAACTCCCTATTTTGAGTTCCTATAAAAACACAGGTAAATAAGATGATTTTGTTTATTTCTTAACAAAATCTTAAAGAGAAACTTATATACAGTCTGGAAATCCCAGTGCTTGGGACATTTGTGATAGAAGTCTGCCCAGTATTTACAGTGTTTGGAAAGTTCTGGCAGATATGTAAATTTCACCAGCTGCAAGGTGAAATAAAACACTGAGTTTCTTGGCTGGGACGAGAGTCTGTCAATCAGTGTGATAACAGTGGTTCTCATGTTGATCAAAAAAGTCTTATTCATAACTAAATATTTATTTGGCAGATAAATATTTGAAAAATGAATTCCACTTGATGAATGCTATTTGGTAGATTGAAATCTTTTTTAAAAAAAAAAGAAATGGACTCTGGGAGGAGACATCTGCAGTGGCAAATAGGTCTGTAAAACTGTTACCTGTGGGGATTGGCAGCCTGTGGGACTGGTGCTGGGTATAGGTGGACTGCTGTGGTTCTACTGGGGTCCTTGATAGGACATAGCTTAGATTATGAGCAGCAGGATTTTTATGAGGAATTTTGAACTATTCTCAGTTAATTTTATTTTATTTTTATCTTGAAAAATTATTATTACTGCTAGTTAGTGGAAGAGTCTCACTGTGTTGACCAGGCTGAGCAGTTCATTTTAAAGTAGGCTGTAAAATGTCCAGTTTTTATAGTTACATGTTTGTATTTTTTAAGTGATAGGCATAGAACCAGATTGTTGACTGTTGGTTAGGAGGAGTATCAGAGAAGCAGGCGTGAGACATTGTCAGAATGTTAAGCACGGCAGTTTAAAGAGCCAGTGTGGGTTTTGAGTGATTTTTACTAGGGTATAAGTGTTCTGGGTACAGAATCTGAGCTGAGAAATCTCCAATCTGGGAGGGGTGGCACTTCGACATAATTGGACTCTGTAGGTGGTAGGAAGAGCTGCTCTAGGCAAATCACCCTGGCTTGGACATCATAGTGCTCCAGATAAAATGAGGGGGATGAAAAGTATCTCTTGAAGGTTGTTTTGGTTTTCTTTCCTAGTTTGAGTCTAATTGTCTGGAATGTGTATGACTTTTTAAGTTACTTAAAGCAAAACAACCTCAGTTTCATTCTTTTGCAATTTGGTCTCCTCTTAAATGTTTGTTCAGTATGTACAATAGTTACTCTATCAACACAGAATCCTAAATTTTGAAGAAGCTAAAGGATTTTCAGTCGATATCAGGTATCGTCTCTTAATACTTGAGATTCATATGAGTGGTGTATTGTGACTGGCAAAATGGCTGTGTTCCACCCTTCAGCCAAGGAAGAAGTAGCAGATGGTGCATGAAGGAAAAATATTTTGGGTATCTTGAGACATGTAGCAATACCCACGAAGTCACTTTGGGTTTCTGGAGAACAAACGAGGGAACCACAAAGATAAGGATCCCCTAGACAGTAGTTAAGAAACCAGACGGTTGCTGTTGGCTGCCAGTGCAGCTCATTAGGCTGGAACTGTTTGCTTATATCTAGAACAACCACCAGAGCAGTGTCAGGACTGGAAAGTCGGCCAGTCACTCACAGAACTGGGTTGCAGGAAACAAAGGTTCAAGGACGTGGTGTGTTTTTGGTGGGCTGGTGCTGCACAGCAGTGGGAGCCCGGGATGCCCTGGATCTCACGCCCAGGCCTTTTCAGCCCCCACCCCTTTGCTGCCCTGTTTTGAGGCTGTCTTACAGCATCAAAGGTATGAAGAGACATCTTGTTTTGCAACTTGTTGAAGTCTGCCGGTTGAATGGGGCCAATTTTCAGATAAAGCAGGGATGCTAATTACCAGCCCAGTCCAAATTTAGAGGAACTTCAGAGCTTTTCAAAACCCATTCAGATTATAGACTTCATTTAAGCTGCTCGTGCGGAAGTTACAGTAATGACTTCTAACTTATAGAAGCAGAGGCCTGAGAGCCTTAAAGGGCCAGCTGTAGAGATGTTTCTAACACTGTGTAGCTCCTAACAGAGGTACACTTTACTTTTGACATTCCCAATTCCACTGGACGTGATTTTTAAAATAAGACGTTAAGAAACCATTTTGGAATGGTGAGTGGTTTGGATGCCTGGTGCTAATCACACAGGAGGCCTGTAAAGATAGCCTTGTGGAAAGAGACTTTGAAATTGCAGTGGACCTGGATTCTTTGACATGTTTCGCTGGGTACCTGTGCAGATGGGAAGTAGAGTGAGTATGTGCCTTTCCCTTGCTGCATTTGCAGAGCCGGAGGAGACTTTGGGGCTGAAATGATTTAGAACAGAGGCAGGTGTATTTAAGCACTTCCTGGAGTTGTATTAATTCTACCGCATCCTTTGTCAGGCGGAGGGACTGGGTTGAAGAGGTTAGTTTTTAGCAGACATTTATGAAGGTAATTAGTTCAGGGATGCAGCCAGCTCACCTTTCAGCCCCAGCCCCTGTGGTAAAGCCATTACTTTGAGCTTCTCCATATTGAATTGCCTAGTTCCCTCTACCTCCTTTTATCTGAGCCTCCTGGCATTTGTGTAGCTTCAACAGTCAGGAATAAAAGAGCTCAGCTCACTTTAGAATGAAGTGGGCCACGAGGCTTCGTGTTGCCTTCTGGTCCTCCGTTTTGATTTCCTCCTGTGTGAGGTTGAGCTGGGAGCACTCCCATGGTGGGGGTCCAGGTTTTTCCCAGGGGAGATTTGAGAGCCAGCCACCTGGCTGATTGATTATACCTCTGTCTGGTGGGGATCAAAAACTCATGGCCTTAAAAAATGGACCATAAGATTTTTTGCTCCTGGTATATATTGTCACCTCAGATGTGGTCTAACCTAAAGATTTCCCCTGCCCTTTTTTATTTTAAATTGTGACACAGGAAGATAGCATAATTTTCTGTTGGCCTGGACACCTGCTTTTAGTTCGCAAACATCTTTCAGAAATTGGGGTTATCTGGGCTTTGTGAAGGGAGGTTTTTTGCACAGCTCATTCACAGTCGTTCAAGGCAGTAACACATCACTGAACAAATTGCCTCCTTGCATATGCTAATCCTGCACTTAAAAGAACTCATTGTAACATGTTCTCATGCCTTAGCCCAAGGGGAGATGGGAATTGAAGGGATGTCAGATCATGTCATGTGACCCCAAAATATCTCAAATGCCTGTTTTCTTTGGGTCAACAGTTCGCACTCAGCATATGCCAATGAAAGTATCCTGTGTGGCTGGTGGAAGAGATTAGTCCTTGTTCCTGCTTTGTGTGTGGGAGCTGGTCTTGCTATTGAAGCGTCACAGGCTGAGATTTCTTCCCCTGTGGGACTTAAGTTTCAGTGCTTCTGGCGAGCAACACCAAATCTTATTTTCAACAATAAATTAAAAGAATTCAAAAGTTCCTTTATCGTTGCTATGGAAAATGTGATTTGCCTTTTAGGAAACCATGCTGTTAATCCCACCTGTTTCTTTTGTGTCTGTTTAGAGTGGTACACAGTGACTCTTAAGAGTTATAGAATATGCCTAGTGGAGCAATCTCAAGATTTGCTCATCAGTCCTTCATATTCTTGACAGAGTAAACACACATCCACGCACAAACAGCAAGCTCCCAGTTTCTCCAGCACTAGATAGAACAGGAGCACATTTAGAGTGAGCAGAGCCTGAAGGATTCACCAGGATTTGTAAGGTTTGATACCAAAGACAGGGTCCTTTTAAGTGGGGAAAGCTCTTTAAATGTTTGCCATCAAAGTCTTCAGACAGATGACTTAAATGGAATAAAAGGTTGTATAGGTATCACCTTTCTAAAACAGTTCCCACTTCCAGGTTGGGTTTTCATGTGTACAAAGAGACTGGCAAAGAAGCCTTTGAGAGAGAGAGAGAGAGATACATTTTTTTTTTTTTTTTGTCTTGTAGAGTAATTCCCTTTTGGTCCCAGACAGTCTAAGAGGTACAGATAAACGCAGAAATGGGCCCGAATTTTCCAATGACATCAAAAAACGGAAGGTGGATGATAAGGATTCTAGCCACTATGTAAGTAAATAAAAGACTTTGAATACTATTTGTTTGCTTACTGCCTACTTTCTATGTGAATGTCTAAGTGTAATCTAAGATTTCCATTATAATTCCACATCCTTTAAGGTAAGGGTAAGTTCAGAGCTGGGCATGGTAGTACATGCCTATATCTGAGCCTCTTGGGAGACTAAAGGATCAAAAGTTTGTGATCAGCTTGGGCAACTTAATGAAACCCTGTCTCAAATTAAAAGACAAAGAAAAAAAGGCTGGGAATGTATATAGCTCAGTGGTGTTAAGGCTTACCTTGCGTGTGCCAGGCCCAGGGTTCTGTCGCCTGCATACACAAAAAAGAAAACATTAAAAAGAGGTAAACTCTTACATTGTAGAATATTCTTTTCCTTTAGGGCTGTAAATTATGCTTCTTTTGGACTTAATTTTACATTTTTAAACTGTCTTAGTTATTCTTCACTTAATCTTAGCCAGAAGTTCAAGAAGTGATCTGCAAGAGGGACTTTGAAAATTTAGGTGTGGCTTTGTGGACCATAAGGCTGCACTGGGCCCTGCTTCTAGAAGGGTCTCATCTTACCATCATTGAAATCTCAGTTTTTGAATGAGTGCTTTGCATTTTCCTTTTGTCTTGGACCTTGCAAATTTGGTAGCCACTTATGCACAAATAGAGTAAAAAATTTGAAGCCAGGCGAAGTGGTGCACACCTGTAACTGCAGGGGCTCAGGAGTCTGAGGTAGGAGGATTGCAAGTTCAAAGCCAGCCTCAGCAATTTAATAAGAACCTGTCTCAAAATAATAAAAAATAAAAAAGACTGGGGTTATGCCTCAGTGGTTAGCCCCTGAGTTCAATCCCTGGTACCAAAAAAAGAGAAAAAAAAAAATTGGTAGCACAGAATATTTTTTCAAGATGCTCTTCAGCTAAGATATCTAGGATTATGTTAGGTTTAAGGTAGAGTTTATGGTCTTCTGCAGTGGGTGATCTTAGTCCATGGTAAAAACAGATGAAACATCAGAGGATCTAGTTCACACCCTGCAGATGAGATCGCTCACCCGGTTGACGGACGAGAATTCAACATAGATCCATTGAAGTCACATTCAGAGGAGAGCAAGTCAGGCCAAGTGGCCACTGGCTCTGGCCCTGGAATCGTAAACATTACTGCCATGATTAGCTTGGACTTGCCCTGTGTGTCTCCACCAGTGAGTTCTCAGGAACAATATGAGAGTAGGATCCTGAATTGGGCCACTTGCTGTCATCCCTGGAGGAAGAAGTGTCTACTGGGTAGACTGGAAGTTTAAACACTGGCCTCTACCTTCTGAGGCTTGCTCGTGCTAATAGCTAGCAACAGGTAACATTTCTTGAGCACCAATTCAAACTCGTTCCAGCTGCCCTGTGTTTTTATATGGATTATTTCACTGGATTCTTACTGTAACCCAGTGAGTTAGCTACCATCATCTCCATTTCATACATGAAGAAACTGTGGCCTGGACCTTCAAAGTGGTTTGCCAGAGGTCCTGGCTGTTGGCAGAGCCTAGAGGTAGTCTGACTCAACCAAAATTTGTGCTCTTAATCAAAATTCCTACATCCAGTCCCACCCAGGATTGGTATTTTTCCACAGTTCCTCGAATCAGACCTTTTTGTACTATGGTGTAATAATATCATAAAAACCAGAGTCATAGGTTCTCCCTGGCCCAGCCCAAGCTTTTTAATACATACCTTCTCCCCTTATCTGCTGCCCAGTGCTGATGTCCCATGTATGCATTTCCCTTTGAAAAACTAATTTCAGAGTTCCATTAGAGTGGGTGGGAAGGCTCGGGAATAGAGGGAGGCAGGACAACAGGTCCTAAAATATCCTAATTTGATCATTACACGGTGTATACATGTATTGAATCACTACACATGTACCCCATGTAAACATGTATAATTATGTGTCAATTAGAAAAATAAATTTTTCTTTAATGTTAAAAAGATTAATATTTTAAGAATTTGTTTGCTACTTTTTAACCAGTTTAACCTATATACTGCACAGTTATTTTTATAATTTTTTTTTTCTAAAAGGTAAACCCTTTTATTTTGTATTCTTTTGCCACACACTTAACACCATAGAACATTTGTACCTCTCTGTGGGCTTTCCTGTGAGAAAACAAATTTTCTTTATTATTAGTTTTTCTCTCTTCTTTATGAAAATATTTTTTTGAATAGACTGTTATTTTGTATTACCCCAGCTTCCTCATTGGTTGTAATTTTATGTTGTTACTGGTGAATTGCATGGTGCCTTCATAACAATGACTAAAGTATATCTTCTAACACATTATTGAAGAAAGTGAATAGGGTCTCCCACGTGCAGTTCTGGGAATGGTTGGGAAATAACATTTGAGATCTGAATTTAGAGTCGAAGACTTGCTTGAACTGTGGGTTCACAGAAGGCCATTGTGGGTTATGTTTGCACTTGTATGTGTTAACATTTCTCAAATATTCTTTGTATAATCCTAATGACAGTGACATCAAAAAAAAAGAATTATTTAGATCATAAATTTGGGTTCTACTTATTTTTTAAGAATTTGGACCCATCAAGAGGTCCTAATTTCTACATGCTTATTGTATTTCTCTGCACTAAAGGATATAAGGGGTTTTGAGTAAAAATAAAAAACAAGAGTTTTACAGCCTGCCCCAAACTTTGATGGAGGAGTCATCACATCATTAACTGAGCAGCTTTTCTGAATCTCTTCCAAACTCAGTGCAACCCCAGAATTTCTTCTGATTAGCAAATTTTACAGTTCTATTGAAGAGTCAATAAAAATCTTTCTGCAGAATGGCAATGCCCTCCAAACACTGCCATCTGTATTCCTTCCATCTCTCCAAAAAGCTGATTGCTGAAGAGGTTTATTCTTGACATGAGATTGGATCTTTTTTGTTTTCTGCTGTAACTAGAAACCCCATGGAAAAATGGGTTAAGTGAATTTGTGTCTGTTATATGAATTGTCTATGAGCGCCAGATTGGCTGGCCATCTGCCTTCAAGGTGAGACGTATAAAGATAATGACATGAAATTGTGTACTTAATTTGAAAATCAAATGGAAGAAGAATGCGGATGTAAGGGTATGCAGATATCAGATTATAAGCAAGATTTTAGATCACAGAAAAGATCTAGGTATTTATTGAAAACATTTATTATGCCTTCATAGTGCACCATATTTTTGCAACTTGCCTTCTCCTGTAAGCAAATTATAATTGGAGAGCTAGTTTGCTACTGCAGCAGAATTCCTGGGGGCAGCTTTGCGTAGCTTCGGGTCAGATGAGAAGGGGAAGGTGGTATTAATGGGAAGGGTTGGCAATCTGGAAGTGAGCCCACAGGCATGTTCCATGTAGTTTTCTAGCTTGTGCGCCACCAAGAACTATAGAAAGAAATTTAACTATGTTCACTTCCATTCTTAGCCTTCATGAAACAGTAAAATTTCTTTTTTTCAGGACAGCGATGGTGACAAAAGCGATGACAACTTAGTTGTGGATGTGTCCAATGAGGTAATCATTGTTTTTGTCAAAAAGTGTATCTTCAGAATAACTTATATATTTCTATTGTGAGAAAAACCCAGTAGTAAATGTAGGAAATAGAACCACAGTGTCTTTTGCATTTGTATTCATTAAGAACCTAATGGTTGTACGTGGATGGAGCAATAATAGTCTTAACTGACACAAGTTATTATTCTCTTTATTAAAAAAAAAAATAAAAAGTCTGGGCTGAGGATATAGCTCCAACATTGGCCCAGCATTTGCAAGACCCTGGATTTGATACCCAGCACCATTTGTTGCCCTGGTCATTTTGGATTTCTAAGTTGGGTGTCTGGCTCCTCTTTCCAATGACTTCTAGGGAAAGTACTTGGTCACAGGGAGGAATTTGATAATTTTCTTTATGATAACGTTCATGGGTATTCAGCAGACACCTTCTCATTCATTTATTATAATATCATTAGGCATGTCATGCCCTCCCCACTCCAATCAAAAGGACTTCCAGTATTCTCTTATAATTAGAGAATTAGTGTGGAAAAGTTTGTCTGCTGTAAGCTAAAACATGAAAACTTTTGGTTCTACTTATTGAGGACCCTTCTTCTCCACGAGCAAGTCCTGCCCATTCACCTCGGGAAAATGGAATCGACAAAAATCGCCTGCTGAAGAAAGATGCTTCTAGTAGCCCAGCTTCCACTGCCTCCTCGGGAAGTTCTACTTCTTTGAAATCCAAAGAAATGAGCTTGGTATGTAAAGAAAATTGGTAGCCTATTTGGCAGTGCATTTTTCTTTGTGGACCAGAGGACACTAAAAAAATTTGAAAGTCAGGATTTTGCTGTTTGAGGGTTATATCTGTTGTTGTTTTGGTACCAGGGATTGAACCCAGGGGCTCTCAACCACTGAGCCACATCCCCAGCTCTTTTTATTTTGAGACAGGGTCTCACTCACTTGCTTAGGGTCATGCTAAGTTGCTGAGGCTGACCTCCAACTTGTGATCCTCCTTTCTCAGCCTCCTGAGCCCGGCTGAGCGTTATATTTTCAAGTATTAAAAAGCGAAACTCCTTCTCTTGTTTTTATGGAGACAGTGTTTTTACTTTTTCTTCTGCAGTAGTCTCTTATGAATCGTGGTTAGAGACACAAATCTGTGAAATTCACCATTTGGCACATAGTTCAGACCTCTTAGATCTGAGGAAGTCTTGACTTTGTTAAGCTGTGCACTTACTGGGGGAGATTGTCCCATCATGTTGGGGCTTGCTGGGAGCATGCCCGATATTAGAGAGCTCATTAGAACAGTGATGTACTCAAGGAGGCCTAGAAAAAACTGGTGGTGTTGGGGTGCATCAAAGCCCATCTGTGTGGTAGTGTATTCTTTCAACAAATGTTGTAAAGCTTGTCATCTCTTCATTCATAAAGGTCCCTTACCACCCTATTTAATCCTTACACAGTCCCCCAGTTGTTACCCCATGTCACCTACGGGAAGGAAAGCTGATGAATTTGCTGCACCACACAGCCTACCAGGTGCAAGACAGAGTGCTGGGGTCCCTTGCTGGCCCATGATCTTTGCCATGGGGGTCCTGAAAAGTTGAGAGGTAGAAGACACGGTCCTTCCACCCTGTTGTTGTTTTGCCTCCGGTAGTGCTGAGAGCAGGCTGGTGTTAAGTCTCCCGTGCCTGTACTGGTGGGTCCATATGCGTTATGTAGGTAGGTGGGTGGCAAAACCTACCCCCAAAGGTATTCTTCTTAGATGAAGCTTGTTCTGGGGCTTTTGCCTCTGAAATGCTGGTTTGCTTCTCACGTAACTGATGGTCTCGCTGTCTTTCGTCATTAGTCTCAATTCTGCGGCTACCCAAAGGCAGGATTAGAGAAAGGAGCTTCCCTTAGATGTTCCTGTGGCTGGAGCCCACGTTTCCAAGGGACTGGGAGTTATTCTCTGGGTGGTCATCATTTTGACTTGGCAAAGAGCCTGAGTCCACAAGCCCGATGGAAAATTCTTTTCAAAATAAAATCTGCGGAGGAAGAAGTGTGATCATGTTCTCTGTCTCTAGCTCGAGTTTTAATTCTGGCAGGAAGAGGAAAGGTCAACATTTCTCGCTCACAAGTTAATGCTGTCAACATTGTGTGGATTTATGAAAATTGGCTGAGGGAGTAGCTAGAAGGTGCCCAGTGTCCCAGCTGCTGTTGTGATAAATTGTGTAATATGGCTTGGATTAAAAATAATACTCATTTAATTTGTTTAATGATACCAGCATGAAAAAGCCAGCACGCCCGTTCTGAAATCCAGCACGCCGACTCCTCGGAGCGACATGCCAACGCCGGGCACCAGCGCCACTCCAGGACTCCGTCCAGGCCTGGGCAAGCCTCCAGCCATGGAGCCCCTCGTCAACCAAGCGGGTAGAGCATCGCCTCTTATTATGCTGCGTTGTGTTCCTCCCTCTCCCAGCTCAGTAAATTGTCTGTTAATCTAGTGACGTGATTTCCCCATGCATATGAAATGCCCTTGCCACCACCCTCCTTCCTGTCTCTGAAAAAGGCACGGTAAGAAGCAGATGTTTGTCCTTGGGTCTCAGCAGCAGCACCCTGTTTGGTCTCCAACTGTTTACATTCAGCTTTTCTTTTATTTCCAAATAATCCAAATCCTAGGGACTTCAGTCAAGTTTCCGATAATTATTCTGTACATAAGCTTCTGACCAAACTATCATTGTGTGTCTGACTTCGCTAATATTGACCGAAACGTCCAGTTTTGAGGCTAGAGCGAGCTTCTTGCTGACTGTGGTTGGCTGGTTTTCTGTTAGCCCACCCCCCAAGAATCAGTAGAAATCAGGAGGGTTCTCTAGCCCATGAGTAAACTCCTAACTCTCCTCTCTGGGCAAGGAAAAAAGTAACAACCTGAGTCCAACAGAAAGTAAGCACCAGAATATTCCTCCTAAATCCATGCTTTGGTTTACGTGAATCTAGGATTTGGTTTTCATTTGGAATTGGTACCAGGGAATGGAAAATTCGGACTGAAGGAGAAATCTTGGATTTTATCAAGAAAATCTTCTTTTGAGATTAAGTCAGGTAAACACTTAGTGTCTGTGCCTTGGTTTGCTCTCTGAATTGGGTACGATGATGCTGATTAATTCCCCTGGTGTCCCAGCACTGCCACATATACCAATGAGAAAATCTGTGGGTTTTGCTTCTGGGGTCCTTCCTGTCCTGGAGATTAAATTAGCTCTGGGGAGGATTGGATCCAGTGTATAAATTAGAGGTAATCTCCCTGCTGCCCGGGAAGCCTCTTTTCCTCCCTCCCCATGACAAATGACACTAACAGATGACTCTGGAATTGCTGGTCAGGCTTGACTGGAGTGGGCAGTCGAGTGACATGCGGCTTGTGTTTCCTTTCAGCCGCCGGTTTGAGGACGCCCCTGGCAGTGCCTGGCCCGTACCCTGCTCCCTTTGGGATGGTCCCCCACGCCGGCATGAACGGCGAGCTGACCAGCCCCAGCGCCGCTTACGCCAGTTTACACAGCATGTCACCCCAGATGAGCGCTGCCGCTGCGGCTGCCGTGGTGGCCTACGGGCGCTCCCCAATGGTAGGCCACTGCTGGTGGGCTTTGCTTGGGTGGGAAAAGCCACATGCTTCACTGAGTGCTGTCAGCCCCGGGGTACACAGGCCTCCCCAGGCTATGGGGGCAGGAGCAGCCGGCCCCACACACCTCCAACACAAAGACGCCAGTGTTCCCACTGCACCCTTGCCCTCCTCTTGTCAGCCTTCATCAACATGCTGGTTCATTAAGTGAGGCCCAAACGCTTTTTGTTTTACTGTTTTTGTCCATGAAAAAAGGCAGTGTTTAGAAGCTCCTTCAGTGGTCCTGGGGACATCTGGTTTTCTCCCACCAAAGTAGATTTTTTTATTTAAAGGCGATGAAATGACTCTAGTGGCTCACAGAAGCCTTTTCATTCATTTTCTTAAGTTTTTCTTTTTTTTGCTCTCTCTTTCTCTCTCTATTTAAACCTTAGGGGGAAAAAAAAACATTTGAGAAGTCATAGCATTCTCTTTCCATGTCTATATATTCTTTACACCCAATAGCGTGGCTCATATCTTACAAGTGGTTTGTGTATAACAAGTAGAAAGACAGACCGTAAACCTGCGAGGCTGGGCTGTCGGTTTCTTCTTGCCCTACCTTCTGCTGCTCCTATGCAAATGGCCCCGTTTTGACTGAGAAGATAAACAGCTGCATTTGAAGAGTGAAATTGACTGTTGTCACCGATTGCAACAGGAAAGGGTGTATAATATTAGGTATCAAACAGAAGCTCTGTGGCTATTTTAAAATACCGCCGTCACATACCTCTCTCTCCTTTCCCCTCTTGAAAATAACATAACACCCTATGATTGGGGGAGATGTTAAAGTCATTGTTTTTTCCTTCTGTTGTGCTTGTCGAAATGGATGTGCAGTGGAGGGCAAGAGTTCAAAGATAGGCAGCAAAGGGACTAGATGCTGCGGTTAAGGTAGACAGAAATAGGGAATCCATGCATGAACTTAGATCTGAGTGGTGCACAACTGAGGAGTTTTGCCCCCTGGAGACATTTTGATGATCACCACAACTGAGGAGTTTTGCCCCCTGGAGACATTTTGATGATCACAACTGGGGAGACGCTGTTGCCACTTGAAAATAAAGACCTCCCTGCAATGGCCAGGATACCTTTCAACAAGGAAAAGAACTATCTGGCCTGAAGCATCAGCAATGTGAAGGTTATCAGCATTGCTCTCTCTGCACCTGATTAGGGAAAGATCAAGTCTATGGGGAAGGATTTACCATCCGAAGCTGGTTCTCATTGCACAAGTAGATCGCACCCCTGTTCCACCTTCCAAAAGGAAGTGTGTCTTGTGGTGTCTAGAGGTGATTATGTTACTTACATTAGACTTTTTCTTTAAAAAAAAAAAAAAAAATGCTAGCCCCGGTATTGCTCCCACTTATATTGCTCTGGGGATACACTAGTTTCTAATGGAAAGTCAGTGCTGCGAAAGTGCCTACCTTGCATAAATGAGTCTGCCATGCCTTATTTTTATTTGCAGGTTGGTTTTGATCCTCCTCCCCACATGAGAGTACCTACCATCCCTCCGAACCTGGCAGGAATCCCTGGGGGAAAACCGTAAGTACCTCTGTGCCTCGGTTTTGGTTTGCTTCACAGGCGGTTCCCCAGCCACAGTGTCAGCAGACTGGGATTCCAAAGGGAGTACAGGCCTGGGTGTTTCCAAGGAGACTTCTGGTGTCTTTGCCCAAGAAGTGTTAACACTTTCTATAAATAGGCAACTTGTAGGTGTCATGCCTCTGTCTTCTCCCTGTGGGTGAGCTCATACACTTAGTTATTTCTGGAGGGAAGCTGTTGGAGGCGAGGGCAAGGTGGGAGGATAGAGCTGGAGGTGGTTAGCCCTCCTTGCTTGACCTGTCTTCAGAAAGCTGCTCGGCTTTGCCGCTTGGTTGGAAAGTGGCTGCTGGATTTTCACTGGCGCTGTGTGTGGGTAGTAAGTTGTTACAAACTCTTAACCTCAGAGATTTGAAGAGTGTTCTCTCTGTACCCAGCTCAGTGCCTCCTTTTCCTTATTTTGCTGGAACTGAGATATTTGAAGGGTAGGTCCTGTGGGAGGCCAACATCCCAGGTGGAACCCCAGTTACAGTTGCTTTTTGTGTTTTTTTCCCCCAATTACAGTTCTGAGGAGTGATTTACTCTCAGACTTGGACTTACAAAAAGCAAAGGGGCTTTATGGGGAAGCAAGACAGAGGTTAAGTGGCACAAAAGCACTCAGAATTTGGAAAAACTTGGGTATTCTTTCTGGATCACTTTTTTAAAAAATCAGTTGCTTTCTCCATGTTAAATTGTCAGAATGACACAGTAAAAGCAGAACAAGGGGAATCTGCTTCCCAGGTTGGGAAATCACACAAGGATGAATGGACACGGGGGGGGGGGGGTTGTTATTCAAGGCCTGATTTGAAAGAATTTCTGAAATTCTCAAGTTTTATACAAAATGGAGTTGAAATAATGGAGAGGGGAATCAATCTATAAAAGAGGTACTGTGGTCGAGTCTCAGACCACAGGTTGGTCTTTGTCACACACAACCCCCCCCCCTCGTGTCAACGAGGCTGCTTTCTTCATTGTGTCACTTGCATGTCCCAGCAGCACCATTCTCAACTGTCCATTCAGCCTTGTGTGATTTTGTTTGGAGCCTTGATACAAAGAAACCACCAACCTGAGGAAACATAAAATTTCTTGGCCTCTCACCTGCTTTTTAGGGAAGCAGATTCCCCTTGTTCTGCTTTTACTGTGTCATTCTGACAATTTAACAGAGATTTGATTCATGAGGAAACAAGGCTTTGTCTACACTAGGAATTAGTACAGATGTTGAGAATATAAGATGGCCTGGAGGTCCCACCAGGGCAGGGTGGGTGGGAGAGGGGCAGTGTTGCTGAATGCTCACTTAAGTGGTCCGTCTCTTCCGGGACAACACCCATCCACTGCCATGATGTGTGTTTTCTTGGGAATGCTCACTGCTTCCAGCCTGGGAGGCCCTTGGGGGCAATCGTGGGTTCTTTTCCCCTATAATTTACAACATTGTAACTATTGGTATCCGAATGGATTGGTCAGTGGATGAAGGGCAGACTGGTAATGCCATCTTAAGAAGCCATGATAATGTTAACTGGTGAGTCTTTGGGAGAGGATTAGTAAGCAAAAAAGGCCAACATTGGCTAAGCCTTAGAGAAAGCCAGCTTCAAGAGTTAGGGGAGCATGAGGGATTGTCCAGCTGCCAAGACCCTATCTTAAAAGTGACATGAGGGGGCTGGGGTTGTGGCTCAGTGGCAGAGTGCTTGCCTCGCATATGTGAGGCAGTAGGTTCGATTCTCAGCACCACATTAAAAAAATAAACAAAATAAAGTTATTGTGTTCATCTACAACTAAAAATATTTTTAAAAAATGAAGAAGAAGAAAGTGATGAGGGCAGTTGGGGCTGGGAAGCAGAACTGTGAGTTTCAGGGCTGGTTAGAAGGCTGGCATTCAGGGTATGCTCAATTTGGACTCTGTTCCTTATAGAGGTGTGGGGTGGGGGAGGAGAGATTTGATGCAAAAGACAGTGATATGCCAATTAGAGCCAAGTGGTTCGTCCTTGGCTGTGTGTGCACCTTACCTTTCTCAGAGCTGTGTGAATGAAGATTACAGGGTGCCTGTAGACATGAACAGGGACACAGTGGCAAAGTGGTGAGACTCATATATAAAGGTGCTTTTCTTGTCTTGGTCAAAATGACCTTTGGTCTCTGGATCTGTGCCTCCTGTTGTCTCTCAAACAGTCAATGTATTTTTTTAAGATTCTCTTGATATTTGAGGTGAGCCATACTATGTGAGGAAGACGGAATTAATTAATAGCAGAGGGTTAAGTGAATTTCCCCATTGCCAGGATCTGGGCTATACAGTCTTATTGCCAATATTAATCCATTAATTAGTATGGGAGGACTTGCTGTTTTTAATCATCTAGTAAAGTAATGTTGCCTCACAGTATTTCCCAAACCATTTATAGTGACAGCCTGGTATTTTCCCAGCATATCAAAGATTGATAGGTTTGAAACATATAATAAGAAAAAACAGGGGGGAAAGCCACGAAATCCAAGTTGTGTCAACAGTCATAAATGCCTGGCACGTTGCTGTGTGAAGGTCTCTAGATGCTTGCCCTCCATGACTGTGCTCATCCATTACAGGCCGTGGCTAATGTTTGCAGACAAATGTATGGTCTACTTAGAGAAATGGGGACAAACCAATATGCCCAGGGTGGGCTGTATGAACAAGGCGTTAAAGGTTATGTAAATAATTCTCTGGGAAATGCCAGTTCATTAGATGTTTGGGTAGGGCAGCTGGAAGACATGATGGCTGTTCATGGACTCTGTTTATGACCTGAGGGGTCAGGTGTGGTGCATACCCTGGGCATGCTCCTCTGGCATTGGGGCTTGATGATGTAGTCACTAAAAGAGCAGTAAATACTGTAGTTAAACTTATGACTAGTGCTGTGGAGGCAGAGCAGTAGGTGATAGACAAACATGTCAAGAAGTGACCAAAGTTAAGATGGGGAAGCCTTCCTTGGGGTCAGGCACATTCGTGAAGCTGAAGCCTGTGAAGGAAAGAATGGGTCTGGGAGGCCGAGGGCAGGGGCTGCATGCTATGCACGGAGAGAGCTTGAAGGATTCACGTGCAGATGGATGAGTGCCTCCAAGAGTGTTACGGCTGACAGTTCAGTTGAGGCTGGAGGGACCTTCAAGTCTCATTATTATGAATATGCATCTGTGGTTCAAGTCTGCTATGATGGCATTACCACGTGACTGCATGCCTCTGACCTGCGTGCCTCTGTGCATGCCCAGGGACAGGGATCCACTGCTGTCATCCAAAGCAGTGTACTTTCTGTGGCTCTGTGAAAACTCTTTTCACCCTTGAGCAGAATGGGTCTCCCTGGAACACTGACCCATCTGTGTTTGCCTTTCTAACCCTCATACCTTAAATGGACTGCTAATCTGTCCTCCTGCTTTTAGGGAATTGAACCCAGGAGTGTTCTACCACTTAGCCACACCTCCAGTTTTGAGCCTGGCCTTGAACTTTGAATCCTGCTGCCTGAGTTGCTATAGGCATGCACGGGCACCCAGCTTCCATCCTCCTTTCAGATATTTGGAGACCTCTGTTTCACCATGAGGCTTCTCTTCTGGCTGATTTTGCCCATTGCTTCAGCCCTGTTGTGTAGGATGTGATTTCAAGTTCCTGCATCATCTGCCCACTGAATTCTAGACCATCACCTCTCTCCCATTCATGCTTCTACAGATTTTATTTAGACCTTCTCACAGGCAGAAGGGACTCTGGTAGGAGCTCACCGTCTGGGAATGGTGTCTAGGGGAAGAAACATTTCTCATCTGCCTTCTTAAAGTTTCTAACGGGTATAGGAATGAAAATCACATAAGGCAGGTTAAAGCACACAAGTTTTATTAAAATTTTACATGTTTATGGGAATCTGTACAAGAAAAGAAAGAGGTCAAGAGGGAACCAAAGCAGGCAGCTCAGATACCTTGTATATAAAGGAGTGATAAATTTGTGAAGTAATGACAAGAGAAAGGGGTTTGGTCTGGAGGTAGTCAATTGGGGGATAGTGACTGAGACAGAAACTGGAAAAACTAAGGGAAGGTGAGAGTTATGTTGATAGGTTTGTTTGTACACATCCATTTCAACGCCCATTCCCTGACTGGCAATAAGGGACAAAAAGACGTATCATGAGAACTTTTAGGACCTGTTTTTTAATTTTTAATTGTTTTGCTACTGGGAGTTAAACCCAGGGGTGCTTTACTACTGAGCTACATCCTTTGCCCTTTTTGTTTGTTTGTTTTAGTTCTTGATGGACCTTTATTTTATTTTTTTGTATGTGGTACTGAGAATTGAACCTAATGTCTCATGCATACTAGGCAGGCACTCTACCACTAAGCCACTACCCCAGCCCCACCTTTTTATTTTTTGAGACAGGGTTTTTGAGACAAGTTGCTGAGACTGGCCTTGTATTTGCAATACTTCTGTCTCAGCCTCTCAAATAGCTGGTGCACAGATGTCCACCACTATGCCTGGGAGGGACCCATTTTTATGCAGAAGGGGAGGTTAGAAGGTCTTTCCTGTATCTCCCTTTGCTTTCTTGCCTTCAGCTCAAAGTACCATGTCAAAGTGGCATATTTGGGAGTGGCATATTCAGGGGGATGGCATTAATCAAATAATCTCAAAAACTAATATAGAACCGTAGTGTATGTAAGAATCATGGCAGAGGGGCACTGTTGAATGGAAGTGTAAGGTAGTGGGTAGAGGGGCTGATCCCACTGAAGAGGAATTCTCTGCAGAATTGTATCCAGAGCTCCATGCACCTAGTAGGGGCAAGGAGTGAACCTCTGCAGGGAGGCACCAGTTGATGCAAAGGCCCTTTAGCCTCACCCTGCTCCACACTGGCTTCTGGTGTAGAAATGACCTGAGATCTCAGTAGAGCTTCCCAACCACCCTGGTTGTTTTCCATCCCTCATACTCACACCAATGTTTCCCAACGGCTCTTTATTAAGGCATTGTCCCCTTCTCTCTGACATTCAGGCCTAAGCTTCAGCCTTAGATCCTTACTTAATTCATTTATTTTTTACCCAGTCTTAGCCTTTGTTAACACCCCATATGTTTCTCCTAACCACTTTTGTCAGCAAGAACCTGGGTGAGTTTTGTGTTCTCTCTCCTCACCCTAATCAAATCCCTGTTAGTTTATTGATATTAGAAACCACTTATCGGGAGCCAGATATGGTGTCTTTCTCTCGTAATCCCAGTGACTCGGGAGACTGAGGAAGGACGATCACAAGCTCTAGGCCAGCCTGGGCAATTTCAGACCCTGCCTCCAAGTAGAAAATTGAAAATAGGACCAGGGATATAGCTCAGTGATAGAGCACTCCTGGGTTTAAGAAAAGAAAGCACTTATCTGATAGGATTTCTGTTGATCTTATCCCATCCTGTCTTATCAGAGATGCGATCTTGCAGTGATGTCTGGGCTGGACCCAGTGAGCTCCCAAGCTGAAGTGATCTTCCCATTTTAGCTTCTCAAGGAGCTGGGATTTCAGGGGTACCCCACTGCACCTGAGTTAGGTCCCTTTTTTGTGCAGAGATCTT
This sequence comes from Ictidomys tridecemlineatus, assembly GCF_052094955.1. Lineage (NCBI taxonomy): Eukaryota > Metazoa > Chordata > Mammalia > Rodentia > Sciuridae > Ictidomys > Ictidomys tridecemlineatus. The sequence goes on from NC_135480.1 coordinate 131,385,075, forward strand.
TCAATGTTGACTAATAAGTGATGTGACATGTGATGTTCCAGGACCCACTGGTGATATGGCCCCAGCCTGCTTTTCTATCCTCATGTTCTATCTTTTATTTTGTGTTAATCAAATGCCTCTTCTACTAGAAGCACCTTCCCTTCTTATTTATTTTTAAATTTATTTATTTATTTTTGTATTTCTGGGGATTGAACCTAGGGCCTTGCACATATTAGGTAAGCACTCTGCCACTGAGTTTATTTATTGTTTGTTTGTTTATTTATTTATATCCTCCCTTCCCGTCTCACAGTCTTCACTTCCTGTTTGAGTTAGTCAGCTTTCTGTTAATGTAACAAAATGCCTGAGGTAATCTACTTAAAAGGAGGAAAGATTTATTTTAACTGACAATTTGAGAGGTTTTTCGTCCATGATGGGTTGACCCAGTTGCTTTGGCCTATGGTGAGATAGCACATTATGGTGGGGAGTGTGTGGAAGAGTGAAGCTGCTCTCTTCATGCTGTCCAGGAAGCAAAGAGGGACAGGAAGTGGATGGTGGTTTCAATACCTCTCCAGGGCACGCTCTCCTAGTGACCTAACTTACTTCCTCTAGGTCCCATCTCCTAAAGGTTCTGCCAGCTCCTCTTAGCACCACAGTCTGGTGACCAAGCCTTTAGCATATGGGACTTTATCCACACCATAGCACTGTTGGAGTATTTTCAGTCCTTCAAAGACACTTTAGTTGCTTCCTTCTTCATGAAGTGTTTGTGGATGCCTTCCCATCCATGATGTCTCTCTAGTAGCACTTAGTAATTGACGTCTTTAGACACTCACACTTGGACCTTGGGTTATAATCACATGTACATTTTCATCTGCTTTGTCCTGGTAGATTTGAAGTTCCTGAAGTTTCCTTGTCCCCTCGAGCAGAGATACCCAGTTAACAAATGTTAGTTGCATTTAGTTGGTGGTAGGTGAGTCCAGAACGGGGTGAGACTGTGGATTCATTCTTTTTGAAAGAAGACTCATATTTTTTTGCACTTTGGAAATAAGTACTGTTGATTATTATAATAGATCACCCAAACTTTGTTTTTAAACCCTCAAGGCTAGAATTAATTGGTATTGTTCACTCAGCTTAACTTGAATTCATTTTTAGTTTTAGGAAATTTATTCCCCTGAGCTCTGGTGGGGAAATTTGAAAGTTAAGGTAGACTTTTTTTTTTTTTTTTTCCTGACCCGATAGCATTACTTTTTTCCCTCCAGATACCTGGGGGCCAAACTCTCCCAGCCTCGTATACTAGCACCTTGAGGTCAGTAATAACTCAGACTAATAACAGCTTGGCTTCAGATTCTAGGTTAGTTCCAGGTCCCTTCACCCTGTGTTTTAATACCAGACATGTAATTCAGAAATCTTCTACCCACTTGTTTAGTGCTTAAATAAACCTTTAAAATACCTTTTAGGATTTGGAGCCTAAAGGGAAAAGAAAGTCATAACTGCTTTTGGGGTAAAATTGCTTGTTAGGAAAACATGTTTTGCAGCAGTGGCTGGAGACCATCCCTCGGCTTCTAGCCGAGGAGACAGCTCTGTGGCCAGGAGCTTTTCCCCATACCTGCTTTTTTTTCTGTTCCTGATCTTTCTTCTGGTTCCTCTGTTGACCAGTCTCAATTCCACAGCTGTCTTATTTAGTGGACTTGAAAATCCAATTCTCTTTACACTCTGCATGATTATATCAGGGTTCTTTGGAGAAACAAAACCAATGTGATAGCTAAACCGAAATTTATTAGGAGGAATTGGCTCACTTGATGATGGAGACTGAGAAATCTCATGATCTGCTATCTGCAGGCAAGAGGTTCAGAAAAGCCAGCAGTGCGTTTTCACTCCAAGTCTGAAGGCCGAGAACCAGGGGACAATACCCTTACTTTAGAAATTACTTTTTATTCTGTTCAGGCCCTCAGCAGATTGGATGATGCCCAGTGAGGCCCACCTGCATTGAAAGCGTGGGTCTTTTTTACCCTCTACCACCTAGAATGCTGATCTCTTCAAGGAGCACCCTTCTAGACACCTGGAAGTATTTTGCCAACCATCTGGGCCTCTGCTGGTCTGGTCAGACTGACACATAGAATAAAAAGTCTCCCATCTGAATGCTTTGAAGTCCTGTACTTGTAATTATATAATTTTCATCAATTTCTGAAGGAACCAGGTAACCTCAGCTCTCAAAGTCTCCTGGGCCCAGGTCTCTGGACTCTGAGCTCCATAATGAACCACACTGATCATGGTGACTTGCCTGGCCATGTTCCTTGTATGTAGGGTGAGTGCCTCTGTCCTGACAGGCTCCACATTATCCCTCTTGAGGGGTAAATCAGAGTTAGTGTTGCTGTAGACGTCAGGTTCAAGTTGAGGTGCTCCACTTGTAGGTCGGTTGTGCCACCTAGTAGCTACATGGTTGTAAGTGTGTTAGCTTCTCTTGAGCCACTTCTTCCATCTCTAAGTAATGAGGGCCAATAAACTATCTTTTTGTTATAGAAACTAAAGATTGAATATTTATTGCATTTTATAATTCTCTTGAAGTACATTCCAATGTAGCTTCATTTACTCCACACCTTAGCAGACCTGTTCATAGACTGTTTTGTCAGGACACGTTTGTATAGATAGGGAAAATGAGGTCCAAATAAATGAAACTTGGTCCCCACTTTTTTGGGCAGGATACTGGGGCGTGATCACAGAGGCGCTTTTCCACTGAGCTACTTTCCCAGCTCTTTTAAAATTTTTGAGACAGGCTCTCACTAAGTTGCTTAGGGCCTTGCTAAGTTTGCAAGGTTGACCTCAAGCTTACGAACTGTCTCAGCCTTTCAGATTGCTAGGATTTACACGCCTGGTTTCCCCCCATCTTTCTAATGACTAAACCGAGCCGTGCCTCCTTACCTCTTGGACTCTGGTGTCTGAATTGTGCTTCCAATGCTGAGACCCAGAATGGAGCCAGTCCCCAGTGCACTGTGGTTGTCTCTGCCTGGTTTGCTTTGTGAGCATCCAGCATCTACCAGATTTAGCTCTCCTTCAACCATGGCTGCCTCAGTGTCTTATCATGGTTGACATTCTCTCTCCAGGGACTGCCTTATCCCTGGGAAGGTTGATACCAACTCTTAGTCACATTTGGGATGAATGCTAGATATGCCTTGGAAGTTGGCTGGCATGACCCAGATGGTTAGAATACAGTTGCCTACCTTCTCATTTTAGCTTATTTTTCTCACCAGAGCCACCTTTCTTTCATGTCTCAGTATATAAGTGACCAGGTAGCAGTCAGTGACTTGTGGTGTTCTGATTCATTGTTGGAGCACCAGCTGTGTATGTGCTGGTGAAGTCATTCCTGAAGAACTCTGGAATAAGGAGGACAGCAATGTCCAGTTTGATAAATGCTATAGTAGAAATTCATAGGGAAAGCCAGGACCGTGGAGAATAACCACTCTGCCTGGGGAGGTACTGGCAGGAAGAGGGAGGGAGGAAGTGACATGTACCCAGGAGGGAGGTAGTGTTGCTCTAGGCAGGAGGGAACAGTCTGTATACACCTTGGGGAAGTGACATGTGATATTTTATGGGAATGGCCTGCTGTCTCACCTGGCTTGAAGTTTAGGGTCACATCAAGTAAGACTTGTTGACACTAAACTGTAAAGGGCCTCATGAGCTTTAAAAAGCTTGAAGGTCGAGTGGAGGTTTTTGACGTGATCGGATTTTTGAGACTTGTTAATACAGCAAGAAATTTCATATCAGCAGTGCCGAGTCCCCAGGCACCAGGGGCTTGGCCGCAGTCCTCATCTCTTGGGGTCCGTGCCTCTTCATTACTGTTTACTGGACTCTGCCACTGCGCTTCTATCTATTTCTAACAAACTGACAACTCTGTAAACACCTGTTTTCCTTTGGCTGCAGAACACAGCATTGTTTTATGAACAGGAGCCAGTCTGCCCAGGAAAAACAGCCTGCTTCCTCCAGACTCAGTCTTGTTTTCCAGCTCACCACTGCTGCGAGGAATCCCAGAGGGGGCTCCTTCCTTTGAGTCCCTTCACCTGTGCTATGTGCCCAGTAAATGAAAAGTCCCTTGCTCTAAATGAGTTTTTCTTTTGTGTGTGCAGCCGGGGGAAGGCACTGGGAATTGAACCTAGGGGTGCTCTGCCACTGAGTACACTCTCAGCCCCTTTTTGAGACAAGGTCTCAAGTGATTGCCAGGCTGGCTGAGAACTTTGGCTACTCTTGTCTCAGCCTCCTGTGTTGCTGGGATGGCAGGTGTGCACACCGTGCCCAGCCCTTCTTCTTGAGTTCCACCACCAGAGTTCAGAACAAGAAGTGAGCCTGACCTGCTGGTGCTGGGGTCAGGGGGTGGAGCAGGGCCAGACTCAGTTGTGAGGCTGTCTTGGGAGTGGGCTGCTGACCTCGCCAAGGATCCAGGGACTCCATCTTTCTGCCCCACAGCTTGCCACACACCTATCCAAACAACCTCATCTCAAAGTTTTCACATAACTTTGCCAAGTGTCGTCTCTCCTGTGCTCATTTTCTTTAATTTTTTTGATTTTCCTTGTCCCTTCATCTGCTTTCCCGATTCCCACTCTGCATCTTCCTCCCCTTTAGCACCCTGATGCTCACATTTGCCCACTGGCGCACATTTGCCTTGATTCAACACAGCCCACTTTCCTTTTGTTAAAGTCATGGTTTAGTAATGACGCTGCACGTGTCCAGTGCTGTTAAGTGTTTCACAGATGGCATCTCTTTAATCCTTTTAATAACTTTATACTTTACTATAAGGCAACTCTTACATTTTATTATTCCTGTGTTATAGATCAGGAAATGGACACACAGTCTGCAGGCTTTCCAGGTAGTAAATCCACAGTTGGTGCTTTCGGGAACCCAGAGCTCTGCATGTGAGGTCCACTGAATGCCAAAGGCTAGGCTGTCAACTTGGCTGTGGACCTAATCTAATGGCTGACAGGTTAGGGGCCTTTTCTCCGCTTTGTCATGAATAAATAAACGAATCTAAATTTTAAGAATTGAGATACGATGTGTGTATCATGTATGTATAGCTCAGCTGCTTTTAACTAAGGGCTCCCACCCATGGAACCAGCCCTGGATCAGGGATCCTAAAGCCTTCATGTTTCCCTTCACGTCACCAACAGTAACCCCCACCCTGACCTTCAATATCACTGATGACTTTGCTGGTGTCTGAATTTGTGTAAATGCAGTCATTCCATGTGTAGTCTTTTGTGTTTGGACTCATTCTGAATTCAGGTTTGAGGGATATTTATAAATACTATAGTTCACCCTTATCTGTAGTTTTCTTACTCATGGTTTCAGTTACCCATGGTTAAGTGCAGTCTGAAAGTATTAAGCAGAAGTCCAGAAATAAACAATTTACTCTGTGTGTGTGTGTTAGTCCTGGGGATTAAACCCAGAGGTGTTGTACCACTGAGCCACATCCCCAGCCCTTTTTATTTTTTAGTTTTAAAGCAGGGTATCACTAAAAGATTCTGGGCTTGAACTTGGACTCCTTCTGCCTCAGCCTCATGTGTTGCTGGGATTACAGGTGTGCACCTCTGCACCCACTATAATTCACAAGCTTTAAATTGTGTGCATTTCTGAGTAGTGTGATAAAATCTCACACTGTGCTACTCCATCCTGCCTGGAATGTGAATCATCCCCTTGCATGGTGTGTCCACACTGTATATGCTACCTGCCCTATAACAATTGATCTGATAACTGCCGTAGTTATCTGATAACTAACTGCCGTAGTTATCAGATCAATTGTTATAGCACTGCAGTGCTTGTGTTAAGGTAACCTTTATTAGACTTACTAGAGGACCCAAGGCACAAGAGTAGCAATGCTGGCAATTCAGATATACTAAAGAAAAGCTGTGAAGTGTTTCCTCTATGTGGAAAGGCAAAAAGTAAAAAATCTTGAGAAAGATCACATTCTCATAACGTATATCGGCATGCATTGCTATAATCATTTGATTTTATTATTAATTTTATTAATCCCAATATGCCTCTTTTGAATATTAAACTTTACCATAGGTATGTATGTACAGGTGAAAAAAGCACAGTAAGTATATAGAGTTCTGTGCTCTCTGATTTCAGGCATCCTCCAGGGGTTTGGAAATGTACCCTCCTCTTACCCCTATCTCTTTATAGATTCCCTTCCTTGATTGTTTTTACTTTTTATAATTCATCAACCAATAGAGAAGTTTCCTTTTCAGACTTCTTTAGCATTGTCATAATGTGCCATTAATATGGTCTCTGAGGAGGTTCCTGTTATTTTTGTAGGTGAATAAGTGATGCCTACATCTGATTCACCCCACTTCTTTTCCTTCCGCTGGATTTCTCCTTGAGACCATCAGCCCTTTGCTTTGTTCTGGTTTGTTCATTCGATGCGGCTCCCCAGCACAGCGGGTGCTGCCTGCTTCCTCAGAGGCCCCCCTTGACTGATGTATTAACATCCATATGGGTTTCCCCTGGGACAGACAAATGTTCACAGCTTCTGGCAGCAGTTCGCTGCACTGTGAATCAATTTTAAATTGCCTCAGTATGATGATCGCAGACCTCCTGTGCAGTTTAAAGAAGAGGACACCTGGGAGAGAAGTGGGTGTCTTCCAAAGACCAGCATACAGATCTCCCGTCTGTACTTCGTGCATCTATTTTAATCTGGAACATTCAATTCTATAATAAGCAGGGTTCCAGTTGAAGTAAGATAAAATTTTCTTCCCCTGAAAATCTGGGATTACTGAAGGGGCATCTGATGGGAAGTTGGTGCCCACCTTAACTGATGGTGCACAGAAAGCAGGACCTACCTCCACCTGTGCCATTGCTGTCATAGCAAGGGGACTTTCAGAAGAAGCTCCTTTCTCCTCCTTAGCTATATATACAACCCAGTTGTTTTATTTTGTAGAATCTCACTTGTCATTTCTTCAGCATCACCTAGAAAGTTTGTCACTTTTGTACCCTGGTCATGGTGCCTGATATCTGGTCATAGAGCTAGCCACTGGACTTCACTCTTCTAGAGCTATCGGGAGTCCAAAATTCTTGTAGGAATAGGATTGATATAATTCCCATACTAAGTGTAATAGCTACCCATTCATTTAACTGTAATATTCATATATTGAAATGTCATGTGAACTTTGTATATTGCTAAGACAATCAAAGAATCCTGCTGGATAAAAACATGAGATTTAGCCTGCCATGGTGGTGCACGCCTATAATCCTAGCAACTCTGGAGGCTGAGGCAGAAGAATAGCAAGTTTGAGAGCAGCCTGGGTAACCTAGTGAGACCCCGTCTCAAAGTAAAAGGGCTGGATATGTAACTCAATGGCAGAGTGCTTGAGTAGTACACATGACACCCTGAGTTCAATGCACAGTACAAAAAAAAAAAAGGATGTAATGATTCAGTGATTCAGGCTTTGAGGTATATTGTTTTATATGCATAATTATTTCTCAGAATATTATACATGGTTTCCATGATATGTGCTAATTTTTCAAACCAAGAGTGAGTTATTGGAACCAGTTTTCCAGGAGATAACAGATATAAAAGATTGTGTTTTTTGAAGAATATTAAAGTCCATGTATGTGATATTTTGCTTTTATAAAGGGAATATAATAGCCTGCATTTTATTTCCAAGGAAAAGTATGTGGGTTTAAAGCTTAGGCAAGTGGAGACTTGATATTTTATATATCAATTTTCAATTTTGTACCTGCTAATTTATAGGACAGAATTTGAGTTAGTATTAAAATGAAAATTTTAATGAGTGTAATGTATTCCACTATTGTCATGTATTTAATAAATAAATAAATAATGAAAATTTAAGCTCTGCATTAATACTCATGTTTACATATATAAAGGTGTCAATGACAAGTTCCAGAAAGGACCTAGGCCTAACCAGTGGGGTTGTGAGAAGGAGGAGATTGTACATACTCCATTTAGTGTTTATTGTTTGAACTTCTAGCTGTCCTGGTAATGCGTCAGATAAGACAAGGAAAGTTGTAATGTTCACCTGGGGTATGCAGAATTCTATCCATTGGGAGGTGGAGTTAAAACACTTCTTTTTTCTACCATCCTCTCTCCTGTTTTTGTGCATGTTTTATAATGTCCATAATATTTTCTTTTCTTGGAGCTTAAATAATAATTTAACTCTTGGCATGGAAATAGAAATGTGCAACTAGGATTCAGTTCATTTGTTTGTAATGGGGGAAAAAACAACCTTGTAGCTTAAGTAATATAGAAATTATTTCTTTCTCTTTCCTGTAAAAGACACTACCAGCAGTCCAAGGCAGGTATCAGAGCCCCATGGTTTAACAGGGTCTCTGCATCTATCTTTCTGTTCTCCCTCCCTTAGCAGTTAATTTCCATCTTCAAAGAGACCTTGTGGTCCCAAAAGGCTGCAGGAACTCCAGTCATCTTGCTTGTAGTTCAGGCAATGGGAAGGAACAAGAGAAGAGACCAACTCCCTTAAAAGTGAAGGTTTCATTTGTTGCTGTTGCTCTCTTTACTTCTTTTTTCTTTACTTTTAAAAAATTGATAAACTTTGGTTTTTAGAATAGTAATTTTAGGTTCACAGCAAAATTGAGCAGAAAGCACAGAGTTCCTTTATGGCCTTCTCTCACCTGTATTTCAAATGAAAAACTCAGGTGAAATGACACCCAGCAGCTTCTGCCCACACCTCATTGGTCCAGATATGGGCACTACCTGGCCAGAGCAGAGCTGGGAAGAACAGTCTTAGCTGGGAGCTCTGCTGCCTGAGGCTAAACGGGTTAGTGATGAAGGTGGGCAAGGGAGATTGTTAAATAGGAAACCTAAAATCTCTATCGCACATAAGTCTTTAAAACAAACGAAACAAAAGTCTTACTGGGAGCAGTGGCATGTGCCATGATCCCACTGAGCCCAGCAGTTTAGAGACCAGCCTGGGTAACATAGCAAGACCCACTTTAAAAAAATTATTTAAGTAAATCTCTCGTCACAGAGCCACTTGATGTAAGAGAATCTCTTTTTGGTTATTTAGAAATAGTTTGAGCCTCAGCTTTAAATGAGTGTGTTTTAAAAGTTGTTTTGTTGTTGTTGTTGTTCATTAGCATTGAAATACACGACTTTACTGTGTAGTTATGAGTTCTTAAGGGCTTCGTTTTAAACCCTGAAAATGATCATTTTAAATCATACTAAGAAATCATACAATTATATGAGATACATGGGAGGGGATGTTTTATGCTAATTTGGAAGCACATTGTTTTATAATGTAATTTGACAGAATGCTTTATAGAATGGGTAAACACAGTTTTTTAGTCTTCAATTTTTTTTTTTTTAAATAGAGTTCAAGAGAAATTTCTTTTGGCACGTCCTAGATTCCAGCTATCATTTATTTTAGATGTGTTCCATCAGTAAGGGCTTCAACTGGAATTGATTTCAAAAGGGGAACCATCCCAAGGGAAGCTTTGCTGTTTGTTGCCTTCCTTCTAGAGCAGAGCCGGGGTCATGACTGATTCCTTCACGCTCAGTGTGTTTTCTCTCTTCTCTCCAATTCTCCCCTCTCCAAAAGTGCCTACTCCTTCCACGTCACTGCAGATGGTCAGATGCAGCCTGTGCCCTTTCCTCCCGATGCCCTTATTGGACCTGGAATCCCCCGACACGCTCGCCAGATCAACACACTTAACCATGGTGAGGTGGTGTGTGCAGTGACCATCAGCAACCCCACGAGGCACGTGTACACCGGCGGCAAGGGCTGTGTCAAGGTCTGGGACATCAGCCACCCTGGCAACAAGAGCCCTGTCTCTCAGCTTGACTGTCTGGTGAGTGAGCAGGAACTGGTGCACAAGGGTAATTTCTCCCCCGAGACTCAATAAGGAAATCGCTGTCCAGGCCTGGGTTTTATTCCCATTAGGAGGAAATGGAAGCCCCTTCTGTTTCCTGTGTTAGCTGCATAACCCCCCACCCCTCCCTTAAAAGTGAAGGTTTCATTTGTTGCTGTTGCTGTGGTTAGAGCCCAGTGTTGATGGATTTCTTTTTTAAAATATTTTACAGTGGTTTGCAGAAAGCTGTCCTTGTGTAGCTGTGTATTATAAAGGGGGGGTTTTCCAGTGAGTGCAAGAAAACACAGTGAGGCCTGGACTCTGATCCCTGCAATCCATTCCACTTTTAATTTCCCTACAGCCTTCAAATAAATATTGAATAGTAAACATTGGATAATGTGGCATGAAAGCCATTCTGAACAGGGTCTGTGTTGTTAGGGAGAGCTGGAGAGCTGGTTTGGTTTCACTCCCTTAAGTTCGGGAAAGGGCTGAGGGAGACACTGCAGGGGATCAGGGTGTCAGTCAAACAGGAGCAATAGGAACATTTTTACAGGGCACATAAGCCAGCGTCTGAGGATGCCAGTTTGCATTTTTCTGGGACATAGACACTCTAGGACATATTCTGGTCTCTAAAGTGTCACCCTAGGATTTACAGACCTTATTTTTATACCATTGCCCTTACGCACACTGTCAACTAGGCTGCCCTGCTTTGCCCATCCAGGATGATGTCAACCTGCCTTCCACCATCTCAGATGGCTCAGTTTACCCACTCCCTACCTGACTGGAAGAGTGTAAGCATTCCAGAGCCAGTGTTTCCAAAAAGCAGAGTGGCAGTGTTTTGGAGATACACAGACTTGGGGTAGTTATTACTGTATTTTTTAAATCAAACAATGTAAAAATATCTCCTGTGGAGGGAGGAGGAGTGGGAACATTTAGGTTAATTTCAGGGCATGAAATTGACCAAATGATGTCACATGCGTGTACATATATATCGCACTGAATTCCACTAGTATGTGTAATTATAATATAACAAGAAAATTTTTAAGACAAAGACCTCCTTTAATGAAACTTACACTTCAACATACTCTGTAGTAGTAGGAGTTATTCTCTTTTAAAGTTGGTGCTTAAAGTTTCTCTGATCTTTGAAAGACAGACCACTTTTAAGCATATCCATTGGGATTCGAGTTGGAGGGACAGCACATCCATTGAGGTTCTAGAGGTGGGTCATATTAGGCCCTTTTTTATACATGTTGGGTTGATGACATGATGCCTTCTTGGACTGATTTCCTGGGCTTTTGGATTGAGGGGCTCACACATGGATAGCAAGCTATGTTACAATCAGAGAAAGCAGCTGTTACATTTTTAAGATCCTCTGACTAAGAAAGATATAGTTAAGAATAATGGAAACCAGAACATGCACAGTGTGTCTGCATTTTTTTCTCCAAACAGAGGGGAAGAGGTAAATGATTGATTGACCCGATTCAAAAGTGGTTTCTGGGTGTAGCAGTGCATGTAGACCTGCCTTACCACCTGGTTACTTTCAGGGCTTTCTGAGGCAGGGAGTCAGGAACAGTGATCTGACATCACACATGACTGGGCAAGCCTATGAATTTGTTTGGAAGGGGACAGTGGCAGTTGGGCCCTTATATTTACTATAGAAATGGGAGTCTGTGAAATGCCACTCTGAAGTCAAAACCCATGATAGCAGTTAGTGAACGAACGCGGCACTGTTATTGCCTGGTAATGCATCATAGCAATTGAATTATGTTTATTTCACAGAATAGAGATAATTATATCCGTTCGTGTAAATTGCTCCCTGATGGCTGCACTCTCATTGTGGGAGGGGAAGCCAGCACTCTTTCCATTTGGGACCTGGCTGCTCCAACCCCTCGCATCAAGGCAGAGTTGACATCCTCGGCCCCTGCCTGCTATGCCCTGGCCATCAGCCCTGACTCCAAGGTCTGCTTCTCATGCTGCAGTGATGGCAACATCGCCGTGTGGGACCTACACAACCAGACACTTGTGAGGTGAGCACCAGCGGTTTCCTCAGGGAGGAGTGGATGGCCTCAGGAGAAGGCCCCTCTGCGCCTCTGCTTCTCTGGCTGCCCCCAGGCAGCAGTCCATCTGTGAAGAGCCTACTGTGTGCCAGGTGTGAAGCTAGGTGCTCCGGGGAACTTTGGGTCCTGGTGCTGTGCTGGACGATGACCAGGACTTCATCCCTTTTTTGTTCCTATTCTTCAGTGGGCATACAGAAGCCAAGTTTAGCTTTTGCCAAGGGGTGGTATAATAGCATAACATGAATTACATAGAAGCATGAAGGGCTCTCAATTCTAGATGTTTCTGGCCTTGTCTAGAACCTTGTTTATGCAAACAGAAGTCAACTGATAAGATAACCAAAAACAAAAAAAAAGTCAACAAAAAGACATCAGAGAGGAAAAAAGGAGAGTCCATGAATTGAATCCACAAAATGGTTTTAAAATATCCATGTTTCTCAATAAGTAAATAAAAGACTCGTTTAGGGGTCGTTCCACTCAGGAGTGAACAGGGCTCTGCTTGCTTCCTGGAATCTGCCCTCCTCACCCTGGCAACTGCTGTGGCTCGGCTGCCCTGGCTGGGGCTCACATAGAAGCATTACGGGAAAGTCTTCTAAAAGTAAAGCACTAACAAAACATCAATGGTAGAAATCCGGGTGTGCTTGGCTTTTTGCCACATTTTATCTGTGCTCAGAAACCATCTTGTTCATGCTGTGGTTTGAGGCCTGTGGCTCATTAGGCTGGCCCCCTCTAATGCTTTTGGTTGTGTGTGTGCACAGAAAAGGGATGACCCAGAGACATCATCGAAGCAGCACACTCTTTCTTTAAACCTTCTTGTAGAAACCCAGTGTCACCAAGCCCAGCTTTGTCTCTGCATGCTAATGACATTTGTGACATAGTGCAGAGTGAGCAAAATGGACTTGTGGAGCTGGAGCCCAAAGCCCCTTTTAGCCTAGCTACAGTTACTTGGTTTAAATTTTTTTTTCCTTCCTCCTTTTCTCCCTCCCTCCCAAATTCAAATTATAAGCACTTTTCAGATATTAGCCCATTTAGTTCTCATAACATCTGCACTGCTATTCTCCACATTTTGTAGATGAAAAACCTGATGTACAGAGTTATTTGTCATGGGTCACACAGTCAGATATGGAAGAGCTGAAATTGGAGCCCAGACATCCTGCTCTCCTGTCTGTGCCCAGAACCCCTGCTCTGTGCTGGCTCTCTTGAAGTCAGTGCCTATTAGATGTAAGAGGGTAGGGCTCGACACATCTCTTTCTCAATTTAGACTGACTGCATGTGACTGCTGTGTGTGACAGGGCAATGAAGAATCTTTGTGCGCCTGTGACCCTGCACGTTCTGCCTTTTGGTCTGGTAGCTTGGGAGTAATGTGGAGATATTCTCTTGGAGGGTGGTAGGATGGAGGAACATCCATTGGGGGCTGTGAGTTGATAGAGAGTGATATTTAGGGTGAAGGATTAAACATTTGCTGAGTTGAAGAGATGAAAAGAAGTCAGACTGGAGGGAAGAGGGAATCCCTGAATTGCCAAAACAGTTTGAAGGAAAGAAACACAGGCAAGGCAGTGCCTGGGGGACTTGGAGGGGGGACTTGGAGGAGTACTGGCTTGGTTGGGATGCTGTGCCTGGCTACAGTGGGGGAAAGATTTGGGGCATGTGGGAAAAGAGGTCCTGGGACAAGTGTAGACATTCAGAATAGCTTATAGAGGGTAAATTTTTTGAAATAATGGTTCTCGTCTTGGCTCAGGGCAACAGTGGTAATTTTTCCTTCCCTTATACTCTTTCAAATTCCAAGCTCATCTTAAAAGTTTGGACCTCTGAGTGGGTGCAGTAGCATACACCTGTAATCCCAGCAATTTGAGAAGCGGAGGCAAGAAGATTGCAAGTTCAAGGTCAGCCACAGCTACTTAGTGAGGCCCTATCTCAAAATAAAAAGGACTGGGGATGTAGCTCACTGGTAGAATGCTCCTGGATTCAATACTCAGTACCGCACCCCCCCCCCGCCCACCCCATCCCCCCAAAAAAAGAATTTGTAGCTCGGTGGGAATAATTAGGTTTGCATCCTAGAGGAAGAAAAGGCATGGAAACCTTCTGAATGTCAGAATTCCCAAGCACTTCTTTGTCAGGTCTTGCCAGGTTCTGAAGGTGGATCGTGATCTGTCCTGGCCACTTCTGCCAACTCCCTCTCAGCATGCAGAACCAAGTCCCTGATAGTCACCATCATGGACCACCAGCCTTGGTGACCTCCCCATAGCAGGTCCCACCTGTTGCCTTGTATGCCACTTGTGCTCAGCAAATCCCTTTCCTAGTTGGTTTTGGTGGTGCTTTTTGAATGCTGTATGAGATTTTCCTGTCATGAAAAACCTTGTGCTCAGCTTGAAGACAAGGTCTTGCCAAAGTGTCCACCAATCTGCCTCCGTAATTATTTTGGTCTCTGCCCTGTGCCTCCGCGGTCAGGACGCCAGCATGACCCTTTGTCTCTGGGAGTCCAGATTTCCTAACACAGGGCTCTTTTTAATTCAGAAAGCAAGGTTGAGCAAACAGGTGATCTCATGGTTTGCTGGGAGGAAGGGCATTGCCATGTTTATTTGCTCATTGAATGAGAATACTTCTATCCCAGTGCTTACAAGGTAGCCACTTTCCTGGATTCAAGTTTCACCACTGAAGTACAGTACCTTAATCTTTCCTTAAGGCATACACTTGAGATTTTGTGTGTTTGTCCTTTGTTTTCTTTTAACACTTAAACACTTTCCAGAGCTGGGAGGAGTTTTCTCTTCTAGACAGACTTCATCAAAGAAGCCATAGTAGCATATTTGACTTCTGGGTAGCAACCTCCAATGGCAGTGCATTTGTTTAGCCCTTGGATTGTGAAAAAAGAAAATAAAATCTGCAGGTGCTGTTTCCTTTCCTCCTCAGGGGAAGGTTAGTTTGATCTTACACATTAGCAGACACTGACGAGATGACATACAGAGAGTCCAAAACTAACAACACAACAGTGTTTACCTTGAGCTCTGGCAGGAAATCATTATTCAATCTGGTTTGTTTTATCAGGCAATTCCAGGGCCACACAGACGGAGCCAGCTGTATTGATATATCTAACGATGGCACCAAGCTCTGGACGGGCGGTTTGGACAACACAGTCAGGTCCTGGGACCTGCGCGAGGGGCGGCAGCTGCAGCAGCATGACTTCACCTCACAGGTGACGACTGGCTTTCGCTTGCCCTGGAATCTCTGAGGTGGCCTGTGTGGGACATCCTTCCCACCCCAGGATGATGGCAGTAGGACAAACAGATCGGGGTTAAATCTGAGAGAACTGATTCAAATAAACAAACAAAAACCCCCTGGAACTCCTCAAGTGGCTTCTAAAATCCTGTGGAACTGCTTTATTTCCAGATGTGTTTGTTTAGGGAATTCATACAGTGAAGACTATATCCAGCTCTGCTGGTGTGTGTGTGTGCTTCCTATTCTTACCATCTAATGTGGAGTGAGAGATGATTATTTGGTTCTCATTTAAATAGAGCTGGAAGAATATTCAGGGTAGGGAAAGTCACAACAGCTCTGAAAGTTCATTCATTTGCCCTGCATCAAGGAGCCTTAAAAAGTGTAGTAGGCCAGGCACAGTGGCACATGCCTGTAATTCCGCCAACTCAGGAACCTGAGGAAGGAGAATCTCAAGTTCAAGGCCAGCTGGCAACTTAGTAAAACCTTGTCCTCGAATAAAAAAGGCTGGAGAGATGTAGCTGAGTGGTTAAGTGCCCACTGGTTCAATCCCCAGTACTTTATAAAAAAAAAAAAAAATTGCAGCATTATCTCAGTGGATGCCCATCTTATTACTTATCCTATGAAAACTGGACTCATGGCCAGCTAGATTTATAGAGTTTTGAAATAATATAAAAATGGCAACTTTGTGGATTGTGGAAAGTAGTTTTTTGAGTGTCTGGCTTTAGAATTGTTTTGGGTTAAGAGTGTGCTTGCCATTTTAAGTGCTTTCTGCTGGTAGAATTGTTCTTTTGATCATTACTTGGCACTTTCAGACCCTTTTTTGGCATTAAAATAATGCAGCCCAGAAAAATAGGACTCCTAACACATTTTATGTTTCTATTAACATTTTGTTGATTTTTTTTTCATACTCTTCCCTATGGTACCCTTTCCTTATATCCTAATAAGTAGGATATTATTTTTGGCTTCTCCTTTTTTAAAAAAAGATTATGGAAATTTTCAAATTTATACAAATATATAAAGTGTTCAAATGTATCTGAAAATACAGAGTACTGTTTGTTTATGCTTATCCTTCAGCTTTGGTGGTTATCATTTCATGGCCAGTCTTGTCACTCTGTCATCCTCACCCCAAGCACAGTAAATTCTAGATGTCATTTTATCCCTGAGTATTTCCGTCAGTGACTCTAAAAAGATAAGGATGGCTTTAAAACACACAAACAGATGCCACTATTATTAAGAATAATTCCTTAATTTCATCACGTATGAGGGAAGTGTTCAAAGTTTTCCAGCTGTTCCATGAAAGTTTTTGACACTTGGTTTGTCTGGGCTGGGTCTCTTGTCCTTGTCCACTTTCCCACAGTCTGGATTTGGCTGATCCCCTCTAGTCCTTACTCCTGCTCCCCCCACCCGCCTTTCTGATTGCCTTTTCACTTCCTAAGTTTATTGAGCAAAATAATCAGTGACCCTGTTCTGCTTCTTACAGATCTTCTCCCTGGGATACTGCCCAACTGGGGAGTGGCTAGCTGTGGGCATGGAGAGCAGCAACGTGGAAGTGCTGCATGTGAACAAGCCTGACAAGTACCAGCTGCATCTCCACGAGAGCTGTGTGCTGTCCCTCAAATTTGCTTATTGTGGTGAGTTCCACTGAAAGGAAACTGGAGGTCATTGATGGCCTAAATGGAAAATACTTCTAAAAAAAATCTGGTTAGAGATCCTATCTGGAAAAAATGTTGTTCTCCGAGCAGCTGGATGCAATAATTCTATTGTTTTAATATGTTCCTCCAAGCATGGTAATGTCTGTTTCAGTCTGTTTTGCTAATTTGAGAAAAGTCAGCAGGAGATGAAATTGCCTAATACAAGGTTTGGACACATACTTGTTTTGAGTGGGGGTGTGGGGCAATTGTTACCACTCTGCATGCAGAAGGGCAGGCAGGAATCTTTAGAAGAATCGGTCAGGAACAGTGGAAGTCATTGTGAACTGGCCAAGATGAGGAACCCAGGGTTAAAAAAGGGGGGATTTTTAGCTATACCTTCATTCTTCCATGTTACAGCTAGGAGAAAAGTTCATGTGGAGACTGTACTTGTGCTCTGGGTGGATAGGTGAAAGGATAAAGGGATTAGTTAGCTGACATTCATTGAGCACAATCTATATGCTATATAACATGATTGGCATTTTACAAAAGTTCAACATTTGGGGCAGGGTGTTAGGCAGTATTGGGAGTTGAACCCAGGGTCTCATGACTGCTGAGACTCATACCCAGATCTGGTTTTTTTTTTCTTTGGAAAGAGAGAGAGAGAAAAATTTAATATTTATTTTTTTGTTTTAAGCAGACACAACATCTTTGTTTGTATGTGGTGCTGAGGATCAAACCTGGGCCGCACGCATGCCAGGCGAGAGCGCTACCGCTTGAGGCACATCCCCAGCCCCCAGATCTGTTTTATTTTAAATTTTGAGACAGGGTTTTGCTGAGTTGCTTGGGGCCTTATTGAGTGGTTGAGGCTGGTCTTGAATTTGCAATCTCCTGCCTCGGCCTTCCAGGTCACTAGGATTATAGAAGTGTGCCACTGTGCCCTATTAAATTCAATATTTAATTCTTTGCAATCCCATTTATTCATGAGGAGACTGTCCAAAGTGAAACAACTTCACTGATTCAATATTTGAGGGGCTACTATGTGTTGAATATGGTCGTACAAGTCGTGTCCAGTGACTAATGAGGTTGTCACCCCTCTTCTACTGGGATCATACAGATAATTCACTGGGGAGCCCAGATTTAAAACCTCTTCTCAGGTCATAGACCAATTCTTTGGATATGATTATTCATGCAATAGCAGTGCTCTGTTTGATTAAGTTCAAGGTGCCAACACTATTATAGGAATTTTAATTTTGTTAAAAACTACGTGTTTTTTTGTTAATTCTAGGTAAGTGGTTTGTGAGTACTGGAAAAGATAACCTCCTCAATGCTTGGCGAACCCCCTATGGAGCCAGTATATTCCAGGTATGTAAAAACTCCTTACCTAGTAGAATGGCAATTCGACAACAGCGTCACCTGTGAAACCAGAAGTGAAGGAACCATGGGGGGAGCAGGGCCCCTTTGTACCCAAGTTCCACATTAAACACTTGCCCATTGTTTTCTCTTCCAGTCCAAAGAGTCCTCGTCAGTGCTCAGCTGTGACATCTCTGTGGATGATAAATACATAGTCACTGGCTCAGGGGATAAGAAGGCCACAGTCTATGAAGTCATCTATTGAAAACATGTGATTTAACGTTTATAGTTGAATTGGGCCAAAATGTTTTGAATTTGTAGAAATAGAAAAGTTGTAACTTTAAAACACACACACACACACACACACACACACACACCTGTTTCCAAACCTTGACACAAAACTACTTTGAGTCTACAAAGAGGAGGCAACGACTCCGTCAACAGAAGGTCGCCTACCTAGACCAAATGGAGCACCGCGACCACCTGGACAGAGGGGCCAAGGGGCGTAGGACTGAGGAACGGAATCTGCCAACCTGAGCTGCAGCCGGTTCTCGTCTCGCTGGAGGATCTGTCGCCCACACCTGGCCTGAGAGAGATTTCCTTCCTGTCCTTGCACTTCACCTTGCGTTCCGTCCTTTGTAGAGCAGTGGTGTCTCCAATGAACTTGTTTCCTGGTTTTGCATCTTGTGAAATGTTTTTTTGTATTTTTGTTGAAGGTTAAACATTTGTATAAATTGTAAATATATTTGGTTTAATACAGTAAAGCCTTTAGTACCAATAAGTGGTTCTCCTTCTCCTTATTTACTGTTGTTAATCAAAGCTTTGGGATCATCCACGTGGGTTTGATAAGTAGAGTCCATACATTTGTAGCAGAAGTTTGAAAATGTGTTTCTTTCTTCGTGCGTTTGGTTGTGGACTCCTGCTCGTGAAAACAGAACCCATCAAACGCCTCTGACTTTCTGGAAACTCGAGTAAGAATCGCGAGCAACTGAAGGTATATTAATGGCAGTTTAATTTAGGAAACTATAGTTGCTTACTCTTCAAGAGTCTTTTTTGTTTGTTGTTATGAAACTCTTGTGCTTCAAGGTCACAAGTTAAGGTCTACTTTTTCCTGGTGATTCATTGGACGGCAGAATATCTCTTTTCTCTGGAAAGTTCCATCTTTTCAAATCTCTATTTTATGTCTTCATAAGCTTCACATTTCAAAAAATGTTAGGTGACTTGGGTTTCATATTATAATTTATGCTGCTCAGAGAGCTCATTTCCCCATAAGAGAAAGGTGGAAAGCTGACCTGCTTCAACTTCATTAATACTTATTTAATCTATTATATAATTTACTTAATCCAGCCATATCTAGCACTCAGCCCCACTCTCTCATTAAGGCTATCCTTGCATTTCCAGCCATTGCAATCTGTCATTATTCTTTGGTCTTTATCTTTGTGGACGAGGTTTTACTAATTTGATTAGATGAAATCTGTAACCATAGGCTTTTCATAAGTTGCCAAGCATGTTTCCCCCTGGAAAGGCTACATGACTTATTCTTCATGTACCTGTTATTTACTGCTGTATTTTAGAAAAGAATGGCTAATAATTTTCAGCCAATTTTCCTAGCTATTTAAAAATAGCACCTAAGGAATTTTTAATGTTCTTATTTTCTTATGATGCAGCAAGTTGTTGGCAGTTTGTCTTAATATTTTTCGTTTGTCATTAAGGCCTTTTTTATATTTAAAAATGTTACTTTGTTTGCTTTTTGCCAAAAGAAATATTTATGTACAAAGTGTATTAAATATTTTCACTTTTCACTAAGTGAATGGCAAACCCCTAATTACTAAAGCTGATTTCTCTCTCACCCCTTCCTTGTGTAATGAAGTCGATTTTTATGCTCCAGATTTGGGTGGCTTATTAATGTAGCATTGACTTTTTCTGTTCTCTCTTCCACCTGCCTTCTGGTTTTCTCTAATTGTAAGTTAAAGTTTCAGTTGCCTTGACAGAGGGCTAACAAACTCTAAATGACTAAAGGCCACAAGGATTTGTTTCTCTCCCATCTAAAACCCAGGGACTCAAGGCAACAATGTGGCTGTGTGATCGCAGCAGTGGAGACGAAACAGATGTCTAGGGAAAGGATTTATTTCATTGCTTCCATTTGCCAGTCCACTGGCAGAGATGAAGTCCCAGGGCAGATTGCCAAAAGGTAGACTGAGAAGTGTTGGTTCCTTGTTGTGTAACCACAGCCCGCCGAGAAGGGGAGGCACATTGAAAATGTTTCCGGGTAAAGAAATGGTCTTGTTTTTGTTGGGGGTGGGGGCATTCTTTATTTCCTTCATGCTTTATATACAGTTTTCTAGCCTCAGGTATTCTTTTTCTAATAGGGTTTTTCTGAGAATCTTAATTCATACTTTTTTTTTTTTTTTCTGGTACTGAGGATTGAACCCAGGGGTTCATGAACTACACCGCTGCACCTTTTTATTATTTATTTTGAGACAAGGTCTCACTGAGTTGCTCATGCTGACCTCAAACTCGATCCTCCTGTCTCAGCCTCCTGATTTGCTGTAATTATAGGCATACGCTACTGTGCCTGACTTCATAGATTGTCTTCATTCTAATGAAACCACTTCCATTTGACTTTGGATGGGAGACTGGCTTGATGGCAGCAGTCTTGTATGAGGTATTCTAATGCAAGCTAGACCCATTGTTCATGGAATTTAGAATATTGGAAAATGGGCCAGACACTTGTTTCTTACTTAGTGAAAATGATAAAAAAAAAAATTGTGCCTGCTTTTCAGGGTCTTGGGGGTCAGAAGTGGGCATGTGAGCAGGAACATGGGTAGTGGTTGTCTTGCTATTGGAGGGCACGAGTGGGAAGATTTTTTTCCTGAGCTGTGGCGTGAGCAGTTGCCTCTCCTCTCCCTCTGAAGGTTGGGATCATGTGATTGTTGAGAACCCATGTGCCAGATGTTCTAGTACCCTTGGTCTTGAACATGGAGTACAAAGTAGGAGTCAGCAATTCTGAGTCAGTGGGACACTGGTCATTCTGTGTGTCAAGGACTATGCTGCTAGGCAGTTTTACATATAAAAATCTCAGGAAATGGTATTATTGTCCCTAAAAACTAACCAAATCTCAGGGAAGCAATGTCCCCATAGGCTCAAAGGACATAGAATTAAGTTCTGGTTTTACTGTGGGCTCTGTGTTCTTTTACATGTTAAGAGTGATGTGTGTGTGTGTGTGTGTGTGTGTTTTCCCCTAACTCTCCCAAGTTTCCTCTTCATTTAATTTAAATATTTACAGTGTGCACAATTCTCTTACATACCATGCAATGTAATATTGTAGGTATATCAATAAGTTTGTTTTCCCTGATTTGTGTAAATACTTTCCTCATTATTTTTATCAGCAAATTATATATCTTGATTTTTTTTTTAACCTCTCTCGGTCTTTACACCTTGTGTGTTGGTTTCTACCACATAGCTCTTCTATGAAACTGAGCAAAAAAAAAAAAAATCCTAGTTAAGATTGGTTTGCTAACACTTTCTTTATAGCTAGTTATTTTTTGTACTTCATAGGACAAAAACTGTTATCAGCATGATAATTAGCATTAAGTTCCTGTACAAAGTGATATGGGAGGTATTTTGTGGTTAAGTGATGGTATTTTTGATGTTTAACTCTTTTAAGATGGCCTGACTGGTAAGCAGCAGCTGTTTCAAAGCTGAAGACTATTCAAACAGGTACATGAATAATTGCCGTTTCATTTATATGGTGTGACTTTCCCAGAGCTTTCCAACAGACCACAGAGAGGCATTGGAGCCTTAACTGTACATGGTTTCATTCCACCAAGAGACTGCTGCTTCTATCATGATGAGAAGTTAATTAAGTGGTGCTCTTTTAAACTCTGCTCTGCCAGGGCTGGTGGTTCCGTCCTGGGATCCTAGCAATTTAGGAGGCTAAGGCAGGAGGATCTCAAGTTAAGGATACCCTCAGCAACTTAGTGGGATTCTGTCTCAAAATAAAAAGGACTGTGGGCGTAGCTCAGTTGTAGAGTGCACACTGGTCTCAGTCGCCAGGCCTCCTGCCCCCCAAACACCCTCTGCCCCCCAAAAAACCCTCTGCCCCCCCCAAAAAAACCCCAAAACAACATACATTCCATTCTGCTATGGGCTCATGGGTTGGTGACTTCTTGATATCTAATCAAATTGTCCCATTAATTAGGGAAGAGCAAGATGAATGAAACTTGTATAAGGTTCTTTTTCTTCCCCGGGGAACTTTATCCCGATAGCCAAAACTTTTTTTGCCTACATGTTTTTATCCTCGTGCTTAATAAACAGCTAGATGTTTTGTTCTTAATTGGTTCACATTTCTAGGGAAATGTCTGATCAGAAGGAGTACTCCAAAATTAGATTTCTCAGATTCTAGTCAGGGCATTGCCAGAGCAAATTCTCAGGTTGTCCTGAGGCGGCTGGTTTTTAGACTACACTGGAGAACTGCTGATCTAGAGCAAAAATATGTACAGTATATCTTGTCAACTTAATAATAATAACAGCGTGCATTTGTATTCTAAGATGTGGAGTCCTCCTGTGCTTTAGGCCTTGTGGCCAAGAATTAGAATGCAAGGTTAACTCTACTGAAGTTTTGTTTGACATCTGTTCTGATAGTCTCTTCTGAAAACTTATGATGCAGAACATTATGATAGGTCCAGGCTGTAACTGAATTATTAAAAAGGTGCTTCTCCGCTTCCATATAACTGAAAGGAATATGAATCTTTAAATATGGTGGAGGCCTCAAGAATGTACACAGTGTTTTACAGGGGTGGTGATGCATAGTTAGAAGTTATTCTTTGAAAATTAGAACACTTACTACATGTAAAGCACCAAAGCTTTTTAGAGTGTTTTCATTCTTTGAATGATCACATTAAATTCCCTCAAAAATCCAAAGTTTATTGCGAATGCAACTTCAATAAGTTGGCCTCTGGGCAGGTGACTAATGTGGAATTTTTCCAGTGAGAGAAAATAGGGAAGAAATTACCAATAATAAAGGAAGGGGTGTGAGCACCCAACAATGCCATCCCAGCAAGTGTTTGGGATAACTCTTGTGTGTCATTGAGGCAATGTGCCAAATAATTCTGTATATTCTCACATGTAATTACATTTAAATACTAGGTATCCCTTGTTTTTATTGATGCTTTAAAAAAAATCACAAAACATGTTATTTACCTGATTTTTCCATTTGGAAAATCCAACATGATGCAATGAAGAAAGTAAAAAACATTGTTCCATCCAGAAACTATTGTTTTATGCAAGCTATGTCAGATATCAAAGTTATTACCATTCCTAACACATGGTGAGTGTTTACTACATGCCAAAGGATCATTAAGCAATTTTATGTTCTCTCAACTGATTTTCACAAAAGCCTAATGAAGATAATTAACTGGGTTCAGATCATTTAACAGATAAGGAAACTGAGGCACACAAAGCATAAATAACTAGCTTACGGCCACACAGCCAGTGTAGAGTGAGGTTTTAACCCAGATAGTCACACTCAAGTCTCTTATTTTGGTGTTTTACTTTTTTGGTAGTGCTGGGGATGGAACACAAGGCCTTAAAGATGAGGCAAACACTACCACTGTGCTACATCCCTCAGTTTCTTTTTCTTTTTTTTTTTCACAATTTTTAAAATTGGATATACAATTATTTGCTTATTTTTCACTTTTTAGGTTAGCTATGTAGACTGTTTTGAACATTGAGATATTATAGTCCTTATAAAGAAAATGTTCATGTGTCTTTTTCTCTCCTTATTTCTATTCCTGTCCTTAGGAATACTCCCAAGAAGTGGAATTGCTGCAATAAAAGATAAAATATTTCAGGCCTTTGATATAACACACTACCAATTGCTTTCCAGAAATATTGAGCTTAATAATACTGTCCCCAGCAAAGCATGGGAATGCCAGCTTGCCCCAGGTCAACCTCAGTAATCTTCTTACTCTTACAATTTTTCTTCCCTAATGATAGCCAATAAATGACATCTTATTTTCCTATTTAGTTTTATTCTAGCTTAGACTCATTCTTTTAAAGGACTCTGAAGAAGTTAGTCTATTCCCATCATTAAGAACAATAGATGTTTGTTCTAACAATTCCTAGAAAAGCTTTCATAGGCTTTTTTATACTCCTAATAGCTTCTTTTAGACAAAGTAAATGTCTAATTTTCTCAATATGCTTTTGTTGTATAAACTTGTGTTCTATTTTTAATATTAAGAACCTGTTGTTTTCAAGAATTATTAGTGTGATAATTATTTTTCATCATTATTCCTTTCTTGCCTCCAAGGGATAATTCAGTACATTAATCAGCTTTCTAATACTGTAACAAAATACCTGGGACATTTTAATCAACTTAAAAAGAAAGGTTTATTTTGACTCACAGTTTTGGAGGTTCCAGTTCATGATTGGGCAAACCTATTGCTTTCAGTTAGAGTGGGCAGCACATCATGGGAGGAGCACATGGCAAAGCCAACCATTCACCCTATGAC
The DNA here is from genome assembly GCF_052094955.1 of Ictidomys tridecemlineatus. NCBI lineage: Eukaryota > Metazoa > Chordata > Mammalia > Rodentia > Sciuridae > Ictidomys > Ictidomys tridecemlineatus. The sequence continues at coordinate 131,409,618 of NC_135480.1, forward strand.
CAGAACAAAAGAGGATATGGGAGGGGCTGGGTTTCATTATCCCTTCAAAGACCAGAAGACTTCACTAAGTCCCACTTAAAGTATTCCACCATCTCCCAGTAATGCCCAGCTGAGGACTAAACCTTTAACACATGGGCCTTTGAAGGGATGTTCCAGATCCAAATTAGAGCATTTAGGAACTGCAATGATTGTAAACCTTAATAATAAAAATAGGGATCTATTTTAACCTAAATAATTAAAAAAACTACCTCAGTATAAAATTAAAAGTTCTTCTATAGCTCCATAAGTCATTTTTTCAATGAGAACAACAATTAGAAACAGCCCAGTGGAGATTGGTGTGTTAGGAAGAGCTCTGTTTGGAATCAAGTCGACCCCAGCTATAGTTCCCAGGTGTCATGTATATTTATCATTTTCTCTGTATCCCTGAGCAATGTAGTTAGTATTCCATCCCAGAATCTTTCTGCAACTGCAAAAGGAGAACTAAAGTACCCACCTCACAAGGTTGTTGCAGGGATTAAATAAAATACTGTGTGAATTTAACATGAATTTCTTTGAGAAGTTGCCAGTTAGGGCCCAGTTAGGCTGATTAATGAATCTACCCCTTGTCCTAACTTGTGATTGCCTACGGCAGTTGGGAAGCCATCCCAAGGTAGATGCTAACAACACCTTGCAGACCATGTGACTAGGGCCATGGGTGACTTGTTTAGTCTGTTCAAGCGCATCCTTGGTGGTTGTAGTGAAGTCAGACCCCACTACAACGTCCAGGGCCCTTAGAACTTTGGTGTCTTCTAGAAATAAGCAAATCCATGTGTTACCTTCTAAAGAAACTCGCAGAGCTTCATAGCGTGCACACTTTTCAGTTCTGACATGACTGGTTGACAACTGGTGTTTTGTCTTCTCTGTGCATAGCTTCACTTATCTCTGAAAAAAGATGCTCCTGATGTCAGTAAGTGGTTTTACTTAATGGATTGAGCTGGGAGGGTACCCTTCATTTCTTAGATTCAGACCATTCTCCCTCAGAAGAAAATATGTGTTTCAGTATCTCTTAGAGTCTGGGTGGTAAATTTTAAAGGTTTTTCTATTCATTTTAGTCAAAAGGAGTGAGCACAATTTCCACCTGCTTCATTAGTTGTCAAAATTTCAACAATTTTTTTAAGTGTAAATGGTCACTGCCTTTGCGGTGAACAGGGCTATGCTATTTTTTTTATCCTATTTTTCTTGCAGTGTGTCTAGTTAGAGAAATAACTAATATAGAGGTAACAACGCATTAAAGAAAAAAAATCTTTTCCCTCCTAATGATGCTATCTTTGGAATATTTCCTTTATTTTCACAAGCTCATATACATAAACACAAACATTCCATTTCACATTCTGATTTTGTCATTAGCTATCACAAGTCCTTATTTTTCCCTCATTTCTGCATAGTCTGCAGTTCAAATGACTCAGCATCATATTTAGACTACTTCTGCAATATTTCATGGTTATTTCTAACCATGTTTTATATCTAATGCTGTATTAAACATCTTCACATATAGAATTTCTTTCTTTTGAACTATTATCTTGGAATAATCTCAAGAACAGGATTGCCAGACCGTAGGGCGTGTATTTTTCATTTGTATAGTTGGCTCTCTTATTTGCATGTAAGTAAAATCTAATATCTCCATCCAACACAAGCATCTCAATCAAGAATTCTATTTTTTTTTATCAAGCAATTTACTTATAACCTTTCATAAAGAATGCTTTATGTGGCAAAATTAAAGAAAAGGGGCAAACTCCATAAAGAAACCATCAGCACCAGTGGAGTCTATACCAAAGCCTTATCCTTCTAGTTCTGGTATTGCATGAAGTGACCCATATCCTACTATGCTTAAAAAGACAGTTGATGAAAAAGACAAAGAAAGCTCTTATTCTTTGGGTGAGTGATTCATTGGTTGATTGCCTAGAGTTTTCCACTTGGGAGCAAATTCCTTCTGTGGTTTCCAGAGCTTGAAAAGACATTAGTTTGCTTTTCAATTTACATGGCCATTCTACTGAATCCTCTGCATAGCACTCTGCAATTGTAATAGCCCCGATACATAGCTTCACATTTGGAATGTAAAGTGCAACCATTCTTAATAGTTTAGCTTAATGGCTACTCTTTTCTTTCCCCTATGGTTTCTTGAATATTATTATTTTTTTTAAGCAGACAGCCATTTTAGTGCCACCACATTCTCCATTTAACATACCCTCTGCAGTGAAAAAAATCTTTTTAAAAACAACTATAGTCCCTTGGAAAACCAAGCACTCCGTATGAAGAAACATTAATCTTTGGGGGAAAATGACCTAATGAGTCCTTGTCTGGAATTTCCCTTTTTCTCTTCTACGAAGTGAGCATGTTGTATAAGAAAGTGCTGAACAGAGGCTAGAGATGTGGCTTTGTTGTAGAGTGCTTGCCTAGCATGCACAAGGCCCTGGGTTCAATCCCCAGCATTGCAAAAATAAATAAGAACATACATGAGCAGGTGGACCAAGCCTGAGAGGAGCTATGTGGCCCTGGGGGATTAGGTGGTTATCTTGTGATGGCAGACCTCCCTGCCTCTATATTTTATTTTACTTGAATGACTAGATTTTAGAATAAAGAAAATTTGCATTTTTCAAAGTTTCTTAGGAAGTTCCAAGCCACTTCCAATTCTTTTTCTTCTTTATGCCCTTTTGGTTGTGAGGAATTGTGACTAATAGTTAGCCAGCTGGTAACTGGCCTTCTGGTCCTGCAAAGTAAGCCTCTCAGCTCCTGGGGGGTGGCATCCCTGATTCTGTTGCCAGGGTAACCAGTTTCAGATGGGTACAAAGAAGGAAAAGGACGGCAACATTATATTTGAAATAATGTAATAAAAACACCTAACTCCTCCTTCCTCCACCTATCTAATGTCAATTTCCATAGAAACAGAATGAGAAAGGGCACTGACAGCCAGCAACCAACAGTACACTCAAGTGTCTCTCTAGGTGGTGGGTGTCCTTTTGATATCTGCAAATGCCAATTTGTACAATTCCATGACATATCATCTGGCTGGAAAGATTCTTATTTGAAGAGTGGATAAAATAGAGTACACCTAATCAAGACATTTGTTTTTTTTTTAAACATTTTACAATGTTTTATCAAAAAATAATTATTCTGGAATATGGCCCAGGTGATTTTTATTGCTTTCCATGGTATCCACTTTGCCAATGTGTAAAACACTTTTTCTACAATATTTGTGTTTCTAAATTCTGCACTAATAGTTAGCAACCTGGTAACCCTCTACTCTGTGCTGTAACTTATATCAGATATTTTCAGATTTGAAAGATGTGGACTTCCTGTACTTTCAGTGGTATGTTTTTTAATCTCTGCATTGGTTCCTAAAAATTTGGTCACATTGTCTAATTTATTTCTGTTGTAGATATTTTGACTTCTAGAAGACATGGATTCTCAGGATATAATAATTGGGAATCTTTTTTAGGCAGTGCTGGGGACGGGACTCTACAAAAGTTTCAGTGTGCTATCAGGGAATTTCAACTCTCAGCTTTGCCATGCGGACGGAAATGCTGAATCACTCATGTTATGAATTTTAGCCTTTCCAGTTGTCTTTGGTTAAAATAAAGATACAATGTAACATATAATCTATTCTGAGCTCCTCTATTAACATGAGACTTAAGTTGTTTAAAAAAAAAAAAAAGAACTGGGCACAGTGATGCACACCTGTAATCCTAGTGGCTCTGGAGGCTGAGGAAGAAGGATTGCAAGATCCAGGTCAACTTCAGTAACTTAGTGAGACTCTAAGCAACTTAGTGAGACCCTGTCTCAAAAAATAAAAAGAAAAGAAAAAAAAAGGGCTAGGAGTGTAGTTCAGTGGTAAAATGCTCGTGAGTTAAATCTATAGTACAAAAAAAAAATAAATAAAGTCTACTGAAAGGTCACTTTAACAGTTTTAAGCCTCAATGAATGACATACACTTAGTATATACCAATGGCTACCTATTGATGGTAGGAAAATACATATATAAACTATACTTAGGGGCTGGGGATGTGGCTCAAGCGGTAGTGCGCTCGCCTGGCATGCGACCCGGGTTCGATCCTCAGCACCACATACAAACAAAGATGTTGTGTCCACCGATAACTGAAAAATAAATATTAAAAAATTCTCTCTCTCTCTCTCTCTCTTTCTCTCTCTCTCTCTCTGTTTAAAAAAAAAAACAAAAAACTATACTTAGCACAATGCTTACCTGTGTCATCACTCTTTTTTATTCGTGACATTTCATATGTGAACAATATATAATAATATGATTTGGTCAATACTGTTTTCTGGTGTGTGTGATAACTCCTAATGCAACCCCTAGGTATGAGGAGCTTAGCACCATGGCCAGACTGTCCTGACAGCCACTTTTGGCATCAATAGCTGAGGGAAGGCTTCATGGTGGCCACAACTCAGGAGGTTTCTGAGGGCTACTGGGTGATGAAGTGTTGTTTGGTTGAATGACTCACATGGGGAAAGTGCTGAATGGATTTTGGTGGCTGTCTTTCTCCCCCTTTCTGGGTGCAGACAAATGTTAAAATAAATAGTTAGCTATTATCTGAATCTAAAAAGTATTAAAAAGACTACACTGCTTTCTCTTCTCCCCCTCCTCTTGTACCTTCCTCCAATTGACTGTGAAATGGGCTGGGTGGTCTTCCTACCTGGGCTCAAGCCCTTGATGCACATATGATTCCTTTTGAGTTAGGAGATGCTGACGTGTAGAAATAAGCCTTTGATTTGATTTGAACAGAGATTTCATTGTATGTAGTAAATGTAGTTCCTTATGTGGGCAATTGACAGCTGTTCAAAAGCAGGTTATTAAACGACTTGTCATGCGTAATTGTGAGAACTTCTGGGATAGCTTCTTGGCACAGTCACAAAAATATCAGTGATTATCCTGTTAGAATGGGAAGTGTTCTCTCAGCCTTTCCATCGGCCTTCTCACACAATTCAACAGTCAAAATGTCATCACAGACAACTGTTTTTTTGTTTTGTTTTGTTTTTTGAGCTACATCCTCAGTCCTTTTTATTTTACCTTGAGACTGGTTCTTGCTAAATTGCTGAGACTGGCCTTGAACTTGCAATCCTTCTGCCTCAGACTCCCAAGTCACTGGAATTGTAGGTGTGTACCACCACATCCACTGTCTGCATTTTGAGCTAATCTGGTTTATGGCTATTCTAAGCTTAACAATTATAATACCATAATTTGCCAGTCCTTGGAATCTTTTAAGTCATTCAAATCAACAATTCAATGATTCTAGAAATTTGAGGAAAATTACAGAAGAAATAAATACTGATCTTTTTAAATAAGACTAGAATTGATTAAAAACATTGGAACAAACTCTAAAGTCAGGATTGGATGATATACTTTATTTTTTAAAAACTTTAAATAGAAAACAACCACAGTGACATGTAGCCATGTGGAAGAGAGGCTGCCTGGCGCACTTTTTATTGAATCATAATGTTATTTTAATCCCCCCGAGAGTCTCAGAGAAAATGCAAATCCTCATTGCACTCCATCACAAGAAAGGCAGAAGAAACTGGCTTTCTTCCAGCCTAAACCAGAGATCTTTTCTGCATCTAAAACTTAGTGGAAGCATTAGCTACCTAAAGCATAAGACTAGACTTTTTCAGATGTCATCTTTGAAATGTTAGAGATGAATATATGAACAGATGCTGGGGCATGGTGGTGCATCTCTATAATCCCAGCAGCTTGGGAGGCCAAGGCAGGAGGATGACAAGTTCAAAGCCAGCCTCAGCAATTCATCGAGACCTTAAATAGCTTAGTGAGGGCTGGGATGTTGCTCAGTGGTTAGTACCCTGGGTTCAATTCCGATATCTCCCCCCCCCAAAAAAAAGATACAGATAGTTCCCAATTAACAGATTGGCAGGGACTGACAGAACAGACAACAAGATGCTTTTAACATAGATGACAGAGGATTTTAGGAGCAGGGAGATAGAATAGGAGCTTGCTCCATCTATTGCATTGATTGACCTTGTATTGCAGTACCCTGGAACAATGCACCCTACTCCACAGAAAAAAAGTAAATGAAGTAATAGGATACAGATGTTCCTTGGCTTACCATGGTCCATTTTACAATTTTTTTTTTTTTTTTTTTTTTTTTTTTTTACTTAGAGATGGTATAAAAGCAATAGATGGCCAATAGAAACTATGTTTCAAATTTTGAGTTATTTTTTCCCCAGGTCAGCAATATGCAGTTCAATAATCTCTTCTGATGCAGGGCAGCAGCAGCTGTCAGTCACTCAGGTGATCTCGAGAATAAATGACCAATACTCTGCAGTGTATTGTGTTGCCAGTATTTATCGATATTGGGGTGATTTTTTTTGCACCCGTCCTGTATAAACTGCCCATCTGTGTGTATACACAAGATATTGAGCACTTTTTTTAACAAAATGGGCTTCGTGTTATATGATTCTACTCAACTGTAGGCTAGTGTTAATGGTTGGAGTATGTTTAAGGTAGCTAGGCTGAAATATGATGCTTGGTAGGTTAGGTGTATTAAATGTGTTTTCAACTTAATGATAACTTTTAACTTACTATGTACTTATGGGCTGTAACATTATTGTAAGTCTAGGAGCATCTGTATTTCAATTACATGAAAAGCGTTTACTTCTACAAACATTTACTGTATGAAAATAACTGGCAGGTACTATTTGAGGGACATAATATTCATTACTATGATTAAAATTCATGGAGCATTTAATGTATGTCAGACATTTCACTAAGACTTTTCTTGCTCTATTTCTTGAACAAGAAGAAGAGGAAGAGGAAGAGAAAAAGAAATTGTTTCTACTCTGGAAAAGCTGAGCCAGGAGGCAGGACTAGGGTAAAGTAAGGAAGCAATGGCCTTGGGCTCAGAATCTAGAATGGCACCAAAAAACTCAGTGACAATCAAAAATAATATTTTACAACAATATTTTAAATTTTGTAGTTAATACAAGAATACACATGGTGATATGGAATAACAGGAACACTCTTATTCATTGCTGGTGGGAATACAAAATGCTACAGACATTTTGGAAGACACTTTGGTGGTTTCTTACAAAACTAACCATATTTTTTCTGTAGGACGCAGAAATCATTTTCCTTGGTTCTTACCCAAATTGGGTAGAAATGTATGTCCACACAAAAACCTGCACACAGATGTTTATAGCAGATTTCTTCTTTGTTTATAGCCAAAACTTGGAAACTAAAGATGTTCTATAGCAGGTGAGTGAATATAGTGGTTAATTAATTTTGTCAACTTGGCTGGGTCATGAAGTGCCCAGATATTTAGTTAAACATTATTCTGAGTATGCCTGTGAGGGTGTTTCTGGATGAGATTAACACTTTGGTAGACTGAGCAAAGTAGATTACACTCCCTTTGAAAGCATGAACAGATCAAAAAAGGGTGAGGGAGAATTTGTTCTCTGACCACCCTTGAATTGCAACACTAATCCTCTTCTGCCTTTGGGCTCTCCTGGTTCTCAAGCCTTTGGACTGAAACTTTACCATCATTTCTCCTGTCCTGAGTCTCAGCATGCCAACGGAAGATCCTCAGGCTCCTCAGCCTACACAATTGCAGGAGACAATTCTTTATAATCAACACCCCTTCCCAAAGACACATATACATGTGTCCTGTTAAAAAACCCAGACTAATACATCCCAGTGGATACATAAACTATGGTACATCCAAAAGAATCTTACTTAGCACTAAAAAGAAATGTGCTGTCAGGCCATGAAAATCCATAAAGGAAATTTGAATGCATATAACTAAATGAAAGAAGCCAATCTGAAAAGGCTACATATTGTATGATTCCAACTATATAATATCCTGGAAAAGGTAAAACTCTTGATGCAATTAAAAGATCAGTGGTTACCATTGGTTACTAAAAAGGGAGGGATGCATAGGCAGAACCCAGAGGATTCGTGGGGCAGTGCAACTGTTTCTTATGATACTAATTATAAAATAAGCTATCAAATAGTGTATTGCATTAAGGTAATTGTTGTAGTCTAAAAAGATAAGTGTGAAAGAGGATCCAGTAGAAGTATGGAAAGATAAAATATATGTACATGTATAAAATATATATTCGAAAATAATAAAAGGCTTACTAATATTTAATATTAGGTTTGACAATATAACCTTTACTTGGTTCATGTGTCAGCAGGGTACATGTCCCATTCAGTTTACAAGCGACCTCAAAGGATGGCAGGGTCAAAGGAGGGGAATTGACCATAGCAAATTGTGATGTGTTGCAATTTGTATGCAGGTAAGGCAAGTTTCTGTATTAACCTATCCTAACTTTAACCCTTACCAATTGTACAGGTATCTTAAAAATCTTTGGGTAATAGTTCTGGAGATAGAAGATAATACTAATAAAGCAAGCATAAGCAATTAAAAAAATGCCAGAGCTGACAGTTTTCCTTCTTGGAATGGTTGGAACTCATCATTAGCCAAATTAAGAGGTTAAAAGTTTTGAGGTTTTCATTAGATCTAATAAGAAGTTTGTCCTGAAGAAAATTCCAGAATTATCAAGATGATGGGGAAAAAACAACAGGGTGTTTCATGGACTCTGATTGTGGATGCACTTAATCTTATTTGTTGGATTCTTTTGTTAAATGATCAGAGGTAGGAATTCTTTGTCTTCTTCCCCATCATCTCACCACCAGATAATGGAGTTGGTCATTATAAAAATGACTCCTGTGAATCATCTCCTGTGGCAGAGTCTCTTTGCAATATGACATTGCTACTGGTCCCATCACAGGACAGGATCTATTTTTCTGCCCCCTGAGTTTGTGCTGGCTTTGACTTGCTTTAACCAGTGGCATATGTCAGAGTGATGTTGAGCTGGTTCCTCTAGAGACCATTTAGCTTCCACTCTTGGAAGCATGAGGTCATCATGCTCTGACAAAGCTTGGTGACTGACATATGGTCCATCTATTATATGTAGTGTAGCAGAGGTGCCCCCATCAACAGTCAGCACCAATAGCCAGGCATGCTATGGACAAGTCAGTGATCCAGTCAACAGATCAGCAAGTCTTCTAGTTGGATGGGGCAACTAGACAACTCTGTTAATGGGGTCATTTAACCACATGGGGTTCTGCAACTGGGATACTACTCTGAAGATATTGAGCTTTGGCATTTCTTGGGTGTTCATTACTTTATTCTTGCAGAATAATTGTGTTGCATGTTATGGTTTGGATATGAGGTGCCCTGAAAACTCCTGATAATGCAGGAATATGCAGAGGTAAAATAATTAGATTATGAGAGCTGTAACCTAATTGGTCCATCCTAGTTTGAATGAACTGACTGGGTGATAACTGTAGGGAGGTGGGACATGGCCAGAGGAGGTGGGTCAGAAGTTGCAAACCCAGGTAGGATGCATCTTCCCTGAGGCCCACCCTCCTTTCTGATCACACCATGAATTGAGTAACTTCCTCTGCTGGGCTCTTCCCCCATGATATGCTGTCTTACTTTAGGCCCAGAGCAATGGTGTCATCCATCTATGGATTGAAACCACTGAAATCTGGAACCCCAAATAAACCTTTCCTCCTCTAAGTTGTTCTTGTCAGATATTTTAGTCACAGGAATGCAAAAGCTGACTAAAACTTGCATAATCATAGTAACCAAACATACCTCTTGAAAAACATTTGTTTTCCTCATGAAAAAGTTCAATCTAACATCCCAGTGTTAACTAAGGAACCCTCGGGTGCTGGTATAGATGATAATATTTGGAGCATCTGCAGAATCTGAAGAGGGGACTTCAGTCTAGGGTCCTTTTCTTCCTAATTATCTATCCCTGAGTGGAGATTCCTGATTAGAGTTTGTGTTAACTCCCAGTTACCAGGGAGACGGATGTTAACTAACATATGTGTGTATCACTGATTTTGTTTCCTCTCTCTCTAGGCAACAACAGTAACATTGTCCTATACAAGGCTGGTGAGCTGAAAGGGGATAGGAACTATTCAAGGGGGACAAGCAAGATTGATGGGGGAGGGGCCTGTCACTGTAAGGTAGTCCCAGGAGGGTTCTCCAGAGGTAGAGGAGACCTCTAATAGACCTTCCAGGCTCTTAACATGTTTCAGAAAAGAATTTAAGTAAGTATCAGATATGAATAAAAGTGAAAAAGATTTACTATAAAAGGAAAGTACACACAAGAATGGGAGTGCAGACAATCAGAGAGAGAGAGAGAGAGAATGAGTTATCTTGGTCTGAGATCTGACATTTATACAGGGACAGTAACTTGGGGACTGAACCAGAGGTGGAGTCAGTGCAGAATTACACAATTTTTCTCCAGTTTTCCGTGAGCATTGAATGATCTAATCATGCTACTTCCTACATTGCACATCTCATTAACATCTTAAGTCTCCACCCAGGGGTATACATCTTACTATTATAATGAGGCTAGAGTCATTTCTGGGTTACCAAAGTCTTTGATGCATATGCTTCCTAAAAAAATAAATAAATAAATAGAATGACTTCTTGCGACTTGTTTGTTTGCTTTTTCAGCCAATCAGCAAGTTGCAGGCAAGAATGTGAGCACAAGGACATTTGCTGGATTGCTTATGAGTTGCTTGTTCTGCAACTCTGCCAATGGTTCATGGGCATTTCTCTTTTGTGACTCAATGTTTTCTCTGTAACCTTAAGCTCCTTTCTCAGGCCCTCCGAGGAGGAGCCATGAAAATAGCAAGCAGGCCTGGGCTATCTTTTGACTCTCAATCTTCTTCAGGTCTTGACACAGCCACAGAAGGAAAATACGCGTAAGATTGTTCTGATTTGGATGTGAGGTGTCCTCCCAAAGCTCATGTGTGAGACAGTGCAAGAAGTTTCAGAGGAGAAATGATTGGGTTGTGAGAGTCTTAACCCAATCAGTGAATTAAGCTCCTGACAGGGATTAACTGAGGGTTAACTGTAGTGGTTGGGTGTGGCTGAAGGAGGTGGGAATTGGGACTTGGCTTTGGGGTATATATTTGTATCTGGCAAGTGGAGTCTCTCTCTGCTTTCTGATCACCATGTGAGGTGCTTCCCTCTGCTACACTCTTCTGCCATGATATCACCTTGAGCCCCTAGAAATGGGACCAGCCACTTATAGACTGAAACCTCTGAAACTGTGAACCCTAAATAAACCTTTCTTCCTCTACAGTAGCTCTGCTCAGGTCCTTTAGTCACAGCAGCAAAAAGCTGACTAAAACAAAAAATCTAATGGGGTAAGAGGGCTAGGGTGTAGCTCAGTAGTAGAGCATTTGCCTAGCATAGGCGAGGCCCTGGGTTTGATTCCCCATACCTCAACAAATAAACTATAGAAAATAGAGACTACTGGTACTGTGTATCCAACCACAAAGGGCTGTTTTGGATATTTGTCTTTTATTAAAGAGTCCTAATTTATAGTTTTCATAATTAAGTAAGTGAAAGTTAATTGTTTCAATAATCTGTAGGAAAATACCTCTTAAGTTCACTGGAAACACTCTATGCAGAGCACAGCCTGGCCTGTGGGTCTTGGGTCCAACCAGATTTATTTGCAGAAATACTCAGTAGGGATGAGCAGAAGAGTGGAAGAAAAGAGACAAGTCTAAATCCATGGGAATTTAAAATTCTGTATTTTTGACATAGGATTCCTTTATTAGTTCCATAAGCTATAAAATAGGTGCAAGAATATAAGTAGCTATTCATGAGTTAAGTGAGAAGTTAACAAAAGGAAGTACAATTCCTAATTAAATCAGAAATAAAAATCTCTGAGCATACCCATTAGCTCTCTCAAATTAGGTAGGTCTAGATGCAGCTCAATCACAAGGGTAAGGATGAGTAATTGCTGTGTTCCAGGGACTTCTATATCTTATCTGTTCCCTTCAGCATGATTTTTATGATGGGACAGTAGCCTGTCCCACCTCCCATCTTTTTTCTTTCTTTCTTTCTTTCTTTCTTTCTTTCTTTCTTTCTTTCTTTCTTTCTTTCTTTCTTTCTTTCTTTCTTTCTTTCTTTCTTTCTTTCTTTCTTTCTTTCTTTCTCTTTCTTTCTTTCTTTCTTTCTTTCTTTCTTTCTTTCTTTCTTTCTTTCTTTCTTTCTTTCTTTCTTTCTTTCTCTCTCTCTCTCTCTCTCTCTCTCTCTCTCTCTCTCTCTCTCTCTCTCTCTTTCCTTCCTTCCTTCCTTCCTTCCTTCCTTCCTTCCTTCCTTCCTTCTTTCTTTCTTTCCTTCTTTCTTTTCTTTTCTTTTCTTTTCTTTTCTTTTCTTTCCTGGGGATTGAACCCAGGGGTACTTAACCACTGAGTCACATCCCCAGTGCTTTTTGTATTTTATTTAGAGACAGACTCTTGCTGAGTTGCTTAGGTCCTCACTAAGTTCCTGAGGCTGGCTTTGAACTCACAAATCTCCTGACTCAGACTTCTGAGTTGCTAAGATTACAGAAGTGTGCCACTGTGCCTGGCCCAACTCCTATCTTAAGACTCAATCCAAAAACATAAAACCCAAGTTCCAGAACCAAATCAAAACAAAATTTTTTCTGAACTCTATGGCCCCCAGGGCACTGCTGCATTAGTCTTCTGATCAAGTGAGATCTTTTCAGAATAATTTCACCCCTCCGTTTCTTCAATCTCTGGAGTTAATTCAATGCATTTATTAGGCTTTTAACCCAACTCTTGCCATGCATGCTGCTCTTGAGAAGGTCTCCAATGCACTCTTTCCCAAACTTACTGGTCAATTCTTTACGATCTTCTTCAAGAATCTTTTAAAACAAGTGATGAGACTAGCCTGCTAACAGCACACCCATTTCTAGGCTATGGAGACACCAAGTCCTCCCAGTTTGCCTCTTGCCTCTCTGGGTTCTGGCTTATCCTCATTGACACTTTCCCGTTTCTTTTCTGTGTTCTAGCAACACTTGCTTCTTTCAGTTTCTGAAACATGCCAGTCCTTTCCCCTTCCAGGCCAGCATTGTTGCACATGCTGTCCCCACTGCCTGGAGCCACATGGAGGTTCCGTCTCATGATTCAGCTGAATACCATGACCTTATAGTGTTCCTGCTCTCATTATTTAATGTCACCCATGTGCCTCATCCCCCTTTTTACATTATTTCACACGTGTTTCTATCTGAAGTCCTTCTTTGTGAACTCGTTTACTGTTTGTTTTCTTCCACAAGAATATGAAGTCCTTGAAAACAAAATACACTCTCTGTAACAACCCCAAGGTGCATGCTGCAATAGCCAGCCTCCTCCAAGATGGCCCTGGTGATCTTTGCCTCCTGTAATTCGTGCACTTGTGTAGTCTTGTTTCTATGGTGTCTTTTTCTTTTTACTTTTTCTCTTTTTTCTTTTTTTTTTACTAGGGATTGAACCTGAGGTTCTTTGTCACTGAGCTACATCCCTTGACATTTTTATTTTTTATTTTTAGACAGGGTCTTTAGCTTCGTTGCTGAGTCTTACTGAGTGCTGAGACTGGCTTCAAACTTGTGGTGCTTCTGCCTCAGCCTCCTGAGTCACTCGGATTAGAGGTGTGTGCCACCATGCCTGACTGTCGTTGAATCAGTGCTAACCTATGTGACCAGTAGAATACAAATAAAATACAAAGGAGCCCTGTGGAGAGGAACTGAGGTCTCTGCTAATAGTCAGCACTAATTTTTTGGCCATCTGAGTGACCTATCTTAGAAGCAGGTTCTTCAGGTCTTTGGTTGACTTCAGTCTGCCAATATCTGACTGTAAACTCATAAGAAACCCTAAGCTAAGTCAGAACTGCCAGTTTTGCTGGTCCGAAATTCCTGGCATATAAAAACCATGAAAGGTAAAAAATGAATATTGTTGCTTGAAGCCACTAAGATTGTTGGTGGGGTTTTTTTGTGTGTGTGTTTGCAGCATTAGATAATTAATATAAATACTTATATTTATTCACTTGAGAAGGATGCTCAAACTATAAATGAATTCCTGCATATTGTTTGACTGAATTTGGCTTCAACATAATATCCGTCAACCTATCAAGAAGTGTCTATTGAGCACATGCCATATGACAAACACTACTAAGTTGGAGATGCAGAGCAGAACAAGGTGGTAGCTTGATCTCAAGTAGCTCTTGATGAAGTTTGCAAGATAAGACAATATCTATTGATATAATTTGGAAGGCAAATAAGAGCATATGAAAGTTAACAAGAAATAAAAATATAAGAGATGATGATTTTAGCTTGACATGGTGGTGAGTGCCTGTAAATCAGCTAATCAAAGGCTGAGGCAGAAGGAGCACTATTTAGAAGCCAGCCTCAACAACATAGTGAGATCCCTGTCTCAAATTAAAGTAAATAAATAAAAGGCCTGGGGATGTAGCTCAGAGGTGGAGTGCCTCTGGGTTCCCAAGTATGGCCACATACTACTAGTACTAATAACAACAACAACAACAACAATGGGGGAAATAATGATTTAGAGGAAAGCAACAGACCTTAGCATCTTAGGGTTTGGTTAACATGAAAAGTTTTCATGGTAGAGATGGACAAAAACCTACGTGAAGTCAATCTAGGTGTAGAATATTTGTGGTTCTTAAACGTTGGAACACATCAGAATCACCTGGGGGGGCTTGTTAAAACTCATGGATCCTATTCCCAGAGTTTCTGATTCAGTCTGTCTTGGTTGGAAATTCAAAAACACATTTATGACAATTTCTCTGATGATGCTTGTCCAACAGCCCCACTTTGAGAAGCCATGCTCCTTTATTTGCCAGCTACTCAAAGTGTGCAGTATCTTCTGGAACCCTGCTAGAAACGTACCCTCTAAGGCTCTACCCCATATCTACTAAAATCAGAATCTGTCAGTTAACAAGAAGTTAACCAGGATTCCTGGATGACTCTTATACACATGAAATCTTAAGAAGTCCTGTTACATACACAAGGAAGATGAGTTATGCTCTCTTCAACACAATTGGACACAATAGCTTTATTTAATTTATTTATTATTTCTATGTGGTACTACTGAGTGTTAAGAGCTGGATTTGCCTTGCACATCTGCAGTCAGGCACAGACTGTAAAGAGAGAATTTTTTCTCTGTGGTCAGCCCCACTTGGGTTTCATTGATTTTCTTGGGCACACTTTTTTCCTCCCTAACTCATTGATTTTTTTCTGCAGCCTGTGTCTTCCTCATCAGTTCTCTGTGTGTAGTTTCAGTTCATTTTGATTCACTTCCTCACCAGCTTTGGCATTTCTCCACCAGCACTTGGCAGTACAACTAATAGTGCTTGCCTTCGAGTGACTGGATATGACACAATCATGGAAAATTGCAAAAGGTCAAGGGGCTACTGCCCTGGACAAAAGCAGAGAGGCCTGGCTTCTGGAAAGCCAGGGAATTTGAACCTGGGCCAGGCTGGGGAGCCCAATGATGTTCATGCTGTTGGCTAAGTGTGAAGCAGGTGACAAAATGAGCCTGCCCGTGGCAATGCAGGAAACACACTGAAAAATTCTCTGCTAACTCAAGGCAAATGGGCTGTCTTCCTCTGCTGATTATGAGACAGATATGGTGACATTAGCTGCTCCAACCTTCAACCAAGGAATTTTATCTTGTGCCTTTTGTGCTGACAGGAAGTGGCCTTCCCACAAGCAGAGGAGGTGACTGAATCTGCTAGGTCATGTCAGGACACAGGGGAAGCCCCATTCCTCAAATTTTTGATCTCAAATCTTCCTTTTTTCTTTATTGCGGGGTTTCACATTTTTAACATTTTTATCCCATTGACTGGAATCACACACGGGTTTCATTCTTCTGGGAATAACAAGCTCCCTCTTTAAAAAGGGATTTATGTTGGGCATGGTGGTGCAGGCCTGTAATCCCAGCTATCAGGGTGGTTGAGGCAGGAGGATGGCAAGTTTGAAGCCAGCCTGGGCAACTTAGTGAGACCTTATCTCAAAAAATAAAATAAAGACTGGAGATATAGATCAGTGGTAGGGTGCTCATCACTGCAGATAAATAAATAATTAGAAGAAGAGAAAAAAATAAAGCAAAAAATAAGCTGTTTCCCCTTTTTTGTTCAACAGTTTGTTTTTTTACTGACTTTGGACAAAGCTAAATAAGACCATTCCTTCCCTCAAGGAGGAGAGACATGCTTATTTTTAAAAACTGCAAAATAGTATGCTATATAGTATATATATTCTGAATTTTTGCAACCATTCCATTCTCTTAGGTAGAGGCTCCCAAATGTTCTCTTTTGCAGAACATAGTAATTTTTTTAAAAAAAAATTTTTAGTGTAGATGGACACCATACCTTTATTTAATTTATTTATTAGTTCTATGTGGTACTACTGAGTGTTAGCATAATTGTAGCCATCTTCCTTTTCCCCCACCCCTCTTTATGAATACTGTTTGTATTCCCAAGAAATAGAAACTAGCCCAAGATAAAACCTGCCAGCCTGGAGACATACTGGTTTCTCCCTGTTCTTTCATTGAGAGATAGGAGACAACTCACAGGGCCCTGAGATGGGGACATACTGGTTTCCCTGTTCTCTCTTTGAGAAAGTAAAGGGACATGCCGGTTTTCCTCTTCCCCCTCTGAGAGATAGGAAAACCGCCTGTCTGTGTTCCCAAGAAACAAACTTGCCTTCCACAAGATCAGGGGATGCTTACTATGTCAGTCAAGACTAACTAAACCCGCCCCTAGTATGCAGCCATGATTCTAGCGTATAAATGGTAACATTCAAGGGGGAGTTGCTGCTGCTGTCCCTCTATTTGTGCAAAGCAGCCTTGCCAGGCTCCTGATAATAAACCCACTTCTTATCCCAGGTGTGTGTTTGATCAGTCCTGCGCCACTTCCTCTTTCACTAAGGATCAAACCCATTGCTTCCCACGGGCTAGGCAAAAGTTAGCACTGATCTACATTACCAGCTTCACAGTAATATTTTGATGATACCAGAAATCTTAAAGAACTTTCTAATAGTTCTGCTTATAGATATGGGTATGATTAATAACTTAATCATACCCATATCTATACACTTGGTAGATGTTTAAACAAATACATATAAAATGACAGAAAAAAATTAGATGATCACACTTACTAATGGGATGTTCCTATTAGTTGGGAACTTAACAATGCCTTCAATTTTGGAAGCAGATTGTGTACCACATCCCTCAGTTTCTGTTTCATACTCACTTTTGTGACCTAATGTTAAAATTGTGAACTAGCTGGAGTGAGCCTTTGATACAATGTCTGGCAGATATTGAGTTTCTCTGCATTTCCCTTGAAAATTTAAAATATTTAAGGGCATCCCTGGGAGTTCCTGGAGTGTTTTAGGAAACCATGCGGTCTTATGTAAATATGGGTGCCCCGCCCCAATGGCTCTGTCTCTTTATGGACTTAAATTTAGGGGAAGCGAATTTCAATTAACATGGGTAGCTATAAATGGAGTACATTTTTTTCTGATGTTGTTGAGATTCATTATCCCAACAGATTCAAAATTTCACCTATTTTAAGGTCTCTAATATTACAGAGTAAATAATTTTGTTGGTTCAGAATTGTGCTTTGTCATGATTTTTTTTTGTTATATGTGTAGTAAAAAGAATATATTGGCGAGTGTCATTTTACTGCATGTTTGCAGAGGTGTTCATGATTGACATTTGGGATGGTCAATTTTAGTTGTGTGTGTGGGACTGTCCTGTGCAGTTCAGGATTTTTAGTAGCATCCCTGGTCTCTACCCTCTAGGTGCCTGTATCATGTCCCCTTACCTCTTGTCACATAATGTCTCCAGACATTGCCAAATATCTCCTGGGGCAAAATCATTCTCAGGTAAGAATCATGACCCTAAAGTTATGAGATTCAGCCAGTAAAAATACAAGCTAACCAGTTAACTTTGAATTTCAGATAAACAACAAATAATTTTTTATACCAATGCATCCTCAAAATTTGGTGGGGTGTCCTGTAGTTTATCGGGCAAGGCTACACCACTAAGCTCAAGATATGGAACATTTCCAGAACCTTAGAAGGCTCCTTTGTGACCTTTTCAGACAATACTCATGCCAAGGCAGCTGCCATTTTGAATGAAGTCCATCTTTATGTTCTTGTGAAATCCATAGCAGCATTTCTCAACAAATCCTTCCTCTATTGCCTAATTTGTTTCTCCCCTGAATGATCACAAAGCCTTTTACTTCTGAACTTCAAGAATCTCCTAGACCCAACCTACGTACATTTCTGGTCTCCCTCTCCTCTCTCATTCTCTGTGACCCACTCAGCTCTTTTTTTTTTTTTTTCCTTTTTCCGCCCCACTGATTGATTCCCTGTACAGAAATTAGGAAACAAGAGCTGACCATGCAAGCAGGTATCATTCTGCATTCCTGTTTCCTCTCTCATGCTGTTCCTGCCACATATTTTCTGGATTCTGCATGACCACCAGATAGAGTTAGGCTGACAAAAACAGACATCTCTGGAGGGAAGAAAGGGGTTTGGAGGGCATATTTGGGAAACCTGGTTGATAGTCCTCACCAGATTGTACATCAGCTGTTGGGGTTGATATAATCTTTAGAACTTTGATAGCAATTTCCTGTCTCCGTCCATTAGGTTTCTATCTGATATCTATGGGATGAGACTAAAGGATAAGGCCTCAGGGTCCCTTGTTCTAGGAAAAGGAACAAGCTCTCAGCCTTTAGGTTGACTCTTCTCTATCATATATTCTCATTTTATGACACTTATTCACACCCTGAATTATTTTGTTTTTCTTGTTAATGCAAAAGTGTCATGTCAGTCACTTTTTATAGGTGATTAATGGGATAATTTAAATAGGGCTGAATTTGCAGAAATGAAGTGAATGTTTCTGAGAATCACTGTCATAAACTAAGATTTGACATCAACTAGTGAGGAATGACCTTACTTGGGTGGATGTGATTCAGGGAAATTTCCAGAGGAGGTGATGCTAGAACTGAGGTTTTTCAATTAAAATTTTTATATTTTTGTGGTACTATGGGGTCCTCTTATCACTAGGCTACAGCCTATTTTAAAATTTCTATTTCAAACAGGGTTGAAATATTATTGCTCAATTGTTGAGGTTGGCTTGGAACTTTTTTCCCTTCTAGAGTAGCTGGGATTACACAGGCATGTGCCACCATACCTGGTTTGACTTCAGATTTTGCTAAATGGTCACGAGTGGCTTTGGGTTGTAACTCAGTGGTATAGTGCTTGCCTAGAATGCATGAGGCCCTGGGTTCAATCTCCAGTTAAGGAAAAAAATATTATGTTGTGATACAGGAAGTGTGCCCTGAGTTAAGAAAGTTTAGAAGAAAGGTAAATGCTTCAGTTCGTGTTCAATGACAGGAAAAAGAAGAGGTTTAAGTCCTGGGCAGATGTGGTACCCAGATAGGGAGGATGGGATGCAGGTGGATTGAAGGTGGGGACTTGAACATTTTCTTTGGGTCACAGGAAACCACCAGAATCTGATCATGCTTTCATTTTCAACAGATCATCCTATATGGCTCTATGGAGGTGGCCTAGAAGACATGGGTCAGCTAGGAGTCATGCAATTTAGGTCAAACAAGTCATATATATATATATATGATATATATATATATATATATATATATATATGATATATATGATATATATACTCCTTTTCTCCAAAACTCTGGTTGTCATTAACATTTTAGAAATGACCAGTGGATAATGTTAGGTTGTTCAGGCTTGGTGGAGGAATGTCCCTTGCTGCAATGGTGCCTGCCCTGAAAACTTTCAGTCACTGAACACATAAAAGTTGGGAGAAGGAGGTTGGGGTGGGACTAAAGGAAGAGTGGACTGGACCAAGGTGTCCCGGGTTATGAATCTGTCTAGGGTAGGCATCAGCCCCATAAGGGGTTATGTCAATATGCGATTATGAAATACTCAGAATCCAGGGTGACAAAGGGGTAGTGTCCCCAGAACTTTTGTTCTGGTATTTATCAACATGTCCAGGAATGAGTACAAGATTAAGAGAACAAATAGTTTGGAGATTAAGTAATCAAGCTCTGTTAAGGCAGTCCCCGCGGTGCTTCGTTTGATCAGTTTAGCAGAAGCAGGAGACAGTGGTTTACAACTGCAAAGCATAAAAGCTGCTCTTCCAGAAAGTTCTGAGTTCCTGGTAGAACAATGAGTTTGCAGGCTGGAAAGGTCACAAAGGGAAGTTAACCCATAGCATGGAAAACTGAAAAATGACTTGCTACATCCCTTGTCACGGGTCTAATTTGTTTAAAATCAAATCCATCTGTTCATTTCACACCCTTTGTTCCATTTCCTTGCTGCAATCCACAGTGGACTGCTCCATTACTTTAAAAACTGGCTGCACTTACAATAAGCTAATAACTTACTTTGTGGTTAACTGCATCAAGATATTCTGGAACTTGACCAACATTCATTCATTCTTTCTTTCTTTCTTCCTCCTTTTCTCTCTCCTCCTTTCTCTCCCTCTCCCTCTTCTTCTCCTCTGTTAGTGTGACACATTGACAGGGAAAATCCTTTAAGTCTCCTTCACAAAACATACTCTTAACAGGCTCTGAAGTGCCACAAGTAGGGGAAAAGATTCCTGTCGCTCTTTCAGACCTTTCTCTTACTCCTCAAATAACCTGCAAACGCCTATTTGCCTCCCATGGGCCACACATTACAAAGGACTTCTTGGCTCAATTGATTCCATTTATGATCTCCAAATCTTAATTTCAAATGAAGCTTGCTCCTTTTCAGGAAAGAATTATCTTCTGTGCAATAAACCAGAGTCCCCCGAGGCATTCATTTGAGATGCATCGATTCCCTTAAGGTCTCCTAACCCATTAAAATATGTACAGTATTTCTGGTTAACTAATGGATCATTGGAAAAATGGGATTGCATGCAAGATAAAATTCAAAGAAATACACTTAGGGTTGTTGGCCAGTCCATTCATAGGAACATTTGCTGATTGGGAAAATATTTTATTTTTTGGCTTAATCCTTTGCCAGACCACACAAACTAGTAAAGGTCATTATTTTTTATTTGTTGGACCTAATTCTGAAGACAGAGCAGCAATGGAATTTGTGATTTTGTCACTGCCCCTCATTAGGAAGTGACTGGCTTGCATTTAAACATAGTTGGGTTAGCACAATCCATGGACAGTACCTTCTTTCCCCCTTGTCAGGTCCAAATTCTAGCTAGACGTTATTGTTTACTCACTCCTGTTTTTCTCTGAAGGGCCAAACATTTTGGAAATATCATATTTATCAAATTGAATATTAAAATGATAAGTGGTTTAAGCTGAGGAGTGGGTGTTGTGAGATCCCAGCACAGGCACTGATGGTGATTTTACATTTTTCATTACTGAGGTAATTAAAAAATTCCTTGGGGCTGAATTATAGTAAAATTTTATGTATCCTTATACTAAGCATAAACTAATTTTCTTTCCCACTGGACAGAGTTAATTTAAGTAGAAACTATTTTTAATTCTATCTCACTTATTCTTATCACGAAGAAATGTATACCTTAGTAATCTATTAAATATCATGTCCTTCTAAATATCCTAGAACTTAGTAATATACATATAACATTAAAGGTTAAACATTAATGAAAGATGTATTTTTTTTGTCTTACCAGTGATGTTTACTAATTTATTCCTAATTCTTGAGTGCCCCCAGAGAACTTATAGGGTCTAAACCATTTGTTTCTAGGTTTCTAAAAAATGTGGTCATAATTTTTTTTAATTTTAATATTGTGGAGTATATGAAATGCTGTGTGATCTTGGGCAAGTCTTTGATGTATTCTATGGAAGAAACTTAATGAGCTAAATTCTCTCCCATAATTAACTCCTGGTCTTCAAGTCGCAAGTATAGCACTCAGTGAGTCAAAAGGGGGCCATTTTGTGTACTATTGTTTCACTGGAATTCACTCTAGGGCTAACTTTTCAATTACTCATAGAAAGAGAGAAGTGAATGCAGCATCCAAGAAATGATACAGAATCTGATTAAAAACCATTATACCTACAAATGACAAGAAGGGACTGGAGGCATCTATTCATGGAGCAATAATATTCCCAAATGGCTTGCTTTTTTGGGAAGATGGGCCCAAGAGAAATATAGTGACAGAGGGTGGGTGGAGAGAGAGCACTTTACCTGGAGCCTGTGGTACCTGAGACCTGGGAGAGTCATTGTTCTTTATTGTCAGGGGGTGGCTTGGCCAGGTGAAATACCATTGCTAACCTGGGAAAAGGAGGTAGAAGGAGGGATAAGAGGTAGATGAAGAAGAAAATGGAAAGGAGAGGAAAAGGAAAAGGTGGAGGAAATGGAGGAGGGGCTTTTATGTCTTGTAAGCATTCCCTGTATACAGTGCTCTGCCAGTGCTGGCCGTAATGGGGTGAGCTGCAAAACTATTGCCTCCTGTAATCCTTACAACCACCTGAACTGTAACAGATAAGGGAACAAAGTCTGAGCCAGGTCACTTGGCTAAATTCTCATCGCTCATAAGATAAAGTGGGGCTTTGAAGTAAGTGTCCATTGCCACACTTCTTCTACAATGTGTACCTGCCATCCTCGGGGACTTGTTATGGGTGTGCATTCAGTGTCCATTCTTTTCTTTACCCCATGACTATCCCAGGGGTTTTCAAACCTAGCTCCAGAGCAGAAGGAGCCAGGCAGATACTGGGGCCATTCCCCTGACCTACTCAGCTGGATTTTCCTCCAGTGGGGTGCACAGGTAGTGACTGGCTTATATTGGAGAGTACAGTCAGTCCTTCGTATCTCCAGGGTCCACATCCATGGATTCAACCGAGGGTGAAACATATTTGTAAAAGAAAAATTGTTCTGTACTGAACATATACAAACGTTTTTGCTTGTTATTCTCTACACAATATAGTATAACAATTATTTACATATCATTCACATTGTATTAGGTATCAAAAGTAAGTTAGAGATGACTTGAAGTATGGGAGAATGTGTATCAGTTATGTACAAATGCTACACTTTTTTTCATAAGGGAACTTGAGCATCTGTGGATTTTGGTATCTGCAGGAGTTCTGGAACCAATCCCCAGTGCGTGCTAAGGGATGGCTGTATTAATATTATAGTTAAGGGACTCTTCGTTCTCTTCAGTCAATCAATGTATATGGAGGATTATTAGAGGCTTAGCTCTGGACACTTTGAGATTAAAAACACTCTGTAAGACTCATGATAATCAAAATAAGTCTTCAGAATGTGAATAAGTATGGATGATGAAGTTTAAGATCCCACAACTGGTGAGTAGAAGAGATCTTTTGGGGTAAGTGACCTTGCTGAGACTCCTTACATTTCTACTGCTTGGGCAAATCTCCCAGCCTTCCTCAAGTGAGGTAAAATGAGCCCTGAAGAACTTCTTGAATCAACCCTGCAAATCACAAGGTTTGAAAATTTCCATGCTGAAACTTGTTTCTTTTTCTCTTTGAGATGATTTTTCTTTTTGGGGGTCTAATGTCATGCCTACCTGGTAATGATAATAAACTAATAAATAAAGCATCCTCATAGTACTTTTTCGACATATCTGCAGTATCATCAGCAAATATAGCAGAGACTACATACTCCTACTAGCAGCCAAGCCATCCAGAGAGATGGGAGGTGTTTCTGCCTCATTGTTTACTAATCTGTAAAGATTAGGTGCTTCCTAATCTTTAGGAAGTGATTAACCTTTCTGGAGTCTTTTTTTTTTTTCTCCCCAGAATTAAAGTTCTTTGGAGATAGACATCAGTTGGGAATGAGGTTTACAAGATTAACTAGGAATTCTGCATTTCTGTCTGGCACACAAAGGTTCTTAACCCCTAGCTGTGTGGGCTCCTGTTACCTGAAGTCTCAATCCAGCCAAAACTTGTTTCTTTTTCCTCTCTGAAATGATTTTTTTGGCCTCATGTTATGTATACCCAGTATGATAATAAACTGATAGATAAAGCATCGTGACACCAGAACAGGAGTGTGCAATTGCCCTAATGTTAGTGCAATCATCAGAGCACAGATTGGGCTGTCCAAAACATTTGTTTACATGCTTTTCAAAGGACAGTCTCTAGATGCAAATAATCATAGAATGCATTGGTTACTATTTCCACATTAGTCATCTCAAATAGAACAAGGTTAGGAAAGCTGAGATGATTGAGTCTCGGCTATTGATTTACCTGTTCTAGCTTCATCTGAGCTCATCAGCCTCCATCACAGTTGACTTCTGCAGGCCTCTGTTCCCCCTTTCTTCAAAAGTAACATTCAGGCAACAGCCACCACAACATCTTACAATTTATCTGTTTACATGCCTGTCTTCTTCACTAGACTGTGAAATCCCAGCAGCAGGGCTCCTGTCTTATTCAACTTTGCAGCTTAGGACGTGTTTTGCCTGCCACAGAGTAGGTCTTCTATAAATTAATTTTTAAATAATGCTTGAGTTACTATAATGACTAGTTTTTTTCTTTAATCAGAACCATCCTCTTTAAATCTTTTAGATTCAACATGGATTATTTAAGCAATAAAAAAAAAGAAAAGATTTAGAGCTGGGAGCGTAGCTCAGTGATACAGCACGTGCTTAGGATGCACAAGACCCTGGGTTTAATTACCCAGCACTGCAAAAAAAAAAAAAAAAAAAACTTAAATAAAATATGGACATTTCCATTTAATTATATGAAAAAAAAATCTCTACTGTTACATTAAACTATCAGCTTTTAAAAAAAACAATCTAGGCAAAGTGTAAATCAGTGTTGCTAACATGTTTTGCAAGCATTTATATTATTTTTTTTTAAATGCATATATATAATATATGCCCACGGACCTACTACATGTAAGAACAGTCTATTTGACAGCCAAAGACTGCAACCTGTTGTCCTGTGCCGCCTTCATTTCTTTTTGGATCTTCTTTCCAACCTTTCTACACTGCTGCTTAAAAATTACTGGCTTAGCCTTAACTTTGTAAACAGAAATTATTGAATGCTAATTATTTCTGGTAAGCATTCAGGAGACATTAAAAAATATATATATACATATATATGTATATATATACATATATATGTACACACACACACACACACACACACACACACACATGATCCCTCTTTTTATTGCAATTTCCAGGGAAAGTGCTACAAAGTGATATGTGGCAATAACAAATTCAGTAGGAAGGGAATATGAAATTCAGCGAGCAGCGTGAATGATTTGCTGTTAGCATGGGGCCCAATAACACTACAAAGCTATAAACTCTGTCGATCTAGATTGCCCAGTTAGGTGGCAGAGATGCAATTTGTCTTTTCTGAAGCCGCCTGCTGCTTGCTAGCTCCATCTCCTGTCACAGCCTATTAGCTCCCCAAGAAAATTGGTGGGAAATTGCCTGCAGATTGTAGGAAATTGCATCTCCAGGCCCTGGAAAAAATGTAGGATAGCACAACACTGACCCTCCCAGAGCAGCTATTAATACAGCAAAAACTGACCTTTGACTTTCCGGGAAACGACTTTGCTATTTGCTGAATAAAGACTGTATTATATGTGGCTGAAGGAGGGTGCAAATGATTATCCTAGTGAGACTCACGGCCAACCTGCTTTTGAAAGCTTAAATATTAGAAGTTTGTCGTTACTGTTGTTTGGGTTTGGTTCTGATTTATTTGTTAGTTTTAGGCGGAGAGGGGTTGAGTGCTGGACCTCTGCAGGGGAAAACAGCCCAGTTAGCTTGTTTTTCAAAGCACCTTTTCCCGGAGTTAAAAAAGCGAGAAGTAAATTATCTTAAGGAAATGTTCACGAATCTCTGAGGCAAAAATCCAGGAAGTCAATCTTTCAAAGAGGAGATTAAAAAACAAGGATGAGCACATTTGAGCACTGTTTCGTTTCTCCCTCTGTTCTGCTGCGCATACACCTGGGGCTTTTCTTCCCCTCCCTAATTGCGTTTTACAATTCCATCTATTTCCACTCACTTCTGAATTATTTTCTTTATAGGCCATCCCCAGAAGTTCAGACATCAAGATAATTCAGTGTTCCACAGGGGTACATATTGTGCATATTTTAAGCATCATTAACTTTATGTTACAAAAAAATAAAGATCCTGACATGGTATTTACAGGCCTGCACTTCTACCTAGAAGGATCTGAGCTCCCTTTTACAAGTGATATTTTGGACAGAGAGAAGAGCAGCTTAGCGGCTCCTCAGTGGGTAGAATGCCCTCGATGCTGCCATACCCTAAATATTGTCCCCTCAGCATCGGCCCCACACCCCTCCCTGTTACTGTGTCATTTATTCTCAGTACCCTTGAGGACAAAGCTGAAATGAGGTGGCAGGATGAAGATCGTTACAGCTAGAGAGCAGGAAGATATAAGCCATGTTGACAGGAAGAAACCCCATGCAGGCAAAAATGACTCCAAAGGTAGCTTCACACGGACACATGGTAGAAAGCCTTGTCCATTCATTCCCGTGCTCATGATTTCACATCAAAATTACTCCCAGTTTTGGTTTCTCTGCCTTTGTGAAGTGCAGTATCATCCCCTTTATTATTTACACAGATATATAAAAAAAAAAATGCTGGGCAGAATTCCTGTCTACTTTTCCAGAGTCTATAGGTTTTCTTGAGATCTGCTGCCTTCTTACAATTAGTTTTTGCTTCTGGAGAGAAAAGTATTGGGCACCATGTTGTATTAGATGTAATGGATGTTGATGCTGTAGCTGTGATAGCTATGATCCTGAAAAGTTTTTTTTTTTTTTAAACTTCTAAGGCATCAGTCTGATTACTAGGGAAAAAAAAATAAGGATGGGCTTTCAGAATTTTTCCAGATTCGAAATTTTGTGGTGAAAGGCTGAACCTAGTGGAAGAAATGAAGACAGAACTGGTAATCCTAAATCAGGCTCTGCCACCCTGCAGCTGCCGACTTCTCGTGTTTGACTGACTGTCCTTGGAGAAGGGTTTCTGTTTATCCAAACCAATATATTCAGGAGCCTATGGTACCCAACATGTAACCAGCTCATTTACTAATCATTATATATCAACGAATCCTCTTGTCTAACTCAGAAGAGTCCCAAGGAATTCTTAATGAAAGGAAAGTGACCACAACACTCGGAGCAACCAAAAGATCTTTATTGCAGCAGTGCAACAAAGAGAAAAGAAAGAAGGAAAGAGAGAGAAAAGAGAAGAGATAAAGAGGGAGAGAGCAAGAGCAAGAGACAGAGAGTGCGCGCAAGAAAGATAAAGAGCAAGAGAGAGAGAGAGAGAGAGAGAGAGAGAGAGAGAGAGAGAGAGAGAGAGCAAGAGAGAGGGGGGCCTGGCAGGAGGGAGTTTTTATAGCCCACATCTAATGGGGCCTCTGGGTCTGCAAGCTGCCTTGTTGGCCCAAGGGGGGTTGAATGCTCAGCCTTGAGCAGGACTTGACACAAACAGGTGATAAAGGACCAGATAGAGGGCTGGGGATGTGGCTCACGCGGTAGCGTGTGCGCCTGGTATGCGTCTCTCTCCTCTTTCACTCTCTCTTTAAAAAAAAAAAAAAAAGGACCAGATAGAGGGGGGTTTGAGTGCGTGGGCTATCTTGCAGCCAACATCTGTTCAGCCTGCCCTGCAGACAACACAGTTCAGCCTGCTCTGCACCCAACACTTAAGACATGGCCCCTGGAGACACTGACTTCCACAGTGAACTGTTTGGGCATAGAATTTAGGTACAGAGTCAGTCTATACAGCTCCACATTACAGAATATAGGAAAGAATATCAAACCTTGAAACATATGTTTAGTGAAAGAAGCCTGACACAAAAATGTCTCAAACTGTGTGATTCCATTTATATGAAATATTCAGAATAGGTAAATCTATAGTGATACCAAACACGTCAGTGGTTGTCAGACCCTAAGGTGTGGGGGTGTGTGGAGACTACTTAATGGGTTCTGTTTTCCTCTGGTGCGATGATAATGTTTTGGAAGTAGACAGAGACAATGATTGAACAACATGGTGGGTTTACTAAATGCCACCGAATTGTATACTTTAACATGTTTGATTTTATATGATCCAAGTTTTACCTCAATAAGAGAATGCACTCTAGTTAAATTAATGATCGAAGAAACAAATGCAAGAAGGTATAATTATTTCAAACATAAACTGGAGACTCTGGCCCAGCAGTGTAACTCTTGGCAGGATACAAACTACCCTATCACCTTTCTTATCTGCCTTTGTTCCCACTCTCGTCTTTGACCGTGACAATAATGTGAGAAATGACTGGAAATTGTCAGGTGTCAGGACCCTCAATAACTCCACAGCTTCAAAGGCCAATGCTAGGGCTGGCTCTGAGATATTTCAATTTTCAGATGATTTATGGGCATCATTTTTCCTACAAGCTCCTTCAAAAATCCAATTCCAGTGGCACATCTTTTCTGAAAAGTTTCCAATCCTTCCAGCTGAAAGAGATCTCAGCCTTCTCTGAACAAATGGCATTTATCGACCCTTCTAGGGCTTTACTCACTTCCTACTGTGGATTAGGGCTGTTTATTTTTCAGACATGTCTTACCTTCCCTACTTGAGGCCAGAATCAAATTCTCCTCACCTTCCTATCCTCCCAGCCACCAGGGCAGTATGTGCTCAGTAAACATTTGTGTTTTGGCTCTTGTTTTCTTCTCTACCTGAAATGTGCTTCGTAGGAGAATTTCTCAGCAGTCCTTTCCCCTCCTTCTGCTGACCTGCTGGATTTTCAGGCCTCGATCCAGATTGGGCTGATTGCCTCCCTGTTTACACCCTGTTCCTCCAAACCATCTCCATGGGTGAGCTCATCAGCAGATTCCAAATCTGAGACACTTTCCACAGTGATGGCAAATTTGGGGCCCACATAAACCTTGGACAGGCAAGTGACCATTTGCCACGGTGTGGAAAGATCCTGCCTGGGAATAAGACCAACATGAAGAAAAGCCGGGCCAAGCAATGGAGAGAGACTGGTTCCAGAAATATTGCTCACAGATCCAGGATCCTGCAAACCGAGAGCTAAGCTTGCCCCTGAACTTCCTATTTTTATGAGCTAATCATTTCCTCTTCTTTGCTTGAGCCAGCTGATTTGGCTTTCTGCCACTTGGTATTGAAAGACTCCTCTGGTCCTATACATTTTTGGTACCTCCTCATCATGTACAAAGATACCCTGAAACTTAGGTAAGGGCCAGTGTTCTCTGGGAAGCCCTTAGCAGCTCATTTTTAATTTCATTCACCATGTTATTTGTTATTCTACTTTCAACAGAGATTTATTAAGCAATAGAACAGAAGTAGATATAAAAATAAGATTTTTTTTTGGTCTAGGGAATCATATTTATAGGAAGCCTTATGTTTTGTCAATTTTGTATAATTTTTATCTCCTTTAATCCTTATATTAGTATTGTGACATGAGCAGCACATCTGCACTTTATAAATAGGGAAACTGAGGATCAGAGAGGATCAGAGGTTATAAGATTATTCAAAGGAATATGCCAACAGTTTGATCATTTGGACTCCAACTCAGACATCTATTTCCTTTGTTCTTATAGTCAGTCTGCCTTGCATTATAATTTATGTATGTTTTTCCTCTTCTCTCCTAGGCTAGGTTCCTTGAGGACAGGGACTATGGCTTACTTATTTTTCAACCAATCACAACTCTTGGCACATTTAATGATGATAGAGTTCCACAGGAATTTGGGGGTGACTTGATAGATGAGTAAACCACAGCTGAGTGAAAATTTGTGTCCTCTGAAGTCCAAACCAAAATACACATCTTCAGATTCAAGAAATCTAGAGACACCAAAAAAAACCCCATAGCTGCAATCCACAACACTGTGTACCTGTTCGACATGCATTTCCTTTGGGCTTTCCCCTGCTCCTTCAAGGGGCAGCGTGGCGCTATGAGAACTCAGAATCAGGAAAGAATTAACCGCTGAATGAAAGATGCTTGAACTTCAGGGCTGCTCACTTGTAAGATTTCCATAAAATTGGCAAAAGTAAATGACTTTAAACACATTGTTTAAGATCATTCCAACTTTCCCTCCACTGTTCTTTCTCTTGCTCAAGATGGCATTGGGATGGCCGTGAATGCTGGCAATCTAGGTAAGAGGAAGTTGAGTTTAGCAGAATGCATTTCTGTGATTCACAGTCACTTCTGAAGACATGATCAATGTTTACCTAGAAGGGAAATTAGGCCAACTGTTCTGTTATGGGAATCTTCTAGGAATACTTTCTATTGGCCATTCTAGGAATACTTTCTATTGACCTAGTGTGGTAGAAAGATATGGGGAAGAATTATTGCACTATGAGTGTGTCTTGTAGAGCCCAGCATTGTAAGTATGGGAGAAACAGATGCAAAATGATTTGTTTTGCACTGGGGATTGAACCTAGGGCTTCATATTTAAGTGCTCTACCACTGAGCTACATCCCCAGCCACCCTCCCCTTGCTTCTTCCTTGTCCCCGCCTCTGTTTTTTCTTCTTTGTTTTTGAGACTAGATCTTGCCTAGTGGCTGAGGCTGTCCTTTAACTCGTGATCTTTCTGTCTCAACCTCTGAGTAGCTGAGGTACTGGCATGTGCCACCATTCCCAGCTGGGAGAAATGAAGTTTGAAGCATAGAGTCAGAAGCTGGTATGGAGAATTTGTCTAATCATCATCTCTAAGTAGAAAATTTAAATTTTCTACTTAGAGATGATGATTAGACAAAGCACATGAAGTTCTAGCACATGGAAGTTCTTTTTTCTCAAAAATACAATTCAATAATGCAACATGCAAAATTATTGGGACACGGAAAGTTTTTTTGTTCTTTGTAGGATTTAAGGGAGCTACAAGAATAGTATGGAACCTTGCGTGAGGGGCTTTGATGCTAGAGCTTCATGGTAAATACACCTCTGGATTTTTTTTTTCCAAAATTGATGTGTTATGAAGACATGGATTGGGAATTTAGACAAAGAATGTAGAGAAAATATTATAGCATAGTACCAGACAGTTACATATATTAGTATCTTCATGTATTTTGTGATATTTGTGATATTTTTCTATTAAAAGTTTATAGTGTGTTGTGACTTTTTTCATTCTATAGACATAGTCATTAAGTATTCCCTTTACTAAAAAGCATCTGCCTTTTTCTCACAAAAATATAAAGCCTTTAGATCTCACAAAATCTGGACTTGTCCCTGAGGGGAATAAGTATCAAACGACTTTTGTTAGGTCATTCCCCAAAACACTTGTGAAATTCAACTCTTAGTGTTTCCTCCCGAGAAGCATTCCCTTTCGGTTTTCTTCAGGGACAGGGACAGACATGTTTGAGATCTCTCTGTTTTCAATTCCAGAGTGATAAGGTTCCTCTCGCTTTCTAATTGTGTGGCGGTTTCTCTGGGATCCAGCTTTGGAATCTGATAGGGCATCTTTTTTTGCCGGTGAGCAGTACACAAGGCAAGGCTTTTGGGCTTGCCCCCAAAATGCTAAAATTGTGTATTTTAGTGGAGTATTACTAACTAAAATTTATGCCCAAATAGGCTAAGGCCCAGGGGAAAAAATTGCTTTACCCAAGTTCATGGGATAATGAATATCAGAGCTGCAATTATAGTTTTCTGACTCCCCAACTGTACATGCAATTTGCAGGTTTACAATCCTGTATAAAAATCTGACAGAGAACACAGATGGGCTTCTAACCCCTGCTAATGAGAGCATCACTCTTCATTGCTGGGATAATTAAGCAAATATTTAGTGGTCAGAACCCACCTAGAGTTTAAATAAAATCAATCAACCCCAATCCCCGGGGAGATGTTAATTTTGGAATTTCTTTTTCCCTAAACTCTGAAATGTGACTCCTTATTTGTGTGTGTGTGTGTGTGTGTGTGTAGGTAGTTCTTATTTTTATTATTAAGAGCAGAAGAGGGTTAATCCAATAACCTATGTCTATTGAAAAGTCACATTGCCCAGAAAGGCTTTGCTACTGACACTCAAAAGACACAAGGTCAGGAGAGCATTTCTCTTTGTTGATTGTGCTTTTATCCCACTGAATTTTCGTTCTTCCTTATGGAATTAAACCCTTTAAGTAAATTGCAAACATTCCCCCCTGGTGTGGAGCGATGTCTAACCGCTCATGCTGCCTGACACAATCGTTGACATTTCTCGTGTAAATAACAGCAGCAAACTCAGCACATTCAAGAAAGGGGGGTTGAAAAAATAATGAACTCTTGTTTTTCAAGATAAAATGTACTATGCTCTTCGGAAATCAGAAGGGTCTGAGGAAGGAAACAGGAATAGGTTAATGCATAATTCTTGTGTTATTTTTATTTCAACCTGTTCCTTCTGCTGTTCCAATTCTTTGTTCTCAGCTGTACTTCTGCTTTTTTTTTTTTTTTTTCCATAGGGCTTATCACCTTTGGACAAACTGTAGACCATATTTATTTATTGTGACTACGGTCTATTATCTGTCTCCACCTGCTAGAAGATCTAAGGGGACAAGAATTTTTATCTGGGTGTATCCCAAGCACCTAAAATAGCACCTGGCACATAAGAGGAGCTTGGGAAATAGTTTTTGAATGAGTATATACTGTGTGTCAGCACTTGGAGAATAAAAACTGAGTATGACATTATACCCTCCCCTGCGGAGCTTAATTACTTTCTCCATGGATTGAAATGCTAGAATCTTGGCATTCAATATTTATGACATTCTTTCCTGTCCTTACTCTCACAATCTTGATTCTTTATTATTAATATTTTTTTATCAGCACTAGGATTGAACCTGGGGGTACTCTACTGCTGAGCTACATCCCCAGCCCTTTTTATTTTATTTTTTAAATTTTGAGACAGTATCTTGCTAAGTTGCCTAAACTCAACTCAAACTTGTCATTCTTCTACTTCAGCCTCCCAGCAGATTCTTTTCTTTCTTTCTTTCTTTCTTTCTTTTTTTTTTTTAGATAGCAAATCATTTACTGCAAACAGCCCATTTTTCCAAATTTCTTGTGGTTTTTCTCTCACTTCATCAGCAAGGCATTTGTCAAATTTTGTTTGGAGTCTCTGAGAAAGTTTTTTTTTTTCTAATAAAGATATTCTCATTTCCTCTTCATCATTTTTTTTTTCTTCTTCCTCCTTGGAATGTGGATGTGATGCCTGGAGGAATGGCTGCTATATTGAAACCATGGGGATGAAAGTAAACTGCTAAAAGTGGCAGAGTGAAAAGAGAAATAGAATAGGATGGCATGCACATTCCTGGACTTTTTATGAGAAACATTTAAATTTTCTTGGCGAGGACTTTTTATGTGGATCTACATTACGTTGACTGAAAACAAGCTTAGAAAATACACCCATGTCAAATCATGCCTTAGTTAACTTTAGTATTTTTCATAATTCCAACTTTTCAGAAGTTAAGTCGACTGGAATAATTGTATATCTTGGTGCCTTATTAATATGAACCCAGGTGTTCTCAAAAATAGAAGGGAGAATGCCTAGAGTGCAGAGGATGGCAGTATTATCTGCTACAAGGCATCAACTTAACAAAGACATCTGGATTCATTTAAAATGTAGATAACAAAACATATCTACCATATTTGCTCTTCAAAAAGCAACCTATTTCTAGCAGATTTCTTTTTGTTTCCTCCCTCCCCTCTTCTGACACTAGAGTATGATAGATTTTTTTTTTTTTTTTTTTTTTGCTGTGCATGTTTAGGGACCAAGAATAGATCTGATATCTGAAATTTCCTATAATAAAGCTGAATCATCTGGAAGTTTTTTGTGCTAATATGACTCACACATGATTTACATATACACATGTATGTTGAGTGTGTAAGAGTGTGAGAAGGTGTGAGAGTCTGCCACAGTAGACGTTTCCTCCTTATATCCCTGAATCAAATCAAATATTTAATTCTTTCTTGAAAATAACCAGGATAAGCCAGGCACCATGCACATGCCTGTGATCCCAGCTATTCTGGAGGCTGAGGCAGGAGGATCTCAAGTTTCAGGTCAGTTTCAGCAACTTTATGAAACCCTGTCACAAAACAAAAAATAGAAAGGGCTAGGGATGTAGCTCAGTGGTACAGCACCCCATGGTTCAACCCCAAGTGCTGCAAAAAAAGAAAAAAGAAAAAGAAAAAGAAAAAAACCTAGGATAATTATTACTACATCACTGTCATTTTAATATGTGCACCACAGTGCATTTGGATTTTTCTTATAAATTACCATAAGTGCCATAGAATGAATAAACCATATCCCTGATTTCTGAGAAATCGTGTACGACCATATTGTGAACTTTCTGATTTGTTGCTCTGATTTCTTTTTTTATTGTAAAGCTAATCCTGCAAAGAGAAATTCACAGACCCTTTTCTTTTCTTTTTTTTTGTAGTTGTAGATGGACAGAATGCCTTTATTTATTTGTTTATTTTTTTTCTTTTCTTCCCTTTTTTTATTGGTTGTTCACAACATTACAAAGCTCTTGACATATCATATTTCATACATTAGATTGAAGTGGGTTATGAACTCCCAATTTTACCCCAAATGCAGATTGCAGAATCACGTCGGTTACACATCCACAATTTTACATAATGCCCCCTTTTCACCAAGAGCATTTAAAACATTAACTGTGTGCTTTTTAAAAAGATGCTCCCTTATTACAGAACACGTTCTTTTTCAAACCTAAAGAATTCAAGATTGCATTTTTCTATTCATTAGTCAGAAGCCTAAGAGAAAGCAAACAAACAAAAACAAAAAAAAAAAAACAAAAAAACAACAGCCCACTTTAAAAAGAAGGAAAACCCTGGCTGATTATTTCCTTGTTTTTCCAGCTCTGTGGGAGGGCGTTGCCACTGACTGTCCTCTTTTGAGGAAACTTGTGTTATAAGAAGCAAAATGAAAGGAAACAGAAAAGGAACGTCAAGGCCGCCTCTGTTCTCATCTGCTTTGTCTCTCCCTGGGACTTCAGGTTCCCTGGAAAAAGAATTGTAATTTAATTGCAACCTATATGATTTCTTGGTTTGGATTCTTCTCTTTTTCTTTCTATTTAAGAAATTAGGAAAAAGAAAAGAAAGAAATTGACCCCTCCGATTTCAAATATTTCCGAAACTTTTAAAATGGAACATTGAGAACAAACAAAATAAAACTGATTTATCTCACAATATGTCTACAAAATCCTATCTTACTCAGCAGAAAGATGTCCCAGGGACAAGCATTACCTTGATTCTCTCTTTGGGAGTCATTGCAGGGTTTGAAGATAAAGGCAGAACTTACTCCCAATTCCCCACTCTCATATTTATTCTTCAGTTTTTCTTCATTAATAGAACCCTGGAACTTAGAATAAAGAAACATTTCCCAGCATTCTTGCATTCTTTTTTTTTTTCTTTTTTTTGGGGGGAGTTGTGGTATTGGGGATTGAACCCAGGTGCTCAATCACTAACCACTTCCTCAGTCCTTTTTACTTTGTATTTTTTTTTTAATAATTTTTTTTTTTTTGGTAGTTGTAGATAGACAGCATGCCTTTATTTTATCTGCTTTTTTTTTTTTTTTTTTAAAATGTGGTGCTGAGGATTGAACCTATTTAGGCCTTACACACGCTCGGCAAGCGCTCTGCCACTGAGCCACAGTGTTAGCCCCTTACTTTGTATTTTGAAAGAGGCTATCACTACATTTCCCAGGCTGACCTCAGATTTGCAATCCTTCTGCCTCAGCCTCCCGAGTTGCTGGGATTACAGGTGTGCACCACTGTGCCTGGCCTTCCAGTATCTTTAATAGCTAGATTGTGGTCAGAATTGATATGTAGAATTTCTGGGAAATAGAAAGGGCTCTTCTTTCTCCTTTTTTTCCTCTTGTATCTTGGCTGGACTATCTAAAGAAAACTTTTTTCTAGAGTGTCTTTCTTTTGGGGGAGCCACATGGACAGTGGGAATTCTGACATTAAACCCACATAAATAAAACTACTTAGAAATTCTTGAGAAGGTTTAATTTTTTCCACCCTACTTCACCCAACTCCAAGGCAAGGCCAACAGAAGCATAAATGCCAAACATCTCCTCTGTAACGTGTGTGGAATAGGTTTCCTCCTGGGTTGAGAATGTGCACATCTGGGTGAACCAGCCTTGTGCCCAAGCTCTCTAATCAGACCTGTTCCCTTGCTAGAGCTTCAAGTTGTACTGGGCACAGCCCAGTAAACTATGAGCTGTAGGCCCCTTGAGGGTTGTTAGACGGCTTCTCTACTGTTTGCTTATCTTTTTAGATTCACACTTCATCTCTGGCCTCCAATCCATCCCTCTATTTTCTTGCCAGCCAAGTCATGCATTCAAATGACATTTTAAATATTTTATTCAGCATTTTAGTTCTGCCTGGAGGGATTAGTTTGCCATGTTTCTGGAAATAGAATTCTAAATCTTGTTTTGTCTCATCTTCAAAAATAGTGCTTTCTTGATCACTTTGTATTCATTAGCATTTTCAGACTAGTCTCTGTATGTCGGACACAGCTATGGGTCTCCCTTAATCTTCTTCTTTCCTAACATCTTTTTTTCTTTTTATCTCTTATTTTATTTTTCTTCTCTCTCATTCCTTCTCTTCTTCCTTCCCTCCCTTTTCTCCAATCCTCTTTTTTTTTTTTTTTCCTTTTAAGGAATCTAGAGCCCCAGAGCCCAAGACGCCAGTGTGTTTTAAGGGAGAATAAAAGAATCATTGTCTACTGCTCCAAACAGGAATAATAGTGAATTCTCAATTTATGTTCATTCATATTACAAGATGTGTCTTGGTCAGTGTGGGCTGCTATTAAAAAGGACCGTAGACTGGGTAAACTATAATAAGAACAGAAATTTCTCATAGATCTGGAGGCTGGAAGTCCAAAATCAGGGTGCCCACATGATTCAGATCTGATGAGAATCCTCCTCTGGTTAAAAGACTACCATCTTCTCATATCCTCACGTGGTGAAAAGAGGGTGAGAGAGCTCTCTGGGATCTCTTTTAAAAAGTTACTACTTCCATTCATGAGCTCCCACCTTCATGACTTAATTACCTTCCAAAGTCCTCACATTCTCTTATCATCCATCTGGGGGTTACAATTTCCATACATGAATTTTGAAGGGACATCTTCAATTTATTGCTTAAGATATATGGTGTCTTATAACTTTGTGTAGATTAAAGAATATGATTTATTTAATACATATCCATAAAGTATCTGCTATAAACCAGTGACGGAGGACCCAAGAAAACATAAGGCTTGGACCCTGTCCATGAAACCCTTACAATTCAGGGACACACACTACTTCAATCACTAAGCATTTGCCTCCTACAAAGTGTGTCTCTCACCTGGCTTCAGAACAGTGCCAATGATTAGAGACAGGAAGAACAGGACAGATAGCCTCTTGGCAAAGGAAATGACCCTTCTTATCTCATCACAATGGGCTTCACTAGACTTTAAGTATCCTTGCACAATTGCCCCAGACTTTGTCTCATTTATTTACACAGCACACATTTATTGAGAGCCTACTATGTGTGAGGCACGGTGGTAGGCACTGGGACTCCATTGTATGAGTAAGTTCCTTCCCCCAAACAGCAAGCTGCATGGGGTATTCAGTGCACAGATGCTGAAAGCCATAATGGGGGAAGCACCAAGTGCTAGGTGAACACAGAGGAGGGGCAGAAGAGGAGCTTTCCAGAAGAGGACATTATTAAAGGTAATCTGTTTATGGGTGTTCCTCTTTAAGAGACCCCTTCTCCCCCATGAGCTAATCATGAAGTTTAGGAATGAGTGACAGGCATAGTCTGGTCCCTGGAATTGGGATTTTATCTGGGAAACAAACATCATCTAATTATTGCTTTATTGAATTTGTATGAGATTGTTTTTAAGCCTAAAAAGAAAATCACAAAGCATTTTTCTTGTTGGCAGTACAGTTAAGCTTGCTTTCACATTCAGGGAGAACAGAAGAATCTGCTTTGAATGATTGTGTAAACTGAGCAGGGAGCTCCGAATTAAAAAAATAAACCTTCAGTAAGTCAAAATGCAGACATCAATTCAAAGAATAAAAGAACTCTCCATGGGTTCTTTACAACCACAACTTGCTGACCTCAAGTAGCTCTTTTTACAAGAGTTGGCACTGGCCATTACAAAAAGTATTATCTTACACTTCAGTATTTGAAGAGTTCTGAATTGGGATGGGTAAAATAACAACCTAGAGATAGAACTGTTTCTACAAGCTCATTTTCCATTTAGCACAATGTAAAGTGGAAATAATTGTTTTGTTAATATCCAGTCTATTAAGATCATGCTTAGTCTGGTATCCCATTACATGTGAATTTTTATTAGCATAACAGTGCAAAAGAAGACAACAGATAATTCATAGAACTGTAGGTGGGTGGGCATTTCCCCAGATGTACTGCCTCTGTTCTTGGTATACCAGTTGGCTAGAGCAGGGCCCAGCCGATGACGTACTGCATGTAATCTTGGTTGTACATCACAGCTGAACAAACTGCCCTGGAGTCTGAAGGGTCAGCGCACTGTAAACAGAAATCAGCAGTGACCTATGGAGTCGTCTCAAGACATAATAAATACTGTCTTCATGCTCCTTCCACCTTCTGCTGATTCAGGTATTCTCCTGCACCGTGGGGCTTGTCTCTGGAACAATATTTCAAATCCAGCAGACCATTGTGTTTGGAGCAGATTTTCTAACTGTGCTTTTAATTTTGGCAAAATAGCTTCTAGCGTCCTCTGAAAATGTCATCATGCACATGGAGCTTCATTGAGAAAGCATAAAACACTTTTTTAGAACACTCCATTAGCTTTGGCTGCCATTAGTTTTGCTATTCTGGAAGAATTTCTTCAAGGTTTAAGGGATAAAAACAGAGTTCATTTTTCAGTCCAGAATAAAATTTGTGGCAGAATCATTAACTTTTCATCTCCTTGAAATCCTTCAGTGATCCTGTATACCTTTATTAAAGGGTATCTAGGCCAGTATTAGCTCCTGCCAAAGTAGGGCTGGCGCATATGCATCGTGATCCCTTGCCCGGGACAGCCACAGATCAGCCAGGGAACGTTGTTGTACTAGTCCCTGCCCGTGTTGGTTAAAATGACTTTTCAGATTATGTTCAGCGACAGAGGATTATGCTCACCTATGGGGGTATTTTAAGACAGAGCTGCTCACCTGGGCCTGCTGACTTGATCTGGTGAGAAAACAACACATCTCCATGTTTCCTGTGCACCTCAGGGAAGAGGAGAAAAGGTTTAGGAGGCTGTACGAATCTACCTGAGAATATTTTCTGACTTCCACCATGGGCAAGATTCACATAGATTTGCTTATCCAGGGGGAAGCCCTGTATAAGGACTAAGTCTGTTCTCAGAAGAGTCATATCAGATGCCGTACTGCTAGACATAATGTAAAAGGGAGATGGGAAGAAAAACTTCCGCTACCCAAACCAAACAGAAAGCTCAATCCATAACCTACAATAACTTAATCCAGATGGTCATATTTTCTTTAGACTGTAAATCATTTCCAGTGAATTTACTGTTTCTTCTTTTCTATTCTTATAGTTAACATTTTGGCTTGCCAAGTTCTAGTCATCCAAGAAGAGGAAAGATCAGATGCTTAAGATTAAACAGTTCAAAGTCAATGATATTTGGTTAAGATAAACAAGTGGAATAAAATGGACTGCAGACACCCAGGCCCCAAAGCTGAAACTTGTTGACTGGGATTTATGCTTATTAGATAGTTGGTTTTTACTTGGAAGTCAAATGGTTGTGAAAGATTAAGCTAATGATAGTGGCACCAAGAAAAGATGGATGCATTATACTAAAGAGGTGGTCTAAACTCACCGATAGTGTGGCCTCATTTAAAATCCCAGCAGAATTTCCCAGTGAAATCAAATGACAACAATAAGAAATTAAGAGTGGGCTGGCATATGTTGATTATTCACATCTTGAACATAGAGGCCTGTGATCCTGAGGTAGGAAATTTTCATGAGAAGAAATGAAATTAGAAATTTTAAAAAGAATGAAAACTCAGAGAAGCCTGACTTCTGTTTACATTTTAGCAATTCTTCACTTTGCTCGAGATGTGTTTAAAAATGAAAGCTGAGGGTTTTGTATGACTGGGTAAAAGTAATTTTAAGCTCATTCATCAGTCATTTTTACCCAATACCACTTGATTTTTAAACTGTTTGCTTTGCTTGGCAAATAAGGATATTCTTAGCTTATTTTAAAAAAAGAAGAAAAAAAGTATTTATTTTTATTCATTCATTATAATTATGCACAATAGTGGAATTTGTGGTTATATACATGCACTTAGCATAATTTGGTAATGTCATTACCCATACCTCTCCTTTCCCGACCCTCTTCTGCCCCTTGGATCCTCTTCCTCTACTCTCCTCTAGTCCACTGGCCTCTCTTCTATTTTCATGTGTATTTTTTATATTTTATATGTGGAAGTTGTGGGGGGGTAGTGGGAAAATAAAAAGGGTGGGAGGACTTTTTAGCTTACCTTGAATACCATTTCTTCTTTGGCCTTCCTGTCTACCTCTCGTGCTCACTCCCTTCACTTCCCGTGCTCCCCTCCCTTGGCTTCTTGACAGCACTGCTTAAATGTAGCACCCGCCTAAAATGTTTCCCAATTTAGAAGATCCTACTTATTCTTCAATACAAAAGGCCACATATCTTTCCTGGACATCCAGACATCATTCTGCACATGTTCGTGCGGTCTCAGTTGGCATACGCTGTGTAAGGGCAGGAACCATGTCTTTTGTAAGCTTCTGTGGTTTCTGCTCCTGTGTCATGACCCGTGTGGGTGCTCAATAAATGTTAAATCAAAGTGAATTGCTTTCCAGGGCATTTATTGGCACATGTACTCCGGTGGGTCAAGATCCATCTCTTTCTGCAGTGCTCAGTGGTTTTTCTTTTTGAATGCATTCCCAACTAGGCCAGAATTGTTGGAGGTCTCTGAAAATTGTTCACAGCTTGCTGAACAAGGAGGCGACATGACGGTATTACTGTATTGCCTCCATGCTCCAGGCTTTACAAATCAAAGAAATTCCACTTAGGTTGTACAAATGGTTGTCCTTTCTCTTTTGTTCCCCTTTGCTTCTTCTTCCTCCTGGCCTCCCTCCTTCTCTCCCTT
Source organism: Ictidomys tridecemlineatus (assembly GCF_052094955.1). Taxonomy (NCBI): domain Eukaryota; kingdom Metazoa; phylum Chordata; class Mammalia; order Rodentia; family Sciuridae; genus Ictidomys; species Ictidomys tridecemlineatus. The sequence continues at coordinate 131,450,562 of NC_135480.1, forward strand.
GCTCCCTTCCGTCTTTTCTTCCCCTCTTCCTCCCCTCCCTCCTCTCTTTCTTTTACTGTCTTTCTAACAAAGCTCTCTTGTGAAGCTCAGACACTCCTAACGGGATCAAGGGCACTGAGCTGTCTTTTTCAGCCCCGCACAGCTAGACAAATGCATCTCCAGAAGCCGGGCCTCCCACCTCAATGGAGGAAGGAGTCAACAAGTCTGAGCTGCCTCAAGGTTGGCCCTGCTCTCTGCCGGGTGGCATTGGCCCCGTCAGCGGGAACACTGAGTTCCAGCTTCAGGCTTTCATTCTCCCTATAGCTTAATGGCTCACAGACCTTTTCTGAGACAGCCGGATAACAATGTACCTTTTTGATAGCCTGACTCTTTTTTCCCCCTGTTGAAATCTCAAACTGTACTGTATAAAACATTCTGTCTCCCATTGTTCCATCAACAAGGCCTGAATAGCCAGGCAACCACTCCTGCCGTATTCATGTATTTCCTTGGATTCTGCCCCCATCCCCCCACCATCACAATAAAAGAATAAGGGGAAAAGACTAAGGTTCAGGGTTTGTATGATGGCTGGTAAAAGCCTCTGTGTGAGGTCCTTGGCGAGATAATCTCATTCTAAAGATCTGGGTGACTGGAATTTCCCTTCCTCCCATCCCCCCTCTCCCCCAGACATCCCCTCCCCAACATCCTGCTAATACAAATCCTTAAGCATTAAGTCAGGCGGAAAATGAGTCTACTCTACATTTATCTTCCTGAATGGCAGTCAACTCCTGCTTAATCTTTCAACATATATTTGTTCAATGGATCAACAGATTGTGTAAGCAGCATGACGGTTGGGTTTAGCAATGTGTCTGCTCATGTTTGGTTTGTGCTGAACCACTGACCATTTTGTTTGTGAATCCATCATAAATTATATTTCTGCGTTACCCAGCACCAGGATGGGGACAGAGGGCAGTGCTCATACAGGCAGAAAGACTGTTTTAGTCACTGTCATCTTCCAGCACTGAGAATGCTGACTTGTTTTATTTTGTGAATGCTTCCCTCCTCAACTCCCGCAAATCTTTTTAAACTAGAAAATCTTAAATTTGTTTCTTTTTTCTTTTCTCAAAGATGTCTCTTATATATTCTTCTGCCATTCTTTCTTCATTAAAATAAGACTTTTGGGATACAGAGTAGGTAATAAGATAGTATGAAATATGAATAAGAAGGATAAGAATTAAAAATCTTATGATTTTCCTAATTATAATTTCCTGATTCCCTATATGGATATATTGATTCAAATCCTTGCTTCTCAAAAAATAAGAAGAATTTATTAGGGTGTTAGGAGATTGAAGAGTTGATCATTTGATTCGTGGCATGATTGATTTGACCGTGTTCTTTAGAATAATAGTTGTTTTGCTGAATTTTCAATCAGCCATTATTTATCGAGCATAGAAAGACAAGAACAAATTTCTTGGCTTCAATAACTTAGAAAAGTAAAATCATATATATATATATATATATATATATATATATATTTAACAATATTAAATAAAAATGAGAGGAAGAGAAAATTTTTATATGTGTTATAGTAGCTCAGTACACAAGAAAGTTTTCAAGAAAGTTTTTATACTCATTTAAACAATGTTTGGTAGTATTAATTGAACACCAGTGCTTTTGATCATGGGGCATATAGTGTAAAGTAAAATAGATTTATCTTCCATCCACATGAGGCTTAAGTTTGAATTAGGAAGACAAGAAGTAGGAGTATGGCTGAGGGGGAAAAAATTGATGTCAACCATCATGTCCAAGTCACGTCCAGATAAGACCTGAGAGCAGGAACAGCCAGGAGATCACACTTTCTGATTATGATGAGAAAAATTCGCACGAAGTGGAGACTTACTAGATAAAAGGATATTCCTATACATTTTGAATGTCACAGTTTTACATGTCAAAATGGAAGCACAATCACTACTTTGAAATAATCAAGGCAGAATTGTACCCAGACCAGTAAATAATACTAATATTATATTATATCAGTAAATAATAATAATAATAATTTTAAAAAGCCTATTATTGATATTGTGTTTTAACTCTTCAGTTACCTCTAATAACTATGTTAACAGCTTGGGAAACTATTGTTATCCTCAATAGAAAGGTAAGGTAATTGCAAGTACAGGTGGACAATTTCTAGTTAATGGGAGATTTGGCACCAGAGTCTAGGTCTCCTGATTCCTAGTTCTGGCCTTCTTCCTCTTCTATATACACCGTTCTTCTACTAAGCTTCAAAATGAAGGGTAAAGATATTGATTTTAAAACTCATTTATTGATTCTTTATTCTGCCGGGGAACAATGACCAGTATTTTTCTAAAGAACGGTACGTTTTATTTTTTGTCAGTGAATCCATGTACAGAGGTTAAGACAAATTCTTTGCAAATGGAGATAACCCTGTTATGATGATATAGCACTGACTTGTGCCTACAAACACATCGATTGTGAAGTAATAAAAGAAGTCACATGACATCTAGTAAACAAAATACCAACAAAATTCTTTAGGAGGTATTGAATTGAGAGTCATTCAGGTATTGGTGTGTTTACCTAAATTTGATGACATTGAAAGAATCACAAAAGCTGAAGTTCTAGACCCAGAATTGGTTGTGATAGTTCCCTTGAATGTAGAAATAGAAACTCACTCTAGCCATCCCAAGAAAGGAAAAGAGTTCTCTGAGGTTTCTGAAAGTATGTTAGGAAATAGAGGTGACAATATGAACTTCTAGCTCCTATTTCTGGGAAGACATGGGAACCTTGGCCTTCCCTTGATAATGTTGGTTTGGGCAAACTTTGGATCCATTGGGTCCAATCATGTAAAGGTCCCAAGGTATTGTATATCACTTTGTATCTTCAGAGGAGGGTGTGGGCAGAGTGATCTCTATCCTCTGTTGTGATAACCTTTCTATTCTCTTTGTTTTACACCACAGCTGATGGACTTGATAGACTAAAATTCCCTCCAATTTGATTAAGGTTGATCTGGTTACTTATAATTGCGAGAAGCATAACATCATTTTGCTTGTACTATATTTTATTATGTAATATTTGATTTCCTCTAAAAATAGAGGAAAATTGTAATATTCAAAATGACCATATTAGTCAATGGCAGGGACAGAAATTAGAATGCCGCATACTCTGGCCATATGGACAATGGTTATGCCAATGTTTCTTAATACAAGAAAAGAATAAAATTATCCATTATTTAGTTATCTCTGATAAATAAAGTTTCTTTGCTAATAAGGGAGAAAGGACAGAGAAAATATATGAGTTAAGTTTTCTCTTTCTCTATTCTCTTCTTCTTTTTCTTTAGTAGCTTAAAAACCATGACCGGTATTTCCACAGTTCACCAATCAGAAATGGTGAGAAATGAGCAAAAATCAAATGTATCAGCAGGAATATGTTCTTTCCTAGAGGCTCTTACCTCTAGACTCAGGGCATATAGAGTTGGAGGAACTAGAATTGAGGACTCTAGTAGAGTATTACATTTACCTTTCATCTTCTAGAATCTTCTTGCATTCCTTTGTTAATGGCTCCTTCTCTATATTCAAAGCAAGCAGTGTAGCATCTTTTAATTTATCCCTTTTCTGACTGCTACATCTGTTCCACCTATTCCCTTCTTCACAGAGAATTTCCCAATTTAATACTACTTGATTTAGTCTTTTCTATCTCTTCTTATTCCCGTGTACCTTTTAATGGAGGGGTTCTCATCAGGGAATCAAAATTTCACATTCTTTTTTTTAATCCCCTTTTTTGGTACTGCAGTCTGAACCCAGGGCTTCACATATGCTAGGCAAGCACTCTACTACTTCGCTATAACCCTAGTCCTCCTTATTTTATTTTAATCATAACTAAGTTTCCAAGGCTGGCCTCAAACTTGTGATCCTCCTTCCTTATGAATAGCTACAATTGCAGGTGTGTGCCATGTATCTGGATTCTAGAAAATCATTTAAGATGAGTGTTGTAGACTGGATGTCCCCTTCAAAACTCAAGTTGAAGCTCTAACTCCCAATGTAATTTTTCTTGAAGAAAAGGCCTTTAAAGAGGTATTAGAGTTAAATGAGGTGGTGCCCTAATCCAACATGAGTGGTGTCCTTATAAGAAGAGAGAGAGAGAGAGACACCTGGATGCTTGAGCACAGAAGAATGACCAGGTAAGAACATAGCGAGAAGGCGGCCATCTTCAAGCCAGGGGGAGAGGCTTCAGGAGACAATAATTCTGCTGGCTCCTTGATTTTAGACTTCTAATCTCCAGAACTATGAGAAATAAATTTCTGTTGTTCAATCCTCCTACTCTATGGTATTTTGTTATGACAGCCCTAGCAAACTACTGTAGAATGGGGATTTTGGAGTTATGTCTATTGGTTGAAAAACATCGGCTAACACATGTCATATAATTAAACAAGTCAATTGAATATTTGCACTGATAGCTCATATTTTATTACTTATTACCTATAGTATATTTTTAAATAGGAAAGATATAACTATTTAAAAAAAAGTAGACCAAATAGAGTAGTTATGAACATGTACCTCTCAGATATTAGACTTCAAGGAGCATAATCAACAGAGAACCTAAGTTGTTATACACTGAAGTCCATCACCAAAATCCTACTTGTCCTGGCTGTTGGGGTAGAGGTGCTAAGTGAGACCCATTCCAGGTGGAGACTCCTGTGACAGGAAACCTTAGCTCTAGGATACCCATCTGCTTTGCTACAATTTCCCCTGAACATCATGGCAGTCCAGGCTTCCTCCTCTCTACTTTGCCTTTCTTTCCTCTTTACTTTATGGGAGTCAGACCCACACGTGGTCTGATGGCTCTCAGCTTCCTCTGGCAAAGGGGAACTTTGTTATAGTTTGGATCTAAAGATGTCCCCCCAAGAGCTCATGTGTTAGGCAATGCATCAGTGTTCACAGATAAAAAAATCAGATTTTGAGTGGTAAAATTCATGAGTGGATTAATCAATTTGATGGATTAAGAATGTGAAGGGGCTACTGGGTGGTAACTGTAAGGCAGATGAAAATGGCTGAAGGAAGTGTATCACTGGGGATGTGGTTTTGGACTCTATTTGCCCTTGTCTCCTCTCTCTCTCTCTCTCTCTCCCTACCCTCTCTTTGATTCCCAAATGCCAAGAGCTGAGCAGCTATCCTCAGTCACTCCTTTCTATCATGTTGCTCCTTTCCACCTTCATCCCAGAGCAACGGAGTTGACTGACATGGACTGAACCTCTGAAACCTGAGTTCAAAATAATCATTTTCTCCTCCTCCAACTTGTTCTTGTCAGATATTTTGGCCACAGTGATGAGAAGCTGACTAATACATCCTTGTTTTCTTTCATAGGTGGCTTGCTCAGTAAATCCATCTCTTATCTTTTTTGGAGCGGGTACCAGGGATTGAACTCAGGGGCACTCAACTGATCCACATCCCCAGCCCTATTTTGTGTTTTATTTAAAGAGAGGGTCTCATTGAGTTGTTTAGCCCCTCACTGTTGATGAGGCTGGCTTTGAACTCAAGATCCTCCTGTATCAGCCTTCTGATCCACTGGGATTACAGGCGAACGCCACTGTACCTGGTTAGTAAATCCATCTCTTGCACATTAATTCTGTCTTGGTATCTGCTTCTTGGAGAACCCAATCTGACACTGTATTTTTCAAAACACAAGATTCATGTTTGGGTTGGTGATTAAGAAAAAAACCTTGTTGGGAAAGTCTTCTCTTTATCTGGAATATATATATATATATTTTATCTTTACCTTGGTAACTCTTACTCATCATTATAAAATTCCCTTTAGTATCATATCCTCTGGAAACATCAAGAATATAATTTTATTTTATTATATTTTTATCCTCTCCTACTTCTCCACCCGAAAGACATCTGGATTCATCTCCCCTCTCTGTGCTCCCACAGTACCTCTATCAGCAGGAACATTCTGTGCCTTCACCGTTCTCTCCTCTTACACAGTGACCTCCTTCTAGCTTGTGACCTTGACTTTTTCTCTGAACTCCCAGGGTCTAGCTCAGGGCCACCATGTGATAATTACTGATCAAAAGGTGAAATAAAAGGTGGTGGTGGTGGCGGGATCAACCCCTAAGTTAATTCATCTCCAGTTCACTGTTTTAGGAAGTAGCCTCAAAGAAGAATTACAAAGGACCGTAGAAGGATAATCATGTAAAGATGGGTTTTCAGCTCATCTGGCAAGAAAGAGGTTTTGGTGGAGTGGTTTGGGCCTGTGGGCAAAGGCTGCTTTGAAGAAAGGTCTTTCTGAGAGCTGCAGGTCTTATCTCAGGAATAGCACCCTCAAAATGCACCAGCCAGTTATCAGCAGCACAGAGGTGATGACAGTTAGCCTCTTCACTTCCTGAGTGAGCTTCTCAGTCACTTAAAGACCATTGGGAAATGTATGGCTCCACCCCCCACCTTGAACTTCTTTTCGCTTGGAATGAAATGAGTAAATCTTGCAGCTCTATGATCTGAACTATTATTCACTGCTATGGGGCAAAGTGCCTGTTATTGCTTGAAAGGGAAAAGGAGCTCAGTCAAGATAAGTACAAGGTCCTTGACTTGGTGTTCTGTACTGTTCATAGGTTGTCTCATTTACATATTATACACACTTTGTTATTGTTGTCCCATTTTTTATTTTAAATGAGGAGGCTGAAATGCTGAGAGACTAAGTAATAGATTACAAAGATATGAAGCAGAAAAATCAGAATTTGAAAACAGATCCTCTTTCCTGAATTATAAAATGAAGAGCTTATCCTACCTAGTCTAGCTACTTAATACCCCCAGAACTTTTGTGTTAAAAACTGTTACTGCTGTCATTGTTACAGGCAAATAAAAATACTTGACAAGGCCACTAGCAGGTGGTGAAATGTAGGATGAATAGGGTATGGTGATGCACACCTGTAATCCCAGAGATTCAGAGGTGGTAGCAGAAGTATTATCAGTTTGAGGCCAGCCTCAGCAACTTAGTAAGAGCTGCACGTTAGTGAGACCCTGTCTCAAAATAAGAAATAGAAAGGACTGGGGATGTAGTGGTACAACACCCTTGGATATAATCCCCAGTACAGAAAGAAAGAAAGAAAGAAAGAAAGAAAGAAAGAAAGAAAGAAAGAAAGGAAGGAAGAAAAGAAATGTTGGATGAACATGAGGCCAGACAGAGAAGAATAATAAGAAAATCCAGAACCTGCTGGCTATGAGGATGGAGAATTGGAGGGCCCTGGAAACTGTCCTCCAGGCAACATGTGATGTGGCACTGAAACTCCCTAAGGAAGTCACCACTTCCAAGAGGAGCAAAGAAATAGGACCATTTTAATGGGAGTTTGAAATGGAATTGGGGAAGACAGGAGGAAGCTCAGCAACCTCCTCCTGTGTTCAGAACTGAGGCTGCAGGAGCTGCCCAAGAAAGTAAATCTCTCCTGGAGGGGGCTGAGTTAAGAACAGAATTGGCAACAACATTGCTGTTCAGGAGATTTTGAAATGCTGCCAGTTAATTTAACAACAGTCTGCTTTAAAAAAAAATATATATATTGCATGGGTTTACATAGCCTTCATCTGTATTTGCTAAGCAAAGCTTATCATCACACTTTCCCCTTAATTTTTTATCTTCCTTATGCAATGTTCAATGTTGAATTTCATCAATATTTTCTTTTTTATCCTTAGATGATGGAAACCTCCATTTTTTCCCCTTCTTTCTTCTTTACTTTAGAGAGAGGAGGAACACTTAGAATTTGCCCTTGAGATACAGTGTCTTCCAAATATTAGCTCAGGGAATAGAAAGGCTCTAAATTGCCATGTGCTGTTGTTTGCTGGAATAAATAATCATACAAAGGACTGGCTTTTTTTCATTCCTCTTTCTTCCAGCCGAGTTCAAACCAGGGTTATTTGCAGGTATCCTGTTGAATCCAATGGAAAGGCTCTGAGTATCTCAGCTTACAATCCTAGCTTGTGCCTTCTTTTCCTTCACCACAACCTTTTTTTAAAATTTCTTTATTTCTTTCAAATGATCGGAGCTCTCCTGTGTGTGAGTGCATGCATGTGGGCTTTTATGGGAATACATGTATCTTTGTGTGTGGACATATGTGTCTGAGTGTGTGATGTTTCCTTCCTTTAAAGGAAATGCTGATTGCTTCACTGCTGAATTTCTAAAGCTCTGCCATCCACAGTTATAATTTACTAAGTATTCATAAACTGAAAGTCAAATGAATGGATGAACTGCTATATACATGAAGATCTTAAATATTCATTCTCCAAATCCATCGCTGTTTAGAAAGTTAAATGCACAAAGTGCCTTGGGGTGCCTTGAGGGGGTAGAGGTTATGGTAGTCTGGGCTCAGCATTGTCAAATGTTCACTTGTGCACCTGCTTTTTAAAAAGCAGGTATTTCTTTCCTTTTTTGAAAGTGGGAACACCTTACAAGCTGAAAGTCATCAAAATGCTGCCTTTCCCTATTCATCATGCATTACACTCGCCAAGCACAGATTAAGGCACATTATTAACCTACTCAATTACAATGGAACTCCTATGGAAATGTCTATTACAACCACATTAATATCTCATTAGTTCATCATGTTAATGTTATTACAGTGGTTATCAAAGGAATTGGCACTGATTGGTACCTAATTTTGAAGGGTTGTTGCCCCAAGCATCATTGGAGAGGGAGGCTCAAGAGCAGGGGTGGAAATCTGCTTTCTGTCTTCCTCCCTTGAAAGAAAGGAAGAAGGAAGGAAGGGAAGAAAGAAAGAAAGAAAGAAAGAAAGAAAGAAAGAAAGAAAGAAAGAAAGAAAGAAAGAAAGATAGGGAGGGAGGAACAAATGAACATTCCTGGCAAAAACGTGCTTCAGAGGCTAAGGTTCAAGATATAAATCTATTTTGACAGGTGCAGTCATTATTCTTATCAGCTAGGATAGCATTATTCTTTTGTTTTAATGGCAGAGATAGCAAGAAGACAAAATTTATTTTCACATGAATGCCTAAGAATGTAATAACAATTAGTTAATATAATTAAATTATTACTAATGGTGATAATATCACGTCTGTGTCTTTACAATGAACATGTAGCTCTGCTTATTTACATCTTTCCCCAGAGGAGTTGAAATAGATTTATAGAAGTTAAACCACTCCCATTTTCCCATTAATCTGCATACATTAAAAGAAAGAAAGCACAGAAGTTGATTATGCCATTTTATAAGGCATAATGACTTGCAGTTTCAAGTCATTCATTTGGTTGGTAATCTTCCAGGCTTGAGCAGTGAAGTTTGTATAATGTTAAGGAAGTGAAACCAAGAGTCCAGGTTCCATGACTAGAAGTGAGTTTTAATCTCCATATCTGCAGGGCCTCTTCCTGGGGTGTCCCACTTGGTAAATCAGAGCTTACTTTCAAGAAGGAAAGAAGAGAAAGTCTGTTAATGATGCTGCCTCTATTCTATATTTTCCCATCTGTCTCCTTACATTTCTCAGGTATTCAGAGTGCTCATGGTTTTCACAATGACATTTTGAGATGGGTTGTCAGAGTGGTTAACCTTTTGGTTTGCTTTTATTTCCTTAGCAAAGAAAAAGAAAAAAGAAAAGGAAAAAGGAAAAAGGAAAAGCTGATAGTAAGGAATAGAGATTTGTTTGTATAGAAAGGAGACGATCAGTGGAGTAGAAAAAGAGGATTGAGCCGGAGGGAGGATGGACAGGAAAAGGGAGAATGGTGAAATGAAATCGGGCTTTATTACCTTACGTGCATATGACTGCATGACCAGTGTAACTCTACATCACGTACAACCCGAAGAATGAGAAGTTATACTTCATTTATGTATGATGAGTCAAAATGCATTCTACTGCCATGTAGAACATTTAGAACAAATAAAAAGTGGTACCATATGTCAAAATGCACTCTACTGTAAAATAAATAAATCAATCAATAAATAAAATATAATTAATTATGTTTAAAAAAAAGAAAATAAGAAAGATGCCTTGAAGGCATTGCAGGAATCAACAGAACTCACCCATTCCAAGACTCAAGGGCCTATCCTATGAACTCATTTAAAAGATTTGTTTGAGAAGAGACCTCCCTCAAGCATAATTTTTTTTTTTTTTTTTTTGCAGTGAGCTACCTAGGGAATTGTTTTTTGGATTAATTTCCCCTTGTTCAACTACCCAAGTACAAATAGGTGGCTGCAGCTGTGGTCCAAACAGACTCAGCTATTGGACGCAGACCTTTGTGTTATCCATGTGATGCTGGTTTTTATTTCATTTTGTTTTGATACCAGGGATTGAACCCAGGGGTGCTTAACCCCTGAGCTGCATCCCAGCCCTTTTTATATTTTATTTAGAGACCGGATCTCACCACGATGCTTAGGGCCTCACTAATTTGCTGAGGCTGGCTTTGAACTTACAATCCTCCTGCCTCAGCCTCCCGAGTTGCTGGGCTTATAAGTCTGGTATGATGCTGGTTTTTAGGTAAGCAGAATGCAGGAGTTGGATCATGAAGGATACTGTAGAGATTTCAAAGGAAAGTGTGGGAATCTAGGCAGAGCACGGCAGGGTCAGAGAGCTTGCAATTAGTACCTAAAAGGGAAAAAAATGAAGTCGTGAGAGTAAAACTGAAGCTGAACTGGAGACCCCGGGAAATTAGAGATATCAGAAATGTGGAGCATCTACCAAGGAAAGCTTCAGACAGAGAGCAGAGTCAACCAAAAAGAGAGTTCATGTGGGCTTCAGCCAGCAAGGCTACAGGGGCAGAGCTGCTCAAGCCTTCTGGGGGGGGCGGGGAAGGAATGGTGAAATGCATCTAAATTTTCCATACATGCGCGCACGCGCACACACACACACACACACACACACACACACACATACGTATATCTCACAGTGACTCCCACCTTCATGTATGTCCACAAGGCACTAATTTAAAAAATATATAAATAAATATCTATTCCCTTAAGTACAGGGAAGGGAATAGAGGGAGGAAGGAAGGGTGAGGAAGGGGAAGTACTGGGTACTGAATTAGAGCAAATTATATTCCATGCTTGTATATAATTAGGTCAAAATGAATCCTAATATTATGTATAACTAAAAGGAACTAGTAAAAAAAGAGAGAAAAAAAGAAAAAAAGAGACATGGCAAAATGGGCCCCCTAAAGTGTAGGAGAGAAAATTGTGTCAGGAGATTATGAGGTTTTCTTCTGCCGTGCTCAGGACATAGGTGCAGGCGTGTTGTTGGCTTGGGATTTTGCTGGGCGGGTACAACTAAAGGAGAGGGCACAAGGGCACAGCAAGTGTCTGCAGGGGAAACATGATGATGGATTGTGGAATCTCAACAGGGTGAGAAGACAAATGAGGTCATGAAAGGTATAAAGGACGCTGAAAAATGATAGGAGCGGCCAATGGGAGATTCCAGTGGCAGTTGAAGAATATTGAATCAAGATTGTTGGAGGGAATCAAAAAAAAAAAAAAAAAAAAAAGAAAGAAAGAAAGAAAAGAGATGATGATGGTGATTCAGGTTGACTCTTTAAAATTTTTTTTTTTTTTTAGTTGTAGATGGACACTATACCTCTATTGTGCTGAGGATCAAAACTAGGGCCTCATACATTCGAGGCAAGGGCTCTGCCATTGAGCCACAATCCCAGGCCCCAGATAGCCTCTTAAAGTGAAAATTTTGGAGTTAGTAGAGGAATGGCAAGGTCTAGAACATTCATGAGTAGGTAGGTAGATTACTGCAACAAGGGCAAGTTAATCTGATTATTTAATCTGCCAACGCATGTTTCTATGTAACTGAGATGGGGGGCATAGTTTAGAAGCAGAGGTAAGGAGCAAGGGGAGAACCTACTCATCTTCAAGCCTTGTTGAACATTGGGTGTGAAAACAAAAGCAGCCATGGCTTGAAAAGGCTGTCCTTGAAGTGGAGGTGAAGGCAACTGTCAGAGAAAAGGTTGCAAGCATAGGGGATTGTGAGTTGTATGGAGAATAGGGAAAGGCGTTAAGGATTTATGAAAAGTGGGAGATTGAGTCAGAGTAGAGGAAGTACAGATTCCCATGGGGATAGAGCATAAGGAAGGAGACATGAATCTGAAGAGTGGACTCTGTCCAGACTGCAATGGCAGAGTGCAGTCCATGATTCAAATAGTTCTGATAATTTTGAGGAGCCACGGAAATCAGATCTTATCATAGCTTCCACTTTGAGAATGATGGGAAGTCAGCTTTTCATCATGGTGACAAAAATACCTGAGAAAAATCAACTTAAAGGAAGAAAAATTTATTTTGGCTCACAATTTCAGAGCTTTCAGTTCATGGTCAGTTGGCTCCATTGTTTTTAGGCCTGTTAGGAGGCAGAAACATCATGGCAGATGGAGATGGTGGAGGAAAGCGGCTCACTTCATGGCAAAGAGGGGGGGGGGATAGATAGATAGATGGGGGGGTGGGGAGGAGTTAAAAACAAGATATATCTTTCCAGGGCAGGTCCTAGTGATATACTTCCTCCAACTAGGCCCCACCTCCTACATTTTGACTACCTCCCGATAGTCCATGGAATTATCAACCCATCAATATATTAATCTACTGATGAGATCAGAACCATAATGGCCCACCCCCACTCCCTGTATTCTAAACATTGCTGCATTGGGGATCAAGCCTTTGACACCTGAGCCTTTGGGGACAATTTCATATCCAAATTATAACAGGAAATATCTGTTACATAATGTGTAATGTGAGGTTGGAGTTGTGCCGGAGTGAGAAGAAATGATCTTGAGAGGTACACAAAAGTTTCTCTGGATGTTCCTTACATTGTGTTAAGGAAACTTTAAGAGTAGGTGAAGCTTTGCCGCATCTACTGTGAGAATGAAGACCATTCTCAGCAATCAGACTGTTGACAGTCCAGAAAATGTCGATATTGCTCTGAAGGGATGCACAGTTATTGTGAAGGGCCCAAGAGGAACCCTCTAGAGGGATTTCAATCATATCAATGTGGAACTCAGCCTCCTTGGAAAGAAAAAGAAGAAGCTACGGGTTGAAAAATGGTGGGGAAATAGAAAGGAACTGGCCACTGTTCGCACCATCTGTAGTCATGTACAGAACACGATCAAGGGTGTTACATTGGACTTCCGCTACAAGATGAGGTCTGTGTATGCTCACTTCCCCATCAACATTGTTATTCAGGAGAATGGGTCTCTCGTTGAAATTTCTTGAGTGAAAAATACATCCACAGGGTTCGGATGAGGACAGGTGTTGCTTGTTCATTTTCTCAAGCTCAGAAAGATGAATTAATCCTTGAAGGAAATGATATTGAACTTGTTTCAAATTCAGCCGCTTTAATTCAGCAAGCCACAACAGTGAAAACCAAGGATATCAGAAAAATTTTGGATATGTTTCTGAAAAAGGAACAGTTCAGATCCAAGAGTTGTCCAGTCACAGAAACACGTCCTGGAGTCAATTTGATATTTCAGTGATGCAATAAAAGATCTCTATTGACTTTTAAAAAAGAGTGGGTGAAATAAGAAGTCTCTCCAAATGATGAGTTTTGTTTAGAAATTTTGAGGTAAATATTCAAAGAAGAATGATAAGAGGCAGCTAAGAGTTATTTGAATTTTTTTATAATAAGCTTTTGGGGCTGCTTAATTGAAAAAAAGCTATATACTTTTATGC